>NC_068959.1:19910000-20547672 GCF_026419915.1 Harpia harpyja | reverse complement strand
GAACGTGGGTGAGAGCAGCTGGGCTCAGCTCTGCCGCGCACAGAGCAGCAGGGCAAAACAAACCCCCGACCCGGCTCACCAGCAGCAGGGCAGCAGCTCTGGCTGGGACCCTGGGAAGCGGAGGGTCTCATGGAGAGCCATGGCTACTGTGTCCCAGCATAACCGCTGCTGAGCAAAGAGGTGTTAACAAGCACCATGCTGTAGTTTTTCATCAGCTCAGAGATGCCGAGGGCAGAGGGATCACTGTCCTCCTCCCGCCTGCCTGCAGGGCATGGGCCAGGCAGCTTAACCAAAGCACTTTGCATCCAGCCCATGTCTCACAGGTCAGCTAGCACAGGGTTTTTTTTCAGATGCAGTAGGGTCCTAATTTACAATCCTTACAGGCACGGGAACCTGACATTTCTCGAAATGCCTCTTTCCAATAGGTAATTCTGCACTTCATGAAAATTTGTTTGCCCTTCCTAATCTTCATCGCTGGCACAGTCTTTTGTGTGGCTCTGCCCTGGCTGCAATCAGAGGACTTCTCTCCATGTCTGATCTCGACAACTTTAACATTTGTCAGGGCTCTGGTACCTGCCTTTATAATCTTGCCTAGGAGTCCTCGAGTGGCCTGTGCATACGGATGAGTCTCCTTTGACTCAGAAGAGAGGGCCACAGCTGTGTTCGTTTCCACAGCATAGCACAGCGACCTAAATCAACTCGGAACGAGGACTCATCCTTTCAAGGCATCCGGCAGTCAGACACCCGGCAATGAATCCCAGCCAGCCTGACAAGGCAGCTTTTCAAAACCAGTGTCTGTTGGTCATCTGGATTGCAGGAGGCAAAAGTGCAGGTCACCCTCTGTGAGCACATCACACTTGAAGTATCTGTCTTCAGTGTGTCCTATCTCCTTAGCAAATTATCATAATTTTCCTCCTTCTACCTTCCGCTCCTTTTTTAAACAATTACCCTCTCCAGGTTTCTTTTCACTCCTCGCTACTGAAAGTGGAGATTCGGAGACCAAGGCCTCCAGCAAGATGCGTCTCCTCAGGCACTGGAGCAGCAATTGCCCCATCACCCCTAGCTCAGCTGCCTGCAGCTGCTTTTCTTGTCTCCTCAAGAGCTGCAGGCGTAAGAGCAGAGGTAACTTAGTGGTGCAGGGATGGCATGGGAGCTGCCGGCCATCACACCGGTGCCCCCAGATGAGACATCCATGATTGTGCTGGTGCCTTGTCCATCAGGACGTCTCCATCTCCTGCGGCAGAGTGCTGCAGCAGAATAAGTGTGCATATAAATAAATCATCAGGGCCCCGATCAGAGGGCTTAATCCCAGAAAAGTTATCAAATATTTATTTTAAAGCAGAGAAATAAATAGATTAAAACACCGATAGAGGACATTCTGCCCTCACTTCAGTCCCTTTGCTGGGCACTGCTCAGTGGCTGGGGATGCACACTCAGCCAATGTGGCCAACAGCACTGGTGGCCCAGCAGGACACCAGCCAGGAGCCACCAGCCCTCTGCAAAGAGGAGAAATCCTCCTCCTGCCTCCTGACAGCCTGCCAGACAGCCTCTGCCCTGTGCCCGACTCACCCTGCATCACTGCTCCCTCCTGGAGTCCTCCAGGCTTTGCTAATATTGAGTTGCCCAGGTCTGACAATCCCATCGTCATTAGGATCAGGCTATTACTCATCTGATATTTTAATTGAACTCCAGTCATTTAGAATGCATACTTGCTGGAGAACCCCTTAGCCAGAAGAGTGGGAATACATCACTCATGGTGGTGGTACCCAGGGAGACCCATACCTTACCCTACCAGAAAAACCCAACTGTACCTCAACCTTGCTGAGGTCACATATTTAACATAGTAAATGGGTGGTTTCTACTTCATGACTCTTGAGGGTCTGTATGCGATGTGATGTGAGCCAGTGTACACAATTCAGTCACACTTCAGCGTGTCAGGAAAATAAATCTCAAAGCAGATACAGAATCAAAGCATCTCTGTGCAGCTTGCAGTGCCTATGGTTATTCAAGAGATCAATCAGGGCTATGAAATGCTGTCTCTCCCAAATCAATGAACTCAACTAAAAGGTACCTATTCATTATTTGAGCTCAAGCTTGGCCTCCTTGCACTGGCGGAACAAAAACCTGTCTGATAATGATAACTACAAGACAGTGGCTGGGGAAAAGAATTGTCCACCCCACGCAGGGTGTCATGATGGGAGACATCAGCTGCGCCACAGGTCCCAAGGCCTGAGTGCTTCTCAATCACAACCTCATGCTGCTGGAGACAATATTTCACACCTAAATATCAGCACCTTTTTCTTTAGTGCCTCCACAAATTGTGTTAAATATGGACACACTGTATTTGTTTCATTTAGGCATAAGGAATTACAACACAAAATGCAACAAACAACCAGGAGCTGCCTTTCCCTGTTTATTGCTTGTGTGGGAGTAAGACAGCTAACACCATTCTTACTACCTTTTCAAATTTCCTAAAAAACAAAGATTTGGGGGGATATTTTAGTTCTGCAAAGTTGGTACAGGCTTAACAGTAACAAATTTTCTATGGGTAGATTCACCTCCATCCCTTCTCCAGGCAAAAACCTCTTCCAGATTTTGATGAAACACCACTTATGTCAGCTCTCATGAATTTTTGGTGAGGCATTTGCTGCTCTTCCTCCCTGCATCCTGGTGACAAAGTCAGTGTGTAAAAATCTCATTTTGATTTTTTTTTTTATTTGTAATTACATTTCTGGCTGTCACAGTTGCAGAAAAAATTGTTTAAGTGCAGCCAGAATATCTTGACAGTTTCCTGAAGATGCCTTGATTTGAAATCTTCTGCCTCAATTTCTCCTGACAGTAGCTATCCCAGTGACAGTGTTGGCTGTACAGCGCATTTCATGGGTTGGGTCAGAGAGGCAAGAACCAGGACTCACTGGTCCCTTATGGAGAGCTTTCCATGCAGCATGTGATTATACCGCGATCTGCAGCACCTTTTGAAGTCTCCTCCCTCTTTACACCTGCGATGTCCTGTCCTCTTACGCAGACGCTGCTGGTCTCCTGTCCCCAGTTAGTCTGTTCTCTCTGGTCAAACCCTACATGTCTGCAAGCCCAGTGTCTCCAGAGAAAAAAACAAAAAAAACCAAAACAAAAACCAGCTTCCTAAATTTTTTGCAACCATCCATATCCCAGCAGGGTCCCTCCATGTCATAGCCTGCCCATATGCCTTGGACACTGAGGATGCAGGTGAGATGGGAGATGGCCTCGTACCAGTCCAGGGGTGAGCATCAGTGAAAGCGTTCATGCAGATAACTAGATAAAATAATATTGCCCTGGATACACATGCTTTGGTGGATGCAGTAGAGGTGTTGACCCTTCACAAGGTGCTCACCGAGGTTACAAACACAGTGCCACAAAGCTACTTGGACCACACTGGGAGTAATGTCCTGGTTTTGTCAATTTATGTGAAGGCAGATATTTTTGTGTTGGAGGGAGCGCAGTGTAAAGTCATTTAGACAATAAAGGAGTGACAGGATTTCCACAGGAGAAGAGATTAACCAAAGTGGGATTATTTTATTCTGAGAGAAGATGATTAAGAGGTGGCATGATTGAAGTATTTAAACTGGCTCAGGGTTATTATCAAATTAAGCTGTATTGGAGATTGCTGGGCAGCCGTCACTCAAGGGCAGAGCAGAGAGCTTTGCAGCAGCCTCTCTAAGAGCAGAGAGCATGGTTTTGGCTGATCCAAAAAGTCATGGATGGAAAAAGTAGATACGTGCTGCTGTGTGCCACCAGACAGAAGTTTGGATGGGCTGGAGAGCTGTCTATTGCTTACAGATAACCTTAACCTTGGCACCATCCTTGTTTGAGCATCAGGATCCAACGTACACATATTTATTATCCTCTGTGCTTTCAGATGGAAGGTCTCATCTTCCGCAGCAGCACCGTCCTTCTCTCCTACAAATTACTGTGAACTCACGTACTTGAATATGAACGGATGAGGCCTTCCATTCATGAACATGAACAGATGAGGCCCTCTATAAACAGATAGGAGCAGCCTCACGTTCACAAGCCCTCGTCCTCATGGGGGACTTCAGCCACCCCGGTATCTGTTGGAGGGACAACAGAGCAGGGCATAAGCAATCCAGGAGGTTCCTGGAATGCATTGATGACAACTTCCTTCTTCAAGTGATAGACGAGCCAAGAAGAGGTGCTATGCCGGACCTTGTTCTCACCAACAAGGAGGGGCTGGTGGGGAATGTGAAGCTCAAGGGCAGCCTTGGCTGCAGTGACCATGAAATGGTGGAGTTCCAGGTCCTTAGGGCAGCAAGGAGGGCGCACAGCAAGCTCGCTACCCTGGACTTCAGGAGAGCAGACTTTGGCCTCTTCAGCCTACCTGCTTGGTAGAGTACCATGGGATAAAGCCCTGGAGGGAAGGGGGGGGCCAAGAAAGCTGGTTAATATTCGAGGATCACCTCCTCCAAGCTCAGGAGCCATGCATCCCAACAAAGAGGAAGTCAGGCAAAAATGCCAGGAGGTCTGCGTGGATGAACAAGGAGCTCCTGGACAAAAAGTCAAACACAAAAAGGAAGCCTACGGAGGGTGGAAGCAAGGACAGGTAGCCTAGGAGGAATACAGAGAAATTGTCCAAGCAGCCAAGGATCAGCTTAGGAAAGCTAAAGCCCTGATAGAATTAAATCTGGCCAGGGACATCAAGGGCAACAAGAAAAGCTTCTACAGGTACGTTGGTGATAAAAGGAAGACTAGGGAAAATGTGGGCCCTCTGCAGAAGGAAATGGGAGATCTGGTTACCAGGGACATGGAGAAGGCTGAGGTATTCAATGATTTTTTTTCCCTCAGTCTTCAAAGGCAAGTGCTCCAGCCACACCTCCCAAGATGCAGAAAGCAAAGGCAGGGACTGGGAGAATGAAGAACTGCCCACAGTAGGAGAATATCAGGTTTGAGACCATCTAAGGAACCTGAAGGTGCACAAGTCCATGGGACCTGATGAGATGCATCCGTGGATCCTGAGGGAACTTGTGGATGAAGTGGCTAAGCCACTATCCATCCTATTCGAGAAGTTGTGGCAGTCTGGGGAAGTTCCCACTGACTGGAAAAGGGGAAAAACATAATGCCTATTTTAAAAAGGGAAAAAAGGAAGACCCAGGAAACTACAGACCAGTCAGTCTCACCTCTGTGCCTGGCAAGATCGTGAAGCCTACCCTCCTGGAAACTATACTAGGGCACACAGAAAATAAGGAGGTGATTGGCGACAGCCAACATGGCTTCACTAAGGGCAAATCATGCCTGACAAATTTGGCGACCTTCTACAACGGGGTTACAGCATTGGTGGATAAGGGAAGAGCAACTGACATCATCTACCTGGACTTGTGCAAAGCATTTGACACTGTTCCACACAACATCCTTGTCTCTAAATTGGAGAGACATGGATTTGATGGATGGACCACTTGGTGGGTAAGGAATTGGCTGGATAAGTGCAATAAGTGGATTGAGAGCAGCCCTGCGGAGTAGGACGTGGGGGTGTTGGTTGATGAGAAGCTCAACGTGACCCAGCAATGTGTGTTTGCAGCCCAGAAAGCCAACCATATCCTGGGCTGCATCCAAAGAAACGTAACCAGCAGGTCAAGGGAGGTGATTCTCCCCCTCTACTCTGCTCTCGTGAGACCCCACCTGCAGTACTGCAGCTCCGGGGTGCCTAATGTAAGAAAGACATGGACCTGCTCCAGCAAGTTCAGAGGAGGGCCATGAAAATTATCAGAGGGCTGGAGCACCTCCCCTATGAGGATAGTCTGAGAGAGTTGGGGATGTTCAGCCTGGAGAAGAGAAGGCTCTGGGGAGACATTATAGCAGCCTTCCAGTATTTAAAGGGGGCCTACAGGAAAGATGGGGAGGGGCTTTTTATCAGGGAGTGTTAGTGGTAGGATGAGGGGTAACGATTTTAAACTGAAAGAGGGTAGATTTAGATTAGATGTAAGGAAGAAGTTCTTTACTGTGAGGGTGGTGAGGCACTGGAGCAGGTTGCCCAGAGACGCAGTGGGTGCCCCATCCCTGGCAGTGTTCAAGGCCAGGTTGGATGGGGCTTTGAGCAACCTGGTCTAGTGGAAGGTGTCCCTGCCCATGGCAGGGGGGCTGGAACTAGATGATCTTTAAAGTCCCTTCCAACCCAAACCATTCTATGATTCTATGATTCTGTCACCTCTTCTCTCTAGGCTGACAGGGCTAGGCGCTGTCTCCTGGTGCAAGCAAACATTTGCCAAGCAAGGAGACGTACTGAGGTCTTGTACCTTTTCTGTATTCTAGGCACAGCCCTGGCTTGTGCATCGCTGCATGGTGTTTCTGCTGGTCTACAGCACGAGCTCTGCATGTGTTTCTGTCTCACCATTTCTCTTGTGCCACTTTGGATTCTCTGCCATGCCCACCATGCCAAAGCCATGCCAGTCCTCTATAATCTTCAGACCAGACTGAGTGGTTTTCTTGGAGTAGCAATCTCTTGCTTTGTAGAGGGTTAACTGAGGGCCTTCCTGTCATGTCTATCTAAAATTTTTGTTCCAGATCACAATCAGATTTCAGTCTCTTACTGAAGCTTCAGCACCCATAATTGCAAAATTGGCTCTTCAGACCTTGATGAGCTGCAAATTCCTCTATGGTTTCAGCTTGTTTCATATGCTCCAGTTAAGAAGGTCTCTCTCATATGCATTATTTTCATGTCGAGTGTAGCACTCCCCAGATTTCTTCAATAGGACTTCAAAATTATTCTCCTCTTCCCAAGTTAACTAAAGAGTGTTAAACCATCAGGTACTTCAAGCCCCACTATTGTCAGTGCAGGGGCTACTTTTTAACTTCTTTTGGCTGACCCCTGTTTTCAGTCTTCTCCAGCTGTTTATCACATTTCCAGGGAATTTCAACTCTGGCTGCTGAGGGGGCTTCATACTGCTCCTTCCCATCTTCCAAGTTACTCTTTGCTTCTGCACCCATTTGGCATACAATAATCATGCACCACTAAAGCTGGTCCCAAGCTGTCTTCTGTGTCCAAATCCCACAGACCATGCATAGCAGGGGACTTGCACACTGCTGTCCCGTGTTTCTGTATGGAGAGTTCAGGCCTTAGAGGCTGAACCTCCAATATGCTGGCTACAAAACAGCTCACATAAATTCACGCTTCTTCCCCGGGGTGTCTGAAGGAAAACCCATTTCACTCTGTTATCCCTACAGAGGTAATTTTGGATTTATGCTGGCCTCATTTGCACAGAGAGATCTGCTCCTCCAGGCTGGGTTGCCACTGGACTCACTCTGTACCTCCGATCCTTTCTCCCCCTCCATCACTCAGAAAGGAGATGCTGCTGCAGCAGACTGCAAAGCAGCTCTCTCATACCTGGACCATGCTGCATGTCACCAAAGCAACTGTTGGCTGCTGATGGATGAGGGATGAATGCAGGGATCAGAGGAGATGCAATGCTGTGAGTGCTTCCCTGGAGCAGACCTCAGTCCTTCTTTGGTGAGGAACATGGATGCAAGGCTGGCCCACAAGCCAGGCATATCTGAGCATCCCACATGGGCCAGAGCATTTTGTCTCTTGCTGTAGTAGCGTCCAGGGTAGGTCAGAAGAATCCCACCCCAGAGGTGATTTTGTCCCCCATTAATTCACAGGCTGTCTAGACAACTAGTCTGCAGGTGATAGCCACGTTGCCAGCATCAGCAGTGTCATACCAGCTTCATCGGTGGGCTCAGACTGCAGCAGGTTCATCCCGTCTTTCCACACACATGCCGCCCCTGCCCGAGATCACAGGTTCCAAAACACCTTTGGGCTTCCTCTGAGGATGGAAGCAGCCTAAAAAAGCTTTCTTCTTGATTGACAGAAGGGTTTTCTTCATGAGAGCATGAGCAAAGGGTATAAACTCAAACAGACTCACCGCCTTGCACAGGAGCATTCTCCAAGCTGCCTTCTGCCGCTTGTGGAGAGATCAGGCCTGGTGCCTAGGAGGATGGGTAAACAGCTCATCAGAGCTCATCAACATCTGCACAGCCTATCTGGGAAACACAGTGTGAATGCTTAAAAAGGGCACCGGAGCACAAAAACTGGTTCTGCCCCATTGGGCTAGTAACAAAAGCAATTAGCTGGCGGAGGTGGGAACAGGGACTTTGGGCTCTGCTTATACAGCTGATTAGGGGATCATCTGTCAGTCTTGGCCTCTCCTCGAAGCAATCCCCCAGCTGTGGCTATGAGCCAGAGATGAGAACAGCTATGAAAGGCCAAGACTTGGCATCCTTCTGCAAGACCGGAGAGTTTACACTGGCTCTCTGGCTCCATGCGAGGGACCGGCCAGTGCATTTGCATGCTTGGAGCTGCCAGGAAGGAGCTACCAAGGGTGGGTTTTTTTGCACTTCTTTCCACAAAATTGTCTTCTTTCCTGCCAGGACACTCATTCCAGTTCTTTCCAGTCTCACTTTTACCATTATCCTGCTGGAGCACCACCTTCCTGGGGACAACAGCTCCAGGACCCCTTCTTGCAGAGCAGGGTAGGAAAATCCTTTCCTGGTGCACGCAGTCATTACTGTCTGATGAGCGCACACCACCCACATCCAGCTTGCTCCTTGGCCCCATGCCCCAGCACAGGCTCTGTCTTGCTTCTTCTCACCAGGACCCCACCAGAGGAACACCAAATCCCTCAGTGCTTGTAATGTGTCTCTGCCCTTTCCCTGCATCAGGCAGAAGCCACTGTCAGGGCAGCTGCTCCTAATGGATATGCATTGAAGCCATCCCCGTAGAGGCCACTAATAATTGTGCATTAGCGTCCTTCTGTCACTGCCCTGTCTGCCGTTGATGAGCTTGGACACTCATGCATGCCAGCATGATGTCTGAGTCACCCAGGCCTGGCTTCCTCAAGGATGAGGGGCTGGCAAGGAGAGGAGCTGGGGGGACGAAGAGCCACTGCAGGATGTCTGGCACAGAGCTGTGCCAGTAGATGCTTTGGGAGTGTGTGGGCATGCAGGTGGACAGACAGAGGTGTGTGTTGCAGCTGCAGGGCCAGCACGCCATGGCTCCTTCCCAGACTCTGCAGGCAGGAGGGAGAGTGGGCAAAGCCCAGCTGTTTTCCAAAGTGCTGGGGGCTGTGCTTGGGCTTATGCACTCAGTGCTGGTGCTATCATCCTTAGGAAATTCAGCATCATCACCTTGGAGGTGTGCAGCACTGCCACCTCCCTGCACTCTGCCCTGTGCACGCAAACCCTGTCCCCATCCACCACCCAGCGAAAGCACAGCCTGCCTTCTCCTGATTGAATCCCCAGCACCCCAGGCTAGCAACACCTTTAGGGAAAGGATCCCAACTCAGTCTCCCTGCCCTGCTGGGATCTCCTATGCATGTTGTCCCTCTTCATGGCAATCCCAGTTCTGGGGTCACTCAAAGGTAGAGGGAGCTGGATATCTCTTGCATTGGGGTTCTCCATGCATCTTGGGCATGGTCTTGGCCTCTTTCCATGGTGGATGGGAGAGCTGTTTGCCAAGAAGATGCTGACCTGAAGGCTTACTTGAGTGAGGGTCTTCTACCATCCTCTACTGGAACTTGGTCTGGATGGCCTCTAGGATCCATTTTTAGCCCCAAATCAACCTGTCTCACCACCTCCAGGGTGAAAATATCTGCGGTTTACTGGTGGTCCACTCCACCAGTCACTCTCAGTTGTCACGGGTAAGTGGAAAGATACCCTGGCTCTTTCTGAAATCCCAAAGGACATGGGCAATGCTGAGGCCCTCTCACGCCATGTCCTTTTTCTGCACAGGAGAAGCTTTCTGAGAGCCAGAGCAAATTATTTCCAAAGCAAGAAGCCTAGCAGATAGCCCAAGCACTAGCAGCACCCAGTGTCTGGGGGGCTGCCTGCCTGGGCAGGGCTGAAGACAGCTTCCGAGAGACCTGGCAAGTAAAAAGCTTCGCTCCTTGGATTGTCAGGCCAGTATCACTTCTTCTAGCATCATCTTGGTGTTTCCTGGGAGCTGGATTAATATTGAGCTCTATGAGTTTGACAGCCCACAGTTTCAGGCAAACACAGGGCCTTAGTCTGGAGCAGTGGGAAGATCTCAACCCCAAGGTCTATCAGCAAGGAGACATCCTCTACAAACCTCAAAACACCACTGCCTGCTGTGGTGTCATGAGCACATGGCTGGGCTGGTGGGATGGGAAAGTAGTGTCTTTACCCAGAGAAAATGGAGACAGGACTAAACCACAGAGAAGAAATGGGCAGACAGTGAGAAAGAAAGAAGCTATGAGATGGGCACAGGGATACTGTGACCAAGGAAAACCAAAGGAAGAACTGGGGTAAAGAAACCGCTGCAGAGGTCACTGCACTACGGGGTGTCAGGGAAGGCATAATCCATACAAGAAGGACCTGCTTTTTGTCTAGGACATGGGGAAGAGAACAGTCCCAGCCCTGGAGTAATTTCAGAGCATCCTGCTGAGAGGAAGAGGCTCTGGCAGAGGCATTGGCACAACCATCAATGAGCTTGTGCATGAGGAGACCTGGGCTCTCAGGGATGCTACCAAGCATCAGGGAGCTCAGGGATAAGGCTCATCAGGACCAGGGGGGTACTGTAGCAAGGAACGGAGGGAAGGACCCCAGGGCCTATGGGGGTGAGGGCTGGTGGGGAAGAGCCCAAGGGAAAGGACAACAGTTCACTCAAACCCTCCTGGAGGATGGAGAAGGAAGGACTGCCCTTGCAGCAGACCTTTCTTCTCCCCCTTCCCCCACTTGACATTTGGAGTGTGAATGTTTCCGCGTTTGGTGCTCACGGAGATCATTTCTCCTGGAAGGAGAAGGAGGTGCCGACAGCAGCAGCCGCAGGGACGCAGCTTTCCTCTAATGAACTAGAAAATAGTTTCCCTTTAATACTGATTATCCTGGAAGCCAGCTGAAGTGAATGTGATTTACATAAAGATGAACCCGCTCGGCACAGTCTTCGTCGGCAGCGCCGGGTGGCTCAGCAGCAGCAGCAGCAGCACAGGCTGGGCCTCAGCTGGGATGCTCTGCAGCATCCCGGGGTTGGCAGCACTGCCAGGTGCCTCTGCTTCCCAACAGGCAGGCGAGAGCTGTGCCCCACTCCAGTGGCTCTGTCTGCCTCTGCAGGCACTTGCAGCCCACAAGGAGGGATTGCTGCAGCCCCCCAGATAGCTAACCCATCCCGCCTCTCCCACCTCAGCCTGGTTCCTCCTTGTGATGAACTACTGGGTGCTGCTGCCACCCATCTGCCATGCCTAGCAGGGCCCTCTGACTGCAGCAGGCAGCTTTGTGGCCATGCAAGAAACCAGGCTGGGAAGCTGATCTGGCTGGAAAAAAAAAGCAAAAAACCATGACCCAACTCCCTGCATGAACACCAGTGCCAGCACAGGGGAGGGAGTGGGAACAAGAAGTTCAGCAGCAGCCTGGCTTATACCATAAGCTGAGAGTCCATTTCAAGCCACTTGCTGGGGACCAAGATTTGAAAAGGGCAGAGTTCCTCAGATATTTTCCTTCCAGCCTCCCCTGTGTTACGTTCATGGCCAGACTTCCATCATCGCCTTAGATTTTCCACAACTGCTACCTGTTCGCACTGGAAATCACCTCCCTTGGATGGTATCACACCGAAGAGATGGCTCAGCTTCCTCTCTGTCGGCCCTTCCCCATGCATTGCTGTTGCGTCTCCCTGGCCTTGTGCAGCTCCACAGTACAAGCACATGCAGTGAATGCGTGTGCAGCTTCTGTGCCATCCTACCGGTCTAGACTCTACATTCCCAAGCTGCTTGCACAATGAGTGTCTGCACAGCACTGCCCTTACACATTCCTGAGCTCTGCAATCTTTTGCATCTGAAGACATTTCTTCAGGTGCAACGAGTATTGAATCTTACACCCTGCAAAATGCAGGCTAGCAATCCTCTGCTGTGTATGTGAGTGCTTCCTTGCAGCTGGGGTGCAGATGGCTGCAGGCTCTCAGAACTTGAACCGGTTGCACGTGAAGGAGAGGCCTTGGTGCATAGTTTTGGCATGCTCACATTTGTGTTTGTACTTACTGGTATAGGCATTGTACTTGCGTGCTTCACCGGCATATTTGTGGCTAATGTGTTACTAATCACGGTACTGCTGTGTACAGAGCATATGCCCCTGCGTCAAGACACATGGACATACCATGCCTGCACCATATGTGACAAATTAGGGGGGGAAAGGGATATATACACGAGCCCTTCAAAGAAGGAGGCATTCAGTCTGGCTGCCTGTGAGTACAGCATGTGCCCACACTTGGCCATGGGCGTGCAGCACACGCGAGGGCAAGCCACCAGCCCGCACCAGCGGGTAGTGCCTGCACCGCACCGGGCGATGCTGCGAGGATGGGGCAGGGCGCTGCGGGAGTCAGCATTCCCCGCTGCTGTGCCATACGCCTTGGTCAGCAGTTCTGCCTTCCCCTCAGATAGATTATGTTGTCGACTAATAACCACATAAAATATTCAGGAGCTTACCGCTCTGCCAGAGGCACTGCAGAGATGAGCGTGCCAGGAGATGGATGGGTTGTGGGCCTGGGAAGCTCGCTCTGCACTGAGAGCTTGCGGGGGTGGGTTGGGTGCATGTGGCCAGACTCAGCTTTTAGGAGGGGGATTTATTCTCCAAGCAGCAGCCCAGTCCTGCACGGGGAGGTATTTCTGCCTTGTCCCACCGGAGGGAGAGCCATTAGCAGGGACCTGCTTCTGGAGGGGACTAAGCAGGGAGCGAAGCTGCCCACAATCCCATCCCTGCTCCCTGGATCCTTGTCGATGTTAAATGCATACATAGCTTTGGTGCAGGGACAGGAAGCCTGGGGAGACTCACCACTAGCGGGGGACCACCCCTGGGAGGTGGTCTGTGGTCTCCAAAATGCTCCATGCTGGATGCCAGCACCGCAACTTCCTCTGCCGAAGCCCAGGCTTGGGACCCTTTCACCACTTGAGGAGTCACAGGGACCATGCATGGTCTCCAGTGACTTTTCCTTCCACCAGGAGCACAGATGTCTTGAGGGGCTGGAGCCAGGGACAAGATGCTACAGAGACAGATACTGCAACAGCCATGGCACAGTGCTCCAGAGCAAGGGGTGCACGCAGGAGCTCAGCATGGCACTGGGAGCCACGTGCTCTGCACCAGAGTGCTGGAAATCGCTGCTTAGCTCAGGCAGAAGTCCCTCAGGGTGTTAGGGCTGGTCATGCTTGTGCTGCTTCTCCGTAGGCTCCTTCAGAGCTGCATCCCATCTTACTGTCTGCAGGTCACCTATTACAAGTGCCATAAATTCTCCTGTCATCTGGGACCAACAGCAGCTGTCATATCTTTCGGCACTGGGCTCCCTGCCCTGAGCTCCGAGTCCCCCACAGCCCAGGACCGTGGCCTCTGACGGCAGCCGCTGCCCAGCGAGCGCCCGTGGGACTCCCGATGGGTGGCTGGTGAGGCGGGACGAGAGCCAGCATGCTGCCTGGCATGGGCTGACATGCTCAGCAGATGCTGTCAGCTGCTTTTTGGAGCAGGGTTCCCTGCATCTCAGCAGCACAAGGCACCTGAGGGTGGCCAAAGGGGACGAGAGCCAAGTGAGAGAGCCTCCGCTGCAGATTAGTGATGGGACAGAGCTAAGGGAGGGAGATTTAAAACTGGTCCCCTGCCTGTCTGCCTCCTGCAAGGAAGAGTTAAATGGACAACTGTTTTCCCACTTATGTTAGTTATCCTGGAAGGTTTTGGTTTGGGGCAGTTCTTTGAGCTTTTCTTGGGCATAGAAGGAAAGACGCATTAGTTTTCACGTTGCAAAAGGCCACAGGGGACGTGCAGGACACAAGCACCCCTCGGCATGACTGGAGGTGGGAATATGTGGCTGATGTTCCCATAGCATTTCACCCATTGTGCCCAGGTGCATTACTAGTCCCTGGGATTGGTGTTTAGGCAATGCCTCCTTGCCTAGCCCCAGGATCCGCAAGGAGAACTGTGGGAAGCTCTCAGCATTTCCCACACTCTGCCTGCATGTCTCAACTCACCTTTGAGCCAGTCTAGCTGGGGCTTTGCAGCGTCACAGTCATGTGTGGGGCACTTAATGGGAGGAGGGTTGGGGGTCAAGTGTCTTTTGCATGGTGGAGAATGCCTAACCCTTTTCTTCTCACCTCCCCTCATGCCAGAAGCTCCAAGGGACACTTAGCTCCACCACCCAGGTCCTTTATGCTGGCTGTCAGCCTTGTCAGTGCATTGGCATAAACTGCAGCAGATGCAGCCAAGGAGTGAAGTTGATCAGGATCAGCCTTCACTTGTACGTTGCTCTACACGTGGCTTTGCATCTCTCTCCCACAGCTCTTCCTCCAAGCAATGGATGCTCTGCAAACCCCCAGAAAACCATCCCACCTCCCTCCCTTGCCTTGCGAGTTGAGGTGTACCCCCAAGCATTGCTCCTGGGGAAAGGGGGTTTCTCCGTGTGGCTTTAGAGCTCCCTGGGCTGCCCTTTGCAGCGGTCAGTCTGTGAGGATCGAGGCTGGTCAAGGAGAGAGCAGCAATGCTGCTGCCTGCACACACCTGTAACCAAACCTGTGGGGACCAGCAGGTAAGAAGCAGGAAAGCCTCCCGGTGTCGGTGTGTGCCGCCTTCCTGCCCGGACTTGGTTTGTCAGCACAGGTTGGCATTGGTGTAAAGGCTGCAGTTCCAGCCAAGGACATCTTCCTCTGAGCAGGCTTAACTGGAGAAACTCTGGATGTCTACAAAGGCCACGTGGCATCTGACAGCAAGCACAGCTTCAAGGCTAGCGTCTCCCCTCTCGGAAGGAAGGGGGTTTGTAATCACCCATGCAAGGGTGAGCAGTCTGACCCACCACGGAGCTCCCTGGTGCGCTGGCAGCAAGAGGGCACCGGTGGCAGCAGGCATCCCGGGGTGTGCGGAGAGCCAGGCGAAGGGGCATCCCATGGGCTGGGGGACAGCTGAGGGGATGTGGCAGCTTGCTTTTGGCTCTGGGCACGCACAAGCACCTCTCACCTGGAAAAGTGCAGGACAAGGGGCATTGGGATTTAGTAAAACATACCACCCAGCTGTGGCACTGCAGGGGGATTTTGTTTTGTAAAAGGATTTATTCATAAAGCCACAGCAGCAAACCAATCCTTGTCCTGTGGGCCCTGCAATGTGTGTATAAAGTAAATTAGAATGAGGTCTGTATGTGAAGGTTATAAATGAACATAATACTGGTTAGGAATGGGGAGGCAGAGAAAGAGTTGGAGGGAGAGAGAAAAAGGCAGAGGAAGGTGGGGGGGAGAGCCCTTTCATAATTCACAGTTCCTGAAATAAAAATAAGGCTGGAATCATGTTTTGGGTAGAAGGGAAAGTGCGTAGGAAGTGTATACTTGCCAATCTGCCAAAAAAAGTTGCTTTTTATTTTCTTAAGAAGGCAATTATGTATTTTTGTCATCCACTTCCTACTTTGAAGCAGTTGAACCTGCTTTGCTCAAACTTTCCAGAACAATTTGCCCTCAGGCTACTGCCAGAACTGCAACACTTACACCCCAAAGATGAAAGCGGGAGAGTGCCACAGCACTGGCTCCACATATGCAGAGCAGAGGCACCTGCAAACTGGTCATGTCTGCGCCTCCATCTCATGGGGCTGGGAGACACCAGCTCCTCTCACCCCTCCAACTGTGTTTTGCAAAAGAAGAGGAATTTTGAAGCTTCAATTTGTCTTGGCTCAGGTCAGAAGCTCATCTACAGGCATGCAAGATGCTAAAATGTCAGTGTGGCTCCAGAGGAATATCTCCTGCTGCTTCTTCTCCTGGAAGCTCCCACCTTGGGAGATAAGAGACCAGTGGGTTTAGATGGAGGACAAAGCCCAGCTGAACTTGGATCCAAGGACAGGGAAATTACATGGGTTTCTCAAGGTCCAATGCTGAACTCATCATTTACAGAGGGAAAATTGAGGCTGCTCAATCCCTTTCAGCCCCATCTCAGTGCCTACTCCTCTCCACCTCAAGTCCCTGACCCTCTCCTGAGCTCCCTGCCTCTTTAGGAATCATTGCAGCACTTGGGTATATGCTGAGTGGCTTTGGTTTTGGTTAACTGTTTCACTTGCTGGATGGCACGGGGTTGAACTGCACGGGTTGTACCTGAGCTACATGGCAACTCACAGCCCTGCTAGGATGGGCAGTGTCTCAACAAGATTTGCTTACTGTTGGACTCCGTGCCTCCAACTCTGCTGCATCAGTGGCCTTCGCTCCTGCTTGAGATGTCTTCTATTTCAAAGAAGCCATCTGCTCTCTCACCTACAAGTGAGAAAGACATTTGAGACAGCAGGTTGCCTGGATTTAAGGGTGCCGTTTCACAGCTGGCCTTCAACAGAAAATGATGTGGGTTTTTGGTGATGTTAGTTAGCAGCTTGAGCGGCAGGTTGTTTTGCCTCTGCAGAATTGCTATAGCCAATGCAAGAAAGATAAGGCTGCACGCAAGAGGAAAGGTATCATTTCGGTCCTATACGGTATGAGTTGACCAGGTAACAGCACCCTAAGGCCCCCCAGTTACATATACATGTTACCATCCTGACAGCAATTCCTGCCTCTGCTCCTTGCCCCACCCTGTCTGCAATATCAAATGCTGCCTATAAATTACTAATAACAAGGATATGTACCTTGGAAAACAAGCTAGTGCCTGTGGGTGGGATGGGATCAATTTTCTAACGCAATGTAAACACCGCAGTAACTTTGATATTCATGATATTCATATCCACAAGGCAGCAGCTGGGCATTAAGGTCACTAGATAGTAGCATTACAAGTAGCACATTACAAAGACGCATGGGCTTGAAACCCCCGAATGCAGATAGGAGTGACCCAGCTATGCCCATATACATTCCTGCTTGGTGTGATAAAACTCTATCTTCCTCTTCCTTGTCCCACACATAGGCTTAACGCCGTCTTGTACTTACAAATATGACAAATATGGCTGTGTCTGGGTTGGCATGCAGAGAAGAGGTCCTGGACGCAGAAAGACAGCAGTGCCACAGTGGATGGCACCTGTGAGCCACCTGGGTGCGTGTCCTGCTGTGGGTGTGCTGGGTGGCTGCGGTCAGGGCCAGGGAAGGTGCACAAGTGCTGGTGATGGACGACGATAGAGGAAAAAGCAAATGCGAGACAGTTCCGCAGTACTTCGAAGCTGCATCACGAGAGGATCCACCTGTCCCTCTGTGTATCTGAAAGACAAACTGGCAAAGACATACCTTGATAATTAAGAACTGCACCAATTAGAGCTGTGCTACAAATTTGATGTGACTTGCAGAACACATACAATGCAAACCAGTCCTTTATTTCACAGTCCATATTCTCTTTTTTTTTTCTATAAGACCTCTTTTTCTGGTGCACCTATTCTTAGAAAATGAAGGCTGCAGAAGGAGCAAAACTGATGAGAGGAAGGGTGTGACCATGAGTGTCATGATGAGGAAAAGGCAGTTGTGAATGAACTTAGTGTTTGTAGTAATTAAGTAACTGTCTAAATTCCTAAATCCTGATTTTGAAATCGTTTGGTTGACTTGGTGCATCCAAGTCCCAGAGCTTTTAATTCAAATATAAAGCTTGATTGGCAAATTAATAAAAGGTTATGAATGAAATTAATGAAAGATTAAAGACCAACAGCTCATGCTGATATAAAAATTGGCCCTCTAAAATAGGTTATGTAATAATTAGAATAAGTTACCACTATGTTAATATTAAATTCTGATATAACATTTTTTCATCGATTAGATTTACTGATTCACAACGAAGTTCTAAAACCTTATATACATTTGTTGAATCTTTGCAGGCACTGTTAATCATCTTTATTTTCCATTCCATAATTTTTAAAATTACTATAAAGCGAATTTTCATTAATAAATTGTATAGTTGAGCACTTGAGTTCGCAGTTTCACTAAGCGAAATGAGATCTAAAGAGCTATTAGGACCATGGAATGGGTAATTGATTAACTAAAATGACTTGGTCAATGCGCTCTGAATCCTCTAACTAGCACGTTGTTTCGACGTCAGCCTCCACATCTCATATCAGCTGGGAAAATTGATAAAAGGGACAATCTGAGAGAGTTTTCGTCTGGGTTTTGTTAACAAAGCGCTAAGCCAAGCAGCCTATAGAGTTTTGCATTTAGGCTTTGAGAATTTGTGTCTCCAGCATATAGTCACAGGTTCATAGCCTGCGTCAGGAAAAAAGAAGGAACTTAGTACTTGGTACGCTGGGATTGTGGAGAAGGGCTGCAGCAGGCAGCCTATTTGCAGTGATTTAGTGTGTCATTTTAATTGGGCCGGATGAGGTGTCAGCTGCGTATTCAGAGGGTATGGTAAAAATGCAGAGTGATCTGATGGAAAAGAAAGGCCTTGGTACTCCCGCTTCCTAAACATGACCTGGGTAGTAGGATTTGTTGCCAAATTCAGGCTTGTTTCTGCTTTTCCTCACCTTAATGTGGATATTATTTCATCCAGCCAACTAAACTGTAGATCAGCAATGTTTCTCAATGAAGAATATCCCAGTATTTTAAAATAAATTTTTTCTTTAGTAATTATGTTCAGCTTTATCATTACCTGTTGTCTGCTCTGCAGCACTTCTGTTAATATGCTGGAATTTTTTATGGACTGTGCAATTTATTGCAATGCCTCTCTCTCTGTCTTGTTTTTGGCAGATGATAACTAAATTCTTTTGTTTCTGATCACTTATTCTTGTTTTATAGTTCAATAAAAAATAAAAACATCCTAGTAAAATTGTGTAAATAGAGTGTGTGCAGCTGCATATATGTTTTTGCTTGCTGAATGAATGCATGCACACATCCCTGCATCCTCAGCCCACTCTGCGTTTCCGTGCTGCAAAGAACCCTACCCCTGATGCAGCGGGGGAAGAAAACCATCAGCTATGCGCTGGTCCTTGAACATCAGCTCCATCTTGGCTGACCCTGACTGCCTAAATCCACTTTGGCTGGCTGAGCTCTTCAAAGGCCTGTCCACAAAAAAAACCAAAAAACAACTTGTCCTGGTTGTGTCTCTCTTCTCAGCTCTTTGACACCCTATGTGTATGGTGTGGGATACATGATGAGCAACATATCCTGGACCCATCCAGCCCCTGGGTCCTGCCCCTGCAATGCTATCCAGTTGCTTCCCAACGCCAAAGTCATGTTAAAACATCTGGTCCCCAGTCTCAAGATACGGCCAAGCTCTAAACCCAAGAACATGGAGCACTCTCATGCTCTATTTTGGTGGGGGGGACAGAAATTGGTGACGATGAAGACCTGAAAGCCCTCCCACCTGCTACATCTGCTCAAGCAAGCCCTGGCTCTGAGCTCTCCACCTCCTGCGTCAGGACCTGCCTGTTTACACTCACAGGGGAAGAGCAGAAACCTGTTGCATAAGAAGGCACAATCATCTCCCTGCAGCTTACTGCAGCAAATCACATTTCAGCAGATGATTTTCACCTTCCTTGTAACTAATGAAAAACCCTTTAATTCAATGTGTTGACATTAAAGCTCAGGCTGCAGATCTCTTCCCTGGAATACAAATAGAAATAGGACCCATGCTTTTCCAGATAAAGACAGTTTGAAAGGACTGGTTCATTTTTTCTGTGGATTTAACCTGTATTGGTTTCCTTAATAATAAAATAGCAGAGAGGGTGCAATTTCTCTGACTAAAATCAGATGTCCCTATTTAGGTCAGATCTGTCCCAAACATTGTCTTGACAATACAGATGACTATAACCCAGCCTACCAAGATGCCAGAGGCTTGGCTGGCACAGTGCAGCTCTCCAAGACTTTACCAGGACACCTACATGCTTTTCTGCTGAAACATGCTCCTTGGGCAGGCATAGAGCAGTACATTTAATCCTGCTAACCATCTCCCTTTCCCTGCTCTTGCATACACCTTTCAGCTGCAAAAGACTCTGCCTACCACGACCCCATCTGACCTTTATTTTCAGCATCTGATCTGTCAGTGGACCTTCTCTTGGAAGGATCTCTTTATCATCTGCTGGAGAGGGGACAATGGGAGGAGGCCAGGCCACCTCTACCCATGTGAAGAAGTGAGTGATGACATTACCCTGCACTCCTCAATCTCATGTGCACACCAGGGAAATGGGGGGAGTGCATGGTCCTGAAGAAGGTCCCACAGGCACTTCACTGCTTCTGTGCTGAGGCAATAACCTGCAACATGGGACATGTTGGTGATGCCAAGGAAGCTGCTGGTGCCTGGGCAGCCTTCTCCTGTTTCTCCACTCCTCCAAGCACCACACATGATGTGGAAGGGAATACAATGGTCTTTTCTCCACCTCCAAGCAGACTACATAATCTCACCTGCCCCCCTTCACTCTATCCCTGCTCCGTAGCCTATGCACTAACTCATCTCCCACCCATTCCCCATCTACCCACTCCCACTGACTGTAGTCTGAATCTGAAGTTCCCAGATTTAAACTGCACACCAATCCCTCTCTAGAGGATCTCATTTTATCCTATGCTCATCCAGCCTCAGGTTCCCACAGACTCTGAGCATCTCTCCTGCTTTCTCCCAAGGTGCTGCCACCAGCCCCGAGATGAAGACCTGTATGTACGTGGTCAGCACATGTGAAGAAGCTTTGCTGCTCTCCTGGGGTCTCACTCCAGAGGTGCCTCCCGGAGAAGTCTCCTGGAGATTCTTCTGCTCCAGCTATGCATGAAGGCTGCAGCGATGCTGAAGTTGGAAGGTAGTCACTCAGACACAAATAGGAGATCCATCACAGAGCTCTGTGGCAGGCACATGTACAGTGGGGCAATGTGTTCAAATTTTGCTATCTGAGTGCAGATATTAAATGCAGATTTGTCTGAATCCTCTTGTCTTCAGGTGAGGCACATGGTTATCTGGCAAGTGCTTGACTGCTTCCTCCTTACCTTGTGTGAACAACTCTCACAATCACAGAGGAGCGAAGAAACTTGCACTTTTGGAAAGGTGCTTGGGAGCAGTTGATGTGAATCACTGCCAAGCATAAAGACATTTAAAATGGCTCTAGGTACCTGCTAGATTAGTAAGATGAATCACAGTCATCGTGACCTCTACATGTGTCTGGCAAGTCGTTCTCTTGTTACCTAGTGAACAATCTGTTTTTCATGAACCCAAAATAACAATGTTTAGGAATACTTTTTTTTTCCTTCTCAAGCTCTGTGTGAGTCACTAGCATTGAAGCAAAAGAAGGAGGAATCCTCTATATAGACATGCACATGGCTCAGGAGCAGGGACTTCTGAATGGGAAACAGTCCAGGCTCTGGGTCAAGACCAGTGTCCCAGTGACATCCCCTCCTTTACTGGGGTGACCGACTTGGCACAAGGTAAGTGTTGTGAACCTGGAGTCCCCGCTGCCAGCCCTGCGTTGTGTGCACCTCTTCATCCCCAGATTATCTCCTGTGCTTCCTCCTGTCATCTCATTTGCCTCCCTAAGAAGTGTCTGGCTTGGATCCCATGGTAAACTCGCTGGCTGCTGCCAGCCCTCTGCCAAAGCTTTCCTCTTAAATCTGAAACAAGAGCAGGTTGTAGGCTTGACATTTTTCAGCAACTAAGCCAAAGTATATGGGAAACGATATTTTTACCTTTTTCTCTGTGCCCTTTTCTTTCCTCATGTCTATTTGCTTCTGTGTTCGTTTGCCTCACCACAAAAAAAAAAAAATAATCAAAATCAAGTGTCACCGATTCAATAATTGCCCTTTCAATATGCACCTGTCCAAAATGGCTTGGAGCAACAGGGCTGCAGGGTCAAAGACTTGCCCTTAGAGACTCTTTAAACTAAAAGGAGCAAGTTGCAGTGATATTTTTCATGTTGAAAGCTGTGTTTTTCTCCCTTCTTTTCATAGGCATTTCATAGGCATTTACTGACAGTTCAGATCTTCCACGGATGTTTGTTTGCAGTGGATGTATGCCAGCTGTAACTTAGATACAGTTAAATATTTCATGTAAAACCAGGATTGCTTCCCTTCTGTGACCACCCCACAATAGCCAGGGGCAGGGTGACTTACAGATGAGATTCAACTCTCCAACTGCCGGTGCGAGTGCCGGCAGGAGCCCCTTGGGCAGCACAGAGGCAGGAGCTCACATTTCTGGGAAGACTTACATCTTTTTTTTTTTTTTTTTTTACTTTTTCACTGCAAGAACCAAAAATAATCTGAAGCAACCGCAAAGCTGAATTTCTCTGTTTAAAGAAGCATTTGATAGCAGCAGATGTACAAGAAAAGAGGGAGCAGCACTGAAATGGGACAAACAGGGCAAAGCAACTGTGTGAGGTCCAGAACTACACTTGTGTATCTGCATCTAAAGGGATGGCTGGGTCTTCGGTGGTGCTTTGACGTCCAGCCACTCTCCCTGAAGGGTCCAGCCCAGCTGCCCAGAGCCCAGACAAGATGCTCAGGGACCCCAACCCCTGCCCAGTCCCATTGTACTGGTGTACCCCGCACATGCAGGCAGTGCACAGCATCCTGGACTATGCACCGCCCTGCGCAGCAGCAGAGTTCCGTGGTGAAACTCAAAAGCCTGACCAGATCCCTTGTGCATCCTCACTTTCTCCTGCAAAGTGGAGCTGGCTTATCACCCCGAGACCTTCTTTACCCATCCCAGTGAGGGAGGGGGCCAGATTCTGACCTGCCACCGTTCCCTGCCCCGGGGCTGGGCTGTGTCTCTGCTACCTGTGAGAGGACAGAGGGTCTTTGCATCAGGACATCTCTGGCAAGCACAGTGCAGGCTTGCCAGCTATGTGGCACCAAAGGAGCCTGGCGGCATTGCCTGTCAGGTACCCCGTGCACACCGGGCCAGGGGAGCCCTATGCCGGCAGAGCTCATGCCATGATGGGCAGCCGTGGAGAGGACCAGAAATGCTCCTTATTAATACAGAAATTTATGCTGCCTATAAAATACATTCGCAGTGACATATTTAGTAACCCAATTAATACTCCGCGACAGACATTTTAGTGTAACTAATTCTAGTCTGTATGCTCCCTTTATAGTGATATAAATGGCTTTATGTTGTGCTATTGATCTCTGGCCACAGGATTTTGCAGCACACCCCTCCAGCCATTCCAGCTACCCCAGGAAGGTCCACAGGCTTCAAATCCCCCTGCAAGTCATTTGCCCCTGGGGTTCATGGTGGGGAAAGTGGAGCCCCAGTAAAAAAGAGCAGCATCCCACCCTGTGGGAGGGTGGGGGCTGTGGGTTTGGCAGCTGGAATGGGATGGGATGCTCCAGCTGCATGTCCCCTCCTCTGAAGAGCCAGCTCCAGCCAACAGGTCTCCAGCCCCTCGTCCGGTGCCATGCAATGATGGGGACATCATTTTGCCTAGAAACTATCACCCAGGCAGAGTCTTCCACATGTCTGCAGTGATGGGGGCCATGGCGCTCACTTCCAGCTCCGTGGCAGGGTTGCCACGGAAACCGATACTGTTGATTTTTTCTGATCTCCAAACCCAGCCTGTGGCATCAGTGCTCCCAACCACAGTGCCCGGGGGGAGATTCCCCCGACAGCAGCTGATGGGGGGGCAGTTACTCCCCCTGCTCACCCTACAGTCTCGCGTCTGCCCACAGCAGAGCCCACCCTAGCCCTGAGTGTGAGCACAGCCACACTGCTCTCAAGTGTTTGCAGCTTTCCAAGGCTTCCCAGCAATCCACACAGGATACCTTGGCAGGATGTCACATCACACCTCCGCTCCTCGCCCTCAAAAACACCACCTTGGCAAACATCACCTCCAGCAGCCCACAAAGCAGTGCCCTCACCCAGCTTCATGTCCTCAATGCAACGTCAGGTGCTTGGGCAGGAAGGTCAGCAGAGGAGACCGAATGCCCATGAGCACCTTTCTGGAAGAGGTGCTGGTAGCAGGGTGTGGAGGCAGGAGAAGAGACACCAGAGCTCACTGGAAGGATGGCAAGAGAAGGGCAGGCGTGATGTGCTGGCATTTTGTGGAAGGAGGGGAGGGTGGATATGGTGCCGGGCAGGGAGGTGTCAGGAGCAGGCATTGGGGACAGCGGTGTGTGGGAAGGGGACATGCACTGCAGCGAGGTGACTTTAGGCAGAGCAGTTACTCTCTGCCTCCCTGCTTTCCTACATCCAAAGGCTGCATTTTCATTATTCATCCCCCTTCAGGGGAACTATCTCATAATAATAAAAATGTCAGAAGGAATACACAAATACATACATACGCTAAATGAGGAGTTGCCACAATGCACAGAGAGACGTGGTGATTTATGGGCCCCTGGGCTGCCACCCTGGTTCCCCCCATGGTGTGTGGCAGTGGTCCCCTGCCCCAGACATGGGAGGTTGTGTGCAGGGAGGTCAGGGGAGATGCCCCCAGTGGCCCTCAGCCTTGAGGCAGGCTCTTGGGAAACTGGTACCTGGGTACCACGGCTCCCTGCATCCATTATCTGAAGCTCCTGCTTGACTGCAGGCTCTGCTGCACCCCAATGCCTTTGGTGTCCCTTTCTCCATCACTCTTTGTTCCTGGCCCATGCCTGGGTTGAGTACCCCAAACTGCCCAGGCTGCAGCAAAGCTCTGTTCTGCAAACCCAGCGGTGATTCATGGAAGTGTCCCCATCAGCGATGGCAGCTCAGGGTGAGCACAGCTTTGGGACTGCCAAACCTTCCTTCAGCATTGGCCCACCAGGAGCCCTCTTGCTCTGCATGAGCATGTGTCCCAAGTCACCACGTCCTCACGTGGAGAAGCAGAGAAGCTATAGGCCAGTGCTTGCTCCCTCTCCTTAGCTTTACTCCTAGCTGCAAGGGATTGGGTTTTCCCATTTTGCAAGGCTTGGCATGCAGCTGTGACTGAAAAAAGCTGGTTGACAGTCAGTCCCACAAGCTGGGTGCAGGCAGATAGATAGGTTGGAAACCAAGAAGGGCTATACACACTGGCCACCCCACCTTGCAGAAGAAAATCATGCCCACCACTCCCAGGGATGGTGGCATGAAGAAGGCACCAAGCACACACATGCGTATGCATTTGTGTTGGGGCTGCTGAGCACTTGCTGCCCTCTCAGTCCGCTGCTTGGGGGCCTGGCAGGTAACACAGCAGCACTAAGGACCACACAACTAGAAATGCAGCTGGGACTCGTCCCTTGCCCAGGCATCACTGTGTCTATCTGCATGGATGCATGGGGTGCCTGGTCATACACGAAGCCCACGTGGGTGTGCCTCTTCTGTGTATGCGGGTGTGTGAGGGCACATGCAGGTTACGCTGTATGTACATGTTGGTGTCGTCATAGGGCCAGGCACACAGGTGAGTGCACGTGCATGAGCCAAGGCAGGGACATGGCAGCTCCTCAGAGGGATTTGCTGAGGATCTCCTCGTTGCAGGCTGTCTCTTTCCTTGTGAATAATAATCTCTTCACCCAGAGCTGGGCACATGTAGAGTTAATGCTGAGTGCACATGTTTATGATAAAACAGTTGATTTATCAGAACTGTCACCCACTAATCGCTGGGGGAATTGGAGCACTCGCACTTCCCACAGAGCTGCAGCGCTAATGCCCTGCTCCTAATGCAGATTTGCAATGCAGCATCATGCCAAGAAAACCCTGGGATGTACAGGGGCAGGCATGAACTGCAGAGAAACAGCACACACCTGCACATCTGGCCAGCTGCAGCAGCCCACTCACCCCAGGGAAGGCAGCTGTTCCCATGGGGAAGGGAAGAGAAAAGCAAGGAGCTCTCACAAGCAGAGGTCATGAGTTTCCTAAGACAAGGCAGTAGCTATTGCAAAGTTGTTTAGGATAAGGATCTCGAGAGCTCAAATGCTGGGTTTCCAAGTGGCTTTGGCTGCAAATCTGGTCCTCCCCATCAGGCAGAGATCACCCTTTCTCTGCTCCAATAGAGATGGAGACACCTGGGCACTTGGGAAGACATCACAGGGTCCTTCATCCCAAGGCGGCACTGGCTACACTCCCTACGAAGCAGCACGCTCCCTCCAACGTGGCTGGCACCTCTGTGCAGACTGAACCAAGGAGGGATGTCACCAACCCTGCATCCAGCTCTTGCTGGTCTGCAGTGGCTGCAGGAGCTCTCCTCACTCCTTGTGCCATGGGGCACCTTGCTGGATTCAGCCCCACCAACACTCCCCTGTTCACGGTGGCAGCCCTGGGCTGAGTCGTGGAGTGAGGGTCCCTTGTTCAGAGCAAGACCTATATAAACAAAGGTACGCATGTACTTGCAGTCTCTCACATCCTGGTGGGACTCACCATGACCACAAAGGACCCACCACCCACTGAGCAGCGGGGTGCAGCTGTTCATTCAATGAACTTCCATACCCAGCAGCCCTGGGGAAGAAGGAAACCTTATGTGGCATTTATGATGGGATTTAGCCTTCATACAATGCTGTGGGCAGACGGAGATCCCGTGGGTATCGCAGAACAGCATCTGTTTTCACCTACAAGCCATCAGCTCCAGTTACCAGCAGATACTTGCAAAAATCAGCTTTTGCTGGTGTAGGAGTGGAGGGAAGCTGCTAGACCTCTACCTAATGCAGATTGCTTGTACTCGAGTGCATATTATGTCAAAATCAGAGGAAAAAAGTCTTTGCCAAGCAAACCCTCAAGTACATCTGAGGTCCTTCCTGCTAAATCAATATTGGCAATGCCTGCTGCTCTCCACCTGGGATGGCAAGAGAGAAAATCAGCAGAGGGTCCCATTTTCCTCTAATATTGCTTTGGACGTCATCTGTTTCTCAAAAAAAAAATTTCATAATTTGAGGTTTCTGGGAGATCTTCAGTTATATAATGACCAAAACTGCCAGAAAGGGCATTTGGTATGTCCTTTGCCAGGCTGACATTTATTTCTTGAATAATATTTCACTGTATTTTCAGGCCCTTCAAAAGTATAAGGCTTGGTTTTATCACTGTCTTCAACTTGAGTTTCAAATGTCCCTTTACTGAAGAGTGCTCTTGTACCAGATTGACCATGCATCTACCTGATGCCTACTTTCCAGGCAAAACATATGGGTTGACACTTTCTGCTGAGGAAGTGCAGTTGCTTGGTCTGAGCAGTTTTTGCCGGACTTGGGCAGCTCATTTCAGTAGATGCCATGAAGAAGTTTCTTGGCAGCTGCATCAGCCTCCCATTCCCAGCTCAGTATTTGTGTAGAGACCTGGCCAAAGAATAACTCTTGATCAAATATGTTTTTACACAGCTGCTAGTGCAATTCTGCTCGTTCTGTTGGTGTTGTCACGCTGCTTTTTGGGGTGAGCAAATGCCCACTGATCTGCTCAGTCTGCAGGTAGCAAAGCGCGTAGCTTTATGCAAGAAGCAGTGCTTGTGTGGAGACTTCAAACCACACCTTTCAGGTGCCACTGGAAGGACTCCAGGCAAAAGTCTGTTCCCAGCTGATTTATTTTCTCCTGGCATGTCTCTACTTTCAGCAATGTAAACAGCACGAAGACCTCTGAAAGTGGCAGAGAGGATATAATGTGGAATTTGATGGACTCTTTACAATTATTCAGTCTTTGAGTGACAGTGCAGAGCCACATGGTCATGGGAATATGCTTTGTGAGATCTTGTCTAGACTACAAGGGGATTAATGGCAGGGGGAGATTTTCTTTGTCTTAGTGATTTTTGGACAACTTCAGTCAATTGCAGTAAGCCTGGATAATTGCTGTGTGTGGCTTTTCCCCAAATCCTATTAATAGCAGTAATTTTAGCAATTTCTATAAACAAACAAGGTGAAGATGACCAGTTCTGCTTCTTTTGATGCAGCCACTGGAGCATCAGCAGGTGTTCGGGCACATCGCGTCTGCAGGCGGGAGGTGGGCTGCATTTGCAGTGGGTGTGCATCGATACCCTCCCTGCATGCTGACGGTGGCTGCTTCTCCCTCCTGACCAATGCGGACACTGCAGAAAATTCGTTGCAGCAAACTCATGCCCACTAAAATGCACATGTATCTTTGCTGCTAGCGACTACAGGGCTTGTAATAAACTGTCTTCCCGACGTGGCTTTTTGTCCTGGTTTTTTGTTCAAAGCTTCCTGCTCACAGGATTTAGGTACAGAAAAGCAAGTATAAATGATTAACAGAAGTTTTAATAAATCCTGATGGGGTCTTTTAGACTGATAGATCACCAGAGGTTGTTTATTACTATGTCTTGTAACTCATATAACATGCTTTATTACTGTGCTTACAGTTATGTATAAAATGTCTACAATACACTTCACCATAGACTAAATCTTCAGGGACTCACTAGGACATGAAACCAAAAGCTTCACCCTTAATTTTTAGTCTTTAGTCTTCTGTCCATCTGCGTGTCTGTTGGTCTCAGCATTGACCCTCGGTGTGCCTCGGTGCTGCTGCTCCACACAGCCCTGTAGGCAAAGCTGTGCCCTTGCCGTGGGACTGCCATCACTCCCTTTTTTCAGTGGTGCAAGCAGACCATCGGAAAGTGGAGCCCCACACCTACTGAGCAGGAAAGTGGCTTTTTTTACAGCAGAGACCCTGGTCCATGTTGGCTGTGCTGTGGTCAGACCCCTGCTACATCCAGCCAAAGGCAGGGAGCACCCTCCTGGGGATGCTGGGTCAGCTCTGGGTGCTGAGCATCCTGCTAGATTTGAGAGTGAGGTGAGAGGTAGCTTTTCCTTTTTAGTGTGACTAATGTCAGCATTTGGCAAAAATAGCAGCAGCGCCATTCTGGCTCCCCAGCCCGACGTCTGGAAGCTGCTACACACGTTGCGCTCAGACCGTATCTTGCAGAGAAAGGGAATTGTACCGCGGGACTAAGACATGAATTTAACTTCTATTTTTTATGCTGTGGCTCCAGCAAGAGACTGCAGCTAAAAAGCGACCAAGGCAATTAATTACCAATGTCTGTCGCCTGGTGCAGAACCAGAACGAGAGAGAAAACAAGGCAGAGAGCACTGCATTCCCCACAGATAGGAAAAAATGGACTGTTGTATACTTCTGCTGACACGCTCCGGCATCAGAGAGTCTTTGTTCACATGGGCTTAAGAGACAGCTAGGCTTGGCTAGACAATAAAAGGGAAAAGGAAGGAAGACTTATAAAGGCTCTACAGGCTGCTCGCCTCCCAGGCTCCCTATGCTGATGCTTCCCAGGGACTGGGGGCTCCAGTGCTGGGAGCATCCGTGCAAAGCTGGTGCTCTGCAATGTCACTCATCCCCGGTCACAGCTATCACACTCCTCACCGAGCAAGGATCGGGTGATTGCAATCTCCAGGTGGTGCTGCTGGCTGGAGGGATTTGGAGGAAAGATCATCAAAACCTGTAAAACATGGAGCCAGAGCTTCCAGGTATGACAGAGAAGATGTTTTTTCATTTTGCAGATTTGTTTCATAAACTTTGCAGGCTGCTCCGTTAAAGCACTAAGCCTGCAATAGTTTGTATAAATTTTGCATATTTTTCTGACCATAAACGTGGTTTCTGGTGAGCTGGCAATATAAGCCATCCATTTCCTTCAGGAGTAGTGCACACCTCTCACGGGCAGACTGGCTTACTTCCAGGGTGGCTATGAACTTAGCAGGAGTTAAAGCAGGCAATGTGTTTAAGAAAAAAAAAAACAGCAGAGAAGTAAGAATAGTTTAAAACTCCCTGAATCATGTTTGTCTTACTGCAGTAAAGAAAGCACCTTTGAGTGACTGAAACCAAAGCCCCAGACACCTCCCTTGAAGGCAGCTTGTCCACACGGTGAGTTGAACCAGAGTTTTTCCCCTTCCCAAGCTAGTGCCTGGATTGCTGCTGGGCTGGCCTGATACTCACAGGGCAAGGGAGGAAAGAAAGGAGAAGGAAAGATTAAAGCATGTGACACAGCCCATACTGACTATGAGACATCTGACAGCTGTTTCTCAATTCCTCAGCGGTTTCCCGGCCATCCACCCTCGCCAGGGTGGTGTAAGCCTGCGAACGCAGCTGCTCACAGCATTCGCTGATGACATGTCGAAGGGCATATTTTCCCCGAGTTTATTCACTGCGTCAACTTCGGAATGGAAAGTCTTGTCAAATTTTTAAATAATAGCAATTTTGTATGCATTTGACTATTTCTGCCCTGTATGAGCCAATATAAACTCCATCTCATTTATCAATTAGCATTTATAAAATCCTTATCACCATGGAATCAAAACACTGTAAATGGATTAAAAAATAAGCAGGCTGCCTGGGGGAGTCAGTAACTTCATCTACTCCAAATTTTGTGAAACAATGTGATCTCATTGGGGTGACAGGGACATGCACAATTTTTAGATACTTGACAAAATTTGAGAAAGGAGTCATTGAAAATAATTAGAGTAATTATTCCAGAATTAAGCAGCTCTTTATTCTGGACCTAAATGTTCATGTGGGGAGCTATTCTGGAAGACTTCATTCTCCAGTAGCTCTGCTTACTAGCTTACACTAAATAACTTTAACAGCCTCACCTACATATCAGTTCACCATTGTGGAGCCATTCATATCAATGCAAAGTACCTGTAAAGCAATGCCAGCGCAGGATGCTGATGTTTCCAGCCACTTTGAAGTGGAGTAACTGATTGCAGCAAAATGAAGGTAATGGTCCTGCTGTCATCAGTTGGAGCAGGACGTGTCCCCAGGTGCTTACTAGCTTTGCGTTAAGGCAAGCCATTTGCTCCAAAGCTGACCAACCGTGAGCTTCATTGCCACTTCAACAGTGGGAAGCAGAAACGGGCATCAGGAAGCCTTGCTGCCAGGATTAGCAAATGAAACTGGTAAGGTCTGTCTTAACCCCAAGGTGTGAGTACACCAAGACCGTTTTAGGGTTGCAGCTCAAGGAGCAAAGTTTGGAAACCAGGATGCTGTTTTCCCACCTTGTCCCCTAGGGAGCTCCTGGCTTGTCCCACTTCAGCAGGAAAAGTGGGACTGACACACCATGATCGCATGGGACCATAGCTCCTTGGCAAGAGGTGCACAGGCAGCAAGCAGTCACAGGGCTCCTGGAGCTGAGGAAGATGTCATGGGCTGAGCAACAAGCAGCCGTCCTCGCTAATGGAAGAGTGTACTTTTGGGAGCAGTCCAGGTGCTAATCACCTGCAGCATCTGGGCTGTGGCCACCAGTATTATCAGGCATTAGATTAATGATCTAGCAGTCAAAGTAATGCATGGACAGGATTGTGCTGGATGCTTGTCCCTTCCTTCATGCAAAAGTAGTAATTCTGATTTTTTTTTTTTATTGCTCAGGGTCAAGCAGAGAACAAGAATTTTATGGCTGAACTCTGCCCTGGACAAGTGACCCTCCACAATGGGACACTCCTTTTCTGTGCTAACGAAGTGCCACACAATGTCACCTCAAACTGTCAACAGAAGAAATAGCATAATGAGAATATATACAGGACATATTATTATTCTAGGGATGTGTTAAAAATAAGAATATTCATGAGAAATCATTTGTTTATCCAAGTAGCCTTGAGCATTCATCAGTGAAGGAACGGACTCGTAGTAGCCATGAGTCAATATTTGCCCAATACTAGCAGAGTGGAAGCAGTCATTTTGGGCATCAAAATAGTCATCATGCTTTGATTTCAGAGAAATCTGCATGGTTCCCTGCTGTGGTGTAAAAAACCCCAACCTTTGTAAATATTGAATGTCACATCAAGGACAGAGGGCCCAGGAGCTATGAGGCTATTCTCATTGTGTTTACACACTGAGCATTTTCATGCTAAATTGGCTTTGGGATGCAGGTGCCAGATGAAAATCACCATGGCCATGTGATGCTAATTGCTTACTCAGAGTAGAAACACACTACTGGTTTAAATTTGCTTTAAAGATGTGGATGGGTTAACTGCATGCTGGGCCAAGCACTGTGTCCACACCAGAGTGCTCTTTAATCGCCCAGGTATCTCATAAACTTCTCCCCTAGCCTGTTCTTGCCCACTGGGTACACCATGCCTGATGTCTCCGTCCTCTGCTAGATCAGAGGCTGGGCACCCTGTGCTTGGGCTTTCTCCTCGGATGCTCGCAGGGTGTCAGGTTTTTTCCTCTTTGCAGTGGGCTTGCATCAGATCTCTGAGCACGATGACTTTGTCTTGGATGTTCACCCTGGGATTAACATTTTCTGCCTTGCATCACGCCATCACCAGACCCCATCTTTCGCCATCCGAAGCAGCAGCAAGGCACTGGCAGCAGAGCCAGGCTTTCTCAGAGCAGTTTTTCTTGCCTGAAAAGCATCAGCAGCTATGAGCAAATCCACACAGCTGAGGAGATGGGCACACATCACCACCGAGAGAGCTATTTTGCAGTGGCAAAGTGGCAGGGGCAGGGAGAGGAGCACAGCAGTGATGAGCAGGTCTTAGGCAAACAGCTGTAAAGGGGTTGTACCACAGCTGCTGTGCATCAGAGCCAGGTGGCAGGAGCACAGAAGGGCACCGGGAAATAGCTGAGTGCTGCAAAATCCAGTGCTCCTGTCAGGAAGCCTCTCCAGCTGCCAGCATTGCTGCCTCTGCCCCACATCCACACCACATCCCCCCCTGCACACACTGCCCCTTCTTCCAGGCACCTGGTCCACCCCAGTCAGGCTGCTGACCATCCCCCTGCATCCCACACTCCCTCCATCCTCAGCTGATGGGATCACCGGGATCCCAGGACCTTGCACAGCAGCACAGGTCCGCACCCAGCTGCCCCCCCTCCTTCTCCTGCAGCCTCAGGCTTGCAGTTCACATTTTCTGGTTCTGCACTTCATGCCCAAGCAGGACTTTGCTCTCAGGAAACTTTTGCGTTAGAAAGCATCACCAGAGAAGGGGCTTCAGGTCAACCTTCTGAGAAGGAAATGCACAGAATACCTTTATTGTGTCTCCCTCTTAACGCACAATGAGAATTTGTATCTAGGTGAAGGATGAAGCAAAAGAGTGCTAGAGCTTCCCTAATACTTTCTTTCTTTTTTTTTTTTGTGAGTGTATGATCTTTGCTTAAACCTCAGGTCACTCAGCTCCTCTTTGAGGTACCTTACAATCCTTCCGCTTCTCCTGCCCACAGAGAGGAGACGATAAGACAAAAAAACAGGGTGCTGCTGCAAAACACCTCCACCCACAGTGGGAAGCAGCCCTCTCCACTCCCCCTGCCATGTGACAGTAATACTTGGGTGCACAGCATTGCACCCAAGGGTGCTCACTGGGCGCAAATGCTTTCAGGAGCCAAAGCAGTTAGGCAGGGTTGTCTGGTGGGGAGCACAGATGGAGTCATGGGCTGCATCGAGCCATGCTGCCATAACACCAGCCAGCACCAAAGGCAGAGACATGAAGACACAGCATGGAGCACATGCAGAGTGAGTCACATCTAGTTAGGGAAGGGCAGGGGATGGGATGCACACCCCTGCTCCCTGCTGAGGAGGGTCTGCACACAGAGCTTCTGATACGTGCTGGGCATCAAGGAAGCAATTTTGAAGCAAATCATCATAATTTACCAATTAGCACAAATGGGCTGCTGTGCCAGGCTACAAAGCAGCAAAGAAAGGGGTTGCCGGAGTCCAAAACCTGGCACAGCTACTGCCTGGTGCTCAGCTGGGCACCTGCTGCACAATGCAAAAAGGCCACAGGAGCACATCCTTCCCTTTAGCCCAGACAAAAAGCAGCAGATCCACACATTTGTGAAGTTTTACCACAATAACTGGCCCAAGAGACAGCATCGCTGCAGTGATGGCACAGCAATCTGTATCTGGCAACAAATGCTGGGCAAAGAAAAAACCCCAGCGACATACTGCTGCTTTCTGCACTTCCACTGTGACCCTATAACCACAGCTTATGTTGACACAAATCCTTTGCAAAAGGTGACCCAGCAATAGCCACCCAGCTGAGGCAGCTCTGTGCAGCAAAGCATAGCTCTGGCAGGTTGATGGAGAAACTATTAGAGGCACAAAGACCTGCTCAGTCACACTGGGAGCTATAGGTAATGTTTTTTCCTCCCCTTTCACGTTCCTGATGGTTTTCATGCTGTTTCTGAGCTCTCGCTATGGAGTCCATGTTCCAGCCAGCTCTCATTTTCTCCCTCTCTGTCCTGTCATTGGAAAGCAAGAGCTGTCAGCTGAGGTATGTGTGTGGCTGGTGTATGGAAAGAGCCTCCCTGATTTAGGCTGGGCGTGCTGGTTCTTGCTTTCCAGGCTGGCTGCGCGCCACATATCCCAGCACCGTAAGCTAGCCTCTCTTTCCTCAGCAGTCTTCTCTCTCTCAGACTGGGCTGGAGGCTTCAATTCTCTCTTATCTGCCACAATTATCCTGGCAGACCTGATTCATCTCCGCTGCCTGCAGTTCTGGTTCCTCAGGGAGCAGCGTCAGGCATACCCAGTGACAAAGAGCTTTCTTAAGGCAAAGTATGATTTTTGAACAAAAAATAGAGTAGCACTTAGAAAAAAAAATTATTAGAAAACCAACCACCTTCTACCCCCCAAAACCTAAACGACACCATTCTGCACATACGCTGCTCTCCTTCCTAAGCCACTGCTGGAGCTAGTGTTTCTGAAGCTCCATGTCTATGTAGAGAGGGTCCCTCCAGCAGCAAACGTGGGCTCTGATGGGCGCAGGACCACGGGAAGGACTCCACTCTGCAAGCAGGGGAGATGCACCCAGCACCAATAAACATCGTCACCACCCCCAGGAGAAACACCGAGAGGGTGGCACAAGCTGATATCGAAATGAAAGGCTGCATCTTGAAGTATGAATCCACAAACTAGTCTCCCTCCTGACAGTGCCTCCCTGGCAATGACCAGGGGAAATCACATGCATCCAGCATCAGCAGGTTTGGAGGCTGACTCCAAACATTTTGTACCCTGATGAAAAGCAAGGCCTTCTTCTGATGAGTCAATCAGGCTGCTACTTTGCTATGTACGGAGAAAAGTGTGCGTGAATCCACCAGGCTCTTCCTCGGCAGCAAGCCTGAGGGCCAAATGCACTCTGAAGTCAACGGAAACTGCGTTTACTTTGCAAACCCTAGATTGGGCCCTGGGGCTTACACCATTTAATGCTCGAGAAACTATCCTTTGCAGGGTCAGTAGTTTCCTTGCTAGAGTTTCACTCTGTGGTTCTTCTGAGTTTGTGCTACCTCCTGCTTCTCCACCCCAGATTTAGTATGAGAGAAGCTCTCTGGACCCAGCTGAAAGATAATAATTGAATAATATGCAACATTACACTCTTAGGTTTCATTCATTTTCACACTTATAGGATCTGTAAAATCTAAAATGAGGTATCATCTTCAAACTGTCATCCTGCCCAGCAACAACAAATTTAAACAAAAAGGTAAAATATTTCAAATCAAAACCTGTGAATTACCTCAAACAATCTTATTCAGAATTTCATTCACATTTCAGGGTACAGCTCCCACAGTAAATTAATAAGACATCAGCTTGCAATATTTTCAGTAGGTTGATATGGCAGCATTTTCCTTTTCAATTAGGAAGAACAGTGCAATTAAATTCCTCAGCCTCGGCTGGAAAGGAAACTCTTTATTTCCTCGGGGTGAAGATCTTACCAGTACTCATGAGCATTCACATCTTTTGGATCTGCTGCCAGGTTAGCCCTTAAGCAAACTAGTTGCCAGTGGAAGCTGCTGGCACCAGGGAAAGGATTTATTAATCTATTCTCCAAATAATCTCCTCTGCCTCAGAAGGGAATCAGACCTGTCTCAGCAACGTTATTCTTCCTTTCCCAGCTTGCCAAGTTTCCTCGTTACAGGTCTGGTCCAGGCCTGAGGAAGGTGGAAGTACCAGATTCCTCTCCAAAAGTTTGAATGAGCATGCGTCCTCTGGGACCAGGGCAATTTTGGCATCCAAGTATCACAGGCTGACCAGTGGTACAGTGCCTTCAAGGGCAAAAATCAAGGTTAAGAAAATGTTGAGGGTTTTTTTTTTTCTTTTAAAAATTGTTTTCCTCAACCCTTCCCTGAGGACCTATCCTGAAGCCCACTTTGGTTCTCATGTTCTTCTCCCACCCTGCAGCACATGCAACTGAATCCCAGCTCTGCGCCTGATCTGGATTTGGAGAGCAGCAGGGATATTGACTGGCCTGTCCCCATTTTCTCCCCAGTTATTTAGAGTATATGAAGTCCCCATGGCAAGCACACTGTCAGAAACATATTATGGGATAGTAGGAGCATGGGGAGGAATCAGACACAGGTTTCTAAAGCAGGACAGCCATGGGCATAAAATGAAGTGCAGGTCAGAGCTGCTTTCCCAAGCAAGGGGAGCACCAGTGGGGAGCACAGCAAGGGAAGCAGACATCTGGCTACAGCCAGAGCTGCAGATAAGAAAGCTTTCCAATTAAATTATTGTTTTTCTCTAAAATGTCATAGTCTGTCTTTACTTGTAATGCAACTGCATCTTGTAGGACACTTTCAAGCTGGACCCTTTGAACTTTGCTAATCTCAAGAAGCATTTGCTCAAGAGAACTCAGACTTCTCAAGTCTTAGCTCAGCCAGTTTTGTAATGGTGTCATGGTTTATGGCCAGCCAGCAGCTAGGCACCCTGCAGCCGCTTGCTCACTCCCCCCCCCACACCCAGTGGTATGGGGAGGAGAATCAGAAAAAAAGTAAAACTTGTGGGTTGAGATAAGAACAATTTAATAACTAAACTAAAATGTAATACTAACAATAATAATAAAATATAATAATAATAATAATAATAATAGTAATGAAAAGGAATATAATAAAATAATCTTTAAAAGGAAGAAAAACAAGTGATGCACAATGCAGTTGCTCACCACCTGCTGACTGATGCCCAAGCAGCAATCCGCTCCTCCTGGCCAACTCCCACCAGTCTATATACTGAGCATGATGTTCTACGGTATGGAATATTCCTTTGGCTAGTTCAGGTCAGCTGTCCTGGCTGTCCTCCCTCCCAGCTTCTTGTACACCTGCTTGCTGGCAGAGCACGGGAAACTGAAAAATCCTTAACTTGGGATAAGTGCTCCTTAGCGACAACTAAAACAGTGTGTTATCAACATTATTCTCACACTAAATCCAAAACACACTGTACCTGCTGCTAAGAAGAAATTTAACTCTATCCCAGCCAGAAACAGGACAAATAGTTTCGGCCATAAACAGTGTAAAGAGAAGCTTATGGAACTTGCCAGTCATGGAGAAAAATCACAATTATCAAAAAATCCCTTCTTTACTTCAAGAAGTTTAGTGCCTGACAGTTGGAGTTCACATCTTTAATGTGAAATAAAGCAAAGCTTTAGATTTAAGAAGCTGGGCTAAGCTAGTCTCAAGGCTTATGTGATGAAAGTTGGCAGAGGAGAAGCTGCATGTGCAAGTCCTGGCCTTGCAAAAATGTGCTGGGAGAGCAGGAAAAAAAAAACCCATGAAATTTTGTATAATGTAGCAACCAGGGAATTCCTTATTAAAAACAAAACCAGCACAAAATTCCAACCTCTACGTAGCTGCGGGCTCTGAGGCCTATGGCTTCTACCACCCCATCCATATTTGCTTGGCCAGGGAAGTCACGCCGTCCCTGGTGCTGCAGGGGAGCCCGGCATCACAGAGCATGGGAGGCTCAGCCAGGGCATCCAGCAAAATGTCCAGCCCTGCAGAGGAGCTGGCAGGTTGGGTGCCAAGGCAAGGCAGAGCAGACATCTGCCCCACAGCAGCACGAGGAGAGCATAGTGCCAGAGGTCTACAGCATCAGTTATTCTGAGTACAGGTGATTCAGGAGCTGGGGGACAAATTTCACCCAAATCAAGACAAGCCACAGCAAGTGGCAGTTGAAAAGACAGTGGGGAAAAAGCTGGGAGGTGTGGAAGAGTGAGACGAAGTCACAGGACCCCATCATCACCTAGAGGATAGGACAGAAGGTGACAATAGTTATATAGAAAAGGCAAGTATTTAGACTAAGCCTTCCTCTTTGAACAGGATGCAGAAAAGACAGAGCTTCTGCACAAACACTGTAAATCTAAGAAATAAGACATAATAACCAGAAATATCAAGGGGAAGGCAATGCATGCAGGGAGTTGAACTTTCCACCTACTAACAGTCTGTGGGCTGACCATCACCGCTGAGGAACATTACTGTTTTGGGGTTGTGATAGCAAGCTCTTCGAAAATACCAGTTCAGCGCACAGTCAAGAAAAGACCCAAACAATTGAAATGCTAGGAAGTACCAGGTGAGGAACTGAGAAGAACACACAGTCCCCCACAAACAACGGACAACTGCCCAACCAGGCTGTCACCCTAGGAAAGAGGGAAAGGGGACCGCAGTGAGGAGGGACCAGCCGCACATCTCATGCCTGGAGACGTTTCACATGACTTTAGTTCTGCAGCATCCAGTGTGCCCCTCTGTCCCCCGCCAGGCATGTGCCTGCTGGGGGAAGCACAACACATACAGCATCTCAACCGACATGGTACAGCTTGGCATTAGAAGAGGCAACCAGCTGACATGCTGGGTTTCCCATTTCAGGGCTGCTTTGAGACAGAGATGATTCAGCCAGACCTCAGCTGAGACTTTGGCTCATTTACTGCAATTACCTAAACAGGAGTGCTTGGACTCAGAGGTGAAGCTGGCAGAATTAACACCTGGGCTTATTTCAGACTAGAGAATAACATAAGGTGTAAGGACACAAGACTATGGTCTTGAACTTGCCAATCTCAGAATGTTCTAAAAAAAGATAAAATACATTTTCACATGACCAGAGCTTCTGGATTTGAGTTGTTGTATCCTTGCACAGCAGTTTTGGGTCTGTTAAACTGGCTGAATAGCATCTCAGGCACTGGGACAGGGAGAGCTACCAGGTCAAAATGGACCATGGAAAAACATGAGTCTGCTCCGCCCATTTGAGCTATGCTAACTAGCAGGCAGACAGCAATGACCTCACTCTGTTTTCCATATTAATCCACAAAGATACACAGGCAAATAGATTAGGAAGCCAAAAGTGTGCCATTTTATGGTCAAATTTGATTCAATCAGGCAAACCGACAAATTAAAACTAGTTGTTGGGCAAAATATATGTCAGCTGTAATTTCTGCCTCAGATGGTGAGCATCGGGAAGAAAAATCTGGTTTGTAAATGGCCTCTCCAAGCAGCATTGGTCCAGATGCAGTTTCCATTTTCCCGTGCCTAAATAATGCTCTGGCGTGCTTTACAGGAGCAGCTCAGCAGTGCAGCTAAAGCTTTCTCAAAACATCAAAGAAACAGAAGAGTAAAACCCATCAAAATTTTACTAATCAAAACTACGTGTAATTGTCAAGCAAAGGCAGATAACAGAACTCAGGCAATCTCTGTGAACCCACAGCTTCACTCAGACTTAGCAATTAAGCATCAGCTGCTGCCGCCAGAGTAGCTGCGAAACTGTGGGGTAAAAGTCACAGCTCGCCAGCACCAATTAGCTGTTAATGACCATCAGCAGTCCCCTTGGTGAAGGGAGCTTGAGACAAAACTAAGACCAAAATACCACCCACGCTTTATACCACCATAAACTGGCACCCCCACTGCAGGTGGATGTTCTTGCTGCATCCATGTGGCCAGGGAGTGATCAGGGCAAGGGAGCCCATTGGATTAAACCCAGCTGGAGAAGAAAAGGTTGGTTTTGAAGTGTTGCTTTTCCCAGGTCAGTCAGCTGCACAAGGGAGGGAGCCAGCCCATAATAATTTAAGCAGTACTGCCATTACATGTGAAATCACAGCCTTAAAGGAGGTGTAGTCAATTTAAACCCATTCCTGAAGGGGAATAATTAAACACTCCAAAGATGTGGGAGAATTTTAAGCAGTCAGCAAGGATTTAAGACAACATATCATTCCTATCCAGAATTAAAAAAAAAAAAAAAGGTAAAACGTAGGCAGGCAAAGCAGACTGTTCATTGCTGACTGAAGGGAGCTACATCAAGAGAAGCCACGGTCAATCAAAATGGGCTCACCTCTCCAGAATGGAAAGAGATTGAAGTTTTGAAGAAAAGCCTGTGGTTGCATGGTCAAACTCAACAATAGTGGCATATAACCTGAAAGATGATGAAAAAGTCTCAGGAACAGGAAAGTCTAAGCATAACTCCCGAAACAGGTGGAATGACCCTTAGGAAAGGACAGGGTTAGAAAGCCAAAAGGCTTCTAAGGGAGTTGCTGCACAGGTGATGCTGGTGTCTGGTGACAGGTCTTGTAGACACAGGAAAACCCGAGACCTATGTAGGACCATCTCTTGCAAGAATAGTCTGCAGATGCAGCAAGAAGCACTCTGCAGAAAAACTGCTAACAGGGAAGCAGTGGAAGTTTTCTAAGTCTAAGAAAACACTTGAGACAACTGCTTTCAGCAGACTACAAAACAAACTTCAGATCCATCCTGGGCTCCCAGATGTGAAAAGCCATGAGGATGCAAAGCACCAAACATCCTCACTTATAAGTCTATCAGGATCATGTGGAAAAGAACTCCGAGTGCATAGTGGAGGCACTGTTACCATTTGCCAGGCATCTCTGAAGTACCCCATCCTCCAATATTTTCATTAGCCACTTTCAGAGAACTAATAAGCTTGACCTTATCATTAACCTGAGGAAAGCTCGCATATGTGGAGCAGAGGCATGTTTGCAGGGAGAGGCAATGAGCCAGCAGTCCCTAGTGAAAATGAGAGTAAAATAGTCAGCACCTTTCCGTGTTTCAAATGATACCTGGATGCAATATGGATTATAGAAAGGTGCCTCTGTGAGCATTATTCAGTGGCGATAGTTCAATCTTAGTACTACTGTGAAGGACAGATCCAAGACTCCAAAGATATCTAAAAACTTAGCACAAGGCACTGTAACCACTGTGATGATAAAGAAGAAATCACAGAAAACAAGAAAATCTGTACATTTATGAAATTAAAGCTCTGTGTAAGCTTTTTTAAGGTAATTAATATGTTTTGGCATCTCAGTCACAACTGACACAGCAGATATTATGCTGGACTCTGGGAGAACTGAAATGGCTGCATGGGGTGACCAGAAAGGCAGATCACCATGCACTGAGCATTATGCCCCAAACAGGTGTTGACCTAGATAGAAATGAGGAAACGGCTAGAAATATCAAAGGTTTTGTGTTTAGGGAACTTTTGCTCTTTCTGAATCTCTCAAAGTACTACAGAACTGTTAACATTGGTGAATAAGTGAGAATTCTCAGAAAAGGCATGAAGGAAAGAAGTTATGCCAATCCGCAGATCACTGCAAAAGATAGAAACAAAAATCTTGCAGGAGGATGGGAGGAAGGAACATGAACTCTTAAGAAAGTCAATGACTTTTCCTTCAAAGGGGTAAAAGCAATCTATTAGAAGATCACACACACAAAAATAAACAGATATTTCTTGTTGGTGGGGGATAAACATCTAGCAAAAGCAGAAGAAAATATCTCCAGGTATCACCCATTTCAGAATGCCTTTAGAAAGAACATGAAGATGAAATGGTAAAAAAAGAAGCATTTTTACAGGCAGTCTAAGGACACAGTCCAAGACCCATCAGCATTTACAGATTCTCCAAGAACTTTGAAGTTTTCTGTCATATTGCAACACCTTGACCTCACTGATCTCAAGCTCACATTCAAAGGTAGTCAAATCAAAGGCAATGACAACACTCAGTGAGACTGCAACATGACTAGTAGCAGTTATTTGAATCACAGGGTTCAGTGATCAAGTATGCCCAAAGCTCAGTTCAGCTTAGCCCATGAAGCCACAAGGAATGGTCTTACTCAGGAGAGGGCTAAAGAAATCCCTTCACGCCTACCACACTTCCCAGTGCACAGCATGAATTTTTCATGTAAAGGGGAATAGATGCATGACTGCACAGGGCCCTTCATCCGCTAAGCAATTGCATCCAAGCCCTGCTCCTACTTTGATGCTTCCCTAACAGAAGCTTCATTCATTTGCAGCGGTCCACGCATTGCAAACAGCTTGGCAAGGTCACCATTTGACAATGTAATAAACCCAGCGTTAGGGCTCCTAATACCAGCTGAAAAACACTGCAGCTTTATGATACAGACAAATGCTCCGACATGAACTCACTCTACTACTCCAAATTCATTCAAGAGGTTTTGATGGCTTGACAAAAAAATACTGACAGATTACAGGCTGGTCAGGTCTCCTCTGACTGTGGCACTACATGCTGGACACAGATGCCATAAAGCCAGCATAAAATCCTGAAGCTCGTATAAGGCCTGTGGTATGTCTGCTGGCTCCATCACCTGACCCAGCTGAAATTTGCACACTGAGGTGTTCCAGCAATGCAGAGATTTGGTCTGACTGATTGCAGAAGATGGTCAGACACTATTGAAAACAGTTGCTTTAAGCTCAATGCTAACACAAGGCATAACCTCTGGACAAGACCGGCATGCCTGGTGAACATGTTGCAGCACATGAGTACTATAGGGTTCACTAATGCCTTTGGGGACTGTCCCTTCCCTTACAAAGGCAATATCTGGCAGTCTAGAGTGCCTTAATTCTGCAAGCACTGGGGCTCAAAAATTCTAAGTATTGTTGGCAGCATCCATCGTTGCTATTACCATGGACTCCAGTCCAATTTTTGTTACTGTCTCCCACTCCAGTGCAATCCAAATGCTTGTGGAAGGGGGTTAATTTCTTAATTTAAGAATTATTAGTGAGAGAAATTGCACTGCACAGCTGTCTCAGGTCTTTACTAAAGTGTCTCTACCAGCTGAGGATTTGTGATTCAAGTTGACCAGCTTTGTTCTCATATGTTTGACACCAATAGCAATAGTCATTTTGGGTCAATTAAATGTTTTCTTCTTTGTTTATCACCATAAGCGTTTATAATATATCTGGCAGCATTAGTCCATCTGAATAGGAGGACACAGCAACCATGATGTATGTGAACTTGCAAATCACGAACAAGTGGATAAATACCAAAAGGCCTCACTTTCCCATCTGCATTCTTCATCTCCCCAGTTATTTGCTCACCCATCTAAGGGCCTCACAGCAGCATTAGGCGCAAGGTTTGTCTTCATGTAATGATTTCAAATACAGTTTTTAATTGCTTCTTTGTGCCCCTGAGAAGTCAGCTCTGTCAGCACAAAATTATTAGGTGTGATTACACAGCAAAAGAAAATACTGTTGCTGCATGTGCTAGCGTGCCCATCCTCACTCCACCAAACTGGGATAGGCAATAGGAGCAGCAAAGATGCAGGAGCGTTGACTTCAGTTTCTGCTAGAAAGCAGCACTCTAAGTGCAATTCCTCAGGAGCTTTTACTCTGCTTGTTAGCAGGAGCTAATACCCATGTTAATGCTATTGTTACTGTGCCCTAGAGCCAGCATGGTTACAGCAGCAGACACTGCAATCACTCCTTCATTTGGTTGTGTAGGCATGTCTGCTGTTTCAGTTAATAACCTCAGACTTGGCCTTAATTCAACATAGCCAGGTTGATCAAGCTTTCGACGCTGTCTCCCTCAGCATTCTCATTTGGAAGCTGAGGAAGTACGGGCTGGATGAAAGGACTATTAGATGGCTTGAAAATTGGCTGGGTCGCTAGGCTTAAAGCATGGTAATCAATGGCTCAACATCTGGTTGGCAGCCAGTAATAAGCAGAGTGCTTCAGGGGTCAATACTGGGTCTGATATTGTTCAATAACTTCATCAGCTACCTGGGTGATGAGACAGAGCACACCCTCAGCAAATTTGTGGACAGTACTAAATTAGAGAGGATGATTGACACCTCAAACAGTAGAGTTCCAATCCAGAGGGACCTTGAGAAACTCAAGGATGGGGCCAACAGAAACTCCACAGAGTTCAAGAAGAAGTGCGTGCAAAATTATGCATGTGGGTCATCATCATGCCTGGCATCAGTCCAGGCTGGGAACTGACGGGCTGCCAGGGCCAGCAAGCCTCCAGCACACTCTCATCCTGAATAATGCAAACCTCATCCTGGGCTGCACTATGATGAACAAGGCCAGTAGACTGCAAGAAGTTACCGTCCCCTCTGCTCAGTGCTGGGGAGGCCGCACCTCAGTGCCACTTCCAGTTTTGGGCCCCCAAGTTCAAGAGTGACAAGGGAAATGCAGAGATGAGCCAGCAGAGGCTATCAAGATGATTGCAGTCTCTTGGCTTATGGGCTATGAGGAAAGGCTGGGGGAGACAGGCCAGTCTAGTCTGGGCAGGAGTAGGCTCAGGGGTGATCTAACTGTAGCCTTCACCTACCCGAAGGACAGGCAGGAAGATGGAGACACTCTTCTCAGCGGTGTCAGATGATATTACAATGGCCACACATAACAGCATTGGAGGCTCAGGCTGGACCTTAGACAAGCCCAGTCCCCAGGAAGGTGGTGGTCTCCAGAGCAGGCTCCTCAGGGGGGCAGTGGGAACTCCCGCCAGAAGTTTCCAAGACTTGGCTGGACAACACCATGACCTGACCCCAGCATGAGCAGTAGTCCTGCTACAAGCAGTCAGTTTGACCAGAGACTTTGAGACTCCTTCTCACAACTCTTCAGTCAAAGTCTAAATTTCTGAGTTCTTTCCAAATAAGTAGCATATATTCAGAAGTGTTGAGAAGATAATTTTGATGATCCAATTCACTGTCTGTCGAACCTGAGTCCTACAAACCCCTACCTTATCACAAGAACTGCTGTTTGCAGGAGACCGGTAGACGTTTTAGAAAGATGCATTAATCTCAAATTAGAGGCAAATAAGAGAGATACCACACATCCCAAGCTAAGTTACTCCACTGATTTACCATGCTAGAAAAATGAATTCTACTTCTAGACTACTTTTGTTAGCTCCTCATCCAGCCACATCATTTCATTCCGTGAATAAAGTTTTCTTCCAGTATTAGCCCGGGGAGATAATCAGAACACCTCTCAGCTTCCTAATCTCATTATAAAACTTTCTTCAAGTATCAACAATTCTTGTGTCACAAATCATATGCCCATAGATACACCAGATTTTACCACCTGTTCACATTTTGAAGTAACGTAACTAAGGAAAAAAGACAACTTAGAACTCAAGGGAGATTAAATTCAAGTTATTGCTTACAAAACCTTACTTTACTGTTTCCCTGGACTTCCACAGAACACAAGAATTTCTTGGCTGAAATACAGTAACCCTTCTGAATGGTTATGACACTGGCTACATGGCCATCAGCCCCCACCCTTTCCTCTTTTATGCCTTCAACTTCCCATCTCTGTGTCTTAGTTCTCACGGCTAAGAGCCCCCCGTTACACTGGGATCAGAAAAAAGTGGATTGTCTTCACCATACGGGCATCAAAAATAAAATGTAATTAGAAAAAAAGAATGACTTCAACGCCCTCCTTGGGGGATTTCATGGCAAGAACAGAATAACCCACCCCATAGCTTTGCACAAGCTGAGCGGGTGTGCTGCTGCAGGTGCCCAAGGGATTGCCTATGCCAAGCCTGAATGCTTTCTGAAATCCCACCCTGCAGCTACTCTTTGCGGTGATGTTTTGACCTCTGGGAATAAATACTGCAAATTAGTGTTCTAACTTTGCATCTTTCTACAAATTAATTCTGTTGAGACAGTAGATGATATTCCAGTGATAACCCACCTCTCCCACTCCTTTTTCCACAATAAATTACTGACAGGATCTCCTGATGTGCTTTTAAATGAGAGAGATCAAATTATATGTTTGCAAGTAATCATTTAAAAATAATATCTTAGAAAAATCTACAGCATTGTTACAGAACAATGGGTTTAATTATTGAGAAATGCGCTATTTGCAAGCAATTTCACTCATTGCCTGTGCTGATCCTGGGCCTGGGAAATTTTGAAGGATAAGGATATTGGAAGAAGCTCTTTGAAGGTAATTTGAGTCCCTGCATGTGAAAAAGTGAACAGAAGAGGTTATTTCTTGAGAACGATGCACAATTACGAAATGCTGTCACCAAGGTTGAAAGCCTAGCCCCATTTACAGCCACCCAGACTGAAGGGCTGGGCCAATAATCTCAGGATTACGGAGCTCAGTCTCCCAGTTTGAGAGCTAGGCTACATTACAGGGAAAATTCACGACCCTTTGTTGCACATGGGAGAAAATTTAAGCAGTATGTGCACACGAGCACAGGTCAGTACAAGGTGCTGCTATGTTTTAAATGTTTATCCTTAGAAGAGGATCTAAGCAAGCCCTTTTTCTCCCTCATGCTCCAAAAATAGGGTGCAAATCATGCCACCTCCTGAGAAGGGCATTGCTGAAAGACAACAGAAGATTTCCACTGCAGCAGCTTATGCTTTGTACTGTTACTTCTGCTGCCCCTCTCCCATGTACATTTATGCTTCATTTCATTCTTAAAGCTTAATCATATCTCCAAAATAAACTGCAGTCAGGCCTTTTCGCACCAGGAAACTCAGGTCTGTCCAAGTTCTTCCCTCCCTGCTCCTCCTGCAGTGTTTGGCATACAGCCTTTGCAAGTGCATGCTCCCAGCTTTGCATTAGAAATTTTCCAAATCAAGGTCCACTGTTTCCTGCTTTCAGAATTCCTCACCTGAAAGCCCTTGCAGTCTCCCTATCAAAAGCAATAACAAAGATGAAAGGACAATTTCCTATCTGTTGCCTCCTTTATTTTCTGCCTGGGGCCACATTCGCCTCTTGTATTAACTGCACCACTTTCTGAATTCATCACACCAATGCTTGGGAGAGTCTTATCAGGCTCTGGGCTTGATGTAACGCACCTCATTTTGTCAGCTCTGAACTGCTCCAGATCTGTCTTTGGATCATCACCACCACAGCAGGATACTGGACCACATCAAACCCAGCTACAGCTTTGACTGCTGCCTTTGCACAGTCTGCTTGACGCTGGGTTGGGATTCACTTGGCTGCATACAATGACTTTGGATTCTTGGCTCCTTCCTGCTCTGCCATACCCACGGATGATCCACCTCTGCCCACACATCGTTGCGTGGGCACCCAAGGAAAGAGGGCACACATGTGAGGACCCTCTTGCTGCAGTGCACCATGGCTCAGCCCTCACAACGCACCTCAGGCATCATCTTATCTTTCAAAAGTACAGTCAGCTTTCTGATCATAATCCCCACCTAAGTGTCCTCTAGCTAGCCCTTCTGCCATAAATTGGGATAGTAATGTGCTGTAATCACATAATTCCTGTCAGTAAGAGTAAACAAGAATGGCTGAGTGATTTCCAAACAACACACTAATGGCCAAAGTAGAAAAAAAATCTCCTGCTTCACTTCTCTTCAAATCTTTCCTGAACCAGTCTTTTGCTGTTCATATTTATTGTAGGTTTTTTCCTCATTTTTAGGTTTTTTTACCCAGAGCTAATGAATAACACTGTGAACATATGCTATAAACCACCATTAAGATGAAATCTGGAGAAAAGAAAACTACTTTGGTGTGAGAGCTGAGAGGATGTATAACTAGTAAATGCCCAGTACAGATATCTGAAGGCTTCTTAGGAGAAGTCTCTTGAGATTTCTTGGTCAAATAAAATGAGGCATTCTGTAGGAATTATCTCTTTTCAAAGTTATACTCATTTTTCTAACAGTCTGATGCAGATGCTGTTCAGGCAAAAGAGTCTACTATGGACTTTTTCCACATTTAGAAGTCTTTGTATCTCATTTTTACTGATTACCACAGCTGTTGAAAGCAGCAAGGTAAGCAGTACCAGAAGATGATACCTTGTATACCAATTTTAGTGTGGGTTTTGACCATCTTTCAATAAACTCTTGCAAGCAAACACACACACGTGAAAGAAATATTTGGGAAAAATTTAGTACGATACCAACGCAAAACTTGCTGGAAACTTGGGTTTGCAGAGGAGCCGTGAATGACTCATTGTCAGAATGAAAGATATCAAGGAGGCTTTTCCAAAGCACATCTGTCTAACACTATTCAATTTTTCATTAGCGACCCGGATGCTGCCCTGTAGAGGATGCTTATTAAGCTAGCTGGTAAAAAGGCCAGGAGGAGCTGCATGCACATTGGAAGACAGGATTAGAGCCCAGAATTAAGTCTGAAAAGGATTATTTTTTTTTTTATTATTAAAATGATACTATCCAATGGGATAAGTGAGAGATCCTCCACTATGCTTGCAGAGTATTAGGTTACACTAGCTCCTAAGCAAATGCTGAATAATGACAGTACAAGCGGGATCTGAAGTCCATTTCAGCAAACATCTGTTGACTTCTAGGAGACCTTGAGAACCTGGTGGCCATAAAGGAAAAATGACAGGCAAGAAACAGACAGGGAAAGCTAATCAGCTTGAGACAGTTCCTAAGTCTGCCAGCTCTTGAGACAGTCAGTGAAAATGTTCAAATCCAGGACCCGGCATTTGAAAGAATACAAAAGACCATTGACACACAGGGAGTCAGCATGCCAAGAAACAGCTGGAGCTGCAGAGCCATGCACATTAACTTTGGGTTCAAAGGTGAAGCTGCCTTAAAGCCTTGGAAAGTACCATGAGGCAGCAGCCAAGCAACTGCTGCACACATCGCAGAGATAAGCACTAGGACATGAGGATGGAGTGCTTGCCCTGAGAAGTCAATCATCCTGGCAGGTACACAAGGAGGCACAGCTTCTAGAGGACATCTGAAGGCCTCTGGGGCAGAGATCAGTCTTATGTACATGCAACATTTTGATAAAAGACTGAAGGGAGTTTCCAGACAACTCCTTTGCCTCTCTTCAGAGGTGCAGCATGTTTAAGCACACAAAGGTCTTTCCTGATCAAACCAGAGGCATTTATTGGTTTTAGGTGGTGAGGTCTGGTTGCTTTCAGAATGATTTTTAGAAAAAGTTATTCGCCACTTCTGCTGGTGGGGATAAGCAGTGAAATCTCTAAGGCTCTGAAAGGACAGGCTGCACTTGCATGTTGAGTTCAGAATGTATTTTGGTATGATCTCAACTACTGATTACTTTCCTCAGTCTAATATTGTTGCTCATGATTCTGGAGTCACATCAGTCACGGAACAACAAGCACCTTTAAACAGAACTATATCTTCTCTCATTTTAACTGAAGCACAGGAGCTGGAAGAGGGGAAATCCCAACAACCAGGATGCGATTCAGGTTTTCTTGGGATTCCAGATGAGAGTACAGAATGTTAAATGTGTTTGACAGCTACAGAGAAGCTAAATGGGGGAATATCTTTGAGTAACTGATAGTTTCCCTAGGTCTAAAGGAGATGCCAGACTAGTTTTTCTTACTGCCAGCCCAAGACAATGGCCAGTCACTTGAGCAAGAGTATTTTTTGACATGCTACTGGTAAAAGAGAAAAATAAAGCAACTCAATCCAGTGAAGCCATCTGGCAAACCCAAATCAACAACATCCTCAAAGGGAATAAACAGCCCTGAGGTTTATCCTGTGTGAAGTCTGGTGGCTGACCTTCAGCAAGTCAGGTGCAGCATCACATAACAGACAGCTTTTCAGGAAGCTTCACCACAGCCCCTCCACTTGCTGATGCTGCTGAGGTAACAGGACTTGAGGTTTTCCCTTCCCAGATCACTCTGTTCAACCACACAAGCTGTGTGTATTTGTCTTTGTGAGCTTTCTCCTTCCCCCACACCCAGTAGATAATATCTGTGTTTCCAACCCACCTCCCACAGCCTGGGGTGCATGCACTTGCCTGGCCTTGGTGACCCAGTGTTTTTAATCCTTCCCTGGACAGCTCAGCTGATCTTGCTTTTCAGAGATTTTTCTCAGGCTAGCTGTGGCTTTGCTTATTGTAGCTAGAGTCAAGTCCAATGGACAGACCAAGTGGCTATGAAACCTTCTGTGTTTACATAGATGCCAGATTTTTCAAACAGAAAATCCAATTCCAAACATCTCTGCAGTCTCATTTGCTTTATGTCCAGCTATGATGACTGTAATACCAGCTGTTTGTGTTTCAAACTTTATTTCTGCCAGCATTGTTTCCTTGTCTTTTTCCCTCAAGCAATACCATAAAAAGCTCTAGTTTCATTTTCTCCCTTTCATCCTTGCATTAGCTCTGTAAACAGACTCCTTGCTTCCTACTCGAGTAAACTCTTTGTCTAGAAACCTCAGCTGTCTGTGACCAGCATTTTGTTTTCTCTGGTCCTAGTTGCTGCTTTGTTTGTTCATTAATGACACTCTGCTCTTTGCTGTGATCCAACATCACTTTCTTCTTTGCTAGCAGGGTCCTAAACTTAATGACTGGGGAGTTTTCTCTGAAGGCTGAACAGCAGACTCGTGAAAACTACACAGCTCAAGAGGTGCTTGTACCTGGAGAGGCATTCAGGAGTGCATAGCTGTGTGTTCAGGCAACACCAAGTGGCCAAACGATAAAACATTTCTTTTTTTACTCAGTGATAGCCAACTCGGTTTTCTGTAAGAGCCACTGTCCCAGCTTGCACATGTTATACCACACCTCTTGGCTCCAATTAAAAAAACCTCTTGTGCTGCTCTTGTATGTTCAGTGGTTTTAGCCTCTTGGCATCTAGATTCAAGGGACACCATCAGGTTATGTTAGAGGCAAAGAGCATCTTGAAGAGTAAGAGGGTGGGAAGCACTCACAGCAGTTCACTCCAGTCTGCAGCTATTCAGTTTAGTTTTCAGGGACCCCAGGTGCCCCCTAACCCCATTCAAACACCTCCCCTCCGATCTGTGAGCTCTGTGAACCTAGTCTCCCCCTGCTCACATCCTTTACCTCTGAAAGTTGGTCTGATCTACCATAGGAAGCTCTCCATTAGGCAGATGTACTTGGGCCATCCCATGGAGACACACCAGCCTCCATCCCGAGTCCTCCTCCACAATCCCCCCTAGCCACCTCTGATTAATGGGCAGAAGGGTCCTTCCCCAGAAGGCCTTTGCTTTCCACATATAATCCTTCAACAGCAACTGGTAGTCCCTCACTCCTATATTTTCTACTGCCTAGATCTAATTGTAGATAAACCTCACCTTGGAAGCTTCCCTTGTTTCAGAGGTGTAGCTACTACCCTTTCCTGGGCTCAGTCCCAGAGCTGGGAGCATGGGCAGAGGACCATGCCGCCACCAGTGCCAAGAGCAGCCAGGACACTGCACCATGCTCCATGACACCTTCCATTTCACCCATCACCAGACTGGTGAAGCAGTTTCCATTGCACATGTGGCCACCTCTCAGTTCTGGAATCAACTACATCAAAACACTGTAAAGTAATCAAAACCACCGTATCAACATTACTGTGTCTTCCCTGAAGCTACCAAGCAGAGAGGACCTCCACTTTTACCTGCAGACAAACACCACTGGTAAAGGGCATCAGATGTAGATGCTATCATCCTAGCAGATGTGATCTAGCTTTCAGGCTTTGAAAGCCAGTCAGATCTCACCTAGCCATGACCACTGTCAGCTAAATGGAGCCATGGATGCCACTCATTCCCCAGCTGACAAGCTGGTTTGCATAACACACTGCTGGTCTTTAGTGTGGAAAAAATTGCCTCTGCCAGTCCTCCCTGCTCTTGAACCTCAAGGCCTCTCTAGGGAGGACTTTTGTACTGTCTGATGGTAGAAGTCTCATTTTCATCAGCCTCATCACCAGCCAAATTCCCATTGCTATGCAAGCAACATCTTAAACCTCCTGCTGTCCTAAAAGGAAGATAAACATCTGCTAGGTCATTATCAAGGCTTGCAAATGGTCCACCTGGAACAAGAACAGCTAGACTTTCCATGCCACTTTAAACACCTTTGGAGGCTGTTTTTAAAAGCTACAGCAGAGCCTAGTTATCATACCAGCCTCTGTTACAGGAAACCTCATTGCAATTCTTCTGTAAGAAGTTCCATCCCTCCAGGTCTTGCCTCACACTTCCTGGCACCTCAGAAAGGCTCTTCCACTCCCTGGAGAGCCCCGTTGTCACCCTCAATTAAGTCAGTGTTCTCTCACCCTCAGTGCAATTCCTCAGTAGTACCTTCAATGTGCTGGGTATCATTCACAGCTGTCCTATGCATAACTAGCATTTATATTGAAGTTTGACTACATGAGAAGCTATGTTAAACCCTTTATCACTTAGTAAATAAGTTGATTTCACTATGCAATGATGCTTCAGTCCTATTTCATCTTCCTGTCCCTGCACAAAGCCATCAAACTAATGGTTTACAACCAGCTAGTGGGAGATGCCCTGTTTATTCTGTCATGGCCCTTACACTTTGAAACACTTGGATGCCATGTGGGCTATGAGCAACTCATTAGCATGGCCTTAGTGGAGAAACATTACTCTGGAAATTGCAACCCAGATTAATATTAGAGATCTAACAGCAGCACTTGAAATGCCCTTGGCATCCCATTTTGCAAAGCCAGGTTAGAGATCAGGCCTTTATGCTCCTGAGGTCAATACAGTCTAACACAGCAGTGTCCTTCAAGTTCAAACAGATACAAGTTCATCCTTTTTGATACTCCTAGCAGCATTCCTACAAAAAGGGTTTCACAGCCTCTAGAAAGGCCAAAAAGCCACATCACCTACTAATTTGCCATGTACTCTATTCTCCAGACCAGCTTTCCACTGCAAACACTTCTGTACAGCACCATGCCTCCAAGCCCACTGCAAGGCATCTCATCCCTTCTGCAAAGAACTGCACGTGGTTTCCTACAGTGGCCTTATAGAGAGGACCTCAGATCCCATCTCTCTATGTTATTACCCATCCCCAGCACTCCCTGTTCAGACCTCCATCTTACAGCTGCTGGCCAAATGGCTACTCTAGGTTTGTCACATCTGTAAGTGTCTGTCCACAGGGTCCAAGGTCAGTAACACACTCCTGCAGGGGCTGAGCTCCTCCTTCTTGTTCTGATCCCTGTCCACTCCAGGTCCAGTATGCACTGGCTTTACCAGTTATCACTGCCAGCCCCAAATCTTATGTCCTACCTTCCCCCATCCCTCTAGCCTCCCCCCTTCCAGTCCCTTGAAATACTCCTCACTTCCAAAACCACCCACCAATCTTTCAACAGTGGGTGCGCCTGTTTTGGTGGCTTTCCATTAGCAGTGCCACCCAAGTGTTGAAGTGAACCATCCAACTTACTGTGTTCTCAAGGTTCCCTCCCTCTCCCTGCATCAACAGATTCTCCCTTTCCATCTCATTACCTTGTTTTGTTGCAACATCCTCCCAGTCCAGCAGGAAAAGTACCTATATCATCAGATAGCATCTTTCTGGGGCCCTACAAGCCCACCAGCTGTACTGCCTTCCTCCACAGCCTAAGCCCTTCAAGCTTCCATAATGGTGGGACAAGCTCCCTTCATCTGGCATACAGGTAACAAGAAACTCCAGTTTCTCTCCTACTCCTGCAAGCACTCTCCAAAGACTTTCAGCCTCATCTTTTTGCTCAGAGGTCCCTCTTCACCTTACAAGCTACAAGCCTAAGAGGAGTCAGATGAAGAGACGCTGCTAACCCACTGCCTCCTCCCACCCAAGGTTTACCCCCTGCTCCTGCCCTAGGCTTAGGGCAAGAGACCTACCCAGGCCAACAATCACCTGGAAGCACCCTAGACCATAACAACACACACCCTCCTAAAACACCAGAGCCCCATCATGCCATCAGCTTTTATAGAGCTCAAACAGCTGCTCATTAGTCAAGCCTGGGCATTATAAGCCTCCCCTCTCCACCCCCAGCTTTCTTCTCTCTTTCTGGCAGGCACCCATTATGGTTCCTAATGATAAGGTTGCTGTTACTTGTAGGTGGTTTCCTACGCTGCCCCAAGCTCAGCAGGAGTGGGGAAGCAGCTGTGAAGCTCCCACCTAGCTTGCAAAACAAGTGGGAGTTGGTGGTTGTTCTCCTTCTCCTCTTCTCTGAATATGTGCTACTGGAATTTTAAACAGATTATGTAAGTGGCTCTCATTTAATCCATCTGAACTATCCTCTTTTAATCACATATGAGATCAAAGCAGCTGACTGTGAAATGAGTAGGGAGCAGCACAGGCTCTCCCCTGTGTGAGCTGGCCTGCAATGGGTGAGGAGGGGACAGGTTGTGGGAACGCGTGCCAGGGCATGATGCTTTTTTCATTTTTTTTTGTTTTTTTTAAATACTCAGTAGCAATATGGGAAACACAAGTCCTACTGTCACTTTCTATGTATTTCTTGCAGCTCTTCCTTTGTGCCTCTGCATCCCAGAGATGCAGAAGGACATGCCTGTGCCATGAATGTGGGGGCATGATAGCTTGGCTAGGAAACTGTTCTTCAAAGAGAGAGCGGCTCTCTGTCTGAGATTTATATAGTTTACCTTTTTCATTTCTTCTCCTGAAGTCTGACATTTAAAAATGTGTAATTGTGTTTATCCCTGGCAAGCTGTGAATGGCTCCCCGGGCTGCCCGTGCCTCCTGCACTGCTGTATAAATTACACTGACAACCCCTTATTACAAAGGGAAAAATAAGTTAATGGAAAAGCAAAGCAGAAATAGATGCATAAAAATCCCAAAGTGCCCAAGTCAGCAGAATTGCCCCCACGTGACAGTCATTGCCACTATTTAATTAAACAGAGATCGATTGTGTGGGTGAATGTGAGTTGGTGTATATGCACGTGCAGGGGAGGAATTGGTACATTTACACTGTATTTATTTTTTTGCTAGTAAAGAGTTATTGATATTACACTGAAGGCTACCCTGGCAGGGTGATGAGCAGTGTGGCTCAGGGAGGGAGGGGTATGCACAGCCTGCCTCGGGCAGGTTCCCCATCTCTCCGTTCATCTGAGGGAGCCTATCCTGGCTGGCGGGGAGCCGAAATGCCTGGCTGCCCCTCAGGAAGAGAGCTTGGGTGCTGCAGAAATGCCAGGACCATCAAGGCTCTGTTTCCTCTGTGCAGGCAGGGCTCTGTGAACTGCAGTGCAGGCGAAGCTTGAAATCCGCCTGCCCCAAGGCGTGAGCAACAAATCTGCATGGCAGTGCTGACAAATAGAAATCACATTGCCTCCTGGAGCAAGCCGTGATGCTTTTGGGAAATGGCACATTTAGATAGAGGTTCAGGGAGATGCGCGAAGAGCCATGAGGGTCAGCCACTCCGAGTCACTCCTGTGGGATGGTGAACTGGATATTTGGAGAGAAACGTTGAGCAACACCAGCTGAGGTGTGGGACCTGCAGGCCAGGACTCCAGGATCTTCAGAGAGCTCAGATGTCCTGAGGATGCTGTGAATAAATGGCAACTGCAGCAGCAAAGCTGCTCTGGGACCCCAGGGTTAGGTGCAACCCATCACTGCTAATAGCCTCCGTGGCATGTTTGAGCTGACCCAGGTGACACAGGCAGCAGCCACAGAACAGGATCAGAGCTGGGAAGCTCTGAAAGGACCTTGAAACCCTGCAGGATGGCTATGGGGGAAGAGGGTTGGAGGCAGGGGAAAGCTGTCTGGCTCTGCCTAAGCTTCCTAATTCAGATTATAAGGAAACGATGGGATCTCAAAAGCTGCTGGCTATGGGATTGGAAATTTCCTGTTACTTGTGGCTGATTTGGGTGTCTCCTGTAAGACCAGGGACCTCTCACAAGGCTCTGTGTCCCTGTGTTTCCCCGCTTACTCACACAAAACATAATCTCTGGGATAAAATGCCAGCCACCAGTCAATACCTGAGCAGGCTGCTGGTGGAAATCAGAAACAGATTTTGAAAAAGCGGTATGTTTCAAGCAAAATGGCCAGGCAGAGGTGGAAATGCTTGGTTGGAAATGCTCACCTCTGCCAACAGGAGCTGGAAATGTTTCCTCCTGGGACACTTGTCCAGGAACTGCCACCACTGAGTCCCCACCTCCCTCCTCTGACCCTGACAGTCCCCCCATCACTCACATGGGCAGTGGTCCTTGGCCTTTGGGGTTTGGCCAGAATGTTGTGTAAAGCATTAAGTGAAGATGTGCGGACTTTAGTGTGGGCTCCACAGCCAGATCGATTCAAATTCAACCAACTTGGGAGCAGAGCAAAGAAGTTAACAGCTGCTGGAAATTGCACATAGCTCCTTTCATTTCCACACATTTTTCTTGCCTAATTAGAGTGAGCCAAGTGGTCAGGTAAGAGCTGCAAGAAGCTGGGGAGCTGGACACGAGCTCTCTGTGACTCATTCCTGGGAGGGAAGGGAGGGATTGCTTGCTCACTGGGGTACAAGTTGCACCAGTCTGCTCTTACTGGGTCTAGAGTCAGAAGAAGAAACCCCTCATCACATTGCACCCACACATGTCATTTGGACAACATGGAATAAAAAAAAAGTTCTGGTCTTTCTGCTCCCCAGCCCTTTCGCTGGCCATCTGCTCTTGGTGTAGCACTGCTGCTCTGATTTTTCATACTTCCCCCTCTGCAGCAGCATCCAGGTTTGACTCCTGTAAGCGTTAACCAAGAATTCAATGCAAAGGAAATAAAACCCCCAAACAAAACAAGAGGAATAATTTCTATTCTTGTTCAGTTTTAAGATCAGTCTCACGGCCCTGACATCTTCCAGATAATGACTGAAAATCCCTTCTCCCTGCAGTCTGGACACCAATCAATACTCCACAAGCAATTTCCAGTGCTCGGCTCGCTTGTTAAAGACCTAACGTTCCCTTTCCTTGAGAAGTGGGTGGCACAGTGAGTCACAAAAAGCTCAGCAGGATGCCGCTGCTACCTGATGCAATGATGAAGCCAGGCTTGAAATCAGAAATCATCCAGAAAAGTTATTTTTTCAGCCTAGGACAGAATCTCAGTGCTAGACTGGAGAGGCCTGAGGAGTCTTGCTGGGCAACAGATCTCAGAGGTCCTGACTGTGCCACCCTTCCTGCTGGTCCAGCAGCAAGGACAGGATCACAAGTGATGGGGCGCCCATCCTGATCTCCGGGGTTTTCAAAACGCGTTTGTGACACGTGTCCCTTGCAAGTGACCGCTCCTGCCCCTTTCAGCAGAGCAATGCTGCACACAGCCATTTGCTCCACACAGAGGCACGTCACGGATGTACGCAAGACTTAGAAGGGCTGGGCTCCAGCAGCATCCGTCCATCAACCTGATAGCCCTGCACGAATCCTGGCCCCATTTCTCGCCCTCGCGCTGCTGCGGCGGACGGAGAGCTGCAATAAGGCCCTTTGCAGGAGGAGGTACCAAGCTGCTGCAGGAGCCTAACTCTCCTATCAAGGACGGTGGGTTCATCAGCTGCTGCGGGGGTTTTTCCAGGACCCGGAGCCTGGCCCCGACAGCCAGCGTCGCAGCTAGGACATGGCTGAGGAGGGGAGCTTGTAAAACACCTGTCTTCCTGCCGTAATCAGGCTAACCTTCTCCACAGCCAAGAAGCCCCCAAGGGAGCTCCTCAGACTGACAAAATGCCTTTCTTTTAGAGTTGCTTTGCTTAATTACTCTGGGACATGTTTAAAAATATGATGTGCCATGAGGCTTTGAAGTTCAGAGAGACTTTAGCAGGTGCGGTAATCCCCTTATTCTAATCCTGATGACCAAGATATGTTGGCTGCCCTTTCTCATGGTCTAGTGGGACTCAGGCAGTTTAAAAGACGGAGTCTTTGTCTGCTTTCCTTGGATGAGACTTTCAGAATTGAGCTGGCCTGTCTTCACCTCTGGTGGACCAAACACCTTGCTAATATGTTTATGCACAGCTGTGGCTTATTTATATCTTCCTAAAAAACTTGGGAGAGCACCCACGAGGGCAGTGGTTGTGCACTTTGTTCTTCCAGCTGTGCTTGTATCAGGATGATTTTGCTGAAGGAGGAGAAAGGCTTGATCCATCCCCGCAAGCGGCCAGACCCACACAGCTGGGAGCAGGTTGGAGGCTGCAGACCGGAGCGTGCAGAGGTGCGAGGACCGTCTTGCTCTGTAAGCGGTCAGGGAGAGCACTGCAAAAGCTGGGCGTTGCTGCCATCCTTCAGTCAGAGTGAGCAGGGAAAGAATTCATTTCTCTTATGCAACCAACAGGAGTTATTGCCCGAAGCACAGGCGGCGTGTAAGACTAATTAAGAGCTGAGCTATGTGCATGAAAGAGCTAAACGGATGTTGCTTTATTAGACAGGTCTATGGGCCTGCCTGTCTGAGGGTGGGGAGGCACAATAGAAATAAGCAGAAGCAATCATCAGAAAGCCAAGGGTGGCCAAAGCAACACTTTGCAACCTTATGTTCAGAGAAAGCAAAGACCAAGATTTTGGGCAGCATGTTGGCTGAGGAAAGAGGCTTGGGAAGTCTGGTGGCATCAGTATCTCCTGCTGCACCAGTACTCATCTCAAGGAAAGTGTCATTTACAGCAATGTTTTTGCATATAAAATGAATTCCGCCAGAAATACCTGGCTTTCTTGCAAGTTCCCTCCATATTGGAAATAGCTGCCAAAAGTCAAGTCTGAATATTAGCTAACTACTTCAATCAAATTACATAACTACATGATGTTGAATAAGCTGAGAAATAAAGTCAATTGTAGAGTAACAAATGATGTATTTACTGCAATAGAGGTGCTTGAGCTTTCAAAGCTTACAAAATGTCTTCTCTTTTTTTCAAAATTAAATTTCCTTGAAATCAATGTATTCCCATGGAAATTCTTTATTACAACAAAATGCCATTTAAATGCCATTTTCTGGTGGAAATGCTCTGTTGGTATATTATTGACACGGTTCAATTACTGCACTCTCACTCGCAGTAGCAATGTGCCAGACAAACAGCACCCAGGGCACATTCCTCTCTTCCTCCAGACAGTCTTTTCTGTCCCCATAGATTCAATGGCTGGACTCCAGGCCAGACTGGGAGGATTCATCTGGCGTGTCTTGACACATCCTGGGTGCAGAAGTCCCTCTCTGGGGAAGCTCTCCAGACTCCTGTACTCTCTTGGGTTCATCCAGGACCATTCACATGATGAGGTCAGGTCCTCTCCCAGTACCAGCTCTGCTCACATTGGACCTCATGAGAGGTACGAGGGCTCAACCCAGCCATTATCTGTGCTGAGCACTGCTTAAGGATAGGTACCCAGACCTGCTGAGTTTCTTATCCAGGCATGGGAGTCATTCATTTGACTCCCGTCTCATGCTCCTCTGGCAATGGATTTGCATCTTCTGCCTTTGCATTTCAGCCGTGTGATTTCTCGTGCTCTGGGGATCCCACATGCCCAGTAAGGTTGTCACCAGGCTGGTTTATACCCAGCCTGTCTGGTTTTGTCCCAAAATGCCCTGGACCTGTTGGAATCACAGCCCTTGCACATGCCAGGCTGCCCAATGCTCAGTAGTTTCAAGCTTAAGGCAGCTGCTCCTTGTATTCTTTAATCTAGTAAACCTGGATAAACATCATACCTTTGAAAGGGATCACACCAGCTCCCACCCCATCAGGCACCCACCATTTGAAGCCATGCTGTATCTGTGCAGGTGGAAAACATCTCCAGTCTGGTCACTGTCTCCTTAGTACGTGAACTGTTGCATTCATGGCTAGGAAGAATAGGTGCAGTGGGTGGGAGCAGAAGCTGCCTGTTCCCCATCTCTAGGGTGTGCTCTGTAGAAATGAGGCAGCATCTTTTCTCTCACAGTTGGGAAGTCATTTCTCACCTCCTTCTGACTGGTCCAGCTCAGACAGTGAAGTGCTTTGATCCCCCCCCAGGACAATTCGAGTCTCAGCCCTGTCTGTCGCTGTGGGGATCCTGCTGCCCGCTCAAAGTCAGGGGTGTTGGAGCTGGGTGATGGGACCAAGTATATCCACCTGGAAGATGGGACAGATGCACCCTCAACAAATTTGCAGATGATACAAAACTGGGAGGAGTGGTTGATACACTTGATGGGTGTGCTGCCCTTCAGAGGGACCTCCACATGCTGGAGAAATGGGCTGATGGGAGCCTTGTGGAGTTCAGTAAATGTTCGCAGCAGTGCCCAGTGACAGGACAAGAGACAAGAAGCACAAACTGAAATACGGGAAATTTTGTCTGAATGTAAGAAGACATTTTTTTACTATGAGAGTGGTTGAACACTTGGAGTTCACAGGTTGTGCCAAGAGGTTGTGATGTCTCCATCCTTGGAGATATTAAAAACTCACCTGGATGTGACCCTGCTTGTGCAGGGGTTGGACTAAACGATCTCCAGAGGTGCCTTCCAACCTCAGCTATTCTGGGATTTGGGGATTCTGGGCTTCTGAGAGCTCTGTGACAACCCCTTGGGCAAAGCATGGCCCCAGCAAGGTGTCATCTGGGCTGTCCTCGCCTGTGGCTGCCCTCCTGCCTCCCCAGGCCCCTTTAGGGAGAAAAGCTTTTCCCAGCTACCCTTCACTTGAGCAAACACTACCAACCATCTCAGTACCTCATGTACTGAATTGGAGGAGATCTGGAGCAAGAACATGGATCTGTTGCCCTGTATCAAATGGGGTAGAATGGGGCTGACCTTGCCCTCCCTGCTGAGACCAGGACCCCTGGGTGCAGCAGCGGGGGGATGCTCAGGGCTGTCCCTTCCCCAGCTGTATTACTCCTTGCTTTGCTGTGGAAGCATCCAGGGAAGTAGAATAACACAATCTTCCTCTTTCCACTCAGATCATTAAAGCGGAGCGCCCAGTTTCCTTCCCGAGTTAAGCTGATGTACAGTTTGGCAGCCTGGATAATCTCCTAAAATGCTCCTGAGAGGCTGCATGATCCATCCTGTCCTTCCCCATCAGCGGGGCCTCCCCAGGAATAGGGGCTGTGTTGTTTATCCCCTGCAGCATTTATTCTGGAAATGCAATGCGTGTTCTCCTGCAAACCATCGCCGCTGCCGAGCTGCCCCAGCCCCTCAGGGTGCCACAGCCCTTCGCTTCGGCTGCCATTCCTCCCTCCTGCAGAAACCTGCCCAGCCTCCTCTCTGCAAACACACGCCACAGCCGAGACCCGAATCCAGCCCTGCAGCCATCCCTTTGGAGCCAGGGCAGATGCAGAAAGGATTAACTTTACCCACTTCGATAATTTGCTTGAAATGGGCAAAACTTTTTTTAAATCTCTGTTTGCTATATTTCACCCTGATTCTCTGCTGCAGCATCTCTTTTTCTTGGCCACGGCTGGCGTTGGAGAGCAAGGGTCTTGAAGTTTGTTCTCACAAATAAACCGAGTAACCCATAGACCTGTGGCAAATTAAAAGAAGCTATTTAGCTATGCAGATAGATACACTTGGCTCCATTTTGTTTTCAGGTTTGTCAGTTCATTAATAACAGCCCACTGGTACAGAGAAAACTATCACACCAAGCAATCAGCAACACACAGCTAGGATCCTTGGGATGTTGGCAGTTTTGCTGAAAGGAAAAGGAAGCAGAAAAGGCACACTGGGCCACAGAAATGCAGCCTTCCAGTTACAGGCAGCCAACCAAGTCACAGCAAACACTTTATTCGATTCATTTAGCCCTTTCTCTTCCTATGAAATATTTGCAGTCTTCATTTTGATCCACATGTATTTGTTGATGAACCAGCTCTGTTAATCATTCGTGTCAAACTACTTCAGCCTATGTGTTCTTAGCCCACTGTTTGCTCTGTTGCCTCAAGAATTAGAAATTCAGCTTCGCAGGCTGCAAGTGACTTACAGTTCCCTTTGTATATTCGTGTGCAGAAAAATGGTCTTGAATCATCACTTGAGGGACCAAAATGAAAAGGAGTCAAAGGAAAAGATTATAGCAGAAAGATTACAGTATGAAATGACTGATTTTTATTTAACACATTAACCAATATACTTTTTCAAATATAGGCTCAAGCCTACTTAAGGCAAAGTTCAAGTTAATATTGATATTTGAAGGAAGAAGCACTTTCATATTAATCACCCAACTATTAAATGTCTGTTACGAGACAGAGCTTATGGGCTACGTCTCCAGACACATTTTCAAATGGTTCAGGCTAACTTTGATCCTTCTTAATGACGGAGAGCAATTATATAATGGGTTCAGAAACGCTTTTAATGTGCAATGGCACGGGGGGGGGGGGGGTGTTGCAGTGTTGTCAGATAATATCTCAATAACATTTCTGGGAAGCAAAAGTGACCATCCTTAGCTCACCCTGCATTTTTGCTTTGCAATCTCAGATTTGCAGCCTAATTTGCAGCAGGCCAGAGTCTGAACGTGAAATAGCCGAGTGACAAAAGCGCAAGATGTTGTAGTGATGCAAAACCCTGTGGGCTTCTCCTTCAGCCAGGGATGCACAGAGTTGTCCATCACGGGTGGGGAAGGAGCCGGGGAGCATTATCCTCCACAGGGCAGCCGCCAGGTGGTCCAGGCCCTCGGCTCACACATTGACATGGCAACCGCATCCGCCGGGGCAGCAGGGATGGTGAGAAAACCCAGCACCAGGCTGGCAGCATGGAAAAGCTCAGCTCACGCCAAACCTGCCGCAGGCTGGGCATGCAGCGGGGCCTGCCTCCGTGGCCGGGGTGGGAAGGGCAACCCAGCAGAGTGGTATTGGGTGGAGGAAGGCGGATTTCCTCGCAGGGGAGCCTGGGAGGGACCGTGCACTTGGGGGTAGCAGTGGCTGTCAGCACGTGGAAGGGTCATGGTTGGAGCCAGGGGTGAAGAGGAGCAGAACTACCCATGGGGGAGCCTGTGTGTGTGCACATGTGCGTGTATGCACATGCACACGTGTGTGCATGCGTGCATGTGCACTTGTGTGCGCATATGCATGTTTGTATATGTATGCATTGTGTGTGTGCATATACATCTGTGTGGGTGCAGGTAAGCATGTGGGTGCGTGTGTGCAGGTGTGCATATATAAAAGCACGGGCACAGCTGGGCATGAATCTCCATGTGTGTGCACTCCCACACTTCTGCATGCTCTGCAGGGTGCATGGCTGCACATTTACATAGGTCAGTTGGGAGGTCAGGGGGTGTTGCTGTCGTGCCTGTGCTCTGTCTAACCAGAGGGTGCTCAAGCACATGTGTTTATGTTAAAAAAAGAAGTAATAGATATTCCTTTCATTGTCAGTGGGGAACGGCTGCCGATACTGCAAGCATAGCACAGGGCATCATCACAGAGGGACAGGCTCACTCTCAGCTTTTTAACACTGCATTATTTCTGCATTTTCTAGCTAAACACTGACCTGCGTCTGCGAGTGGGGTGTTGGTGCCAGAGCTTGCAGTGATACGAAGAAGCCTCATGCCTGCAGCCAGGGCATGAAAATGTCCATCTAGGTATGCAAGAGCCAGTGTGCTTTTGAGAAGCTGAAGCATATAGAGTAGAAGCATCCCCCACTCTGCCCTCCTCAGGGATAAGACTAGACCAAGCACCATGGGCCTGGGAGACACCTGAGGTCAAAGGTGTGCATCCTGGCTCTATCCTATTCCCATACTGGACAAACGTGCTGGGACATATCAGCTCTCCCTGTCCTTGGGTTTCCAAAGGGATGAAACCCAGTGGCAGGGGCTGGGGAAAGCCGCAATGTGAGGGAACCATGGCTGCTGGGGGTACCCAATGCACGTTCAATACCCACCTAACCAAGGCAGCACCTTTCTTCCGCAAGCCCCTTTCTTTATCTGTGTCTCTTTGCCACCAAAGCTGCTCTGCGATGATCAGGTCCCCATCATACGAGGCATCCACCCAGGAGGGTCTGTACTGCATTTGGCTGCATGCGCAAGCTGCAGCTGCCCGGTCACATCCTGCACCATTGCGCTCCTCAGCATAATTTTCAGCCCTGCAGGCAGGATCAGCATAAAGCCTCAGCACCACAAAGCAAGTAGGGATGGGTTAAAAGAGCATTTTACAGCATTTGGCCCTGCCTGTCCTCAAGGTGAATGCTGAATGAAGGGAGGTTGTGCAGTGAGTAGGTCAGGAACCCAGAAAATCGCCTCCCGCTAGGTCAGAGAGCACCTAGGAGGTGAAGTATGGCTGCATGGGGTCCTTCTCGGCTGAGGGTGAGGCTGAAGTACAGTCGGTGGCTAAGGCATCATTAGAGTGGTTGTACATCCAAGCAGCACCCCCTTCCTCTGACAAGGTCTGTCTTGTCCAGCACACAGGGTCATGGGAAGCCTGTGACTATACGCACAGGGGTGACAGTTGGGTAGATGCACAAGAAAGTGAAGAGCTTTGGAGGCGAAGCTTCTTGTAAGCAGGAAGATAGCAGAGCTTCCCACAGCTGACTGCTGCGCTTTATCCGTTTACAGCTAGCGGCAAGTGTAGCGGTGAACAGAGTAACATACAGCTTTCACCTGAAAAATGTTGTAGTACGTTTGCACGAATCATCTCTGAGGAAGAGGATACGGGAGCTGGGGATGCGCCTCTGGTCCAGAGGCAGGCACTGGATGCTGGGATGCCCAGCAAAGAGATCTCCCACAGAGATGCACAAATTCTGCATTTACACATGTGCCTGTGTGTATTTCTGCCTTTACAACCACAGAGGTAAACCTTTCCAGTTAGGGAAACTCAGCTCGGTGAATCATGCATGTAGAGCAGGTCCCTGGTGCCGGCCGGGGTTCACAAGAGGGGAAAGAGGAGTGGGACCTGGTGAGGGATGTGAAATAGGGTGCTGGAGGAGTCAGGAAGGATGCAGAGCAGACCAGTATGGGCAGCACAGCAGAGCAGAAAGGTACAGCACAGTCTCTAGCATCTCTGGGCAAACCCCAGAGATGTGCTGGAGCTGAAACCTCCCGCAGGTCCCTCACGTTCCAGTTGGTCCCTAAAGGTACATCTGTACAGCAAGCAGTGTCTGGGGTGAAACATCTATGGAAAAACCCAGGCACCTGGAAAAGCATCTCACCAGGATTGTTGTGACTTAGTGGGCACTCCCATGCAGCACCATCTGTCTCGCTCTCCTCCCCAGCGAGAGCACAGGGACAGCCAGTGTCAGAGCAGCTCTCTGCACCTGATCGGGGTCCAGCCTAGCTCATCTTTGGCAGTTATATCATAGAAATGACATAAAACAGGCTGGAAGTACCTCGGGAAGCCACACCATCTAATCTAGGCACTACTCCTATCCCAGACCTCCAGGTCCACGTCTCCTGCTCGGCAAGAGAGGGAGAAGCTGGGCTCACGGCAGCTCTTGGTAAGATGCAATGTACAGTTAGAAGCCTGAAAGCAGGGGAAAGTTTTGTAGAGCTGATCACATGAAGCCCTTCTGTGTCTGTTCTGTTGAGTCCTTCCAAATTTTTCCTCTTTGAAAACTGGAGTGTTCCATTCTGCTCAGTTTTGGTATCTTATTAGTCTCAGGTTTCCTTGTCTTGGCTGGGTGGCTCATTAGGGAGTGGATAATGAGCTTTCTCTGCCCACTGCTGATAGCGGTTGGTGCAAAATCTTTAACAGATATATTGTTTTCCAAGTATTTCTCGAGGATTTGGTTTAAATTGGTGTTAACATAACGGAACAGGGGAGATGGTTGAAAGAATTCAAATACAAATAAAGTCACTTTGTTAAGCAGGGTTTGCCACCATGGTGTCAGAGACACCCCACTGCCCACCAAGGAGTTTTCAGAGGTGCAAATGGTACATAGGTGGCCAGACCCTGCTGAGAAACACCGCAACTCATGTGCATAATGGAAAACAGTCTCCTGTCCTAAAAATCCATTGGGTGCAGCTAGACCCGCTAAAGGTACACAAATTAAAATCACAGGAGCCCAAACTCTATCCACACTGAGGCACCTGAATGAGCAATCTGGTTTGCAGAAATTTTGAGCGAGCCAGGGGCTCCTAATGTTCCTGTGCTGCCTCTGCCCCTGCTCAAGGTACAAAAGCTGCTCATTTCAATTGGCCAAATTTGCAGAGTGAAGGGAAAATGATGGTTATTAGACATACTTTTTTACCTGAAATGCAGCCTTTTATTTAGATAACAAAGAATTTTTTATATTATGGGCACTTTCAAGTGTAGCTGTTTGGATAGTGACATCAACAGCAGAATCCCAGCATGAAAAATGCAAAATATTTAAGTGAATATGAGGTCCTCCATGTATCATGGGTGTGCACCTCAGAGTTCAATTAATTTAAAGCCAGCTCTAACCAATCTGGACCTGACTCAGCTATCCCTTCAGGACTGTGTGATAGCACAGCTGGGCTGCCTGGGTCAAGAGCTCCATGCTCAAATTCCATATGCAAGATAAATAGGCGTATAGAAAAAATACAACGTGGTGTTTGTCAAAGGTGTCCACTTGCTTCACCACTTGCTGTAATAGCAAACAGCACTTTTGCCAGGTGCAAATTTGCAAGCCCCAGTTTCTGTGATCTCATCTAAAAAACGGGGCCTTGGGAATGCATTTTAAGCAATTTTGTCTTACAGCTGCTCTGTTTTTACACCTTGGTCACTTCTCTTTTGGTAGGAAGGACACAGGAATGCAAAAGTAACAAATTCACCCACTGCCTTTGGAAAAACAGGAAGATTAGCAGGCCTCTCGAATTTATAAAAACATTGCCCTTTCTGCAGCATTCAGAACAGTGCAAAATGAAGGAAAGCAACATCCATCCTGTGCAACAACTAACCCACACTCAGGCAGGCACTGGAGACAGGCACGGGCATTTTTGCCAGTGGAGTTTCCACTCCGAGGGCTGTCCAGGCTGCAGTGTCCCATGCCCACATCCCAAATAACTGGTTGCAGTGTTTGCAGTCCTTTAAGCCCAGCATTACAATGTAGGGAGCTCTCTCCACTTGCAAACCCAGATGCTCCCTACGGTGCCTGGCAAGTGGGTACGCAAATGTCATTAGCAGTCTGAAAGCATCGGGTGGACACGCCAAGGGTAGACATGGATACTCCGCAAGGCCACAAAACGGACAGAGGATGTCTGATGGTCTCCCAGCACGTGGTCACTCCTCCAGGCCCCCACTGCTCTGTCAGTGTGGGGCAAACATCAGCTTCTGGCACCAGCATCTGTCCACGAAGTCCGAGATCGTGGAGCAGCAGTAACAGCCCTGCCTGCTGTAACATAAATACAGCTCATGCATGAGTCCTGGGGGTGTGTGGTTCAGGAAAGGGGAGCAAGGCACAATTGCTGCAAGGGCCTGGACACAGAGGCATGCGGGAGTGCTGGCAGCCATTCATCTGAGCTTGTCAAACTGGCATGGATGCAGTCTGTGCAAGACACCAGTGAACTAGGGCCAAGCACGTGATGGCTACAGGCTTGACTCGGTTATACTAAATACAACAGACTTGCTGGTTAGTGTGCTTTGCTGAAGGGATGTGAGGTGGAAACTGTGGAGGGTCTCTGATGGATATCACCGAGCTTTGGACCCAGACTCATCAAGTGGTCAATTTCCATCTTAGCCTGAACTTCTCATCTGACTTTTTAGGAGAGGAGGAACTAAACCAGTGAGTAATCCTCATGCCGTCAGCCTCTGCCAAGCAGCCTCAGCAGTGTATGGGAACCAATATATGTTGCCTAAAGAAAGGAACTTCTTGGGTCCCACTGCTCCTCATGCTACTTGAAGATGTTCAAGTTTAACAATCTTAGTGGATGCAATGTTATCAATTGTATTAATCCATCTTCACAAGACACTGCATCCTGAAGCAGCTTCCTAGCATTAATCCAGTCCCTTACGAGGGTCTGGTGAGGGTTGTACATCAATGAAAAATTGCAGCAGACATTGCAGAGTGCAAGAAGTCCCTCAGCTGCAGGTGTATCAGCCAGCCTGGCTGCTGACACCCTCACTCATGTCCTGGTCCAGAAGATGTGCTTCCTCCCGAGCTCGCGCAGCCAGGGATCAGCTCACCGGCTGCTGTATCGAAGCTGACAACTGTCACCTCCGATGTCCAGTGAGACAGTGCAGAGCCTTGAGCATGACACTGGCATTGGCTCCCAGCTTGGCCTTGGAGCTTACTCTGCCCATGCATCCCCACTGATGGAGCCAGCGCCTGCTCCTGTCATGACCTGAACCAGGACCGGACAGCAGGTAAAACCTCCCCCAACACAGGGTTTCTAAAGTCACGACTGATTGTTTCAGAGTGTGATTTGGTCTTCCAAACAGGATACGGAGTAACGCTGTTTAGGTGCAATCCCAAGCGGTGGCATTCAAGCTTAGCTGAAATCTCCATTTGATGACCCAGTTGGGACAGAAAGAGGGAAACCCAATTCACCTGAGTGTCTGCTCCATAGTAAAATAAGCAGAGGTCCATGCTCATCTACAGAGATCACAGTCATCGGGGCTGTCCCCATAATCAAAGGTGAGATTCAGAGGACTCCAGAGAGCGATTTTGCCAGGCTTGCCTTCAACACCTCCAGTGCAGCAGAGGGAAAGCGCTCTGGAAACATCTGTCTGTCTCCCTGGGCGGTTGTGGAATCCCACACAGCCACAGGGTTAACTGGTGTATGGTGACAGGCAGGTCAAACGAACACCACCCACCAACCCTTGAGCAACAGCTTTTCTGCAGCCAGCGTTACCAGCCTCAGGTGGGAGGATGCAAAGTACAACCAGGTGATGGTGGGCTCCTAAGCTCTGGATCCCCTTCCCCCGTAGGTGGGATGCATCCATCCCACCAGAAGCTGGTAACACTTGGTAAAAACTTTTTGAGCGTTATTTCCCTCCTGTCTGAGCACGGACAGTGCAAAGCACGGCATCACATAAACGAAACCTGCACCTGCACAGTAGACATCTCTGTGGGGAAGCATCCTATGACCTGAAAAGGATTAGAGACAGGTCATTGTCAGCAACACTGGGGATAGCCCAGCTCTGATCCTGCCAGGGATGGGGTAAAGGAACACCTGGGGATGTCTTGGATCCAGAAACCCTCAAGTGATGCTCTCCATCACCAGTGGTAGTGAGGTGTTGGTCCCCCAGGTGACACCACTGTCCTCATCTCTGAACAGGCACTTCATGTTCAGAGCTCATGATGTTGTCTTTAGGTAAAAGGCTTTGAGGAGCTGGAGGTGCCATTTTGCTCCCATGCTGCTGTGACCTGCAAGGCTGTGCGCTAGTGGCCAAGATGGGAATGGTACGGTCACAGGAGCGCGACCACAAAGGTCGCGCCTGCGGGGACCCTCCCGGGTGGCACTGATGGAGCAAAGCCCTCACTGTGCGAGCGATGCGCTGCCATCCCTCTGACTTGTGCCAGGAGTGCTCCGTGTCCCACATGAAAGGTGAGAGAGCATTTAAGCCACTTTTAAAGCTGTGTAAGACCTTAAACCCTTAGTGTCACATAAGGACTTAAATGCCTTAAGACTGCAGCATGTCATAAGGCAGAGTTAAAGCAACATAAGCCTCCTTTAGCTTCTGTGGTCCTTGAAGGGCAGTCTTACAGCATCCCAAGGGCTCTTATTTTAAAGGTCCCACAAAACCAGGCTTTCAGAGAGTTGTCCCTTCTGCTAGGCTGCTCTGAAGGCTCCTGTTTGACTGCATCAGACTGTGTGCATGCAGGAGGTCTCTTCTTTCTTCACCAGGTTTGGACGTCTCATTAAGACAAAGGGCCAGGGCTTCTGGAGCTTGTCAAACCAAGCTGTTTCTTCCCCTTCCCTTGGTTGTGGGTTTGAAGAAACAAGTCCTTCTAGTGCATCTGGTGTGTCTGGGAGAGGAAGAGAATGCTCCAAGATAAACCAAGAGCATTCTCCAATGGGCACAGACACAGTGGTCCAAGCGAAGAGCCAGGAACACGCATCTAAGCAGCAATGTACAAGGTCAGAAAGAAACGCCTGCAAGGCAGATGAGCGTGCCCTATGCAAACACACATACCCTGATCCATAGGGCTTATCACAGGCTATAAAGACACATTTTGTGGAAAACCCTGTTAAGATACTGGCTGCACATCACTGCTTTAAGCCCCTACAGCAACTTAAACTGGCTATAATGTTAAGCCTTTAGAGTATTTTAAACTGCTTAGATTGCTCAAAAGACCAGCTTAATCTTAAACTGCAGTGCAGCTGCTTAAACAGTTTAAGCTGATCTAAAAGCTCACAGGAACACAGAGTGCTTGAACTATGCTTAGCCCTGTTTGTTGACTGAAGCACGGTGCTGGCCCTGTCACACCCGATGTGACACTGGGGCTGACATACAAGCTGTTTTCCTAAATAGACCTCGCAGAGTCTGGGGGACTAAAAAGACCTTCTGTTATCCCTTCCTGGCACCAGGCACAGCTCCAGGTGTGCTCATCCTTCCCCTTAGCACCACAGGCGGCACCGGCTCCCCAGGGAGAGGGAGGTCTCCAGGCACAGCGTCCTCAGCTAGCGAGGGCACTGGTACTGCACAGCACGGTGGGAATTGTCACCTTTTCTTTTTTTGCCAGACACCGTTAGTCTTTGCAATGAGTTTTGCAGGGAACGGTACTCACTAGTTGGATTATTAATGGTGCTTTCTTGCACAGCCCAGCAGGAGTGAATGTTGATTATCATCTCTCTCAAAAATAAGTAATTGCTGGAATCTCCAGCTATGAGGACAGAGGACAATGCTCCATCCCTGAGCAGGATGAAGCCACATCTAAACCAACACCTTGTTCACCATTGAGTCAGCCCAATCCTGTGAATCTCTCCCCCAACAGGGCCATTTTTTCCCATTCCCACAAAGCCCTGGGGTTTTTTTCATTAAGCTTCATTTTTCCAGTTTCTTTGTTTTTTCTCTTTTTTAACATCCATAAATGCAGCCAAGGACTTGTGCAATATGTGCATTGGCTTGGGAAAAAGGGGTAATTCTCTAAAGTGCCTGAAGTCTGGCTGGAAACCATGCCCAGGTGTAAAAAAACCAGGTAAATGTGGTGCCCAAAGTACAAATTATGTTAGGTTCCGTAGAAGCATTGCCTAGTGGATGAACTCACTTGATAAGAGACATGCTGGTGATGATTTTGGTCTGCCACATGAAATTCTCAGTTTTCTTATCATCATGATATTCAGAAAAAATTAAACAAAGCATTACCTGCCCAGTTGTACCAAGCACCCATGGAAAACTGTGGAAACCTTGTGCTGTAATTTTTGCCCTCTGGAACATTTAACATTCTTATTCATGTATGTGGATGTTGATAGTAGAGACTGTACAAGTTGCAAAGGAATTTGCACCTTTTTCTCCACATGCAACTTATACAACATGCAAGTGCACAATTTATAGCCATTTTGACATATTTATCACTCAGGGAGTTTAAACTGAATGTGCCTGTTATTTTGTTTTCCTAATGCATGTTATACTAAGACCCGTGCAGTCCTGTTCCTCCTGCTGGTGCTATCTAACTGGCCTGAATGGTCGTCTTCTGCTTTTGTGGCGTTATCCATTTCCTAATAACTGGCTACAATATTCTCAGCAGCACCATGGTATGGTGCTTGTACATCATATGTTGACACACAAACACATGGAGGGGTCATCACTACTAAGAATAATTCTCCAACACAGCAAAGGTTGTGAAATGCTGCAGGGCTCTGGGTATGCGTCCCAGCATCCATGTACTTACCTAGATCTTGCAATGGGCTGGAAGTCCAGGCCCGTCTCTGGTAACATCGGAATATATTTCACAGACTCTTGTTGAGATATGAAAATCTAAAAATAGGACTCACGATCTGTGGAGAGGCCTGAAGGTACTAGAGAAAAGGCCATGAGTGTCCCTGGTCCTGCTGATGAGCTCACCATGGATTAGATCTCAACACGGCATCCTCCTGCCCTCCTGGCAGAATTCCGTGCTCACGTCAAACACCTCTGTTTGCACAAAGGGAGGTCATGCCTTGTAGGACATGCCTTCCCCCCCTTGTTTTCCTGCCTGCCGAGACACCAGCTGCCAGACCCTAAGCCGAGCACCGAGCCCCAACACTCTGCACGGCTGGATCCTTCCCCTCTGTGTCCTCTGGGAGCTCTCCCTTGTGTGCTGGGAGCATATGGGACTCGTGAACTTTCTAGTTGGCTTTTTTGCTCAAAAAATCATTATCATTTATTGATAGGATGCCTTTTGCAAGCCTCAGGGCGCTATTGCAGCCTTTCAGGCTGTGCACATACGAATTCAGTTCACCCATCGCAGAGAAGCAGTTGCTGCATGCAGAGATGTTACAAAACTGTCTTGGCCAGGAAGCAAAAAGCAGTTTCTCAGTGCGTGTGTAGCAACTGCAGCAAAATTACTGGCTCACCGGCCCGAACAACGTGTGCAGGAATGACACACATTCCCAGGGCTGGGAGCAAGGCTCTTTGGAAACACCCCAGGCTCGTCTCCACACAGGGTGCACCATGCAGAGCATTATTTCAACAGCGTTATTCCAACCTCATCAACCCCATCCCCAACTCCTGGCCACCCCCACCCCAGCCCACCCACACTTACCCTGTGCACTTACCCCCAGGCCAGCCACCTCCCACGCTCCCCACACAACCTGAAGTGTCCCTAATGGAGCATCTCCACCAGCTTTCTCAGTCGTCTTTGTACCCTCAACTACTGCCATAGGCAGAATGAGAGAAACTGATTTTATAATCCAAATTCCTCAGGTCTCTACCTCAAGAGAAGGACTGTGAGCTGTGATGCATTTTGAGCAGGGTTTCTGGGCAGTTTGTGGCCCCAGTATTAAGGCAGTATGGTCTCCATGTTTGACGGTTGGAACAGAAATGCAACAGCCCTCCTCCTCAGCTTGCCTTGAGTTCTCCTAGGAGAAGATACTGCAGTAGTCAGTGATCAGAAATGGAGTGACTCAGAGAAATGCAACATTTCCAATAAATGGGCAATGAAACAAGCTTGAGGTCACAGAGAAGCTGCCAATTCTATCTAATGGGTTGCTCCAAAGTGCAGATTCATCCTTGGGACTGAAGTTTTAAGGTCATTTCTGCCCATCGAAGGCTCCAGGGTGGAGGTGCCAAAGCTCTCGAGGCTTCTGAGGTGCCTGATGGAGGCATTTGGACAGATTGCAATGCCATCCTCATGGCACTGGGGTGGGCCATGTGGAGATGGGGATGCCATCCCCAGGTCAGCATGTGGCGACAAGGACATGGACGTGACCTGGAGGTAAGTCAGTACCAAAGGCTGAGGAAAGATGTTCTCCTGAAGAACACCATCAAGTTGGCTTCATTTAACTGGTTTAGCCAGCTCTTTAGGGAGGGTTTCCTTGAAGAGAGAGGGACAGTAGCATGCTTATATTTATTGCAGCCAACACACACGTCTCTCACCCCTGAAAAACATGTGCCTACCCTGCCACCAGCACGTCCTCTCCCAGGGCCCCAGCTCCTGCGTCTGAGCAGCACGGAGACAATGTCCTCCCCTAACTGGGTTATAGGAGATTGGATTAGCAATTTGTGAGTTAGTAAAAGTCTAAGAATGGAAGATAAAACAAAGTGTGACAGGCTAAGCAGCCCTTGTCACTGGGGATTGATCACAGTGCTAATAGCCAGCGACAGCCGCACATTAATAACACAATAACCCAGCTTTGGATATTGGCACTATCACAACCCTTTAACCTGGTAATAACTCATTGGGAAAATGCTAACAGTGTCATAGCCAACATGTCTCTGCTGCTTACATCCCCCTCTACCTGCCAGCCCGGCGGAGGCAGCAGGACCACCGCAGGGTCATCAGCTCTGCCACTCGTGCGGGTGTCAGGTCCCACCTGCAGCCCCACGGGGCCCCGTGCCTGGTCAGGGACATGGCACCAAGGTGCCCTTTGGGGCTGTGGGCACAGTTGTGTGGGACGGGGAGAGGAGCTGGGCAGGCAGCGACAGGAGATGTGCAGGGATGAGCCTGTAGTGGTGACACACAGCAGGGGACGGGGAAGAGCTGGGCTGTTGGGCACTGGTGGAGTCAGGGGAGGTGGGACTGAGCTTGAGCTCAGAGCAGGCAGCAGGGGCATCCAAGAGGACTTGGCAGCAAGTAATTGGGGGAATTTTTTTTTTATTTTTTCCAAATATTCTGGATTTTAGTGACACGAGCCATTCCCAATTTGCCTAGGAAGCCTTCTGCTGCTACTTCTGGCTGTGGTGGGAGAAGAGACACTGGGGAAGTTACAAAAAAATCAGGGTTGTTTAGAAAATGGGAAATGAAATTAGAGATCAAGCTTTTTGAAAAATGTAGATCCAAATTTGGGAAAAAAAAGATGTAAATCCTATAAACAGACAGCATCGCTTTGTTTACAAAGGCCTTTCTGAACACTGCTTGGTGTCATGGAGCATGGAGAGGGAGGAGAGATGGAGAAATATCACTGCTGTTTCTCCACCCCCAAGCACAAGCAGCAAGAGGCATTTCCCTACGTCGGCTGGAGCCCAGACTCCACTTTGGCACCCACCCAGCAGTTACATCTCGTGGCTGCACTGGTCGGAGTAACGCTGAGAGCAACTGTTTTAAGGGATTCAAAGGTCAGCAAATCCTAAGTGCCAGCTGCAGGAGAGTACGGCTGCGGCACCAGTGAGACATCCGCAGAGGAGCCCTTCCCCTCCCAGCAGGGACCAGCTTATTGTCACTGCATGTGCCTAAAACCCAAGACCTCCCCAGGCCAGGTGGGGGATGCAGCCAGGGCTGGGTCTACCAACATCTCTGCAGTAGCAAGAGCCCCAGCACAGGTGGAGTTAGACCTGTGAAGTCCTGTTGCTGCCCCAATTCAGCCAGGTCAGCGATCCGGGATTGCTTATGGCCGATTACACCCATGCATAGAGCATCCTCTATGTCATCCTTTCCAACGGACTCAACTGTCCTCATTTTTGGCTCAGACAATCCTGGGAATGTCTGCATGTGCCAGTGCAGCCCAGACATGGAGGAGGAGACGCTGGTGAAGGAGTCGGGTCCTCTGCCATAGTGCAAGGACCTGCGTCCAACCTGTTTCCAGCGGGGGCTGCCTGTGCTCTCTGCAGCCCATCATACCTGCCAGCAGAAAGACAGACTAACTCACTCATTCTGTGTCAAGCAATGCAACTTAAGGGCAGAGAAAACCCCAGCTGTTATAAAATGCATTAGTTATCATCATGGCATGCTCTGCTCCACCTCCCCACAGATGGCTAAGTTTTCTGCTCAAACCCTCCTTTGGAGTTGTGACTACTTGTTGCCCAGAGCATCAAGTCCCTAGCAGCCAGAAAGAGGCCATGGGAGGCAGAGCAAAACTGGGGAGGTTACCTAGAGATACAGCGGCATGGCTGTGCCCCAGGGGAGTGCAAACCCCTCCTAACCACGGCTTCCTTCAACAGGCCAGGAGAGAGAGACGACCTTCCTTCCTTCCCAATGGGCTCCTGCCCACATGGTGCCACCTCCCATCTCTTTGGGGCAGAAGGCAGACCTAAAAAAAAAAAGGTGGAAATACAATCTAGCTTTGAAGGATCCCCTGACTAATTAGTTTTGGAGTCCAGGCTGGCCGATCTCAGCCAGCCTTGCCTGCAATTACTCTGACAAGAAAGGACCCCTTTGAGACTTGCTGCCAAACAGGGGCATTTCCCCCTGCTGCCCAGCTAAGGGAGTGAGGACCAGAGAAGCAGTCAAGAGAGAAGACATCCCGATGCTCCTGTGTTGTCTAGCTGCTTTTTTTCTCCAAAGATGCCTCAAAGAAGGGGTTTGCTGCAGTGTAGCTCTGATGCATGCAAGGGACATGCATCAACAGTGAAAAAGGGAGGGCTCAGCTTGTTTGGCTTAATTAGAATAATGAAGCTGTGAGCCTAATAGGAGGAGGTTGGGAGTGCTGAGGCTGTAATTGGCAGAGATTGGGAAGCGTGAGGCTGTCGGCTGGCAGCCATATGGAAGCAGCAAAGTGAGGGTAGTGAGTGACAGCCCAAACCTGTGGCGCTCTCATTAATTCCAACAGCAGAGCTGTGATTGATGTGTCAGCTCCCTGCTGCTCCGCGATTCGGGCGGCTGATTCCACCTCACTTCTGCCGCTACTGCTGCAGCCCGGGCTGGGGAAGGGAAACACAGAGAGGGGAGGAGAGGAGGAAAACACATAAAGGAGGGAAAGAGCAGGAGAGGAGAAATAGGAGAAAGGTTGCAGGGTGAGATGGGTGGGTGGATGGATGGATGTTATAACCTAGGCATTAGTATCTGCGAAGCCTGGTCAGCCCCAAAGACAGGCTTCAATTCAGGCTTTCAATGCAGATTCAGATTTTCAACCCAGGAGTCACTGTGTTGGAGTCAGAAGTGTTTCATAGCCCCCAGGACCTGTATGGCTCTGTTCCTGCTTGTGCTCTTGGAGGTTTTGCCAGGCTGCAGGCAAATTGTCAGGACCAGGCTACCCCCCTTGGCCCCTCTGCCTGCACCGCAGGATGAGCAGCTCAGTCCTCACCTTCCTGCTGAGAGGCAGCCCGCTCCCATCAGTGCCTGATACATGGACACCCCGTGGGCACGCAGCAGCAGCACGCCAGAGTTCTGACTTTGCCAGCATACCCAGTCCTAGGCTGAGGCTGCAAAGCTGGTGTGTCTGAGGTGTGGGTATCTATAGACCCACAAAGAGTTTGCTGGGTAGAGTCCTAAATTTGAGGCAGGAGAGACTCCCACCATAAGGAGGACAAGAGCAGCCCTTACAAAATGCACACTGAGAAGTGATATGCTGCTCAGACCCCCTTTCTTTTATTACCCTAAAGCTTCTGCCATGATCCTGGCAGAGCTACGGTATTGCCAGCCCTCAGTGTGTAACTAGCTAACCAGATTTAGCTGCTTAATCTTTCTGCAATGCTTCCACCTTCCCTTCAGCTCCAGCCATATCTGAACGGAGCCAGCCCATGTAGGATGCAAACTGGAGGCTTTGCACCAGCAGCAGCTCCCTCATGCCATTAAGACGTGGATAATGGGAAGTGTCTGTCTGCACATCCCACGTGCCATGCTCCTTGAGACAGCGTGTGTGGCTGAGTGTGCAGGAAGGAGGGGAGAGCACGCCTGTCCCTGTGGAGGGAGCAGGTCTGCTCAGGGAAAGATGTTTGCAGGATACAGCCTGTGGCAGGACGCTGCAAGAGTGGGGAGTATGGCTGGAAAGAGTTTGGACCACACCAGAGTTGCGTTTCTAGTCTATGAACACCAGGCACAGGGAAGGGACTGGCAATGTTAGCTGGAGCAATTACCCATCTATGGTCAGGGGATGGTTATAGGCAAACCCCATTTAATTTCTATTCTGTCTGGCCCAGTCATTTTGAATCTTTTCCATTGAAACAGCTAATTATTGTACTTCTCCAGGAGCCAGGTTTAGTAGTTTAAATGTCCTTTTACCTCTCTTTAGGGAAGGGAAAATGTCTGGGCAGATCCACCTCAGTGCTGTGACTAAATGGATGTCTTGGCATGGCATCCAAGCAGTTTTCCCTCATGGAGCAAGTCATGGCTGTGGGAGGTTGTGGGACAGAAGGCCGGGAGAGTCCTGTCTGTGTCATCATGATCTGATGTTTCATCTAGCATTGCCTGCCTGCATGAATCAAGACTTCTCATCCCTCCCTCTAAGGGAAGCAGCTACCCATGAAGGGGAACGGGGGATAAACTGCCAAGATGATAACTCATTTGGGTAAGGCTATCAAGGCTTATTTGTTTTGCCTTGTTGCCTTTGTGAAGGAGCATGCAAAATGAAGTATTAGTGTGTGGAGAACAAAACTTCAGCTTTACCCTCTCCATACGTTCCACTAGTCCCAGCTTGGGGGAAGCTGAGGTGACACCTCCCTCCAGGGCTGGCTCCTATACACTGCAAAGCTAATGGGGAAAAATGGGTTGCCTTTTTCTCTGGGCAACTCCATTGAAAGCACACAGCCACTCCACTAATTTGAAGAAGCAAGAAAAGCAAGATGGAGAAGGAAAAATTGGTTTTGATTGCAGAGCTCCAGCCATGGAGTTCCTCTAGCAGAAAAAGCAGTAACAGCCAGGGTAGCCTGAAGCTTTGTATCCAGTACAGTCATTTTTTCTAGTAGGTATTCACTTGTACGATAAAGACCATTAGGTAAAGTATCTCAGAATAACTCTCCTTTGCAGGCTACATGGTGAGGAGGTGGTTTCTCAGCAACTGGTACCTCCTACACAGCGACTGTGACTGTTCCTGGAGTAGGACGAGGCTTTCGCTCATGATGATGCTGAGATGTGCTCCCGCAGCTCCATTCTGGTCTGGGTGGCTTCCTCAATGTCTCTGTCATATCTGGACATGAACAAGTCCGAATGGCAAGAGTCACGACTGAACTGAAGGAAAGGTCTTCTGCCTCCTCCCTCTGCACAGAAAAGATGCCAGGCTGACCTTGCTTTTCTAATGCAGTGTCTGTGCAGGACCCACAAAACCACGGCAAGGTAATAAGCTTCTCTATGAGTTTGGGTCAAGCAAGCTGTTCTGCAATCAGTTTGTTCTTCAATAAGTGGGTTTCCTATCAGCTGGCTACCAATTCACCTCCAAACTGGGGAGAACACACTGTCACAAGCTGCTTTCACACCCGCTCTTACAACCATGCCTGTGCATTTGCTGTCAGGGACAGCACTGACCCCATTACTCTTGGACCCATCATCAGTGCAAAAGATGCGTAATGTCCAGTCCTACCTTGGATGACTCCTGCAGGGGCTGGCATCTGAGCTGGACCATCAGCCCACAGCTGGCTCTGCACTCACCTGCGAGGGGCCAGGCTGTCCTACAGCCTTTATAATTACGCTGCTTGCTCCCAGATCATTTGGCCCAGAAAGCAGCACACAGGCTTGGCTGATACCAGTGCAGAGCCAGGCATACCTTCAGATCCCTGCTGGGAGCTCCAGGTCAGTGACGCAGGAGTCACTGGGGTCCTCAGACCAAGCGAAAGCATGGCATGCATGTCAGGTCTGAGCAGTTCCAGCAGAAAGCAGCACTGATCCTGGACAGGAGCTTTGCTTTGGAAGAGCAGTGAAGAAATTAATTAGAAGTATGTGCCAGCAGCCAAACACAGAAACTCTGTCAGATTTTCCCACACATTTCCCTTCCTATAGGTATTTCCAGGGGCTGAAATCCAGAATTAAGCTGGCTGAGAGTCTATGATGCTGTTTTCAAGATTCTATCCCTACAGGTCTGCATACAGTCAACCTGTCTTCTAGCTACTGTAGCTGAGCAGATGAGATGAGTGCTGATGCTTAGGTCTCTGGAGCTTCACAGGTCCTGCATGGGTGGTAGACAACAGAAGGCAGCATTTGTTGAGTAGTCAAGAGAACAGAAATAACTACATGATGGCCCATGATTTGTCCTCTGTGAACATCTCAGCGTTTCTAAACTCATGAGCAAGCAGCAGACTGATGTGGAGCGGGGATGTGCATGAAGAGATGGCTGGTTTGCGTTGGCCAAGGCGCAGCCGGCTCACCAACTTCAGCAGCCCTTGCATGGCTGGGATGCTCTGAGCTCCTTCTGCGGTCGGTCTGGGGCTGGAGAGGATATAAGGATTCATGGGCAGGGTCTAAAGAGCCCATCATTCATTGTGGCCAACATAAGAATAATGAGACAGAAAACTATGAAGATGGCCCCAGCATACCACATGCTGACTCTGTGACAAGCCCCACATGCCTGGTGATGTCTCCCACATGGCTGGGGGCTCGGCATGCACCAAGGCTGGCCAGATACTGTGGCCAAGCTAGGATCCCTCTGCTTCATGCCACGGATGTGCAGCTGGGAGGCAGCAGGTCCTCAAAACTATTGCTACAGCTGCTAAGTGCCAGTGTGAAGCTGAACCAGGGATCTGGCTGAGAGAGCGCTCTTAGTTCACCCTTTTCCACCAGTGCCTTGCATTGAAACGGGGCAGAGAAGCAGCAGCTGTGTCTCAGCTGGGAGCTGCGATATGCAACAAGCAAAATGGAGCAGCTTCCTAAACTGCTCCTCACTGGTAGGAGTCTAGATTAATTCCTTGCTCCTGTCCCCATGCATCCATGCAGGGGGAATGGAGGCTCAGCACCAACACGCTTCCCCTGGCAATCCATCACCATCGCTCCTGCTCCAAAGCATCCTGTGCCAGAGTTGTCACTGAGCTGCAAGCACTGCACAGGAGCAGACAGTACACACACCCTGCAGACACCTAAATGCAGGGAGCAATCAGAGAAAAAAGAACCTGGGACAATTCAACCTACACAGGTTTTGGATACCAGGCACTGGAACACATGTTAGCATTGCTGAAGCACCCAGGGATCCTATCCTGGCTCTGGCCCATGGTGCCAGACAGCTGCAGATCCACAGGAGCTATCACCCGGCTGTAAACTGGATTCATTGGGGGACATGGAGCACACACCAGGCTCACTGACCAGGGAATTCCCAGGCACCTCCAATGGCTTTAGCTGACACCAAGGTTCTGCCATGGTTAGTTTCCCCATTTTAAGTTACAGACACAAAGGTAATGGCCTGATCTTCCCAGTCACTATTTCGCTTGGATGATTTTCAGCAGTATTTGTAAGAACCACCATGTGTCCCCTTGGCAGAGCTCCCTGGAAAAACTGCAGAGCAAATCCCTGCAGAAGCATCACGGCAGGTTGCGTGGCTGCATGCGCTGCCTGGTGAAGGGCACCAGGTACAAAGGAGTTCCTTATTGCTCTTGGTTGACCCTTCTTCCAGATATTAACTCGGTATTGTATTCTTCACAAGGACACCTTTCTCTGCCGAAATGCCTAGATGTTGCCAGCTGATCAAAGTGACCAGGAGAGAGACTACATTTCTTTTCCTACCTGAACACTACTGGCACGGTGGCATCATTTTCCATGTTGGCTCAACCGGCACTGCACTATTGAACATTGCTTCCCTCTCTCCACCATTTATTCACAGTATGGTGTAGTTTTTTATTTCTTTGAGGGCTTCCACACCCAGATGTTCAGAGATAATGGTGCCATTGCTGTAGCATAGCTGAGACACGCTGAGAAAAGCTGTGAGGAGGGTCAGCCTGGCGTCCAAGGCTGGTCAGGGAGCTTAGATGAGAGCTGCCAGGGTGGGCTGTGTCAAGAAATCTCCATCCTACTTTTAAACCCAAGCATGATTGCGGGCAACCACTACCACCTCATTGGGCCTTTCCCAGCACTTCCTCCAGGCACAGCATCCCACAGTACTGTGATCAGCTCTGCTGCAGGCAGAGACTTTAAAGCTTTCCTCTCCTCGGTCTGGGGTTTTATTAACCTCACCTCACTGTGCTGAACAACTTTCTGCTCCGTGCATCGCATTGTCTGCTCAGCTGGCCCTGTTTGGTGAATAGATGAACGCTGAGGTGAATCTGGGTATGGGGACACGCGCCTCTGCCAGGAGTTGCTGGTCGACCACGCTTGGGCTTAATGATTTTCATAATTCAGAATTGGAACTGTTTTGACTGCAAACAAGCCGTGTGATGTGTATCTGCTTCTTAATCACATCAGACTCCTCAGGTTTCCAGCGTGAATACTCATAAGTTCAAAATTCATGTCTGAAACACATGCTGCTGCATCTCTGTGTAGAAAACATTCCTGTTGGCAAGCTCTGCAGGAGTGCTTATAAAGAACAAATATCAAAGTGTGACAACCACGGCTGATTACAAATAGCAGGAACATTTGCAGAGCACTGCTTTGCAGAGCTGGCCCTGCACAAGAGGCTTCTCCGTCTGCTGTCGAAGTGGAGCCCAGGTGAGCCCCGGGGACGGTCCAACTCTCAGCATTGCTACCCATGAGCTACAGAGTTGCTCTGACTCACCAAAGCCAGGAAAAACAACATAAAAGGTGTAAGCAGGGTGGCAGAAATGGATGATGGAGAAATACGTGCCAGAAAATGAATTCTGAAAGCAGAAGCAATATTAGCAGGAAAGCAGGAGAATTCGGTTCCTGCTGTAGCCTGCACAAAGGCAGAATGATGGACGTGCAGAAGTTATTCTTGTGCTGCCCTTTTAAACCTGGAATGAGGAACAGGTTAAGCAACTTTTTCATGTTAGTGCTGCAGAACACGCTGTCCCACTCCAGAACTGCAAATCCCACTTCAAAATACCAGAACCTGTTCCTACAACAAAAAAACCCCATCTTATTGTGATTTTTCTGGACACGTTTGCATGCTAACTTTTAATATCTTTGCAAAGTATGTTGCCTTGGGTATTCTATTTGCATCCATGTCAGTATACCTGTGATGAACTTCATCTTCCTTGCATCAGATTACGTGATGGTCCGTGGGTTTTATGGGAATCATGTGGCAATCCAGAGAATTTCTTCCTGGATGTCACCGATAAAGTGTAATCCAGTAATAGCACCACAGCCTGCTAGCAGTTAGTGTCCTCAGATATTAAATAAATGTTCATGGACAATTTTCAGGGTACATATTGTACCATCTGTCATAGCAGCACTGGTAGGTTTTAATTATGGTTTATACTCTGCCTTCAAGCACCTGGATTCATTTTTTTCATACTCTCTATTATTCATGATGATCTGCTAAACAGTGCCTTACTTCTGTTTTCTGCTATTCCTTTTCAACAGCTGGGCCAGCAATACAAAGGGGAAAGTGTCAAAGGTGTGCAATATGTGAGGACATTTCTTGCTCAGGTGCTTCCCGATGTGGCTGTGTCCTGGTTTCAGCTGGGACAGAGTTAATTTTCTTTCTAGTAGCTGTATAGTGTTATGGTTTGGATTTAGTATGAGAAGGATGTTGATAACACAGTGATGTTTTCAGTTGTTGCTAAGTAGTGTTTATACTAAGTCAAGGGTTTTTCAGCTTCTCATTCCCATCCAGCAAGAAGGCTGGAGGGGCACAAGAAGTTGGGAGGGGAGAGAGCCAGGACAGCTGACCCAAACTGGCCAAAGGGATATTCCATACCATGTGATGTTATGCCCAGCATATAAACTGGGAGGAGTTGGCCTGGGGGGGATCGCTGCTCGGGAGCTAACTGGGCATCAGTCAGCAAGTGGTGAGCAATTACATTGTGCATCACTTGTTTTGTATATTCCTATTCTTTTATTATTATTATTATTGTTGTTTTATTATTGTTATTATTATTATCATTATTGTTTTCTTCCTTTCTGTCCTATTAAACTGTCTTTATCTCAACCCATGAGTTCTACTTTTTTTTCCAGATTCTCTCCCCCATCCCACTGGGGTGCGGGGGGAAGTGAGCGAGCGGCTGTGTGGTGCTCAGTTGCTGGCGGGGGTTAAACCATGACAGTCAGCCAATTCCATGACCATTTTCAGATTCATCTTTGGAATAATTTGCCTAGGGACTTACTTGGATAAATGATTTGCAGAGAGAAAATGGATCCCAGCAGCTTCCCAAAGAGGAAGGAGATCTTGATGTAGAAGAAACTTAGCCCAGCTCTGGTAATCCTACACGCAGCTAGGCAGCCCCCACTAGTAACAAAGCCGCTTGCTTTCTGTCTCCCTACAACCTGGATATTTCAGACCAATTTGCTCTTGTCAACTCAGTCATGAGACAGCTAGTGGTGGAGGTTTGCAGCTCTGTTATTAAAGTTACTGCCTGTGGGTTGTGAGCATCGAGGGAGATGGTTCTGAAATAATTGCTAAGTTACAGTGAATAATGTCTTCAAGCCACACTAAAGCCATTGATGCAGCGAAGCTGTGCTCGGTGGAGTAGCTGTAATGCCGCTACAGAAAGTACAGCAAGGGTATGGCACAGGTCGGAGAGGACCTGCTGTTTGCATGTTGGGGCCAGGTGGGATGGCATCACCTTCCAGGGACTTCTCCAGCAACAAAGTGCAGCTCTGAATTTTAGTAGACCATGCCCACCACCCTCCACGGCTCACAGAACAAAGGTGTGGTCTCACAATGTCCACAGGAAATTCAAATATATCTTTAGCATGGGATAAAATAGACAGCTAATTTGCCTGGTAAGAAAGTGTCCATGAAACAATAAGGGCATAGACCCAAAAGAGGTGGGGAAAACCGAGGCTGCCAGATATACTTGCATCCATGATATGGCACTTTCAATGAGTAATCACTTGCCAATACATATGGTGTTTTTGTAGATGTGAAATGTCATGGAACATAACGTACTGATATGTTTAAAAATAAATTGCTGGGATAGCTTAAAAAATAAATGACTGAAGTGAAGGGACTTATGGTGCATTTTGCTGTGGATTAATTTTGTCATTTGATTTGGTAAAGCTTGATTCAGGTGTCAAACTAAGTATTGACTTAATAAACTGGATTTTTTTCTTGTGCTCTCTGAGGAGTACTGGGGAACGAGGTCAGTCTCTTAATTAATTTATGCAAATTGCTGTTTTCTTCTACTCCGTTTAAAAGTTAGTGATACCTGTCTTATCTCCTTATAGCTAATTGAACAGCAACAAATATGTAACCACAAGCAGGACTTTAAGAAAGTCACAAGTAACTACGATGAAACTCTTAAAATCAGCCCAGAACAGCTGCAAAGCGATCATAATAATTATATATGTGTGCACACACACACTTTCTTAAGCATTGATCAAAGCGCAAACCACCAAAGTCCTGAACCCATATTCAGTTGTTCAGCATCAGGAGGTGTTATCTAAAGGCACTGAGACAGTGGACGTCCACAGCCTGGGCTCCCACGGCAGACCTTGCTCTGTGAATGGAGCAGAGGTACCCGGAGGCTGTTTGCGGAAGCCTCGAGCATCAGGCATGAGCTCCTGGCTGACTATCAAGCTGACCCCATGCTTGGCAAATCCACCCCCCACATCCCCTTTCTCGCTTTCCCCCATGTTTGTCTCACCTCTTCCTCCCACAACTGTATGATTCTCCCAAATCTAGGGCATGCCTTCCAAGTGCACCATCGCAGTGCGATTTCTCCGTCTGTATAGCTGTGCTACAAACTAAGAGAATACAGAACAAGGAGCTATAAGGTGCCAGCCAGCCTCTGGGAACAGCTGTTGAGAGTGGGGGTAGAGAAGGGCAGGGTGCCATGGGGATGGGCAGGATGGCACCGCTGGGTTCCCAGCCTGCACCTGACAGTGGTGCTGTGGTCACTGGAATAATAGTGCACGTAGTGCAAATTCCTGCCCCGCAGGGAGTGGGGTTAGGGAAATGGGCTAGGACAAGACTACAGGCACCTACCAGTTCCAGTTATTGCAATGGGAATGATGTACCCCACAGCCTGTCTCACTTTCTGGTTATTCCTTCTCTCATCCCCTACCTATGGGTTATTTGTGGAAGAGGAAGTCTTCAAGATACCCAAAAAATCACACCTGTGTTCATTTTGCTATTAAAACACTCAAGGTAGCATTTGGGTGGGTTTGGGGTTGGTTTTTTTTTTTGAAAGTAATTTCACATACTTTTCATTAAGGCACAAGCAAGAAAACAAAGGTAGTACCAGAGGAAAAAATCCCAGCAAAAGGAAGGGAGTTCAGGCAATGTTAGTGCACCTCCATAGAGCAAATATTTCTGTCTGAATGCCGATTTTGGGGGCTTCCTAATGATTTCATCACCCATAGACAACCTGGATCGGCTGCAAGCTGCATGGAGCTGGGTCCATGCAGATGTCCTAGGAAAATCTGCCTGTCTTCCTGGTGGAAGATACTACAGAACTGGCCAGCAAATGGTAAATGCTTATTTCCAGGAATTTTAGAGGATAATTTGTCACAATTTCCTTTGGATCTTTTGTTTCTTTTGTGAGGGGAAAAAAAAAAAGTTACAGGTTTCATATTTTAAAAAAAAATTATTTGGGCACAAAATTGCAAGGTTCTGCAAGAAACCATGTACATATTTTAAGACTGAGTTCTAGGCTGCTTGTTTGTTTTGTGGGTTTTTTGAAGAAAACCTGTTTTGTGCAAAACTACAAAGCTTCCAGCATTATTTCTAAGAGGTCTTCATGTTTTGTTCCATTCTTTTTTTATTTTTTTTAAGACAACTATTTGAAAATTTGGCCAAGGTGAAAAAAAAAATTTTTAAAAAATCACAGAAGCCCTGTCTGGCATGAAAGTTACTTTTACTGGCAAAATCAAACCCAGATATGATGACAGCAACATACCCTTGGCTGTGCAGAAGGGAAGCAGCCTCAGCCCGGTGGGAGAGCTGAAGGTAGGGAACGGAGGCTGGCCCATTACCACTTCTATGGCACAGCAGGTTTCCTATGTCTCCGTTGCTTTTTGATGAGCAGCGTAAATAGCAGAGCCACTTTTCCCTATGAAAATGTTCTGTGTTTTTGCAAGTTGCTCTCCTGCCTCCCCCAGCCTACCCCCTGGGGCTCGTCTTGAATCCGCCACATCCTTCTCCTACTTCCCTCTGAAGTTCAGCCTGGCTGTATTTCTCTCAAACCACCCTGCATGGAGCTGTAAGGGGGGGCTACAGATGAGCTTGCCTGCCTGTCTCCTTCCACACCGCACCCACAGAACATAAATAAAAGTGTCCACTCAGCCACGGGTGCTCCGGGCTGCAGAGGGATGTGTGCGCTGGTGGCGTGAGGATGAGGAGGAGTGGACATGCACCACTGATGCAGCTTAGGAAAGGTGTCCTTACCACTGTTGGTTCCATTTAGGTGCTCACAGGTGTCCCTGCTGTGAGCTGGGGGTCTGGGCTCTCCTGACAGCCAGCAGTGGTCCAGTGCTGCATGCAGATGCTCTCACAAGTGAGTCTGGAGCAGTCGGAGGTGTCCTGGTCTCCAGATACAGCTTCAGGAGGCATGGTCTCTTGTTTGTCTGCCTCCATGCAAACATCACGGGTGCCGAGGGCTTTCTTATCAGGCTCTAGACCCCTCCATTTCAGTAATGCCAGCCTGAAAAGTCAGGGGACAGCCCACCTGAAAGCATACATGGGCCGGCCAGCCCTGCAGCTTGGCTCGGAGGCTGCCAGCACACCCAGACACCTACGGCTGGACTGCACGATGCAGGTGGCTTAGACCTGAACAGCATCCCGGCCCCCGCTGCTGGCTGCCTGAGCACTTCTCATCTGCTCCAGAGCAAAGTCAAATGGTTTCGCTTAAAATAACTCCCAGTGCTGCCGCTGAGCCACTTGCAGATGCCTCTCCTCTGAGATGTGTGGAGGGGCTAAGCACATGCGGGTACCTCAAACACGGAGGCAAATTTGGTGTTCGAGCAAAGTGTGAGACTGTGGGAAGCGTCTGGACCCATCGAGGCTCCACTGTGACTGGCGGCGAATCGCTACGTGCCAGCCTGGCAGCCAGCTGCCACCGTCCTTATGGCTCTGCCTACATGCATCCCCTCTGCAATGATTTCTAAATGTGCAATATCAACATTGCAGTAGCACAGGATTTTTGCATGTAATTATCCTAAGGTTTATTTGAATAAAAATATGGTGGGGGGGAGGAAGAGCCCATCTATATCTTGCAGATCATGCAAAGTCTAGCAGCTCTGCTAGCAGAGCTTGGAAATGCCGATAGACAGTTAAGAGCACAGACACACAGCCATATCTGTATTTGCTTTGAAGCGCGCTGCTAAAACATGTTGCCATTGAGATTCCTAAGCCCCACATTTTAAAATATTCATTGCCACAGCCCAGATTCTCTCCCGAGGAGCAGAAATCCAGGCAGAGACAAGAATCTATCTGGCATCCCCTTGTGGCTTTGCTTCTCCCTGCTGCAACGGCAGAACAAGTCATAAAACCAAAGGACACCCCAGATCTTCGTGGATCATAGCCAGACCTCATGGCAGAGAAGAGAGTGTCCTCCTGTAGTTATCTCTTCAACATCTGTAACAAGGAGTTCCGGGATGAGGAATCAATAATAAGGGATCCATAAGGAATATCCATACTCCTATTAAGAGCTGCAACAAGGAGCAATAGCCAGACAGTGTGGGCAGACTCCTTTAGGGATACCCTCAGAGTCACCTGGGCACCCCTGGAGACGTCCTAGCCAGATGTGCTGTGTCCAGCGGCAGGATGGACGCACAGGCGCAGCCCTCCAGCACGGACCATCAGACCCGCTCTTCCTGCCGTTGGGCATCTTGCTCCTATCGCCTCTGCTTTCCTTTTGGGATCTCGTTCGCTGCCTCTGCTTGCTGCTGCTACCCAGAGATGTCATGAGTGGCTTTAAGTAAGAAAAATACACACACTCTCTCGTGACCTACAACAGTACTAGTCAAGTTTTATTGTCCCTGAGATTTCCCTAAGGTCTTGGTCACAAAGACCACATTTTGGAAGGACTCAATGTGTTGAGCATGGCCCCAAGGCGACCACAGCTGCTTCGAAATGACCTTGTTTGGGGACAGAGGTCCTGTTTCAAAGACTCCAGGCACTTTGCTGTATGTAAAGGGACCAATTCAGCTGCAGCCCCATGAAATGGCTGAGATTAGGAGGTGCCCCAGGGTTCAAACTGCATCTCCAAATTGTAAAGTGCAGATGTTCTTCCCACACACAGTCCTCCCAGCAATCTGCAGACCAAACCATAATTTTTGTGGGTCAAATTTCGTTAAGGAAGGCCGGGTGCTTCTAAGACATTTAACATTTGTCTCTGGTTATTGTCCTGGTGATTTACATAATGGATTAGTACAGATTAGCCCAGCATTCAGAGAGTCACTGGGTTGCTTTGCATGCACCATAGGCAAAGGATTCAGGCTGTAAATGGGATGATCTAATAACAAGCATAATTGCAGTTTTATAGACTATAAGTACTGCCATGTCAGTAGCTCGTCTAACTCTACAGTGAGGCCATTGTACATAAATCCCCCACTCACCGAACAGCTCTTCAGAGGCTCCTCCGTGCAGCAGCTACAGTGAGTGTCCTCGCACTGACTTAGATGCACGGGGGAAGCTGAACACCTGTGTTATGAGCCACCAGCAGCAGATTAATTGATCCAATCCTTTAAAGGGGATTGCTGGACTGAGTATCGGAAGATACAGGGCTCCCTTGGTGCAAACATTTCAGCGATGCTGGGGGTGGGGAAACTGAGGCAGGAGCATAGGAGGACCCTTTGGAAGCAGAGTGTGGGGTATAGGGTGGGTTTTCCTTATCATACCCCAATCCCACTGCTTTTCTCTCCGATTCACTGGGGGTAAATTCAGGGTTCAACAATTAATTTCTCTCAGGCGTTTTGCACCTCTCAGGAGCAAACCAACCCCATACTGTTAAATTTACAAAGCTTTTTAGAAAAGGAGAGGCTGGCAATTGCGACAGCACTTTTGAATCATTCATAATTTTGCACAGGGGCAACTTCGTAGGTGTCTTGTTTCCTCTATGTTTGTAATGTTTTAGGACTAAAAATAACAAGGAATTGCTGCTCGAAATGTAAGCAAGGAATTAGAGTTGCAAAGAAACTTGAGAGTAAAACTGTAGTGGAGGACATCAGAGCTTTCCCATAGCCACAACTACAAATGCAATTAAACCTCGGTTAGGCAGAATGAAAACATGCACCTGGAGAGATTTGCAGTGAATGCTCTGAAACAGCTTTAACTTTCCATCCAAGCAATATGCAGATAGTGATGAGAAATCTTTTGAAAATTAGTTTGAGCTCATTTGTGACCACAAACACCGAAACGCTGTGATCCTAACCACATGGCCACCTAAGCACCTGTGTTGCATCCCTGTGTCTTAGCCTGTGTATTTCTCGGTAAAAAAGTGATGCTTTTGGGGCATCAGAGCTGCACTCCTGCTCCTGCCACATGCTTCCTATGTGAGGCTGTCCCCATCACTTGGACCAAAATACTGAAATGGTTTTAAAGAGCTACTGCAGTTCTTTGATCCCCTCCTGCAGATGGGCTTTGGTCTCCTTGCTGAAGCTGCCTGGGCTCATTCAGCGGTGACAGCTATGGAGCTGTGCAGCTGGGCTTGGGGCTGGGACCCAAGGCTGCATGGGGAGCACAGCCATTGCATGGATGGAGGCACCAAAGCTTCAGGAAATCACAAGCAAGGCAGTTTGGAGAGCTGGAAGTGGGGAAGAACTTTGTGGTGGCATGGGAACAGGGCACAGGGCTGGCAGTCCTGCTCTAAGGATGCTTTCAAATATCTACAAGCAGGGCAGAGAGTAGTCGACAGCATTTTGGGGCCGCGGACAGGGCATCTGCAGGGGAGCGTCAGCATGTCCCTGTGAGACCCTACTCAGGGTCCTGAGACAAGCTGAGGTGGTCTGCGGAGGCAAACCCATCACTGACCCAGTACCTACCACTGGTCTCCCTGTGCTCACCATCCCCACTCACCAGGAAAGGGCACATGGCTTCAAGTCAGCTCCAGCCAGTCACTCGCCTCACAGTTCATTTTGCTGGTTGCTCTGTGCTGGGCTGAGCCACACAGATGTTCCTCCCCGCCCCACGCTGGTTTGGCTGAATCAAAAAGACCAGCTGATCCACCCAACAGAGACATTGACCTAAAGTGAATGCCACCCTCCAGCCCCCTTGGTGCTGGGATAAGCTCAGCTTTCTTAACAACAGGTCACTGCCTATATTCTTCCCTGTGCTTCCCAAGTGCATGGCCATGCCCATCTCCTCTGAGCCCTCCTCCATCGTAGGGGTCTGCTTAAACTTGTTGCCTAATGATTTCCATGCTGAGCTCTCCTCTGAGCCGTGGGGACGAGAAGAATTCACATCCTGGAAGTTTCAGCCTCTTATTTCAGAATTAATTTTGCAAGCTCCTCCTTGGACCGAGCTCTCTGTGGGCTCAGGCATAACAGGGCCAGTGAGAGGGGAAAGTCATGTTGCTGGTTAAATCTCCAAAGCAAATTTTAATGAAGGTTCACAATCTGCAATGAATGTGAAACAATGTTGTCAGCTAAGCTGTTGCATTATTCACTTTTATTTGTACAAGGTCCTTCCATTAATATTTGACTACAAGAGAATGCAATTAAAAATTTTCTACTTGAATAAACCTCTCACCGCTGTGTTAGTTAAAGGATAAAAACCTTTTACGTTGCTGTAGAAGAAAATTTAGCACACTGGCTCTGTGCACGTGGGTCACACACCAACTCTTTTGGCTTCCCGCACCCCCTATTTTGTTCTCTACTCCCATTTCTTTAGGGAGTCTTTCCTTCATCCCTCACCCCATATTGGCTCCTCTGTACTTCCCTTCTCACCCTCCCCATCATTTTGAGTATCCCAAAGCAATCACTTCCCTCTGAGCAGAGCCAAAACAAGCAGGAACGCGGCAGGGGTTGTGCAGGCAGGTGGGAAGTACCCGCAGTCCACAATTCCCAGTAATTTCACAAAAATAATGGTAAGACTGTCTCAGACTGAGACAGAGCCCCACGTTGCCACAAAGAAATGGGGCTTTGCATTTGTGTGCATGGGTAATTGCAGGCAGGGAAAGATGATTTATTATTTAAATTTTTGCATGCATGGATGGGCACTGAGTTAGTTGTACTCTCCCAAGGAGGGAGGAAAAAAACCTTCTAGGATCCTGGAAGACAGTTCAGAGAAGACACGAGGTCAGCTCGCAGACAAGTCACAAAAGGGAAGATGTTAGGAACAAGGGAAAGAAGGATGATATGCAAAGCATGGGGTTACATATACAAGCATTATGCACTATTTCCCTTTCCAGAGGATCCAAGAACAAAGGGCATTTGGTGAAAATAAAGAAACAGATTTTAGGTAGGCACGGAAGTGAATGTGGTTGGTTTGTAGAGCACAATACAACAAGGCACTGATGAAGAAATAGGTCCGTGTGTGTACGGATTGGTTGCAGAGAAGAGGGCAAACCATGTGTTTTGAGAAGAGCTGAAGCAAAGTGTTGGCTCTTTTGAAAATAATTCCCTGCCTCCCAGGCTAATTCAGGGACCTGTGATGTACAATGAGGACACGAACATTTTATCCTGTTCTAATTCATCTCCTGGAGTCTCTGACACTACTTGCCTGTGACTGCAGCTGTTGGGAGAAGTAGCTGATGGCAAAAGGAAATTCACCCATGGTTTAGGAGCTTGAAAGCCAGAACTGGATGGGATAAAAAGAGAAAGCATGTGTGCGTATGTAGAAGAGCAGCCTCTGGCCTTAGAAAAAATAAGGCCAGTAGAGGTTTGGAGCCAATGCTTTTAGAGTCAACATTTGGAGACAAAGAGGGCCAACCTTGGAAGCAGGCAGATGGCAAGGTACAGGTGACCAATGCGTTGCGTCAGATGTAGAAGAGGCACTAGGACCAGGTGAATAACAGTATCTCAGTAAGTGGCTTTTAGGGGAAAAGGACCCCCCAGGAGAGTTTTCACCGCCCCAGGGATCTCCAGATAAGCAGAGAAGCAAACAGCTGATTGTGGGGGACAGATGCTCTGGTTCAGCAGGTCCAGGTCCAGCATACTGTGGATCACTGTCGTGGTTTAACACCAGCCAGCAACTGAGCACCACACAGCCGCTTGCTCACTTCCCCCCCACCCAGTGGGATGGGGGAGAGAATCTGGAAAAAAAAGTAAAACTCGTGGATTGAGATAAAGACAGTTTAATAGGACAGAAAGGAAGAAAACAATAATGATAATAATAATAACAATAATAAAATGACAATAATAATAATAAAAGAATAGGAATATACAAAACAAGTGATGCACAATGCAATTGCTCACCACTTACTGACTGATGCCCAGTTAGTTCCTGAGCAGCGATCCCCCCAGGCCAGCTCCCCGCAGTTTCTGTACTGGACATGATGTCACATGGTATGGAATATCCCTTTGGCCAGTTTGGGTCAGCTGTCCTGGCTGTCTCCCCTCCCAACTTCTTGTGCCCCTCCAGCCTTCTTGCTGGATGGGAATGAGAAGCTGAAAAACCCTTGACTTAGTATAAACACTACTTAGCAACAACTGAAAACATCACTGTGTTATCAACATTCTTCTCATACTAAATCCAAACCATAACACTATACCAGCTACTAGAAAGAAAATTAACTCTGTCCCAGCCAAAACCAGGACAATCACCAGGACAATTTTTTTGGAAGAAGATCTGCCAGAGCACACAGTAGACAGCCAGCTGTTCTCAGAGGTGGTATATAATCCCATCACATGCCAAAACCTTACTGGTCCCTGTGCAAAATTCGTACACTGACGGTTAAACACTACCCAGGAATGTGGTAACATTTGTAGATCTACATCTGCCTCCTCTCAGGACCAAACAGGCACCTTACCACTGTGCAACAAAATCCATGCCATGGTGCAAGAAGCTACCAGCACTGTCCTCCTCATCCTGTGATGAACATTTTCCCACTTGTGTGACAAACACAGCTCCACAGCTAGATCTCCTTCACTGAGCAATGAGATCCATTGCTGAGGTTGGAGCAGCCCATGTACGTGGGTCTTGGGGTAGAGGGACTCAACAACCAACCAGTAGCAATTGCAATCAATAATTAGGGTCTATTCTGCATTTCCATCCTCTCCTGATCTCAGAGGTGGGCTCTTTGCTGGCCGTTGGTGGGGAAGGTGGCAGTGATGGCCAGAGCTCATGGAGAAGTCACTGGCACCATCTGCGGGCTCTTCTGAGATGCTCCAGCTGCACGCCTGGAGATATCACATCCCGCAGCTGCTACTGCAAGTGGGGGAATTAGCTCATCTGATGCTAAGTAATCTGTCCATCGAATACTAAGCACCACCTAAAGCAGGTCCTCAGAGTCTCAGATTGCACAACCATATATAGAGGAATCTTTGGACCTTAAATGCTCTATGCTTCAACTCGTCACTGATAAAATGAGGACTAAGAAGCCCATTCATCTCAGAGAGTGTTGTGAAAAATCAGTCCATTAGTTTGCGTCCCATTAATGTTATCTAGGCCAAGGAGATGAATAATTCTGTCCGCAGAAGAAGATTTGTATAGCGAGCAGCATATAAGACAAGGGACCACACCAAACAATAAAGCTAAAGCGAGATATTGAGAAATGGTTCGTTAAGTGTATGCCATTCATCCCAGCACAGGGTCAGGCTGTGTCTTACAGAAGCAGTACGTGTTTATAAGTAGAGGCTGCGGTGTGGTGCACACACACAGGGGCTGCGTTAAAGCTTTGCAAAACACCCTAATTGAGATGTGTCCCACCTTGCTGGTGATCGATTTGCAACCTACGTATTGTTCTGGTTTTTTTAAATGCTGTGATTTTCCCGTGTAATAACTTCAAGGGCTCTTGTTAAGCGACAGCCATTCACCAGGGAGCACAGGAACAAGCTCTTGGGGACCAGGCTTCCTCGCTGGAGATCACCTGCTCCTGGAATAGCTGAGGCAGCACAGAGCCGTGGTGGGGGCGAGCGCAGCTACACACCAATCCCGCCAAAGCAATTTGTTTCCAGTGCTCAGAGATCTCACCATTATCGCCCACCTTTGTCCTCTGAAGTGGGGCTAGTGTAACTCCTTCTTACCGAGGCTGCACGTGGAGGCCACTTCAGCGTTGGAGCTCACGAAGAATGCATGAGCTTGGAGCTGCTTCCCTCCTCAAACACACAAATCTCTGGTTGAGTAAGGGTGGATGCTGCCAGCTGACTGCAAGGGGTTCTGCCTTTGACCCCCATGGACCCAAACATGTTCATCTCATGAACCCAGGCAGCTCATCACTGCAGCCATCCTCTAGCCATTGTGAGCAGTTGAGCCTGGAGCCCTCTGCTCCTTGAGGTCCTCAAAAAGGGGATCCTTTGAGCATCCAGGTGGGTGACAGGAGCATCTGCTGCATGGGCAGTGCTTGCTTTCCAACACAAATGCAGAGCAGGAAGGGGATTTGAAAGAGGACAAGTTCATTCAGTGAAGGGGACAGGTTTTCTGATGCTTCTCCTGGCTCCTGAGGGAGCTTGGTTGCTTTGCATGGCTCCTTGAATGCTCCCATCCCTAAAACCAAACAGCAACAAAATCCATGGCTTCAAGATTTGGTTTTAGAGGTGAAATGCTTAGATTTCTTCTTCTCTGTCCTGCATTAGTCTGTAGTCAGGAAGGATTTTGGTTAAAATATCCCATTTTCTTTCCTTTCCCCCCTCAGGTCTGGAAAGAGCTGGGGTAAATGTAGGCTTCAACAGCTGGGCTTATATACTGAGCCACAGCCAGATTTCAAATCCTCTGCAGAGTATGTAAACTCTTTGGGCTTCCAGCTGTAGCTCCCAGAGCTTTTCTTCAATCAGAAGTAGTTGAAGTGCAGTCTCTGAGTGTCCAGGACATACAAGGCAACATGGAAAGACATCTCCACCCAAGCTGTTCAAGTAATGTGCCCAGATATGCTCAGGGCTCCGCAAATGAGCAACCAACACACCACCCACATTTGAATCTGTTAGTTTTAAATGTGCACCCATTGCTGCACCAATCAGCTTTTGCGTTTGGCATGTTGTCTACAATAAATGTAACACGAAATATCTGTTTCTGACAGTCTCTAAGGTATTCATGGGCAAGACTTCTGATGATATAAAGAAATATTTTCCTTTCTTTCAAAATACCTCTACTAGTTACTAGCTTGCCCTTTTAGCAGAGACTGATGTGGAAAAATGTCAGTGTCAGAGAGGCAGACTGAAAAAATTAAAAGCAAATGGAAAAGGCAGTGGCTGAACAGGAGCTGGCAACTAATCTCATCTTCAGTGAGCCCCTCTTGTAACAGGCACAGAGCTGCCTGGGAAGGACTAAAGGTGCTAAAATATGATGTTTATTGAATGATCAAGGAGTACTGCACTGGCTGTTCAGGAAAATTTATTCTCCATCTGTGCTTGTTTTTATTCTACTGGCATGCCTAATAAATATCAACTCTTTCAAACAAAAGCATCTCCATTTGCAAACGTGTTAGCAAACCTTTGGCATTTCCCAATCATTTTGCCTCAAATCTCCCTGCCCGGAGGCCCACGTGTTTATCCCCAGGACTTGATGGGATTTCTCAGGCTAGAGGTCCCTCAGGTTCACTACTCTGCTTGTTGCCTGGAAAAAAAAAAATCAGAGATCTCTTTTTTTTCAGCACATGCACTTCCAGATGCACACACAGGTAACTACCAATAATCCAAGGAATCTGAGAAAGCAATTACTAAGTGAAAGGTCCATACTATACAAGCACACCAAGGCTCAGAAACCTTTGCTGTGCAACTAGAAGAGAAAAAAAAAATAAATAAAAATTAAAAAAAAATCACCAAATCCCAGGGCCCTGTGAGGCAGTAAGTAAAGTTTGGCAACTTCCAAATGCATAACCCGTTGTTACAAGCTGTTCCATGTGGCTCCCCAGAGGGCTGGTCCATAAAGGATAACAACCTTTGCCTGCTGGGAGCTATTAGCTTAAATGGTAGCGGGCTGCTGCAGCATTTAAGCCTGATTATAATAGTGTCATTGGATTTGTATGCGTTGGGATCCATGCAGATGGATTTCACAAAAATTCTAAGAAATTACATCCAAGAAAGGGAGTTAAAGGGATGTCTCTATGCATGGCAAGCGCTGGCTGACTAAAATTGCAAATAGAGGATCGCCAGGAAAAAAAAAAGAAAACCCCAACTAAGTTAAATGAGGTTCAACATTGTGATGGGGAAGTTAGAAGCAGAAACGTTTTCCAGGCTCTGGAATCTGCTGGAACGGGCAGATATATTAATGACCAAAATAGCCCACATCTGTCTTCTTCATTTTTGCATTAAATTCATATTATTTTATTAAGACAGCCTATGGGTACCTGCACATACATTAGGTATGCGAGCACATTAAATCATTCGCTGTGTTACACATGGCGTTGCACGAAATTTGGCAGGTATCGTAACCCTCCATGCAGGTGTTATCTGTAGATTAGCACTCCTCTCTTCCCATCATTTCTAGGGATTCAGAGGACAGACTTCAAGCCAGGAAATCTCATTAGATCAGATAGCAAAACCTGAATTTCTACATCCTGGAAACAAGCTGGTAATTTATACCTGGCTAAAGCACATGACCCAGAAAAGCATTGATCTTGTACAATTCATTTGTCTGTCTTTGACTTGCAGACATCAGGGCATTTGCACGTTGCAATCAACTGGCCTCTCAGTCTCCCCATTGAGAAGTTAAAGGACCACCCTCTTGCAGCATCTTCTGCTCAAGGTTTTTCTGTTTCTGTTTTCTTTTGGGGTTTCACACTGAACTATTTAGTGGATCTTTTTGGCAGTTTTCTCCCCCGTGGAGCTGCCAGAGCATCCACACTGTTCCCCAGCTTGCTGGCGGGCCATCCTAGAGCCGCCGAGATGCAGCCAATGAAGCTGGGCTTCCCCCAGCCGTCATGGACGTGGCAGGTGATGGTCACCTCAGCAAAGCCAAAAGTGCCCGGCACGGTGCAGCTGGGAGGCAGTGAGCTTTCCAGCAGCTTCTTTGTTTACAGAGCCACTTATAAGCTTCTACTTAATTAAAATAATCACTAATAAGCCTGGCAGCTTAGCAGAAGCAGTATGCATTCTTCATGCAGACGCAGAGGATCGCCTGCTCCCAGTGTCTAAAGCCATTGCCTTGGCTCAGTCGTGACTTACCAGGGATGTTGGAATGAAGGAAAGGACAAGCAAGAGACATGACTTTGGACTGCCTGAAACAACCTGAAGATAATGTTCATTTTCAGAGCCAAGCTTCAGCATCCCATCACGTGTCCATCCTTGCAAAGAGTCAGCCAAAGCAGGTACAGGGGGGCACGGTACCCATGACCCGTGCCCACACACAAGCAGGCAGCCCTCTGATTTCACCCCCACTACCAGGGCAATAATCCTTGACTTTACAGCCTCGGCCAGGGTCACCTACCCAGCTTCAATATGTTTAACCCTTCATTACCTCTCCAAACCTCCATCGCTTGGACAAAAGGTGCCTTATGGCCCAATAATCCTTTTTTAACATTTCACAAAATCTTTCGCTCCTTCTTAAGGCTTAAGGAGAACAAAAAAATGCACATTCCCTATTTAGAAACATTCTTGTGATGTTTATTGGAACGGGCTGAAAGAGCTGAGGTTTGAAAATTAGTATCTGGCAAGGAAACAGTGTCCTCAGGGGCCAGAGAACAAGCCGCACTGGGAGGAAAGTGATGGGACCAGCCTTTAAAGGCTGGAAAATTGCAAACCAAGTGTGCTCAGCAGTATTTTCCTTTATGCAGTTCTTTTATTCTTAAGATGAAAATTGCTCGGGACAAAAGCATCGGCCTGATACCTGGGACAGTCTGCTCCTTACTCTCCTTTTTCCTGTGAAAATATGTGCTTCTTTGAAGAGAAGAAATGTTCAGCAAGAAGCAAATGCCAACGTGACCATTTTTAATGCAAATTGTCCGAGATGTCTCCCCGCTCCTCTAATACTGCATAGGAAATCTGTGACAGTGCCTTGGTAGGGCTGTCAGTCTGCGCTGCCTCTGCACTGCCAGGAGAGGTACAGGGGCCTGTGGTGGTTTTACATGATGAGAAACTGCCATGTTCATTTTCCAGCCTCTGATCCCACTTCAACGCAATAGCGAGGGCCTCTTCCACCCCTCTCTGGGTCTTGCCCTCCAGTCACTCAGAGGTTTTAATGAGCGGACAAAGCTGATGCTGGCGGTATCACTGCGAGGATGCTCCTGCGGGCGAGGGTGTCCACAGTGCCCCTTGCACGGGTAGGGGCAGGCGCAGAGGCACGTCCTGCACCACTAATCCCAGCCTCATGCAGCATGCACAGAGTTAAACTCTGCTCTGGTATTCCCGGGGGGCTCATGCTTTAGCTGCCACTCCGCTCCTGGCTCCGGGGGATGACGTGACCGTGACTTTCCCAGCACTTCTTCCCACGCTCACCCTCCGTCGGGATTCAGCAGAGTCCCGACCGTTGCTCCATGGAGCATCGCACCGACCCATGACCCCGCGTGCAGGGCCCAGGCTGCCGCTGTTCACCGCCCCCGCGGACGGACGGACGGACGGACGGGGAGGCAGCAGTTCCCACAGCCTGCGCCGGGGAGGAGGAGATGCAGACCCCCAGACGCAGAGCCCCTGGGAGCCACAAACCATGACAGCCCCCCACCACCGCTCTCCACTGGCCAAGGCACAGATGCGCGCCCCGGTTCTGGATGCTGTGCTAGCAGCCGTACCCCTGAGCCAACCCCGCAGCTCTCTCGGGGTGTCTGCGGGATTAGATGCATGCAGAGCACATGTGCTTTCCAACGAGAGCATCCACAATCCTATTCAATATACCCTCTAGCACCCATCCTCCCCAAAACAGCCCCATGCTGACCGAACTCTGCCTACCCACTTTATTGTCATCTCGACACCAGCGTGCACCAGTGCTCGGCATCCACAGCGTTGCATGCTGATGCACACAAATGCGCATGTGTATAGGGGGATTGGTGCCTCTGGCTGATTGCTCCTCTGACAAACAAATCACACCCTGATTAACATTCCTCTGTCCATAAACACACAACCTCAGTTGCAGTCCTGACCTGCGCATCACCCGTACTGCCACACGCGCCACAGTACAGTCCATCCATACAGATGCTGGAGGAGCATGGGAGCTCATGCACCATCATTTGGGGGTGCAGACCAGTTTCTGCAAGCCATTCTCCAGGCTTGCACCCTCATGCTAACTGGGGGTGACTCCTCTGCCCCCGAGATGTCCGTCCTGACTACAGCTGCAGAAGGAATACTGGATGTAATGGTTCAGCAAGTGATGATTCATAGTTTCCAAGGGCTTTAGTAGTATTAACTAATTCATACTCATTAATTAGCCCCATCTGGTCAGCATGTGACTGAGTGCTACAGTATGCATGCAGGAAAGGTCATTTCCACCAGGTGCCCATACACCTTGTCTTTCCTGTGGAGACAACACTCCCAAAGCAGCAAAGTGGTGGGGTGGAGAGAAAAGAGCCTATGAATAGTGTCCACTGGTCAACCCAACCAGCAGAGAGTCCTTCCCGTGAGATGAGGTGACTCTGTTGCACACCAGGAACACCCAAGCCGATTTTCCCACCTCCCACCTGCACAAGAAGTGTAAGAGAAGATGGGAGGAGAGCCCCAGCGACTTCTTCCAGTCACCAGGATGCCCAAGCTGATGGGAAGGCAATGGAAACCTGCTGGAAGACCACAGCGAGCAGGGAGCTGCCAAGCTGTAATCCAAAACGCTTGGCTATTTAATGCTGCTTATTGCAGCCCTCAGTTCTTCCTCTCACTGCAAGACAAATGTGATCACTGCTCATATGCTTCACTAGCCTTCCCCAGCAACATTCAATTCACCACTGAGTTTTGCTGGGGGGCAGGATAAGATTGTGCAGATATAATAACTCTATTCATCACCGCCGAGCAGGGGTGGGCAAACAGCGCTTTGTAAATGACTCGGGAAGTTTGGCAGCTCAGATCCCACCAATCTCCCTGACAGGCAATACCAGTGTGTCCTCAAGCCCCAGAGCAGTGCAGCCGGAGGAGCCAGACCCACTACCACCACGCCGGCATGGACCCTGCCACCCCATGGTGCACCAGCCTGGATGCACGTGGTTGCTGATGGAGGGGAAGGCTCTCACGCCCAGCCTCTCCCAGTGAAAACACTCAGAGCAGTGGGACCACTAGATCTGCGGGTGCTGGTACCCCACCAATGGTACCCCAGCCATGAGTGATGGTCTGAGGTTGGCTGCTGTGGACAGTGGACCCGTGGCTCCCAAGGGGACCCATCTGCAGCCTCCCATAGACTTTGGGAGATTTGCACTTGGGCCTCACCAGGTTCCTGTGCCCCCCTGTGGATGTATTACCCATGAGAAACCTGAGTATCAAAGGCTTTTGGTGCTTTCCCAGACCACTGACACACACATGAACACAGATACAGACACACAAACACACCACATATGCACACACACAGCCTGGAGCTGCTAGCCAATGCATCCCCTCCTTTTCTATCCTACCTTAACGAAATAGCTTCCACTAGCCAAAATATAAAAGAAAATAGTAAGTATTTTCAAATAAAAGGTGCAGGCATGCATGGCAGCTCCAGCTGCATCCCACACTGCCTCCTTGTTGTCTCAACACCTGGGAAACGCAATCCTGCTGCTGACATGTGGCTTTGATTCAGAAGCTGCATTAGCCCTAATTCCCTGTACCAATATCCTCTGCTGATCCAGGATCTGTGGGCAAAGAAGCCTGAGCCAATACTGCTAATCTCCATAGCCATCCTACAACCTCTGTTGCACCCCACACTGCAAATTGCTTTGCAAGCTGGAGCTGTTGGGAAGTGCTCCCCACGCGCTGAGCTCGCACGGTTTTCAGAGAAATCACTGCGGGGACATGACTTGGTGAACTCCTGGGTAAGATGGCTATTAAACACCCACGGGCTGGGGAGTCCATTTTAAACTAAATTTTTGGACTACATCTCTTTCTAGGTTTTTTGTTTGGGGTTTGGGGGTTTTTTTCCAAATTTTTAATCACCAAATTTGTACAGAAGGAGCCCTTTGAAAACCACTAGTTTAGTGCGGCCTTGCTACTATCTAGGCTTTTCATTAGAAGGCTAGCATCTGTTAAAGAAAATCCAAGGGGCTGACTTTTTCTTTCTTGACATAAAACAGCCTTTCCAGAGCTTAATAGAAATTTGAGTAAGGCACTTGCTGCCAAGGATCCAAAAAAATTGATTTAGTGTGTTCAAGTTCATTCATTAGTTTTTGTAAAATATTTTCAAGGGTGAAATTTCCTGTATTTGTTTTCAGCAGTTTCCAGGAATGTGTTAAGATGCTGCTTAGTAGCACAGTGATTACCAGTGTTCATTTTCAGGATTAAAAAAGACCAGGTTCTTATGACTATTTTCATTTCACAAACAATTAGAAAGCCGTTGCAGCTTCCTACACAAATGCCTTGTTGTGAGTATTTCTGTACAAAATATGTAGCACACCTCATCTTGTTTAAAGCGAGAATGAATAAATAAATAAATAAATGACACTAAAAATTATCAAAATGCCTTTGAGCAGTATATATTCTGCCAGAGTAATGAAGTCAGGTACACATTGTACTCTGTCAAACCAAACAACTCACTTTTAGTGTTCCTCCAGTGCTTTCTTGCAAGTAAGCACTATATTTACTTCCTCTGCTTTTCGTATTTCAAGGAAGTGGAGTTATGAGTACATTACATCAGGGGATGGAGAAGTATTATCCAGAACATGCAAGTCAACCCATGATCGGATCTGCTCTGCAATGCCTGTTCCCATTATACTGGGAGCACATGGTGAGGCTCTCCTGCCCAAGCATGGTCCTTTGGTCTGAGCAACTCAGACGTGCAGACAGACACAGCCATGCTAGGGACAGCCTAGGTGTTTGGGTCAGCTTCCCTTCCTTAACGTAAAAAGATTCACAAAGTAGTGAGTAGAGAGGAGGTTTTCAGACACAGGAAGAGGAATTGGCATGTTCTTACAAACCACTGAAAAGTCAGTTTATTGCTGTCGCCATTTTTCTTCCCTATACTGGAATGGGAGGGAATTACTCACAAAGAGAGTAAAATAGGATGAGAGGTGCCATGCTCTTTCTTAGTGAGACCTTCCATGCCAGAAAGTGCTGAAAATCCTCACCTTTCTGCTTGGTGATGGGTTGGGGGTGCAAACAGCTTGGATGAAGATTCATGGAAGAGATCTCATGAGCTGGAGTTAGAGGGCGACCAGCATGGTAAAGAGTGTATGGGGACACAGTGCATACAGCTGTGGCTGGTCTGGCCTGGGCAGACTGGGAGGAATACCTTAACAGCAGTCAGGGCTGGAGCAGAGCTCTAGGAAATCCACACAGAAAATGGCAGTGGTCGCAGGGCATGTGCAGAAACATCACGTAACAGCATGTCCATGAGCAATGAACAACTGGGAAAGCCACATCGAAATCCACATCCTGTGAGCACCCATGGAAACTAGCAATACACAGAGGGATAGAAGATTCAGGATACCAAAATTCAAGGACATTTGGCAGGGCAGCTTCATTTTTAAGAAAACTTTAAATTTTGATTGCTACATGGACTGTACTATGTGCATTTATTGTTTGAAATAGATGAACACTTCCCCAGGGCCTGTGGTCTCTCCTGAGCAGACCAACAGATATTGGGAATGTTATTCTCATCCCTGCGCCTTTGAGTCCTGGAGCATCCTGCAAGCTGAGCCCAGACCAGCTAAGGAGAAGTGAGCTGGGACCACAACAGGGACAAAAGTAAGGGCCTAAAGGTGGTGTGATACCCAGGACCAACCTGGGGTTGAGTCCATTCAGTCTTTGCAATTATTTTTCCTCTCTTCTCTTCCAGATGCAGCTTCACTGGAGGTGTGGATGGCTCATGGACTATTGGGAAGGAGACAGAGCATCTGGAAGATCCTTGGATGTGGAGATCTGGGCCACCAATGGGGTCTTCTGAGCAGTAAGGAGGAAGACCAGGCTTCTAAAAACAATAGAAATGAAAACAGCCATAAACTGGAAAACAATCTTGTGTCTCTGATGGAAAAGATGTGAATCTCAGAGGCTGCAACGACGTTTTATGCTGATGTCCTAATGAAGCACAAGAAAAGACACATTTCTGACTATGGCTGTAAAAGACACATTTGCATAATGTTTGTCTGCAGATTGGGGTGTTACGCTATGATAGCTTTAGAGGAAGGACAGGCTGTCCTCTTGAATGTGTCACTGAAAAATGTGCTTCCCTTGGAGACTAAGGGACAGCATTTGTATTCTTCGTTTGGTGGGAAATAAACAGCCCAGAGGCTGCTTGGTGAGACATTCACCAGGTCACCCTGTGCCTTGGGACAGCAGCAAGGGTGCAGAAGGGTGCCCACCACCTTCCCAAGCATGTCCCAGTCTGGAAAGAGCTGGGACCACTGTGCCAGTCAGGTCTCAGGAGAAGTGAGAGCAGTCAGGGGACACAGTGACAAGCACAGCTGAAAACAGGAGCCATCAGCCTCAGGAAGATAACAGTGGGGACAAACAGCCCCCATGCCTTGCATAATGAAATGTATATTTCTGAATGAGCCTGGGTGTAGGGCAGGAAAGTTATTTGTCAGCCAGATATTGGTAAGCAGGGAGGCAGGCATGAGATGTCAGGAAAAGACCAGGGCAGCTGAAAAGGTTGCATGGGTCACCAAGGTGGATGACCATCCATATGGTGACATGTTAGTTTTGTGGGAAATGATCTTCTGATCAAATTTTACTTAATAAAACTGAATAGAAGCAGCAGGCATTTATGTGCTTTATTGAGGAGTGTAACAGAAAGAGAGCTAATTACTTATTGCAACCTGAGGCTTAAAAAACAGCCAGAAAGTCAGTATTTGAAAAGCTGCTTTCACTGGCCTGGCTGCTCTGACAGAGCATGGAAAAAGCCGTGACAATACCACTAAATCCATCCTTCCCTGTGCTTGGGCAAGGGGACGTGTCCATCCCTGAGCCGTATGCAGCTCCCACTCCTACCTACTAAGCTTCCAGGAGGGCTCATATTTTCAAAACTTGAGCTTCCGCGTAGATTCTAGCAACAGAAATATAGGAGCTGATAGCGGACACCAAAATGGACTTTTTTTAAAATTTTTTAAATATTTCTATACTTGGAAGTCTCTTGTTGGACCTCAAAGTGGACCTGTTACTCTCTGCTCTTTAGATGATTTATTAATTACAGGCCGAGTTACGGCAGAACTGCAGTTCCCTCGGTCCTGGTGATTTGTGTGAGACTGGAAAAAACTTCGCCCTTTGCAGAAATAAACCCCATGTGCATAGCCAAAAAAGGGAACATAGTCCTTAAAAGACGACACACACAGAGACACACACACAAACACACACAAATATCTATTCATATATATATATAGCTTTTGGTGATGTGTCTCATGCTTCAGGACTGAATCTATTTTTATGCTTTCATAAATGACCATGGAAGAGCATTTCAAATGAATCTCAAAGAATAACATCCTTTTGTTCACAGGCACAGACACGCAGAATGGACTTGGCTGAAAAATAAAATAAGACTTTGAAAGAAGGAGAAAGAAGAAAGTTACCTGAATAACTACAGACTTAGAGCTTCTCATCCTGTTGTCACGGCATGAGGTATTTCTCTAGTTTGGAGAAAGAGCTCTGGATTCCCATCTTAGGAAGGATGCAAAGAAGAATATAAGATCTTCTTCAAATTCTGAATGAAAAGAGGCATTTGATACTGTTTTGGAAGTAGTTAAATGCTGTGAACGCTTATAGAGATGTGTTAATTATGGAGTACCAGCTTCTGGCTGCATGGATGCTCAGCCATGGAAGGTACTTTAGTGCACTCAAGGAGACAGTGAGAGCAGACACATCAAAAACCGAAACAATAGGTGGACTCTTATGCTTTTTCTTAAACTTAAAGAGAGTGCCAGACCTGGAGGAAAAAGCTGATATTGTTTCCTACTGACCGAATCAAACAGTAGATCTCAGTTTTATTTCTCCAGGAGGAGAGCAGGTACATGGTGGTATGAACATAGCATTGTGTTCAGGACAAATATTTAGGATGCTTATGGTGTGACATGAACATGAAACAGGCTGATGGAAGCAAAAAGTCAGGTTAGAGAATTTCCTTCATGGTTGTCTTGAATAATCAATCACCAGTGTGGTCCGTACCCCACGATACACCTTGACTGCTACGTGTTGGGTGCAGGCTGAGTGCTGAGCTGTGCAGACTGCAGGTTGGGAAACGCTGGGGTTAATATGGCCTCAGGGAACCTCTGCACATAGCTGTGGTCAGTACCTGCTGCTACAGCTTCATCTGAAGAGACTCCAGATAATGCATCTTTATTTGTTTTGGAGGAGTTAAATTTAAATTCCCAAAGAAATTCAATGAAACTACATAATAGACAGCACAAAGCCCGCGAGCCCAAGCTCTGCGCGCCTGCAGACCAGAACAAAATCCATCTTTTTAAAACTCAGGTATTGCAAACTGGGAGAAAGATTTTGTGAGAAAGATGCCTGGACTAGAGCCAGGTTTTGAAACAATGAGGAGGCAGCCTGACCTGTTGTTCCTAAATAAGAATTTAAAAAATACAGCTTCTAACCAGAACATTCGTATGTGAGATCCGAAGTTAGGATCTTAAATTCCTTTTCAAGAACATCAGCAGGAGGAGGACCAAATAAAAACTGTCACTGTTATTTTTCTTGTTGTCATTATATGGTTACAAGTGAAAGCAGAATGGGCCTTTTTGCATCAGAGGATATAATACAATCTGTAGGTGTTGTAGGAAGAAAGAGAAAAGAATAAGCAGAAGGGGAGGCAGGGAAGAAGAGTGGAAAGTTACATAAAACTGCAAAGTTAAAGCCATTTTGGGCAATACAGTTATTAGGAAACTGAAAAACCATGAAGGCTGGAAAGGCTTGGCTTGAGCTGCTGTGCTTGGTGGCATCTGTGTGGTCTACTTGGTAATACGGAGAGAGGGCATCCTCACAGAGCCTGGCCAGGCACTGTGAGAGGGTTGGGTTGAATTCCTGACTTCCAGAAGGGGAAGGCGAAGAGGGTGGGAGCCCCTGCCAGGTGCCTTCAGCCTGTCCAAGCTCCGGGACCTTCAGAGCAACGGGGTCTAACATGTGGTTTCCAATGCAGCAAGAAAGCCAAGGGGAAGGGTGGGGGCTTCCTTCCTCCCAGGGGAAAATTTCTTGAACCCAGAGGTGCTAACGCCATCCACGCTGCCAGCCACAAGGTGGGACAAATCCTGCTGCCCCTGCAGCGCTCCTCACCAGGGATGCCTGCTCTGGTGCCACTGGGCAAAGGGACAAGAATTATCAGAGCCCACACAGCAAACGCTGCATCTTGTCCGACAGGCAGGACAAGGTCGTGGGTGCTCACCTATGCAGCTGGCATTCGGCATTAGGGCAGCAGCAGAGATAAAAGCCAGACTAAAACCACAAAAGTGCAGAGCGTGGCTGAGCCGCGGGGCAGAAGGGAAAAGCACCACGCAAGAAATTGATTCCATTAAAAAGTAATCTCAAATTTAATAAAAGTTTTGATTTGATTATAGCCGTAGAACCGGAGGGCAGGGAAGGGAGTACAGAGAGGGAGCTGGGGGGAGGCACCGGGGAGGGGGAGAGCAGTTCTCAGGTCCGGCCGAGCCTCCAGAACGGCTCTCACAGCCTGCCTGGGTGCGCAGACTGCCTGGCTGCTGCCTGGCCTGTCCCCGAGCATCTCTGCTCCTGCCTCCATCCCCCTCCGACCGGCAGCACCACTCCCTGAGCTGAGCTCCTCTGTCCCCACTGTGGGACCCAGGCATAGGAGGGTGATGCAGCTGGGCAGGATGGAGAGCATCATGGGGGAGCTCATCCAAATGAAGTCAGCATTTATGAGATCAACGCCTCAATGTGCTTGGATGAATGCAGAGAAGCCTTTATGCATCCCAGAAGATGCTTTTCCGAAGCCTGCTGGCACAGCTTCTCTGTGCAAACCCACCTGCTCCACTCCAACCTGGCTTCTCCAGCAAGGCAGCAGCAGCCCCCACCTCCCCCTACAGACGAGTCCCACCTTCCCTCTGTGTGTTGGCACTGCCAGAGGGGCAGGCAGACTCAGTGGTTCGGGGCAGGACAGATAGCACAGGGATCTGCCCGCACCAGGACCGGCAGATGCTGAGATGAACCAGGTGGCCGCTGGTAGAGCCCAAACGCCAGGGAGGAGCATTTGCCCTCAGCTGTGACACATTGCAGCCTTTAAAAGCTGTTCTTGCCCCTCTGAACGGCTTGGTCTAGGAGCCTCCCTTTCCTCTGGCTCCAGTGGAGCAATAACCCCTGGTCACAGTGTGTCCTCTCCTGCTAAGCTGAAGTTCTCCTTGGGGGCATGGTTGGGAGGGACGTGTCAGGGTAACGCTAGCAAAAGGCTGATGTGGGGTATGGGGCTAGGTGCGTACCAGCCCGATGTTGATTCAGGCCCCATATTGCCATAGGAGACACAAGTGGTTCCCCTCATTTTTGCCGGAGGAGGAATGGGCATGGCCTGGAGGGGAGAGGGGACCAGGGTGGGGAGATGCTGTATTGCTTTCTTATGACAACATTAGTGCTGAGAAAAACCGGTGGTGAAGGAAAACACAGAGGAACTTGCTTGTTCCCAGAGAGGTTTTTCCTTCATGTTCAATTAGATACCAAAGACCCATGATTCTGCTGTGCAAAATAAATAAATAAATGCAAATTATTTTGCATGTTAGAGTAATGCAAAAGCCCAACCCCTGTCCTGTCAAAAAGGAATAACAACTTGGTCTGTGAGTCAACATCGACACTGAAATCACTGGCTGCTCCCTCTCCAATTTCCCTGTTTATATTGATAAGGTTGGCAGCTGGATGGCTGCCAGTGTCTTGACAGTAAATGTATGTGAATGATATATATACATACATAATATTGTTACATGTTATAGGTAAAGATGTTTCTTGAAGTGCAGGTGACAGGGAGTGGCTGTTAGTGCAGATATATATGCATGCACATATATAAAGAAGGGAAGAGAGAATAATTAATATAACACCAATTATCTGGGTTTTACCTTTTAAGCTGAGCTATTATATCATTTGGAAGTATGCGGCTAGGGAAGTAAAGAACAATAGAAGAAAATAAAAATGTGTTAGGACTAAAAGAAATCTGATATTAGGAATTAAAAGGAATCTAATGCTGGTATAAGGCCCACTACTAAGTGGGCATGATAAAATTGATGGTAGTGTTACTGAAAAGTCAAATAAGTTCCAAAAATATTTCTGCTTGGTAATTAAAAAAAAAACCAGGACAGCATATTGCAAGTTTACAGAGCTAATGAGATATTTTTCATTCTAAACGGTAACTATGGTGGTTATTAAATTGTATTATTGAGTCAAATGCATTTAAATTAGAGATGCTGTGCAATGGGCTTCCAAGTGTTTTGGAGAAACTCCTGGGGAACTTGTGGCTTAATAATATGTACTGTGGTAATGTGAAATACTGAGAAAACTTCAGAGGATGGGGAGAGGGAACACTGGGCCAAAACAAAGAACAGAACAAAATTGCTAAAGTTGTTTTGCTGAACACTGATCCTACATAAAATAGCAGGACAGCTGGTAAAAGATATAGCTAATAATTAATTGAGAATAAAACATTATTATAATACTATATTATGGCTACTCAGCAGGCTTTTCTGAGTGTTCCTGGTAAATGATTGTAAATCACTAAGGATAACTATCATCGGAGTGATTTTCTTGGGTACCTCTCTCAATCGTGTGCAGTGTTGCATAGCTGGTGAAACAGGAGGATGGAGGACTGCATGGGGCCACTGTGAGCTCAGGCAACTCTGAAATAGAAATTAAATCCAGGGGTTCAGAGGAACATCCTGGAGCTTCAAAAGCCACAGATAATCCTCCAACATACTTTAATGTACTTAACTCCAAGTCTAAAATACCAAATACTACAAAAAGCAATGTGTCAGAGGTAGAAAGCAGGAGAGACTGTGAATGTTGTCAGTCTCATGGGCTCCTGCAGCAACAGGGTATTTGCCCAATAAAAATGGCCAGGTGGCCTTTGATAGTGTAATGCCATCTTACAGAAGAAGATGAAAAATCTAAAGGCATCCCTATGATCCTTGATTTAAGGAAAACCTCCTTCTTGATCCCAGATCTGGTGATCGAGTTAATCCTGGGCATGGGAGCAAGGTGCATCTTCCTATGCCAAATCCACCTTTACCTGTGGGTCCTTGCTGATGCTACAGAAGAAAAAAGCAAACCCAAACCCCAAGTTACACATCAAGTGGCAGAAATAGTAATTCTTGCTGATCCCCAAGGCCACAGGATTACATATAGCCTAGGCATGGCATACTAAATAAATCTCCTTGCATCCCCTGGTTGGATACACCAAGAAACTGTACACCCAGCCCCTCATATCACAAGTGGCAGTTTCTCACCATCTCCTGTCGTGGAGGAGGAGGGCTGGCGTAGGATGTACAGAGTTGTCTGGGGTGAGGTGGCATGGGTTTGGGTGCTGCCTGTCCTGCAGAAGTGCTGAACAGATGAGAGCAACCACTGAGGGGGGACCCTGGGGCAGCTCACGCTGGTGGGAGCTGGGCTGATGTCTGACAGCCCCAACCTGCAGTCACAGTGTCCTTAGAGGAAGGCAGGATGACTCAGCTGGTGTCATGGTTGGTTTTAGGAAGAAACCAGAGAGAGGGACTTGGAAAAGCTTATTGCTGTGTTTTGGGAGAGGAGCAGCTGGTTGCTGCCTGTCCGTCATCCCATTTTCTTTTCCTTCTTGATCTTCGCTGCAGCGCTGCTCTCCAAAGCACTCTGACTCACCGCTTGTGAGTGGGAAAGTGAAGCTTGCTGTGAACTTGGGCAGTTTAATTTTCAGATTTTGATCAGGACTCAGTTTATCAGAAAGGCTAGAAGCCGAAGCTGGCCCATGGGTGCAAACTGGAGGTGGTAGCTGATGGGCATGTGCCCTTCTCCCAAGTCCTCCGCACACTGAGCCAGCTCTGCTGCAGGCTGCGAGAGTCATCAGGAATGCTGTTAAAGCAGCACAGCTCCTTTTAAAGTCGTGGGATTGTGGGGCTTTGGCATCATGTCAACTATTCCTGAGACAGTTCCCAATTATACTCCTTTTCTTTGTGGTTTGTTTTTTTAAATTTGTTGTTTTTCTCAGATAGTTGGTGCACAAGTGTTCTCAGTTATGTGAAATGGATTCTCACAAGGCTTTTATGTAAATACTTGTCTGGATGGATTTGCACTTTATTCTTCTGCTTGTAGCTGAGTCATTGAAACTGTAAACTGTGGTCACAAAAAATGTTTGCTTCTGATGGTGTTTTTATCTGTGAAGATGTCTGGTTTAGATTTGGACATGTCACTCTTTACATTAAGTGACAGCCCATAATAACTATGAATGCTGCGGTTACTTGAGCCCTGGCAGCATGAGAGTGCTCAGACGAACAGGACACGAACATGGCTGGTCCAGCAACTGAGTTCCGTGTTCCTACTGGTCAAAATTAGGTTTGGTTATGTCTAAGCAAGATCCAAGATTATCCTCAGAAAATCAAAGGGCTTTTTCTAGAGAAGCAGGTCAGCTCCTGCAGGATAGCTCTGCCTTAATGTCTCCAGAGAGGTACAGGGATCTTTGTGGACCTCCTAATAGTTTATGTACAGGCTATTCAGATGTGAATTGGAGCAGTTCTCCCCCACAATACAAACTTTTCATCCAGTGTGAGTGCCTCACAGAAGCTTTTTGGACTGCTATTTCTTATCACACCTATTCTCCTCAGTCCTTTCACAGAATAAGTATTATTGGTTGCTGTATTGGGACCTCTAAAGACAGGTGGAAGAGTTGAAATTTAGATGTGCGTAAGCTGCAAGTTGAAAATGCCTTTAGCAATTGACAAATAAATCCTGGCATGTCCCCAGAATGCAGACAGCAGAATGGGTTGCATGTCAGAAGGTGGTTGAGATGCTGCAGGACCAGGGTACTAGGACATCTGCTGCTGTTCTGCAGCAGAGATCCCATCTCTGGTTTCACCCCTGAGTGCTGCACCTGATGATCAGTAGTCCCACATTTTGCTAATACTCAGTCAGCTGAGGCTGCTGCCAGAGACACATGAGATTACTAGGGAGCATTTTCATGAGCATTCTCTCAGCAGCCTTTGTGCAAAGATGAAGCTACCCTGATCCTCAGTGCAAGCAGTTTACTCCACTCATCCTTGCACCCCTGTGCTAATGCAATGTTTTGTCTGTGCAGTATAGCAGCTCTGAGCCTGGGAGATAGCTTTTTATTCAAAACCTGATCTGTCTTTGGGCTGTGCTGCAGGGCCCTTGTTGGGGGTGTTGAGTTTTTCTTCCTATTTTGCAGTACCTTTCGAGTCCTAGGGAAATGCGATGTTTTATCAGGCACTGATTTTGCTACTGAAGCAAAATCCTTGCTGTCACTCACTTATGTGTCATGCTGTCACAATGCTTCTTTGGACCTGACTTTTTTTATTCATTATTGATCATGGGAAATTGTTTCTAGAAGTGGGATGTAATTTATTTATTACCAAGTCTTCCAGTGGAATGTGATTTGTGCTGAAGTCCTTTTCCCTGAATTGTGCTTTGGCAAACATGATAAGACTCTGGAAGTAGGACAGCTTTGATGCTGAAGAGTCACTCTTAACATCCCAAATACGCTGTTGTAAACATGGCTGTAACCTCACTTCTGTGCTTCATTTCTGCTGGTGCCAGAGGTTCCCCATCTCTTCCTTTTAACATCTAAGCTGTCTCCCTCTGCCATTGGTGGCAATAGGTAGGGCCTGAAGCACATTAGACCCACTCATATCATATCACACCAATATTATTAGCCTCGATAAACTCATAGGAAGTATTTTTATGGAAGGAAGTGAGCAAATGAAATGATATATGTATATAGTAAAGGCTATTTGCAAGCCAATAAATAGATATTTTTAAGTACAGAGTCTGGTATGTTATTCTGTTTGTCAGACCTATCCCAAATTTCAGGTTTCAAAAGATTTTTGTATGTCAGTGTGTTTATATCTTCCCCATGAAGCGAGGCACAGTGGGTTGAGGGGAAAAATGGGATCTGAGTACTCCCAGTTGGCTAATACTCACTGAGATCCACTGCTCTGAGAGCATCCACAAGAGCCGATTCCAGCTGCAGACATATTACGAGCTCCAAAGATAATCTGTAGAAGGGGGAAAGCTCCTAAAACTGGTGTTATAATCTGTAACACCAGAAAAGCTTTCTTACTTTAGCCTTGATCATATATTTTTTTACACAGGGGAATGCCATCTCTTTCATTTCCTCCCCTCTCCCTCTCTTATGATTTACTTTTTTTACCCATAAAAGTCTGAAATGTCCTCTTGCACTTCTGCTACTATTGTACCCAGGATTTTAGTGGGAACATTTGAAAAATAAATACTAGCCAAGGAGCACATTCATTTTTATTATAGCTATTCTCTCTGCATATGCAATGGTGAATTAACTCTATTTCTGCAAGTCTCTTGATTTTTATGTATCGGTGGAGAGAAGCTAAGGCCGTAAAGCTTGTTTGGTCCTGTAGACATTTGTGTTCTTAAATATGTAAAGATACCCCAGTGGAGCCTATACTGTTCCTCTATTTTTTGTGTAATTCTATTTTAGTGCATGTATTGCTAGTGATTTTCATTTTGTTTAATTCTCTTTAAAAGCTGAAAATCTCTCCAAATCTGTTTCTCTTCCTATTTCTGAGACTGCCTGTTATTGTTGCAGAATTATAGCATGACACTGCCTGAATATAGGCAATTTTCTACTCCAAACATGTTATCATTACTCCTTCAATACATTTATTGCTTCAGAACCTCTGGGGCAGTAGTTGCTTTGCTCCAGCGAGCACCAGAGATAGCAGACACTTGCTAGTCCTAAAGCTTTGAAGTAGGTGCCCTGGTCCATATTACACTCTCTGGGGCATTTTGGCAAAACCTGTGTCTACTTAAGAAACATTTTCCCTTCCTTGGGCTTCTTGACCTGATCCTTATGTATCCCTGGGTTTATAGTGGTGGGATGCTTGTGGATGTACAGGCTTGAGCTCAGTGTCTTGTTTATTGAGTTACTTTTATGGTAGCTTATATCCTTCTGTCTTAATCTCATTTTATGTCTTTTTTTCCTCTCCCAGTCTTTATAGTGGTAAGTGTCTCTGATATTTAAATGCTCACATACATGATCAGTAGATCTTAAGAGCAATATTTTTCTCTCATCCATTTAGTAAATGCTGGGTATGGCTTGCTTTACAAGTAAATCTGGATGATGGGATGCTCACATTGCATGTTTTTTTCTTCAGTGGTCACAATAGTAATAAATAGGTTTATTGCTATTGTCAGAGACATATGTTTTAAGGCCAGCAGGGCCATTATGATTATTTGGTTGGAGATTATGGATTGCTCGGAGCAGAATTCAAAGCACTGAGTCAAACTTAATAATGTGAAGGGGAGTATGCGTGATCTGAATACATCACTCGGGAAGACACAGCCCTTATGTAGGTGTCACGTGAGTGTGGCATGCAAGCATGTGCTTGACTTTAGTTGTGGGAGCAGTTATCTCCCTTCCCAAAGTCCACAGTGCTTTCTGAACTCAGGTGTCCCAGATTGGAGGTGATGATCTTCCATGTGCTCAGTTTTCTACGCACTGTGAAAAAGTTGCACATTATTTACAGTTTGTATTCTTGCAGCAGCTAGACCTTGGAATGACAGTGTCTGTCAGCAAGCTGGCTAGTCTCTTAATAAGTATTACATGAATCACTGCATCCTTATGGTTCTGAAGACTTTATATTTTTCTGAAGGAACTGCTCTTCCTAGAGATGGTATCTCAAAATGACATGTCTCCCCCAGAAAAGTACATTCCTCAAGGGGTCTTTAGAGCCACTCTGCTGCACTTAGGCCCTGCTGAGTTGTGTGGCTGATTATGATGCTCTGCAAAGAGTTGTTTCACAACTATGATTTTCCAATTACTTAAATCACCTGGAACTGAGAACCAAACCAGAGTTCCCTGTTATTTCTTTTTTCTATTTGTTTTGAGTGGAGCTTTTCGTCCTATTTTGCTTGCTCCAAAGAGCATTTGCGTAATGCCTGGTCTTGCTATCTGGATGGAGATGTGCAGTCCCACCCAATCCTCCATTGCAGGTGGGCCTCAATTTAAATTTAGGACATAACAGCAGTTATCTACATGAGAGCTAGGTGTCTGAACTGCTGTTAAAGTGACCACAGTAGGATTCACAGGGCACACAGACACATCAGGAAGCTAAATTTCAGTGCCTTAATCTCCAGCTCAAACACACCCTTCCTAAATGGGCTGTATTTCTCCTGCTGAAACCAAGTGAGAGGGGTATTCTCAGCACTTGTCACATCAACTCTTTTGGGAGGTCACAGCCAGAGGCTTAGTAAAGTGACCCAAAGGCACTGCTATACAGACAGCCACAGCAAACAGGAGCACCTCTGCCCGCTCCAGGCTGCCTGGCCACAGACCCTGAATTGCCCAGAGCTTTGAGGTGGATCTGCCCAGACCTCCACCTTATTGCTGGGGCCCAGAGAAGACCCAATCTAAACACTGGACAGAAAATACACTGAAAGCAATTGAAAATAAGCTGGTCAGACAGAAGAGAACATTTTAAAGGATTATTAACAACCCTTCCGCTGCTCAGGATGTCTTTGTAGGCAGATCCTTGCTTCCAGACTTGGTTTAGGCAAGTGATTCATTGATTTCAGGGTTGCAGCAAACCCTATGCAACCACTTCTCATCCCAGGATATCTTCCCTTTCCACTTTCTCCTAGGCCTGGCTCTTTCATCCTTGTCCCTCACTGCAGGCTCTCTGACACTGCTTGGGCTGCAGGTTCCCAGCTCCACCAGCCCAACCCTGATACCACCTATCCTGTCCTTTCCAGCACCTTCTGCCTGGAGCAGGATCAGCAGTGATTTGCCCTCCCTCCATGGTATGCCACCTGATCCAAACTTCTTTCAGGAAGGGGAGACCGCTGTGAACCTGTCATCTTCACCCCAGATGCTTCATACAGGTCCTGGTGATAGCAGAGGGTAGGTAGGTGTGCAGGTGAGTAAATTCCCATGACAACTATAAATTGTCTTCAGCAGATAGGGGGAAAAGACTGGATAAGGATTTAATATAAAGCAGTTCAAATCTTTTTGAGAAAGGGAGCCTAATTATCTGAATTTCTTAATTACCAGCCCTTTTATAGTATACACTCATAAAAGGCAGCTGGAACTTGGAATTACCTATCCAGAGCAGTTCACCATATTGTTGCTTCTGTGAGAACAATATGTTATAAACCACGTACCAGTTAAGTTGTTTTAATTAACCAATTATCTATTCAAAGTTTCTTGTAGCTCTCTATCTCTGTTCTTTAGCTACAGTACAATATGGAAATGAGAGTAAATTAAAGCACTTTATTAGACAAAATAGAATTAACAAAGAAAATAAGAAGTTACAGCGAACAAAACACAGGCCACCTGATCATGCTTGCAACATGTAAAATGATAACTTTAACTTTGGCTGTTAAAACAGATGAAGTATAATAAATTAAACCAGTTAATCCAAGTCATCCTGCAGTTGTATCACCAGAGTAAGCTGTATCTGCGATCTGCTGGTGGAGCAGATGACCTCTGGAAGAGCGCAGAGCCCTCACCAGCACTGTATGGGTTTATTGTTGTCTACAGGAGACCGTCTGTGCCTGCATGCCCTGTCCTGCACCAGACTCGCACTGGAAGCGGAACCAGGACTGATGGGACTCTGGGCTGTGCAAGCAGCTTGTATCCAAGTGCCTTTAAAGCCATGGTTTCTCCCCAGTGGGACCTGCAAGTCTTGCAAAACACACATAAGAACACTCCATACAAGACCCAGCAGCTGCTGTGTGCTCTCAAACCACAGCTGGAGAATCACCCCATCTCTTCCCTCCACACTTTCTGAAACAACCCTGTTATCAGAGTGCTTATGTGGGGCACGGAGCAAATCCCATCCTTGCTTGAGGACACAAACGCATCCCCTACCTCCAGGCAGTTTGTTATTCCCTGGATGAGCTATTTAGCAGCAGGCTTGCAAACACTGCTTAATAAAGCACCTAAAATCAGGGTGGGCAGACAGGACTGAAGACGGTTGCCTCTCTCCAGGACTTTCCTCCTGGCTCGGGGTCTGTCCTGGTTTCAGCTGGGATAGAGTTAACTGTCTTCCTAGTAGCTGGTACAGTGCTATGTTTTGAGTTCAGAGCGAAGAATGTTGATAACACTGATGTTTTCAGTTGTTGCTCAGTAGTGTTTAGACTAATGTCAAGGATTTTTCAGCTTCTCATGCCCAGCCAGTGAGAAAGCTGGAGGGGCACAAGAAGTTGGCACAGGACACAGCCAGGGCACCTGACCCAAACTGGCCAACGGTGTATTCCATACCGTGTGACGTCCCATCTAGTATAGGAACGGGGAAGTGGGGGCAGGGATTCGCCCTCGGGGATCGCTCGGGGACTGGCGGGGTGTCGGTCGGCGGGTGGTGAGCAATTGCACTGCGCATCATTTGTACATTCCAATCCTTTCATTATTGCTGTTGTCATTTTATTAGTGTTATCATTATCATTATTAGTTTCTTCTTTTCTGTTCTATTAAACCGTTCTTATCTCAACCCACGGGTTTTGCTTCTTTTCCCGATTTTCTCCCCCATCCCACTGGGTGGGGGGGAGTGAGTGAGCGGCTGCGTGGTGTTTAGTTGCTGGCTGGGGTTAAACCACGACAGGGTCCTTGTGGGATAACATGTCAGGGGCCAGGACCTCTTGGCCACATCATGGTGCTCCAGCTTTTTCACAGCATGACTGCTGTGTCAAGACAGGCAGTGGCTTTCTGTGAAAGCAGGGGGATGCCACTGAGAACAACTTGTGTGCTGAGCAGGCAACAACTATCAACACATAAAACCAGGCAAACTGAGGATGTGATTGCTGCCAGGCTTCATGGTTGCAGGTTGTTCTTTGCATCGGTATTGCTCCCGCACAGCAGCAGCTCCTCTCCTTGTGAATCAAGGAGAGCATTTAAAAACTGAAGTCACTTGCAAGGCTTTAACTAAGGTATGTACTTTTAGAGAAGTATTTGGGCACAAAGAGTCGTCTTGTCACTTAGGTAAACAAGACGCAACTATCGGGCTCGGTTTGGGGCTTATCAATTGGAACCAGCATGAAAGTGAGTTCTCCAGCTCCGGTTTGCAGTTGCAATGACTGGTTTCTCAAGATAAACTAAGAGCGTATTCAAGTACTTTTCTCTCAAAGTGATATGAAAGTCACATTGTTGTTACTCCACATCTTACAAGCCAGTTCCCTAAATAGGATTTCAGAGAAAAAAAGTTAATGGGATGCTCGTCTTGGGTGCGATTTGAGGCATTACCAGATGGATTGATGGCTGCTACCCCTCGCTGCTCCCCCCCCCCCCCAGCTTTCATTGGGATGCTTTGTGCTCCAGGCAGAGGAGTGCTGAACAGCATACATGGGCTTTATTCAGTCTCTTATGGGCAATGCCTGTTGTTCCTTTTCTTGGCAAAGCTGGCACTTGCTAATCAGAAAGTGGTCAGATGGGTAAAAATTAGGAGATGTCCACCTGGAGCAAGTCTTTTCTTGGCCCTTCCCAGGAAGGGAACAAAGCATATTCTGTATTTTGGCTGCTCGGTGTTTCTGGGAATATAAAAGGAGATGCATCCTACTAGTTTGGGTAAGACAGCTCCGGCCATCTCTGACCTGTAATTAATTGTACAGCTACAACTTATCCTGGGATGTCTGTTAATTGAGGCACTGACCAATAATGATTTGTGCAAGGTGCAGACTCGATGACCTGCTAACTGGGAGGCCATCCCGAGCTGTCCTCAAACATCCTTCTCCAGCATGTTCAGACCTCAGTACTGGCCAGAGATCTCCATTTCAAAGCTGTAACAAGGTCCCCTGACAATTCTCTCCCTGCTCGTGGGGATGTTGCTGATGGCCGGGAGCTGGGAGCTGTGTCTGCCCCATTGCCCCTTCACCCTGCCTCACCTGCCTGTTAGACCCAAACTGTCATTAGGGGTAAAATGGGAACACCTCTTCTGAGGAGCTACGGATTTATTGTCAGCCTAATTAGTCTTAACGGTCTAATCAAAATATAACAAACCATTATTATCCCAGTTACAATAATACTAACACTCTGAATTAATATGGAAAAACATCATTAATAATAGCTATAAAACCCCTGCTGGTATCTGTCTCAGGTTATGCTCACCCTTCTGCTGTTCCTAAGCCTGGTGGCACTGGTCCTCCTGGAGCAGAAAATGGGTCTAGGTGTCAAATGGGTGGATGGCATCTCAAGTCCTTCACCAGGACGAGCTCAGGGCGGCTGGAAGGGCCCCTTCCCCAGGGTGCTCGGTGTTACCTTTATGCCTCCTCTTAATGCAGCTTGCTTTCTTGCCACTGCTGAAGTTTGCAAGTTGCACAAAAGCCCCCCAGGGTCAATTAATGTAAGGGGTTGTTTGTTATGCAGTTACCGCTCAGGTTTCCTGCATCCTCATGTAGCATTTGCAGAGCTAGGCTGAGACAAGTTAGGCAATAGCCACTGATCAATGGTGACCGCAGCCAAAATGAGCTAAAACCAGCTCATGGGCCAAGGGGAGCCCAGCGAGCCCCATCACCTTGCTCTTCAAGTGCAAAGCCAGCAGACATTCCTAGGCCCTGCATAGTGAAAATCATGTTGCAAAAGACTGCATTTGGCCATTTCAGTAGGAACACTTTTAGTGATAGTTAATGGGAAACTCAATGCAGTAAACAAGCCCTTTTACTGTTTCATGAATATCCAATGCTGCTTTGGATATTGTTCCTTATGTTAATAATATTATCATATTAATTTTAGTTCAGTTTAACATTATATTGCTTATATTTAATAGGTTATATATATTAGAGAAATTAATATAAACATTTTATCTTCCTGTGCTTTTATGAGTCATCAAATATTAGAGCCAGGTAGCTTTTAAAAGATATTTTTTCTATCAAAATGCTGTTTTGTCAAAAATGAAGCTTTAAACTGGAGTAGGGCTCTTTAGATGTTATAAGGATTTAATCAAAGAAAGCCATGTTGATGGCTTTTGGTTTCAAAATAACTTTTTTTACAATAACATTTTATTTATGACTGTAACACAAAGGTTTTTAATACTGAAATTTTAATACTGAAATACTGAAATAAGATGATTTGTTGCAGATGGTTTAATCCAGTCCCTGCTCTACCTTTTAAATGTGATAGGTACTGAGATTTTAAATGTGTAAGGACACTATGGGAACTGGCTTTTGTCTGAAGTTCTTCTGCCTTTGGGCCTTGAGTTTCCAGCATTAGTAGATACTCCTTGGGGACCAAGCTCAATTGATACGAAATGATTGTGAAATCTGAAAGGGCTCCCTTATGTCTCTGCTCTTCCATTCCTGCTTCAAATGGCTACAAAAGAGTTTAGATATGGCTATGCACTGCACAGAAATTTTCGTTGACTCCCTGATTTTGGTGCTAGAAAGGCCCATTAAATTACATAGTCTGATGTTCTTCAGACTAAGGGTTGCTGTCTGCTTGGGATTACAAAAACTTTCAAAAAGCCTGAGAAGTGTTACAGAAAGCAGTGTTAGCAGCTATTTCAAAGCAGAGGGGTGAAAGCTTGTTTTAATAATATATTGCAAGTGTTCACACTACCCAGGCATCTGCTAACTGCCCTCAATTTTAGGTAAAAAAGAATGGACTTCTTCCAGGGAGAAGTGCATGTTTATAACTGCAGGCAATAATTAGAGGCTGGTGATTCAAGGTGCTGCAAAAGGAATAGGAAAAAAAGAAAAACACACAACAAAAAAAAACACAAAAAAACCAAAACTGTAAGGGGAAAAAGAGCTGAAAACTGCTCAAGTACTTGTTCTAGGATAAATTTAACCTTGGTGAAATTTATCCAGGCTGAGTTTTTCCCACCTCTAGAGAGACACTGTAGGGCTGTCTTAAACCAGTATCTGTTCTCCATGACTCACCTCACCCTGGTCCCACCACATGCTCCTGCATCTGGGAAGCACCTGCAGGATGAGCAAGCCTGTTGGGCAGCACCTCACCTTGTGATGACGTTGCCCTGGTCTCCTTGGCAGCTGAAAGAGGTGGGTGCACCCAGGGATCCCCACCCAACCCCTCTCTGCACCATGCTTTAGAAAGAGCTGGGTTGTGTCCCCAGCGCCTTTCACTTCATCTCCACCAAGTATGACAGGACCACAGGCGACTCCTCTGATGGAGACCCCAACATCTTGTTGGGTGAATCCCTGTCTCCATATTTTCTCACATGCAGCACTCAATCCCCGGGTAATAGGTTGATACCGACTGCTCTCAGGCTGTTCCTATGTGCCAGACACTTTAATCCTTCTCTTGTGTACTACAAGAACATGTTCACAACTTTCATACAAACTTTTAATAGCTGATCCAAACAGGCTGGAAGCAAGGTTTCTGAACAAGCAGCAGGGCTTGACCAGCACTATTAAATAGTGATTTTATCCATGTTCACATGGGTCTTGGATGAGGGAATGGAGAGTACATAGCATTAAACAGATTTTTTTTTTTTTCTTTTTACAGCAGCTTTAGATTAAATAAGTTTGTGGTAGCTGGTAGGGTAAATTAGATAGGAGCTGCTGAGAGATAGCAGGGAGGATTAGTGGGCACTTGTAGCAATAATGTAGAGCAGGTCTGAGGTGAGAATTGTTGCCCAATAAATTAGGGGGACCAAGGTTCAAAGGGAGCAGAGCTGATGCTAGGTTGGGGAAGGATTAGTCTAAAGATGATCTCTTTTCTACATGAGCAGTGGTGATCACCATCTGTTTTGCATATCACAGCATGATGGTAACCTCCATGGCTCCACTCTGCAACTGGAAATCCCCTTTTCCTTTACTTTTTTTCCAGGGATGTGGAGCAATCGGGCAAACTCTTGGTAAATTTGTGAAGAAATCCAGGAGAGATCATTAATTCTGTATTTCTCCTTCATCAGATCACTACCCTTTAAGTATGCTCACAAACTCATTGTGCTCTTGCATTTCTTTGCAATATCTACAGAGAGGTACTTACGCAAAACTATTTCTTTTTCCTGTGCACTTCTCCATTGCACTGTTATCATTTGCACATTAAAAAAGCGTTTGTCCCCCATATCTCTTTGTATTTCACCTTCACACTTTGAAGGAATTTCTTCAGTCCTCTCTTTGCTTAAGAATATTCTTGTTTGGGGAAGACAGTTTTCACTAACCTTGCAGATGTGCAGACCCTTTGCAGTACCTATCACTTTTCTTTTGCTGCCCTTCCTTGACCTGGCTAGTTAGACCAGATAAGTCACTCTAGGTTGTCTATTAACTATTCAAACTCATTTTGGGCTGATTAAATGCAACTATAAACAGCTGTCTCCCTGCTGCACAGTTTTTCTCAAGGAAAGTGTGTTGTTCCCAAACTGGTTTTGCTTTGAGTGTAACATCTGTGACAACACAGAGCCATTTTCTAAGGAACACGAAGATGTGCTACAGACCCCCGATGCCTCTAGGCTTGCTTGTGGCCTTGTGCAAAGGGACCTACTTAGCCGGTGATGTAGCTCTTTTTTAAAAGCACTAAAATACACCACATCCAGAGTGTGCTTGTATGGACAGCTAATTTGAGCTTTATAGTGCCTAACAGTTGCTTACTGAGTGTTAGCAGGGTGATTCAGTGTGCTGAAGTTGGGTGATGATGACTAATCCAGAAAGCCTTTGTGTCTATCACAGGGCTGACCCTGCTCACCGTTTGGATCAGAACTGCTGCGCACAAGGGTTAGACAATACCCTTTTATCTTGCCAAGAACCTATTCAGTCTATGGCAGGTTGATTTCTTTTAGACTTAGTGTGTCCTAACAGCTCAGCACAGGCTCAGATGAATGCTGGAGCTGTAGAGGAGAGGGACCCAGATCATGCTGGTAGTTGGGTAGGTGACACAAGGAACTGTGTCCATCAGTATAAATCAACTGAAGAGAAGGTGATAGTGGCATTGCTTCTCTACCTCTAGCAACCTTCACATAAAGATGCCTTCCAATGGCAAACCTTGGTTGACCTGCCTTATGACCCCAAGGGATCTTCAGTCCATAATTCCCATAACTCATAATTCTGCAAGGACATGTCCCCATGCTTTTGGTTTGGGAGTCCTCTGCACAACACAGGCACAACCCAAGAATCAAAGTAGCGCTGTGGTTTTACCAGTGCCCATGACCTCTGTGTTCACACTGGTGGACCCTCTAACTCTCATTCCTCTGGTCTGCCTGGGACATGGTCACAGTGGTGACAGGACAAGGTCCCCCTGGCAGAATCTGAACACAGATACTCTTGGCTGGGTCAGTTTTCAGTGCAGTAGTTTAGCAGTTAACAGCTAGGAAACTTGATTTATCAAGGGTGTTGGGAAGGTGCAAGTTCATTTGGGCATCGAAGACCAATATGACCGAAGAGTGATGTGGCCCCTTGCCCTGATCCCCCTTTGCCTTCAGCAGAGGATCTGCCCTTTCTGAAGGGGGGATGGGAGGGCAGAAAGTCCGGGTGATAAATAGAGAGCAAGGGGGTTTGTAGGTAAGGTCACAGCTCCATGGCCATGCCTTCATATCAAACCATTAGTTTTCCACCTCTCTTGGGGCATTTCTTCAGCTGGGGCTGCAGACCACCTCAAACCTTTCCGTATCTGGGTATTAATGTGAGATTCCCAAAGCCCAAGCGAGTCTCATCTTCTGGGGCATGACGGGCATGACACCAGCCTCTTTCTTTCCACGGCACTTATCTCTGCAGGCTGCCCTGACGAGCTAGAAGACAGAAGCTATTTTGGGTGGTGAAAGGCTGGCTTGACACATTCCTGCAGAGAGCCTCCCCCAGCGCCCGTTGAACTCGGGCGAGCTGTCGGAGAGAAGCCCGCTAATTAGCAAAGATCCTCGTGCTGCAGCTGGGAGTGGAAAGGGTGTCTCTGTGCAGCTCTGTACACAGCAATGACAGCTTCGGCTTTGCTATTCTGTCCTGGCTTGTTTTTATTGAAACTTTACGTAGATGTGGAAAATGCACAATTAGAGGCTGTTATGTGATTGATTTCTGGGCGCAGGGGCCTTTCCTCCTTGCCTGGAAGGTCTGGCAGGTATTATTTAAAGAGCTAATGAATGTTAATGGGCACATTATTTGCAAATCTTGAAGTGGAATATTAGATCAGGGCTCCTGTGTGTCATGGTAATCAGCTTTCCCTCGCTCACTCTGGCTCGGGGGGGAAACACCCTGCAGTTGCTTTGTTGTACGCTTTTCAGATTAATATCCTTTTTCCAATCCAGCAGCTTTTCTCTGGGTGTTTTAGTCAAAGAAGCAGATGGCTCACACGCTGGTATTTGATGCCTGACCAAAGGGATTGTCCTGCTCAAAACCACCCCGCCGGGGAGCACGAAGCGAGTTTCCTGCTTTGTCTTCTCCTGAGGGGAAAAAAAAGAAGTGCTTGGAAGGAGGCAAGGATGGGCTGGCTTGCCCACACCACGGCAGCATGCCTGTGATGGATGCCAAGGGCAGGGACGGGCAGGCAGCATCTCTTCTGCTCAGTGCCTGCCACAGCCCACGCGAACCCTCCTCTGGATGGGGTCTGGCTGCGGGAACCCCAAGGTCCGGCCATGGGAGCAGCTCGCGCGGTGAGCATCTTGTCGGGCTCCCTGCTGCTGCTCTAAGCTACCTTTCCTCCAGGGCTTCCCAAGTTTGTCTTGTGTCTGCCACCACCCCAGTGCTTCCTCCGCACTTCCATGCCTTACCCTCAGTGCCATCCAGTATGCCCACATCCACCCAGAGCTGTCTGCCGGCTGGCATGGGGGCCACTCCAGACCTCCATCCAGGTCGGTGGCCCACCAGCCCACCTCCTCCTGGGTGGCGAGCTGCTGCTGAATGCTGTGGGTAAGGCTTGAGTCTTCCTCACTGTGCTTTCAACAAGAACACAAATAAAGGTTCGTCTTCTGACTTTCACGCAACTCCTAGAAATGTGTTGATCCTCTCAGCTATGGCTTTGACTTCCCCATTAGCTCAAAATGCCTGGCAGATCACTGAATAGCACACATGTTGTTTCCTTTAGGAAGCCAAACTAAAAGAAAGGAAGAAATCACAGGTGACTTTCCAAATGCCTTTGCTGGATGGAGCTTTTCCCTAAGCATTGGACAAAGAAACGAAGCTGCTGCACGGTGCCGAGTACAACTATGCTGTGCATCAGGAGGTGCCCAGGGAAGGGTGTTGCTCTGTAGCGTCCAAAGTGAGGCACAAAAGCAGTGAGTTTTGAGACTGAACAACCTCTGGGTGACACAAAATTGTCATTTAGGTGTTATACTTGCTGAGTGTGCTGCACATGTAGGGGACCCAAGTGAGAGGAGTAGTACCGGGGAGCTGTGCTGTGGGAGATTGTTGCTGCCCCAAGTGCAATGCAAGTGAAAGATGGGAGAAGGCAGGCAGTATGCTGCCACAGTAAATCAGCAGATTAATGATGAAAGAAGATAAATAACCTAGCTATATATTTCCTACATCCTTCTTGGTGAATCAGGAGGGTTTCCACCTAAGAAGGGGAAGAGTTTTCTGCTCTGTAGTATACTTGCTCTGTTGCCTCCACATTTCTCAGCATCTACCCACCCATTCTCCTCAGCTCATCGGTGCCAACCTACTTTGTATTAACAGCAATTCAAATGTTAACAGCTGCTGTCCATGTTAATCAAAAAGAAGCTTAATACAAATATATGATTATTGTATGAGCATTGTATAAGTGATACTTGGTTATGTCTTAAGCTAAAATAACAATATGCACTTTTATCCAATCCTGATACGTTTATAAATATATTTAAATGGATATAAATATTTATAAATAGTTTCTGTAATCTTCTGTAATTAGGCTTTAAGCTCTGTGACAGACAGCATCTGTTTGAACTGCATGCGCTCTCGGCGTGTGTGTGTGTGTGTGTCAGGTTTCTCTAATAAAAGTGTCAGAGTTGGGCAGATGCCTCTGAAGGGAGCCAGCATACCTTGCTCCTTCCCTTGGAAGAAGGCAGCCCGGACCTGGACCAACCTCTTGGCTGTGGGAGGCGGCAGTGAGGAAAAGCCAAGCAGAGAGCTGGCACTCTGCAGCCCATGCCCAGAGGCTGTGGAGGGGAGCAGGGGGTGATGGAAGGACAAACAGCCCAGGGCCCAGCGGGGCTGATGCTGTGGCTACTGCAGCTCCTCAAGTTATTGTCAGCTGGAAGCGGGTCTGGGAGGAAGGACCAGCTGGCAAGGTGGTGGGTGGGGAAGCTGTTCATAAACCCTTTTCTATTTCTACTCATAACTCTATTTCTACTCTGTTTGACTTGGTCACTTTGAGCTAACTCCATTTCAGAAGAAAAGAAAGTATCCTAACTTATAGCCAAACAAACTGACCCTTTTTGCTCTAAAGCCTTTTGGGGATGCTCTCTACACAGAGGAAATGGGGCAGATTTTTCGCAGGGCTATAGGCACCTGCTCATTCCTTGGGACCAACTGATGAGCACGATGGCAGCAGGGCAGGACAGTCCATGGCCACACAGTGCCACCAAGGGCTCCCACGGGTACCTCCCCTGCACTCAAGTCCCAAAGTGTCTGCTGGGACAGAGCTGGATGCCTGCCTGGACTGTTTCGTGCTCGCCCTTTTACAGTTCGGGACAGGCTGACATTGCTCAGATGGCTCCTGGCTATTTAGGCAACACCATAGAGTCACACAAAGCTGGCAGAGGAGGATGCTTAGACTATCCCACTAAGGATCACATAGGGTCTCTGGTAGGACAGAGAGCATCTGCTGCTTGGTGCCAAGGTGGCTTGATGGGTGTGTTCAGTGAGAGAAACAGAAATAGGCATTGCAAAAGTTTTACTGGGCACAGACTTTTTTTGCTAGGGAACCCTCTTTAGGGATGATGACACAGGCCACGTTCTGGGGAGATGCTACTAAATGGTCCCATGCTCTGTGGGCCCAAGCAAGATGGGGAGGAGACGGAGAGGCAGAGTTTGCCCGGTCCCATTCAGATGGGTGTCCTGGAGGGTGCTCACGTGCAAGGCTTTGAACCCTGGAAGGGGGAGGCTGTGCTGGAGAGATGTCCTCGGCTCCCATGGGTACCACTCTGCGTTCCCCCACTACGCACATTGCTTCGGAGACTGTGGATGTGTCCCCTGCCCTTGGCCTGTTTGTCCAACCAGCCCTGCTGTGTAACTACTGCTGGTGCATGAGAAGAGCACGTTTTGCCCGTGGTCTTGCAGGGGAGGAAATTCTTTTGGGGGAGATGGAGGGACCTTTGCTGTCATTCAGGCTGAGGAAGAGGACATGGAGGAGGATGGGGAGTTTTGTACATGTGGGATGGCGACAAATGCTGGGAATGGGAGGAAAAGAGAAAGTGAGGCAGATCAGAACAGGGCCAGACTGAAGCAGGAGCCTGGGGCCGTGCAGGAGTGGGAGACCCATCCAGCAGAGCTGGACTGGCTGTGCCAAAACACTGGAGTGGGAGAAAATCCCTTAGGAATAGGGACTGACCAGACTCTGGCTCTCCATTTTCAGTCCTACTCTTGAGCAGGGGCACTATGATGCTCTGTAGTAGATGATTGTCTTTTCCAATTTACATGTTTAAAAATGCAGGAGAACAGACCAAAAAAAAAAAATCAAATTGCACACTGAAAAGTTGCAGGATGATCTTTGCTTTGCAGCTTTGACTTGGGCCCTGGCTGCGTATCTTTAATCTTTCAGAAGTCTTTAATCAGAAGAAAATCTGGCTTATCCCTAAAGCCCAGGGTCTGAGCCTGTGCAGTGCAAACAGAATCCTCTGGAGCCTCCAGGATGAGATTGCACGGAGACAAGCAAACACACGGCTGTAGCTGTACGAGACAAGCACGTCACTGCACCGCAACAACCAGGTACGCTGTCCAACGGGAGCTGCGTTTGGTGGCATTTAAGGCTCTGGATACAGGGGAAGAGAAGTGATGCTCAAGGCATGAACAGGGAAGAAATGAAACTGTGACAGCTCTGAATGAATAAGCAGGCTGTGTATTTTAAAAGGGAAAATTGAAATGCCTGCGAAATGTCCACACTCACCTGGAGGGAAACTTGCCAGTTCTTGCAAGCCTGGATTTATTTAGGGGTGATGTTGAGGATTTGCAGGGGTTTCGGTTTTTTTTAGAAATGGGGCAGTGTGGCTTGCTACCAGTTTGCTAAGAGATCACAGAAAACATGAGAAACCAGCGGGGCCTGTGCAGCTGCTCTGTTCCCTCTGATGCTGGCTGCACTGCTCCCATGATATAAGCAAAGTCAACCCCGCCAGCGCTGCTTTTCAGTTTAAAGCTAAGTGTATCTACTTCAGACCTTGCTGGGACAAATTTTTTTGGCATGAACAAGGCTTTCCCCACCATCTTAATGGAGAGCAGACTTGCTTTACAAATGTTTTCAGGCAGAGCTAGCCAGGGTGGATGGTGGATCCTGTCGGTTGGCCTCGGAGAAGTGCCTGCAGCTTCTGCTGCTGGGTTTCCCTTTCCTCCTCTCCCCCCCCTTGTTGAATGTTCCTGGCAGTTTTTAGCTGTGATAAAAAGCTCAGAGGAAATGACAAGAGCTGGAAATAATCTTGCTTTCAGCCTAAAACACGGGAAAGGGAAAGGTACTTGGATTTTCACAACCTTCCCTCCTGTCGTCACACGCTCCTGGCTCCTCTACGGCAGGTGGGATGTGAGGGGCCATAGCAGCCTTTGCAGACAATATTTCTGGTCACTGAGTATGATGCCAAGTTGCAATCCAAAAAGAAACCTGAAAAACACTTATCTTTTACAAAGTTGCATTTTGGGTTTTTTTTAATATTCCCTTAAAATGGCAGCCCTGGTTTAAATTTTGTGAACTGAGAAGTGGGGAGGAGGGGTCTGGTTTTTAATTAGAAAATGTCAAAAACATGTTTGGACAATTTTAATTTACTTTTTCTACTCAGGTACAACCTGAGGCTTTTAATTGCTTTTTAAAATTGCCTCACTGTTCTGGAATAACACTTATTTCAACAAAAAATACAAAGTCAGTCTGGTGAGAGGGTCCAGCCTACAAACAGGCTCAGGCTCTTTAGCTGCCCAGTGTGATGCAGTGGGATGAGGCCCTGGAGCCAGCACCCAGCAAAAGCTACAGGCTGGGATGCATTGCTCCTCCACGGTGCTCGGCCACAGCCTCAGCTCACCGGGGTGATGTGGGAGACCTGGGGAGACGTGGTCAGGGGCTGCAGGAGAGGAGCGGCACGCAGGTGTCTGCACAAGTTTAGGTTGCCACAGAAGAGGTCCCAGCCCAAGAACCGTGGCTGGAGGAGAGGAGAAACCTGGACCCACCACCAGGACAACTTCACAGACATTCTAGAAAGGTGAGACCACCTCAGAGCATTTAGGTGGCCCATAGCTGCTGTTTCAGGAGAGGTTGGGGTAGTGTCTCATCCTCCCCAACTCCCTCTGCTCCCTACTGCTGCCCTCTGCGTGATGGGATGGTGTCTACGGGAGGCAGCTCTGCAGGGTTCATCCATGGGAGCTGCTGTCTGGGTCCGTGCCTGTGCACCTGGGCTCAGCACTTCCAACTGCTCAGCTCACCATCGGGGTTTTCCCGGCTACCAGGATCAACGGGGCTGGCGGCAGCAGCCACGTCTGCACCCTGCACCCCCTCCTGTTTCCCCACCTTCCCACCCTGCTTCCCTGCTCCTCCTTCCTGCGCTTCAAGAAAACACAGTCCAAAGGCAAAGGTGTACGGGGATCCATCGATTTCCATGCTGCCCTTTGCAGTGCTGCTGTCTGGAAAGCTGGTGTGTAATTGAACAAGGGGCTGGCACTTGTACTGATGGGAAGCTTCACTGCACTGTTAATATCAGCAGGGAGCTTGGAACCAGCCGGAGGTGGAGGGAAAAGCACCAGATGGCTTAACTAACTCCCTGCCACCTTCCCCCAGCTCCCATCCCGCTGCAGCTAGGGGAAGGAGTGATTCCTCTTGGAAATGCTGGCGGGAGGAGTTGGGAAAACAGGCAGGTCTGAACACACTTGGGTTTTTTTGCACACTGGATCTGCCAGGAGCAAAGGGATCAGGGTGTGTCTGCCCCAAGAGCTCCCAGGCTACGCAAGGATCAGTAAGAAGGGACAGAGGTGGTGGTCAGGAGGACCTTCACACCTAGGTGACCAGCGTGTGATGGGAGGAGGGATGGTGGGACAGGACCAGGGCAGCTGGGTACTCAGCTGTGGGGATGCAGAGACGGGAGAGCTTGGAAAGAAAGTGATGGGGCTGACTTAACAAGCATGGGAGGTTGTGCCAATCTTGCCCAACTATATGCCTTGGGGAGACAGCTGTCCAGGACGCAGCTGGGCACATGGCCTACCATTTGGGATCAAACAGAAAGGCCAGATAATCGAGCCATGGTCCGGGGCGTGCTGGGGGACAGGTCTTCAACATGTGCCAGCTGGGGGATTCCCCAGTTCTCAGGTTTGGGGCACATCTTCAGGAGTTGAAGTAAAACACCACAAATGTCAAAGTAGCCTTCTTCCTTAGGAAGAGCTGTGAGGTTTTGGCAGGGGGGTGGGGGGGGGGTTAGCAACCCTCTTTTAAACTTTGTAATTAGTAATATAAGCCTCCCATTGTTAGAATGAAACATACTATTTTGTATTTTTTTTTCATGTAGATTTATTTGGCATCACATATGAATCCAGGTAAAGCTGTAGGATCATGGACATGCCCGTCTCTAGGAGCAACAGTTCCAACTGAAGTGGGCAACTCTCCCAGACCTTTATTTTGGGAAAAGAATATCCTGGATGTCCCTTTCCAGCTAAGAAAGTCAGTGTGGGACACTACTGAGGTTTTATGCCAGCCCATGGGTTTTACGTGAAAATCGGAGGGATAGGGTCACCTTCACGGTGGCCACAGGCCCTGAACCATGAGAGCATTGGCGTAACAGGCACATCAGACCAGGACAGAAAGCATTTGCACCAGTGGGGCAAGTGGAGGAGCAGGCTGGATATTAATTAGTGCAGAAGAAGATAATGAGCAATAAATGTTAGAAAATAATAGACTCCCTGTGGGTTTAAATTCAACTTCAATGCAAAAGGTTGAGGCTACATCATCACCCACCTGACCAGATGACTTTTAGCCATAATAGCCAGCAGGAAGATGGAGGAGCCAAGGGGGTGGAAACCAGCCCAATACTGGGGGGATACTCCCACAGAGAAATGGACAGATATCTGGAGACAACACAGAAGAGAACTCCTTCTCAGGACAGCTAGGAGACACAACACTGGATTTAATCCTGAGCAGGCCACAGGGCTAATTTAAAATATTATTGTTGAAGAGTCCCTCTATAAAAGTGTCTGCAACGTACTTAAACTCAGTAACATTGTAGGAATTTAAAAATAAAACTGAAGAAGTTCACTGCGACTTCATTTCAAAAAGGCTATCCACATAAAAGTAGAGAGGCTTGTTAGAAAGAAATTAAAAGCAGCCACCAAAAGGGTAAAATTTTTCCAGGGGACATAGACATCATTTAAAGATCTTCTATTAGATGATGAGAGCAAATCTATACAATTATCAAAAGAGACTTTAAAAGGGCAAAAAATTAGCTGTTCTCATTAAAGAACCGACTAAAGGAGTCTGTCAGAGGTAAAAGAGTATCCTTCAAAAAGTAGAAGTCATGTTCAAATGAGGAAAATAAAGAGCGTGAGATGACAAATTAAGTGTAAAACTATGACAAAGGAGATGAACATTTTTTTTGATGAGCAGCTTTCTAAGGTGTAAAAATCTAACAAAAGACCCTTTTTCTCAAACCCCTCAGCAGCTGTGGAGCCCCCCGAGGCTCTTCCCACCATGGAGGACCCATCCCGAAATCAGCTGTCATTGCAAGAGGTTTGGGAGCAAACTGGGGAAATTAAGAGTATCAAAAGGAGCAGATGGCATTCACCCCAGAGCCCAAAGGTTGTCTCATATGAAACAGCCATTTAGCGGTGGTGCACAAGGGACTGTTTAAAATAACCGTGGTACCAAAGGAGCCGAAGGTGGCAACTGCAATGATATTTAAAACGGCTGCACCAACAATCCAGAGGGTTGCCCAGCAGATCTCTGTGCTGGGCAAACAGTCAGAAAAATACAACAAAGATGTCAGTAGGCACAAGAATAAATATGAAATAGTGCGAAAGAGTTGGTGCAGGTTTTGCAGAAGGAAGTGGTGCACCGCGAGCCCTTGGAGAGCTGGTGAGCTTGCAGAGCAGGAGGTACATTCAGCAAAAGCTCTGAAAAATTGTCTTCATCAGATGTTCTTAAAGAAATTAAACCACTGTAGTGTAAAAGAGAAAGCCCTCTTCTGTCTAATAACTGCAAAGCATATGAAACACAAATTAGGAATAAATTAGCAGATTTTTGCAGTGGAATAAAAGTGCCAAGAGAGGCACCCAGGGACCTGTGGTGGAGTGTCATCTCCAGATCAGGAGATGACTTGGAGAAGGAAAGGAAAACATTTAGGGGATGAAGTTGCTGGCAGTCTTTCAATATTCAGAGTTGATGGTGAAAAGCTATAGCAGGATCTCTCAATACTGAGCAACTGGACAGTAAAACAACAGTGAAATTCAGTAGCAAGATGTACAAAATCATGTGTACAGGTGAAACAGTCCATTTGTACTTGAACCAGTCATAAGACTTAAATGAGCTATTACTCAGGAAAGATAACTTTTTCCTCGCATACCCATGTTGCAGGTAGTGTGACGAAAACATCGCCTCAGTGATCTGATAGCCTAAAAAGTAAATTGAGTGTGGAAATTTTTAGGGGAAAAGTGTTAAACAAAACAGAAGAGATCAATTTGTCATTGTGCAGATCAATAATTCACCTGCTACTTAAATACTGTTTGCAAATCTGTTACCTCTGGTGGAGGAAAAAAAAAAAAAGACAGAAAAAAAACCTAGAAACTTGAAAAGCCACAGAGAGAGGTGGAAAAGATAAGGGTTGGGGAACGGTTCTCCGGGTGGAGAGATTACACAGACTGAGACTCTTTATCCTGGAAGAAGTGTGAGTGATGGGCTGTGTGGTGAGGAGCGGCACAGGAGAGATTATTCACAGTCCCCCACAGCACAAAAACTAGGGGTATCAAACTACGGATCAGGACATTTGAAACAGGCAAGAAGAAAAATGCTTTCTTCATATCCTGCGTAACTAAACTTCTTCCCCCCAGGGTGGTGTTGTCAGGTTTGCATGGGCTGCAGGATAACGGAACAACTTAAGGGAGAGCATCTGCTGGGAGATACAGCAAGATGGTTTGGGCCCCATTGGCCTTACAACACCTCCCCAGGGGGATGGTTTCCTTTTCTTAATTTTATTTCTGATTTTTAAGCTTCACGTAGGAATCCATCGGGAAACTCCTGAAATGGGTGACCTGGGCCAAGTTTTAATTTGAGGTCAGAGGAGGATGAGGGTGTCTCCATGAACATGTTTCTGCATATCTAGTCCAGACTGGAAACTGAGAGTCTGCCTTTAATACAAGACATGGGATTTCAGGTTGAAACATAGGATCTTCCTTATTGTAGGGGACATCCAGCTGCTTTTGTAAGGGGATTCTCCACTGTACATCATGCTCACCTTCCATTATTGTAAGGAGAGAATCAAGATGATGGTTTAATTTCTTGAACAGCCTTTGAGGAAGATGATTTTTAAAAATTCATCTCATGTTCCAGGAAAGCTCCAGTCCTACAAGCAGACGAGCATCAATGTAACTTCACCCACAGAGGAAGGCGGCATCTCTGGGACGAGGGCCACGCGACAGTTTCCCATCTGATGCTTTGTGGAGTTGTGCTCAGTGCCAGCCGAAGGTTGGCAGGTCATCAAACACAGGCAGGAAAAAGAAAACAACAGGGTACAGCTTCAAAACACATTTCTAAAATGAAGCAGAACTCAAAGCACTTTTCCACTGCAGCACTGGGAAAAAAAAAAAATATTTTGCTTACAGACTGCAGTTCTGCCACGTTCAGGTTTAAACCATCGGCCATGGAGCAGCGGTGCATAACGGCAGCAGTGTAATTTTTCATTCTACCGTCCTGAAAATAGTTAAACTATCGTTTGCTCAAGGTTAAACAATCCAACAAAAGTTCCTCTTGTGCTGAGTAGAAACAGGCAGATTTTCTGCATGAAAAGTGAAATACATAAAGTTGTGAATACTTCGCATTTGAATGGAAATTCTTGCACGGCCCAAGCCCCACTGATGATGTGCTTGTAATGGGGAATCAACGCCGGCAGGGCTGGGGAGCGTGCACCTGGTGCAGCGGCTGCCTGCCTGCGCCCAAATGAGAAAATAATTTATTTTCTCAATCGAAATGTATTTCATGAAAAGCCATTACTCTAAAATCAATGTAAACAAATCGAATGGCAGATGAGAGTAGCCCTCCAGCACAGGGAGCAGCCTCGGTGCATGCTGCAGTCGGTGATGGCAAAGACGGGCTGCTGGCATGGCAGAGCAGATATGGACTGTGGCAGCCAGGCTTACACAACACCAGGGCAAAGTTTCTGGTGTGTCCTTCTGGTCCGTGGGACAGTAAGAAATGCACACTCTAATTTTGCCCCCCTGTTCTCCTCCACACCCCACAGCATTTCAGCCATGGTCTGCTGCGTGGGATGCTCTGGGCAGGGAGATGTTCTGCATCCACCTCTGCAGGGTAACATATATTCAGATTTATTAATTTATAACTACTGTAGATCATGAGCTAGGAAACTAAGGTGCTTTTTGGTGCTGAGATCAGGCCAGGGTGCACAGCAGCTCCTGCTGATGGGCTCTGCATCTGCAAGAGAGGCCCCGGGGATTAGCCATTCCATTCAGATGCAGTAACTAGGCAGAAGTCCTCAGCAAAATCTGCTGGCCAATTCTCACACACGCAGCACTTTTTTATAGTTCCCTTCACTGATTCCTTAGAAAACAGAAATTTCTCAAATTCTCAGAGAAATAAATGCCTTTTGTTTCGGTTCCTTCTTGACAGGCCTATTTATGATGATCACAAAGAAAAGATCACAACAAATCCTGGCAAAAAAGAGGAAGCAAGAAGAGCAAGCCAAGCTACAGATAGTAAGTAACAAATCAGGAAAGGGAGGAAGATAGTGGTTGTGACTAAAAATCAGATGCTATGAAATAAAGAACAATGGATATGAGAAGTAAAAGTATCCATTAAAAAAAAATCCATATCCAAATGTGTTATGGACAACAAGAAAGCATTTTAAATTATCTGGAACAAAAGGAATTCTAGCAAAATTACAATGTTATAGATCCATTTTTTGATAGGTGCAGTAATGCTGTCAATAATAATGCAGACAATGCAGAAGAGCCCAAAAATCTGCTCTGTGAAATGATGAAGACGACATATTTCCAGCTCTCGGTCCCCATCATTTTCTATTCCAATGGCAACTGCGTAGCAGCTAGCAAATTGTTAACAGTTTAAAAAATGTTAAGCTGCAACTTTAATTAACTGAAATAATTATTAATTTTTAAAACATTTCAATTAATTTTTAAACTAGTTTTCATCTGCAGGATCAGCCAACTTGTTTCTAAATTTGTGGAGATAATCACTAAATATTTTACAAGAATGACAGAATAAAGCTGGTGTTGTGGTGGTATTGAGGAGAGAGTGAAAAATGGGGCTATGCCACATCATCAACCCACGTGACACCAGCTCAGGTGTGCCACTGTCCCCCTAAGGCTTCTCCCCTCCCGCCATACATCCCTACTCCCCTATATGCTTAGGCTGGGTCTACGCTATAAACTACCCTCCCCTGTTTTCCCCTCAGCATCAAACATTCAATATTTTTTTTATAAGCTGGGAAAAAAAATGTGTTTCTAAAAGCATCTTGTGAGCCTGGGGTTTGCCTTTGACACAGAAGTTTATTGGCCTTGTTATTCTGGAAAAAGGTTTGAGACATTTTAATTTGTTGGATCACAGCAGGTAGAAGGTGGTGTGGAAGGTTCAATTCATGATTTGTGAGATTAAGGATTATTTTGGATATTCAGGGGTTTGCTCTCAGCTAAATCACCACAACTCAAGCAGAATATCAGCAAAATAGTTGCAGGGTCACTGTGACCCTAATTTTATTAGAAATCTTGAAGCAATACAAGCGAACTGATGTTTAACCAGGGAAATGTTGTATTCCACCTCTACTGTGAAACATGAGCAAACAAAAGCGAAAAATGGCTGATTTGGGTTCCAAAAGAACATCTTTAAGAAATAACTCTCTTGAGCTTGTCCTTCCTTCTAGCACACCACTTCTCCCTTTTGGCCAGGCTGGGGAGGCTTTGCTGTAGAAAAGGGATGATAACTTCCTGGCAGGACTTCGCTTTGTTAGAACCGTTATTTGGGTGAGAAGGAGTGTTTTGCTGCTGCTGCTTTGTTTCTGCCCGAGCGAGCCCAGACCTTCCCGTGACAACTTCCAATGTGACTAGTTGGAGTCAAACTACCATAAGTAGCACATGTTATTTAAGCTTTGTCTAATCTCAGCCTAACTGAGCAGTGAACTGGCCTGGAAGGCCCCCTGTGCTGCTACAGAAGGAATTAACACCCGCTGGGGTATGCTGGCATCCATACCCTGGAACCCGTGGCTTTCGGCATTGCCAGCTGTCCTGTATTTCAGCAGGGCTTTGCACAGCAGTGTCCTGGCTCATAACACTGAGCAATGGTGGGAATAGCTGGAGGGACATCAAACATCGCCCAGGGTAAAGCCACCGCTGCGCAAGGGCATCACGGGGAGCTTTAAGCCGGGAGCACAGTGTGTTCCTTTCCAGCTGCCCACAGGAATTGCGTGAGATTCAGTATTTCAGGTTATACAGAGTCAGCAGGCTCTTGGCTACATCTGCACCGAGGTTATAGGTGAGCCCGAGCCCATGCCCAGCTGCAAGTTCATCCTGGGTGAGTGACGGAGAGATCGGAGCAGAGATGCAGGTGCTGAAGTCAAAGCTTCGGCACATGCTGCTGGGCTAGAAGACCTGCTCAAAGTGCAAATGGGATGGTAACATCCATGCATTGATCTCAAGTGGCCACCAGCACCGTTATCAGGTCCCCAGTGTGATAAGGGTACCTTTAAATCAAAGCAGAGGATGCTCCTCAAAGAAAAATGCATCAACAGAAGCATTAGCTGGAAAGTTTCTCTAGGTTTTAGCATCTTCCTTCTGGTCCCTTTCACTTAATATTGAAGACGTTCACCATCTTTTGGCAATTCAGTGCTTTCCAAGGCAGTCCAGGCACGTGACATCATTCATTTTGATGCAGTACAAACATTAGAGACTTTTTTTCTTTCTTTGCCATAATGGGCTTCATTTTTAGATAGAGTTTGCTAAGTTGAAATATCTTTCATATCAGGCAAATGCATTTTCCTGCGCTGAAGCCAGGAGAGGATGTACTTTATCACCTGCACACTGGGCTGAAGCGCCAAACTCGAACTGCGGCTGCACCGTCTGCTCGCCCCTGTGCGTAGGCAGGGCTGTCAAGTCCCCGGCGGCTGGAGGGGATGGATTAGTGACCAGGGACTGCTGCTCAAGCCTGGCCGGGGAGTCGTTGAGATGGGCATTTGTTAAGGAACTGCACAGCACTGATGGTCTTCATCTTGTTCATCTCGTCCTCAAGGAGCGTATGGGCTGGGACAGGCGCTGATTAAGTTGATCTACCAGGATGATCTCCAGCATCTGTAAGAACCGTTGTTCATTTTTGCAGCTTCTCCTTGTGACCTACAGCACGCACAAAGCTCTGAAGGCAGAGAGGTTTAGTGCATAGTAGTGAACCACCTCTGCATTTAGTGGTGCAGAGGTGGTTCACAGACCTTTGTGCGAGGCCCTGTTCCTCAGCCGCCTGTAGCACAGGGTGTCACATCCCAGTGCTTTTCCAGCAGGCACAGGCAAGGCTGCATCCAGTGTCCCTCCAAGTATCGAGCATCTCGCTTCCCTGGCCCCAAAGTTGCCCCTGGAGGGCGATGTGCATGAAATCTTCCCCAAGCTAAAGCCCTATTTCAAACCCTACTCCACTGGTATTTGAAAACAGGTGGACTGAATGGAGCTCTCATCTCCCCACTTCCTGAAGCCCAGGAGAACAGCTCAGAAAACATCAGCTTCTCAATTTCCAGCCTGGCCAAGCTTGTAGAGAAAGCCAGAAAACCATAAAAATAAGTTTTCTAGCCCCTGCAGCAATGGTTGTTATTCACCATCACCAGTGCATATCTCAGCCCGATCACACACCCCGGAGACCGGCAAGGCAATGCCACTCGGATCACAGTCGATGCCTGCCTACGTGCGTGGCACCACGCTAGCACACAGGGACAGCAGAGCCGACAGCATATTCACACCTTGCACAGCATCAACTCTGCCAGACCAGGGTCAGCCCTGTGATGTTGTGGTCATACCAGGGACGATGCTTTGCCCTGGCACTGCTTGGGCAGGGTAGATGCTCTCCAGCTGAGAAGGGTGAGCAGGGGGGCAAAGGTGCTTCTGGTTGTCAGCAGAGCCCTTAAATTCCCACCAGCAGGGCAATACTTTAAAGTAAGTTGCAGAGGGTATGGAAGGACAGGCCCCCCTTGGACATGCTGAAATATTTATACTGTACTCACAAGGACCTGGCCTGGCTTGTACACCTGTTTGCTTAACTGATGACGGCTTGATAGCTGCAGCGGGGAGCTTGTTAATTGAATTCCAAAGGGACTAATTACGGCAGGAATAAGAGAGCTCTCTGTCATCTCACAGGTTTTTCCACGCATCTGGATTTGCGAGGGCTGCAGGAGCTGGGACTTGTTTGCAAAAGGCAGCTGGAGGAGCCATGCTGCCCCAGCCCGTGGTGTTGCTGCCCTCCTGCTGGGCACAGAGAGGGGTGATGCCAGGTTTTGGGGAGATGCCACCAGCTGTTTCCCTTCTTCGGGCACTGGAGAGGTTCTCAGCTCACTGGGGACAGCGGGGTGCTAAGGTAAGCAGGAGGAGGTGGGTGCAGCACATGCACCCCTCCAGCTCTGGGGCATTTCAAGTCCTGCTACGTGTCTCCTGTGGTGCTGTCGGGTGGCTCCTGGCCAGCTCCTTTCAGCTGTTCAGCTAAAACCAGCACAGGAAAAGCAAGCAAGGACCTCTGTAGTCCCCATCCCCAGGAGAAAGGGCATCTCTGGACAGGGGGGATTACAGGCTCCCTTTGCGACAGCACCCTTCGGCACGACGGCTGCTGTATTGCCGAGCAGCCACACCGGGGCAGGGCTTGAGGAGGCTGCGTGGCTCTGGATGCGTGCGAGGGCCCCCAGAGTGAGACCCCCGGGCTGAGCATCACGGTGGCTGTCATCTGTGGGAGGGCAGGCTGCGAGGGTCCAGCCGTATGCACAGGAGTTTTTATCCTTCCCGTGACTCGCAGGCTGGATGTGGACACAAGGAGCCCGAGGGCTGCAAAAACCCGTCCCTCTGAATGACTCGGTGCACAGGGTGCTGAGAGCGTTTCCCTTGGCTGTGAGCCCCAGCGCTGCTGCTTTCCCAGCCCCTGTCCTTGCACTGCATCCTGCAACCCACCCAGCCCGGCCATGGCAGCAGCTGGGAGCCGAACGCCAGGGAGGCGACGAGAATTTCCTGGGTTTAAAAATACGTATTTTTATATGTGCATATATATGAACACAATCCTTCCTCCTGCTTTCAGAAGTCAACGTTAACTCCAGCTGTGCTGGTGATGCAGTCCACAGCACAGACCTGCAGACATAGCTGTGTGCTGCCAGAGAAGCAGTGAAGGGGGTGAAGGACTTCCCCAACCACCTTGGTGGCTGGGGAAAAACATGTGCTGTGCTGCTACACCCTAAACCAACTCCTGGCCCTGCCTATTTGGCATCTTTACTGGCTGACATACCATGCAGAAAAAGATTCTTGGTCATCAAATGGTTTTATTGCATTCAGGGGGTCAAATCACAGCAGGGACATGCATTTTCACCTGGCACTGGCTATATGTTTTAGGGATATTGTGGCAGTTTGGGGATGCCTGGGGGCAGGTGCCCTGCGTACCGTTGCCCAGTGCTGCTGCTGCTACAAGGGTGCAAAGGGATTTTTTTTCCACGGGGCAAGGAGAAAACTGGTCCTCCCATATAGCTGGAATAAAATTTGGGGTACCCTATGCACAAAGGACGGGCTGTGCATTAATTTCACCTCCTTCCACCAAAGGCACTAATGGCATTGCTGGCCATCAGGGATGAGAAGGGCTGCGCTGAGCTGTGGTTTGCAGTGGTGGGAGCAGGACCCACATCTCTGGCAGCCTTGGCCATGACCCCAGACATGTCTGCCCAGGGTCAGCATCACCGTATGCTTCTCTCCTGGCAGAGCGTATGGCTCCCCGTACGCTACTACTACCATGTCCAATCTCATATGGTGTCCCCGTTCCTCTTAAGCAGCAGGTTACAAATGCCTAAATGCCTTGAAAACTGAGTTACTGAAAGGTTTGTAAGGGATATGGCAGCGGTGATTGTTGTAGACTGTTGGTTCCCCTGCCTTCAAATTTTTGGGAAAAGTGCACAATACAGCCCAAACTGCCTCCAACTGTGCTTCCCGTTTGCGTGACCATGCTGGTTTTTGAAGTACCCAAATGAGGGAGATCTTGGGTTCTGGAACTGCAGCTTCTGCAGTGGCTCTGGATAAACCTCATGGCAAGATGAACTGTCCCCAGAGGCTCAGATTTTGGCAGAAAGAGTCCAGCGTAAGAGTACAGCACCCCACAGATCATGGATTTGGGGTGCAAATGTGTCCAGGGAGAAGCTACCTGTCTGTAATTGCTGGCAGCAGCCTGTTTTGTCCTGGGGTAGAGGCAGAAAGAGCTTTATAGACCCATACCCAGGAGCTGCAGCTGGGTCTTCCACCTTGGTGATTCCAGGACACTCAAGGAGAATAATAGGGACATATCTTAGAAATGTAGGAAACACCTTGCTGCGAAAAAAGAAAGGCAAAGGGTGAATTTACTGTAGCCAAAGTTTAACAGCAAAGGGACCAAAGTTAGAGACAGCTATAGAGAAATAAAATAAATCAATTTTTTAATGGATTTGCCTGTGCTTCAGACTGGTTCCAAAATGCTTGGAGTGATCCAGGTAACAAGGCAGTAAGTTGCTGAGGTATTTATACTGCTTCTGGACAGGACTGTGGTCTGGGGTATTCATTTGATTGGGAGGGGGTGTGTAATGCAGATAAGCTTCCATTTCTTTCCTTGTGGTTATAATCAAACTCAGATTGTTTTGGGTTTTTTCCTCAAAGGGTTCCCATTATTTCTAGCTCAGGGTTTGTTTCCTGGGAGTATCTGCCCCACTTCAAAGGAAAGAAAGGGGATTTTTCTGGGGGCCAGCAAGGCTGCATGGGTGTGTGGTTACCCAGGGAGTGGCTGGGGGGTTGAAGGATTGAAAATAAACCTGAGAGAAAGGACCTTCCTGGCAGGGGAGAATATTTCTATTCTGTCTCATTCTATATTTTCTGTAATTGAAGAGGTTCAGGTGCTCTAATAAAACCCAGCTTTCGGGTTTTGTGTTTTCCCTTGGGGAAAAGATGCAGGCAGGCTCTCCTAGAGCCCAGCTCAGGGACCTCGCAGGGGTTTGCTGGCTTGTTACCAATAATAGAAATGATGGTAATGAAACATCTCCGGGAGCTTCAGGTTTCGTTTCTCCTTCAGCCCTCATGTCTCAAAGGTAAACTATTACATTGCCAATATTGAGTGCAGGGTTGTTTGAAAGTATTAAGGCTCCAGTTCAGCAGAGGTCATGTTTTATTTGATTTTGGCCAATTGGCAGTTCCCTGTGTTTGCATCTGCTCCTGGAAGTAAATGTCGTCTTGGTTTCGGTGCCAATGCCAGCAGCAGCTGAATGCTTCCCGGGTGCTTGGGTGTATGGCGGGGGGGGGGGGGGGTGATCTTTACCACCACTCTGTCCCAAGGCTGGCAAACAGAAAATCCTGAGCCCCCACCTCTGAGGTCTGACATCGAGCCTTTTCCAGCATCTCTGGCTTCCAGGCTGAAGAACCTGGATCCAAGCCTCAGATGGAGTAAAATTATTTGAACTGAGCAGGAAAAACCCATTTTGTGCGCAGACCTCTCAGCTCGCAGCAGCAATCTGTCCTGCCACTGCCTTCCGTGGTACCTGGCTGATCTGTGCCCGTACAGTGGCCAAAGCTCCCAGGCACCTGGAGGAGGGATCGGCGTTAGGAGTTTTCAGCATTGGTGTGTGGATGCCTTCCAGCACCCGCTATGGTCTTGCACGTGCACGTGCACGGCACGTGTCTCCTGCCTCAGGAAATGCCAGACTTGTTCCAAAACAACTGTCTGTGGGCAGTAAGTCCAACTTGAGCATGCTGAACACAACAGGTTTTGGGTCCTGGCAGTGATTTCAGTTCTGTGAAAGACATGAAAACCCTACAAGACCTTCCTTCTGTGTCCTTAAGAGTGATAGCAGAGCTGAAAAATATTGATCAGAAGCTAAGAACAGAAGCGTTTCTGCATCTTCATCTGAAGAGTTAGGTTTCCAAGCTTTGGTTTTCAGATTAAAAAAAAAAAAGTATCTGGGGGGAGGCAGTCATATTTCATAAACAGTTCAGTATTGTCCAAAACATGACAGCAAGCCTCTATTTAAAATTACGGACACAGACCTCTCTGGAGCAGCCCTGCCATGCTCCCTTTTCAGAGGACTGCCAACCCAAACACCTGGACTGGGAAACTGCCTCTCCATCTCCATTAAGGCTCCTTTCACGACACAGATTATTGTCAGACGCTGTTTGCATCTCTTGCTTTCTGACTGATGATTGTTGCTGTCAGCTTGCTCTTATCCCATTTATTATATAGGTTGTTTTATTTGTTTTTATTGCTTCTTTCACCTTTCATCTAATCAACGTGCATTTTTTTTTGTTGCTTTTTTAATCAGCGCAGCTTTTTTGAACATATTTAGGGCATCTTTTAAAATGGTCTTCAACAACTCTAAATTAATCACTCCAATTATTCTGGTAATTTTCCTCCCAGTTCCTAAACGTTTTTGGTGGGGCCCTTCTTTGGCCACAGTGTGTACCTGTATCAGTGCCCAGCCATGGACTGTATTTGGGCAAAGCAACAAAAGCGGGGCATGGCAGATAACTGTTAATAAGGAGTTTTGTTTGGTGATCACTTCACCCTAATCCATTAGAAAAGGGCTAAGACAGCAATATTCTGAAGGTAATGAGTACTTTGAGTTGGAAAATAATCAGGGTATGTTTCTGAAGCTTAGAGGATGTGTGATTAGGAGCCACCAAGACACCCCAGGAGCTGTGCCGGGGTGTGCTTATCTCCCTCTGGGTACAGTGAAACCAGAGTCAGTCAGTCATCTCCATTGCTCCCTTCAGGGTACAGTATGCGGACAAGGAGGAAAATTCTTCTCTTTTTGAAGAGGTCGCTCAAAAATCCCCAGTCCCCAGGCACAGGCTGAGGAGCAGCAAGTTACCATGCATCGGATGTTTTATGAGAGATGCTGGGGGCTGGCTTCTGCCTCCTGGCACTTTCTTAGAGAGAAAATAAATCTTGAATTACCTTGTTTTCATTTCCAATAAAACTGCATGTTGGCAGTTGCCTTGGAGCTAATAATCTGACACGGTGCTGTGCGTCTGTGAATGTTTGTAGCATGGGTGTGCTGGTTCTGTGTTTGAGACTGACAGTGCAGCTCTATATTGTTGTTTTCCTACCACTATATTGTGTTCCCAGCGCATCATAATAAAAAGAAACACGAAGGTAGGTGATTTATCATAATACAAAAATAAAAGGCATATTAATGTAAATTATGCACATCATTAACCCCAACTGTTGCTCTAAAATGGACACAAATTCTGTAAGAAAATCATCTTTAGGTTGAGCCATGACAATTTTCTCTGAAGGGCTTCCCTAGAGGTGCTGGAAGACCCATGTATCCTCTTCTCTTGAGGTCTGGAGAGCTGGCTTGGAGTCCTCTTAATGCACTAACAGCAGTATAAGGTGCCTGTTCCTCCTCAGGGGCTGCACTGCATTACCCAAGCAGTACCCCCAGGCACGCTCCTGCTCCACCAGCAAATCAAGAGCAGGTCAGGCAGCACAGACAAGATTCATCGGGCTACTGTGGACGTGGACCTGTCACCATCCGCTCCTCCTCTGTTCAAGGCAGATGAAATCAATGGCACAACTCATCTCATCCTGCAGTAGATGTCAGATAAGGGTAGGTGAACTACACACCACCCCAAAGTGCTATGTGTCCCCTCTGGCTGTGTAGGAAGCCAAAAATAGCCAGCTCGGATGTCTGACTTTTTGATATCTAATGCTGCCAGAGGTGAATCCCGTGCCATGCTGCTGTGTTTTCAAGAAATGGGGAGGGGGGCTGGAAATTGGTCTTGAATGCCTCCTCCTTTCCAATTTCTCCCCTTCATTTCTGCTCACTCTTTACCCCCTTCAAAGAGAGATGAGTCAGTTTAAACTCTTTCATCAGATCACCCTCATCAAAGGCAAGGGGGCTGCAGCCTGAATGGCATTTCCCAGCCCCCTCCCATCACCCAGATTCCTAAAGCTGGTTTAAAGTGACTTAAAACCTTCCTGTGTAGAATTTTCCCTTGCAAAAATTAGACCTCATGAAAATAAATAATTCCCAGAGGAAATTTCAATTTGATTACAAATATTGACTTGCTTGGGGGAAGTTTTTTTTAAAGAAAAATCCATTTGGAATCAACATTTTCAAATTAAACATGTATGTTCACTGTGTTATAGTACTTAACTTGGAAAAATACCAATTTTCTTTCCAGTGGTTGGGGATTTTAGGAGTTTCTTCCATCCATATTTTTCTGCAAGAGCTGAACAAAAGAGATGCCTTAAAATTGGGCAAAGCAGGGAAAAGATTTGTTTTAATTTTAAAGGATTAAAAAAATGTAATATGAAATGCTGTAAATCATTTTCATGCTTCTAAAAAAACCCATAAAAATGCATAAATATGGGTATTAAAGCTGTAGCCCCAGGAGATGCCTGAGCTGCAGAAGCACCAGGCAGAGCAGACGTGGTGGGTGCTGTACCTCTGGCATCGCTGGGATGGTCTCCATCACCCTACTGCTCCCATTTCCAGCAGGTCTGGAGTGATTTTGCACGGCTGTGGCAGCCAGGAGATATGGGAGATGAGCAGACCGGTGGGAAAAACTTGGTGGTCCACTAGCTTAGTGGTGGCATCAAGCTTTGCATGGGCTCCCCATCATTTCTGGTTGAACCCATGAGCATGGGGACTCTCAGCATCCAGTCTGCTAAAGGCATCCAGGCCAGTAGATGTTTGTATGGGTCACTGAATTCAGTTTAGGGCTTCACACCCTACCAAAGTTGTACTTCAGACACCCCTCTGCCCTTCTGGGGTTTGGCCCTGCTGCACAAAGCAAAACCCAACTGCTTAGGATGCGTATTTTTTGGTTTTTTCCCCCCAGATTCTCTCTTTCTCTGCTGAGAGTGATCCTTGTGCTCTCAGAAACACTGAAGTTGAGCTGAAACACTTCAGAAACCTCATGCATTTCAGGACATGGGGTACTCAGGTGTGAATGTGTGCTGCTTTTGCCACTTTATGGATTAAAAAAAGGTAAGAAATCAACTTAGCTGCATCCAAGGTAGGAACTTTATCACAGGAGAGGGGCAAATTGTTCTTCACATGGGAAGATCCTGGAGAGCTCTCTGTCCTGCTTGGTTTTGGAGGTGAAGGAGTGGGTAGGAGGAATAAGGAGCTGGAGGAACAGCAACCTTCTTCTGATGTAGACAAGGTTTCTTTGCACTGACACTTGTCCTGCGAGAGGTACTGATGGGGGCCAGCCTTCAGCCAAACATGCCTCTGCCAAAATAAAACAAACCCATTTATTTTAAAACTAAAAACCGATCATCATAAGTGACCCTGCCTGGAGTTGAGGGCTCTCTTGAAGCCTGAATCAGGGGACAGAGGGGTTAAGCTCTCCCCAGAGCGGGGACCACCCCAGGTCCCCAGCAGCACCAGCTGTTCAGGTCCCTGCTGAAGATGAGCAAGCTCTAGCAGAGATGCTGCTCGTTGGAGGCATCCAGGTATCAGCCAGAAATTACTCCAGACAGTGGAAATGCTTTTTAGGAGCACTTTATTAATAGACGCACATAACAAATCGCTGATAACAAATGCAAAAAGCCCTTGGACTAAAGGCCTGTTTGCCCAGGCAATATCCCCACTGAGCGCAGCAGCCATTAGTCACAGCGGGAGGCACAGGGAGCAGCTCTCTCTGGCAGGAGAGCCACGCTTTTACATCAAAGCAGGAAAATAAATGCCTGAACCGTTTACCATAGCAAAGGTGCAATTTCTGCACCTTCCCAGCCATACCCTAGCATGCACGTGGGCAGGCGCTGGGCTCCAGTAAGCGATGCTCGAGCCTGTCTTACACCACACGTGGCACAGCAAACCCTGAAAACCTGGTTGCAGTCCCCTGTGCCTGGTGTTTGTCTGGGGTGAGCGGTGCAGGTGTCCAGCGCTTGCTCCATAATTCCTCAATACTTTTCTCAAATAGTTGTGTTTCAAATACACTGTGCTGTGCAGACACGATTAAGGTGTTTAGGACAACGGATGCTGCCGATGAGTATAACCTCTCTTAAGGTTAATTAATCATTTGTAAACCAACTTTTTTATGTATGCATTATTCATCAGTACTCCTGAACTAACAGGCCAGATGATTTTCAGCCAATGGGGCTTTTTTGTCAAAGTATTTAGTTATTCCAACTGAGGGCAATTGCTGAAGTACAGGGAGAGCAATGCCCCTGGGTGCCACCTCCACGCGGGACCCTCATGCTTGCCCATCATTTAGACCACAGCCTGGGTTTAGGCTGGACAACAGCCCAACTGCTGCTTTTCTTCCCTACCTGCATATTTCTTCCTTGAAGCCTGACTGACCTTAAACTATCTTGAAGGCTCCTCTCCAGGAGCTTGACATTTAAAAGTGCAGTGACAGAAAATAACTTCTTCTAAAAATATGTGTAACTTATTTACCAGCGCAAGGAGAGGGAGAGAAGAATTCAAATGAAGGCATACATATACATCGCGCTGCTCGATTGTGACTTTTCGCTGATGCTGCCTGGTAGCACTGCTTGCTCCTCCAGCAAAGCTGCTCCTTGCGTTATGGTGGCATGTCCAAACCTGGGACTGGCTGAGCAGGAGCAGGTATGAGGAGAGAGGAGAGGGGATCCCCATGTCCCCTTGCGGGCTGCAGGGAGAGCACAGCGCAAGGCTCAAGTCTTGGGGGACCCAAGGAGCTGATTTAATATCTCACAGCCACCAGAAGTGGAATGCAGGAAAAGACAAGCCAGCATTTATTGAGAAAACACCCCATGGATCATTCTTTGTCATATTACATAAATGAAGAAAAAAAAAAAGAGAGAAAAAAAGAAATCAAAGGCTAAACACTGCACAAATCGGTGAGCTCAGTACTCAGGAAACTGCTTATATCTCCATGGGGAAAAGCCTCCTGCACCCCATGTCCTCCCAAGCGAGAGCAGACTCTGCCCAAACAGGGTCTTCACCCCCTTCCCCATCCAAAACCACAGCGTAGCTGTGGGGGATTCTCCTGAACGTGAGGCATTCATGTATCTTTAATTATTGTTTCAGCCACATAAATCCATGCTGAATTAAAATTCATGATGGTTCTAGGGTACAAGTGCAAACAATTTGTTCGGTAAACTTTGCTCTAATTGGCATTCTGAAAATTTCCTGTTAATCAAGCCCCTTGGGCTCAGTTTACCAGTGTAGTTCTGCCTGCGAATGTCAGTGCTCGGAGGGTGCACGCATGTATGCCGATTTCAAGGGTCTTTATACGATATTAACTCATACACCTTGTCCTCACATTAATTTGCAAGTAATTTTTTAACAACCTTCTGTGGCCCTGTCTTTTATCTCGCTGCTTCATTACTCGAGGCAAGCAAGCGAGCGGAAGAGCATTTGTAAAACCCAAAACAAAATTGCACTCAGAAACGTCTAGGATCTGAGCGCAGAACGCCCCCGAGGGTGCCTGAAATTCCTCCTTGCAGGAGCCGCCTTTCCAGTGGCACTTGACTCCAAGTGGCCACGGGAGAAAGGAGAAGATATTCAGGCCAGCACAGTAAATGTCAGGCGTGCGAGCGGTGCCGCTGCATGGAGGCTCCGGCCAAATGCGCCCAGAAACGGGGCTACGGAGGTGGATAACGCTTTGGTCCTCCTGAGCCGAGGACACGAACGTCACCTGAAGAGTCAAGGCATGAGCAGAGCTGCTTTTTCATCCCATCCCCGTGTGCATGGAGAACATCAGAAATGACTCCAGGAGATGCCAGGGTCTGGGGGGTTCCTGCCGCAGAGCCCCGCTCCCCACATACCATCCGACATGGACCAATTGGCCGATTCTGTATCTTTTTCCCCAAGCAACAACCTCTCCCCAGTGATGCCCAATCAGTCCCACCCGGGACCACTGCCAGAAGGATTTTAGGAGCTTTCAGTGATCCCTCCCTTCAGTTTTGCAGCCTTATCAGGCTAGTCCTTAACTTAACATCCCAAGAGATTTGGGAATAGGAGAAGCTATGTATAACCTGACTGTCTCTTCCCACCAGCACAGTAAGATGGAAGAATAGAAATAACAAAATAATGAGCATCTGACAGAGATCAGGGAAGCGGTGGAGAAGCTCTCTTGGATGGTAATACGCAGTAAGGAAACGTATGAGAACTGGCAGTTCCCAGAAGAGACCAAAGATGGTGCACAACAGCAAACTGCTCCCCTGTGAAAGCAGATAAGAAGCATAATTAGATGGCATTACAGTGGCAGCAGGGTCTGGAAGCTGGAAAGAAATCGTATGGAAAGTCGAAACGGGCACGTGCCTGGGGGGGAGAATAGAGGAATAATACAGGTTCACAGCATGAAAGCGGCTAAGTCTGCATGCACAAGGTTCCAGAGGCAACCAGCAAGGGTCTGCAAATAAATTAGATGTAAAATGAGAACAGCAAGATGTGTAGGGATGTACGTGTCTGGGGAAGGAGAACGGACTGAGCATTCAGAGCAGAAATTTGCCCCGTCTCCCTTGCTTCAGTCTTTATAAAAAGGTTAATTGTGAATGAAACTTAACGAAACAGGCTTTGAAGGGAACTGTGGAGAAGGTCAGCATAAGGAAAAAGTTTAAAGCCATTTGGATATGTCAAATGTACTCAAAATGAGAGGATCCGATGAAATGCACCCAAGAACATTGAACCTTTAGTGGTTATCTTCAAAATTTATGAAGGCCTAGAGGTCCCTGGAGATGAGGGAAGCACCTCTCTTTAAAGAGGATACTTTAAAAAAAAGTTTAAAAAATTGAATAATCATCTTAATCTGAATTCCCTGAAAGAGGCTGGAAGAAAGTCTTAAATGAGCAACTTGTAAGATGTAAAATGATGAATAAAATCAAAGAACATGGGTTTGTCAAGAACCAGTCATGTCAACCCAGTTTAATTTCCTTCTTTGATAAGGCAACAGGCATACTTGACGGTGGGGAAGCAGAAAACACGAGGGAGGCCTTTTGCATTTTCCCACTGGACAGCCTCAAACGAGCTGAGAAAACACCCTCTAAAAACAATCAGAGCTCAACTGGCAGAGTAACTGCTCCCGAAGAGGAGGGATCAAGGGAGAAGGAGGTTTCTCCAGCCTCCACTATGGCTCCAGAGGAGGGGCTGTCAACCTTCCTCTCCGTACAGCCGATGGGATGCCTTTCTCCAATTTGGCGGTCCACAGCATTGCCCAAGGACAGCTCCTTACCCAAGGACAATTGAGACTAAACCTTTGTTATGCCGATTTCTAGCATCTCATGTTGGTTTATCCTTAATTTTCCCATGACATCAGCATCCCCATGCATGTTTAAGTAGAACCATTTTGATGCAGCTTTATTCCATATTAACCTCGGATACTGGCATCGAGCCGAGAAGATGCTTTTGGTGGAGCTTCAGTCACTCCACCCAGTTTGGAAATGGTGCAAATCTGTACAAGCAGCTTGCAAAGCCTGCATGTGAGTGTGGAGGCTTTGCTGCTCCACTCCTGGCCCTCCGGATGGACAGATGGACTGATGGATGGTGACCCCTGCAAGCCTCAATCAAGGGACTTTGTGAGCTGTAAGAACGGCTGCTGGAGGAATGCAGGAACAGAAGCTTTTGATACAGTTTCAAATAATGTGTAATTATCAGGTAGCTGAAAATTAGCCCATCTGTGCCTCGGGAAAAGACAATGAGAAGTTATGTGTTACTAATGGCTGAAAAGCGCTGGCAACACAAAACAGGAAATTTTCAGTAAACTTTTTTCTTAAGGTAATGTAATTACATGCTGTAATCCCCAAATCTCCTGACTTTTTGGTGGGTTTTGATAAAGCTTATGAGGTCTTCATCCTCCTTTCTTTTTCCTCTCCTCATTGCAGCAGCACAGTCTTTGGCATTTCGAGCAGTGCCAGCCGTCTGGCTGGGCCACCTAAAGCAGCAGATGTGGGTAACATAAACTGCCTTTACAACAGAATAGCTAACGACATGTATCAGGTTTTTCTAAAGCAGATTGTAAATACCCACCGTGCCTTTGCCACAGCCTAGTTATCTGAATGCAAAGCACCCGAGCTTGTAATACTATTTTGGATAAAATTTCTGTGCCGGTAGAGTTGGCCGGCCAGAGTCTGGGTCTCTGATCCAGGTCAATGCACACACAAGCATCAGCATGGTTCAGATTTAGGACCCCTTTTGTTTCCTCTGCTTTTGGTCCCCGCTGATCCAGCATGCAAAAAAAAAAAAAAAAAGCAAGCTTTCTTTAAGTGCCTTGAGGATCCAGTGATAAGGTCTTTGGGGGTTGGTGAAGCAAAACTGGAATAGCATAAAACTCATGCAAACAGTCCAGACAGGGTAAATAGCTCATGATTTTTTTATTCATACTTTTGTCTGTGGAATAACTGGGAGCAAATTGCTTTTTCCTTTCCTAGTCCAAATTATTCAGAGAATTTTTCTGCTGATTTTTGCTATTCTCCCTTTTGAGAGCGTTTGCTCTCGAAGATGGCCCGCTTAGCTCTGAATGGAAAGCAAATGTTGCCTTCACCTTCAGTGAACTTTGAAGCAATTGATTTTTACCAGCATAAAAGAAAAGCTGAGAAGTGACAGCTCGTGGGCTTTGTGGAGGATGAATTTTGCCATTTCATGATTGTCCGTGCAGAAGGATGCAGGCATCCCAGAAGAAAGATGACAGATGCTCTTTCGACTCATCCCCATTCAGCCACCAGCCCTGTCCTCTTTCACGCGTGGGGTCCCCAGACCGCCAGCTTCTCTGCAGCAACCATGCAGACGCTATAAGCAACCCGTAATAGGGAGGACTCCAAGGAAAATTATTCTTGCTAGCGTTTGTCTGGTAATCTGAGGTCAAGAAAACAAACTGCTTCCTCTCCGCTCTCTCCAGCACTGTGGCGAGAAATGCAGCCAAGCTCCGGCACTGAGAATAAAGGCAGAGTTGGCACAAACACAGGAGCTTCTTAAATGAGTTTGCCATTAGCCGGAAGGGCTGCAAATTGAAGCGAAGATAAGCCCCTTAGCATTTTCCTTCTTTAATCCAAGCCTCGTAAAAGCGGAGATGTGTTTCTATTCAGTGAGCTTTATACAGAGGCAGGTATTTCATTTACCCAAAAACCCCCTGGATCGGATAAATTATTAATGTTATTTATAATGGCAATTCTGCCATTCAGCAACTTCTTTTGGATCCCTACGCTTAATCTCGCTGCTTAGCATAAGATACACTCCAGTTAAAAGGCAAAATCACATTCCCTTACAAGGCCTGCAAAATAACAGAGTGCTGAGGTGCCTGAAAAAGGGTTGTAGTTTAAATTCCGCTATAAAGACTAATACATTTATCAGTGGCAAACATAAGCCCTGATTTTCACTTGCTTGTACCCTCCCTGCATGCTGGATGGGGCCTCACTCACTACGCATCAAGAGCCGTCAAAGCTACTCATCGAGACCGATGGAGATGCAAAACGCTAGTGCTTATACAGCCTCCGTAAGGCTGTTTTTGTTTGGTGGCTGCGTGGAGCTGTATGGTGAGACAGAAAGTAACCCTGTCCTCTCCTATAATGTGTCCTATAGTGTGTCCTGCTCTGGGACACCCACGGCCATGACTTCAGCTTCTGCAGGCTGAGCCCTACACCCACCCCATGGACCAGGGTGTTATCAAGGGCAGAGACACCAGAAGAAATTTCCAAGCATCTTATCAAGCAGAGGCATGGGGTTCCACAGCTGGGTGATGGAGTCAGGATGCTCGGAGTCCCAAAACAGGTCCTCAGAGACCCTGGGAGAGCTGCCACCACGGTGGCATTGTGGATCTCGGCCCCAGCAAAACCAGCACGGCACGTAACCACGAGGAACAAGGGAATAAACATGAGAAGCTGGGAGTCCTGGAGCATGGCCAACATCGCCATTTCAGTTGCAACAGTGGGACACGATGGACCAGTTCCCACAGCAAAGTGCCAGCGCTGCCAGGTAAAGCAGCACCCCTCCTGTCAGCAGGGTGGCAGTGGGTATTTGGGGGTTAAGTGCCCACAATGAGGAAGAGGAGAGCCAGCATCTCCCCAAAAAGATGTGCTCAAGCCTCTAGGAGGGGAACAATGGCTCCCTGCTCCCACATCAGGACTACACGTGGAATTAACTAAAACGTATCCCCCCTTGCGGCCCCACGTACATCCCGGTAGTTGTCACAGCACAGTTGCACGCAGCCATAAGCCGTCCTCCAAATTTGAGGGCAACGTATATGTTGCATGCCAGGGAATAGCAGTGCATGGGAATTGCCAGGAGGTTTGGAAAATTTCTCATGAAATGTTTTCTCCACGCAAAACGTATGTTCCCCGAAATCCTTTTTTCAGCATTTTTGTCTCCAAAGGCTGCACGACAAACTGTTTAATTGAGCAGCCAGCGCTGGCTGATGTTTTGTTTCAGCACGATTTGAACCAAGGCAAAGTATTTTTGTTTGCTAAACTCGTTCAACCTTTTCACAGTAGGGTTACGACAGCAACGTGTATTTTTCATAGACAGCATCGCCCCTAGGGAAGAAGAACTCGGGAGGTTCAGGATCCGTTTTTTCTCCTGGGCTGGGTGCCGGGGACAAGCGGCGGCTCGTGGGTGGCAGCGTGGTTTGCCTTTGATCAGCCACGAGCAGGGAGGGCTCCTGCAGCTGCGCTTGAAGCTGGAGATGTCTAAGCTACGGGCACCAGAGAGAAGTGCGCTTTTATGTCAAAACGACTTATAATAAGATTTTAAGTTTGTTCAGGGAGCTGGAATGAAATATTTAAACACAGCATCATAGTAGCATTTTATTCTCATGAAAATGCTGAAATGCCATTTGCAAATCAGAAATGTTTTAAAATTTGCTTTGAAATAGCAGCGTCTTTATGCAACTGTTTTGTCTTTTTCTTTCCAGGAAGAAACAAATGGGGGGAAAAAAGCTGAGATATTGGCCATTTCCTCACAAATGAGACGTCTGCTTTTCAGTCTGTTCTGGTGAGTGTTTGGAGCCATCATTCCCATTTGGAGCAGGGAGGATCAGCCCTGAGAGCAGCCTACGTTGTTGCATCCAGCATTCAAATGACATTATCTTTGTTTCTTACACTGACGATAAGACATTTAGGTTGGAGAACTCCACTGGGCATTAGAGCTGCTCTGAAGGGTTTGCATGATTTGAAATAAATGTCATAAAAGAAATAGCAAGTTCTTGTATAAAAGCACAGCTGTCCTACTTTTTTTTTTTATTGGGGCAGTTTTTACTTTCTTTAGGTACAGTTTATTCATTTGCAGTTCTTAATTTCCCTATGTATATATTACATATAAAGCTTGCTTCAGTCCCTCCTCAAGAATTGGATAGTTTCTTCTCCAAATCCTTGCTGTTCCCAAGCAGTGCATGGCTCCAGGCAGGTAGCCCAGAGCCACCCAAGCTCTTTGGTGCTTGGGTCCGGGTGGCATTTGGGCCATGCTGAAATTCAGTCACTGTAAGTGACTGAATTTTGAGAAGTGAATTAAACTATTTTCAATGGGAAAAGCAGTTCTTTAGGCAGTTCTGGCCAAATTCGGCATTTGAGGTTCAAATTGCTATTACGAAGGGTTATCCTATAATAGTGACCAAAATATACTTGAATTCAGTATCTCAGCAGGATCAAAAAGCCCCAAATCCCTTAAGATGATGTCTGACTTTAAAAAAAGACCTTCTGATTTGTATACAGCTTGTTCATACTTTTTTTAATACAAAATTCAAAGAACTGCAAGGATAAAATGTTGGCAAGCAGCATAAAAAAGTGCTTAAAAATAACATATGAAAGCATCAGAAGAAACGTATATCAATTATCCGAAACACTAAGGATCCAAAGTAGCCAATATGGTTGAAAAGAGGAGTAGAGCAGGCCTAAGAAAAATCCTTCCAAACTGAAGGCAGACCTAAATGGAGAGTGTAGATAGAAGCATGTTTTGGCCAGTTAAACGCACAATGATAATGTCAGGTTAGTACAAGATTTTAAGGCACAAAAGGCAGCAGCCAGCATGCTTAGGACAGACCTAGGAACTTCCTAGTCCCCAAGCTCTAGGGGAAGCTATGGTGGTCGTAGGGGTTTCTTTTCAGATCAAGCTGACCGTACAAAATCAACATTGAGGAAGCCAGCAGATTTCCAGCCTGCAAACATTGCTCTTCTAAATCCTCCCAGAGCTTTGATCCAAATGAGCCATTGTAAAGTCTCTCACAAATTGTAGATGCTCTGTGAAATAAGATAAAATCAGCCTCTTTTAGCAATGCAGTAATCAGGAGCTCACATTGTCTCCAGCTGATCCCAATTTCCCTGTTATTTCACCAGCTTGCTGATGTTTCAGGCCCTGCTTTCTTGCTGATGAAGCTTTCACAGCCACTTCCAAGCACCCAAGCCTGCACCAGCCCCTCTTGCTGCTTCTCTCAGAGCCCACCTATGCACATGTATCTCCCAGGCAAGTAAATCTGGCTGTGATTTCTTGTGCCCTAAAAGCAGATCCTAATCGATGATGTTCCCACCATACGGATGGAACAGCACTTAAAATGTAGCCATGCTTGGAAACCTACACGTAACTGGTGGCATTTTAGCTGATGCTTTTGGCTGTGTGCCTTCCTCACTCACCTGCTTCTTGCTGCTACAAAGAGGGAGGCAAAATTCCTGCAATCATGGTGCAGGTGATTAGAGGAAATTGCATTGCTGAAGCACTTTGTGGCTGCAGCCGTGCTTCAGCTCTTGACTTGCCTGCTGGTAAGCTGCCAGAGAGAGGGAAGTGTAGGCATAAAATGAATAGCAGAAGAGATTGCAGGCAATTATGTTTCTTAAGCTGTTAACAGGATTGGCCATTTGATAAATGAGAGGATTTGGGAATGTTTTGTCACTGACAAGCCATTGTAAGATCTGAGTGGAAACGGGAGCGTTTCTCTTCCGTAGCGCGAACAAGAAGGAAATTCTCCCGGGATGCTTACGCACCATGAAATTCATCTGAAACCTGGATGCCAGCGCATGGAGGCAAAAGGACAGATATAGGACTCCTGCTGAAAAAAAAGAACCAGGTCTCTTACATATGCAATTAATTTGGTTTTGGTGCCCTTCCAGTGTCCCTAGAGGCTTCTGTTCTTTTGTGGTGTGTCTGTCCCGTCCCACCCCCATCCCTGCATATGTTTTTTGGTGCCACCAGGGCCCCTCAGATCCCTCTGTCTGCTCCTCGGTGCTCTGAATGCCTCTGTCTCCCCTCTGGTACCCTCACCCTCTTGGTTTGCTTTTGCAGTTCCCTAGCTAGCTGGAGAGGCGATAGGGAAACCAGCGCTGCTCTATTTGTCCTTCTGCTCCAATAGTGCCCCTCGGGATGGTTTTGGGTACCCCTGGAGCCCCTCTGTTTCTTTTGCAGTGCCCTCAAGGGCCTTGGTGTGCCTTTCGGCGTGCCCCAGAGCTTTCAGTCTGCTTTTTGGTGGCCCCCACCCCTGGAAATCTGTGTGCTTTGGTGCCCTCAGGAGCCTTCCATGTGCTCTGTGAGCCCTCAGGACTATCAGTCCCATCACGCAGCAGTGAGGCAAGGGCAGGTCCCATGGTCTCACAGCCATCTGCATGGGGATGGGATGCAGGGACGTGTCTTTTTAAGCCATTTGCCTGTGAGTTGGTCTGAAGCAGAAGGAGAGAATGAGAGCCGGACCTGCTCTGGGGGAGGAGAACCAGGACTCACCCCAGGGACGGCACATGAGGCTGCCCTGGTGTGAAGGGTTTTGCTCTGCAGCGAGGGAAGGTGGTTTTGGCAAAGCGAATCCCACAGTTTAAAGTCATGTTAAAAATTATCTCGGATATCAGTGCTGTGTGGCCAGTGGCTCCAGGCTTTTCCCATGGAAGTAGCCCTCTCTGCCATGACCCCCTGGAGGCTACATCCTGCCTGGTACAGATCCCGCTTTCACTGCAGTGCCCAGCACTGGAGGTCAGAGAAAGTGGTAGGCAAAGAATAAATAAAACTCCCTTGTGCTGCTTTCTGGGGCTGCTCCGCAGGATCGAAGCCCAGGGCAGCCCTTGTTTGTGTGCAAGAGCAAAGGTGGAGGGGAAGGCTCTCCCAAATCTCCATTACAGCTTTTCACTTCTCTGCTTTACTGGGTTTTTAGCAGCCAAAGCCAGGTTATTTGTATTATTTTGGTTTCCCTGCAGTTATTAGCAGGGAAGAGTGGCTGGGAAGAAGCTGGTGCCCCTCAAATGTCATTTTCCCAGCAAAGCCTGGGCAATGGGCAGAGGAGACACACTCCTGAGAGCATTCTGGAGCAAGGGCTGGGTGCCCAAGGAGGAGAGGCAGGACAGGGACAATGAAGCTGTTTTCTTCGTAGCACATCCTGCACTGGGCAAGCAATAGCAGAAATTCATCCAAACAGCCTGGACATGCACACAGCTCCACCTTTTCCCCAGAGACAGGATAAGCAGCCCCCTCTCCAGTGCCCCTACCTGGGGAAGAAGCTTCTGTGGTCCTGCCTGGCTTGCATTCCCAGCTAGTGTCCCTGAGGAGGTAGGTAAAGCAGCAACTGCCTCTTTGGGAGGTTTAGGTGGTAGGGGACACAAGTAAGTTCCTGCAGTTTTATATTTGAGCTCTTCTCAACAGCAAGTTGAGAAGTGAATTAAACGGTGGTGATTCAGCCTGAACAGATGTATTGTGTAGGACAAAGAGACATCATTTGACCTCAGCTGCATTAGTTGGTAGCACTATCCCAGAGGGACACAGCCTTGGTGGGTTCTGCCCTGGTGCCCGCTCCCCAAGCAGGGCAATGTCCTGCCCATGAGTCATGCTGCAATTAGCCAGTTTCTGTACCAACTGCAAACAACCCCCAAAATTGCACAGGGATTCCCTGTTCATACACTCTGCTCAAGCACCCAGGGCTCTTAAGAACAGCAATCGCTGCAGAGACTGGCTTGTGTGGAGGCAGAACCCCTTGAGCAGCAATTTTTATCCTCACACAACTCCTACGGGCTGCAGAGTGAGGTCTTGCAGCCACTATCACCCCCTGCCTTGGCCGTTCTCATGGCCCTTGCCCCACTCTGGCAACTTCTCTGGTGGGGCCTGCCCCCATCCCACCTCTGCACATACGCCTCATCTCTTTACGCTGTAAAGGAAATCTTTTGAGAGACTTCTCTTAAAGGCTTCCTTATAAAGGAAGTCTTTTTTAGAGACTTCTCTCAAAGAGTAACAAGGTGAGAGTTAAGTGCAGAGGTGGGCAAGGCCTAACTGGAGCGGCTGATGCTGCCAGACTTTGCTCCTCAGCCTGTGAATAGTGTGGGCACAAAAAAGCCATTTGGGTTTTCTGCCCTCACGCAGCTCAGTCTCTGCAGTGATCACCGGTCAACTTCCAATTAAGTTGGGGTGCCCTTGTCTTTCCAGGTGCCCTGCTGCCCTCCCCCTGAATAAACACTTTCTACCCTCCATTTAATGGCAACGTTTATGAAGCACGTTAGAACAAGGACCTTCAGCAGCTGGAGCTGTGTTTGCTGGGCCCTTGCTGAAATGGAGTGAAGAGCAAGCTGGGCTGAAGGGAGCATCTGTGAAGGCAGAGAAACAGCCTCTTCTGGCACTTACTTACCCCCTGCAAGGAAATAGGGGCTGCCACAGCAAGACAGCCATGGCTGTTGGCTGCCCCCTTTGAGCTCCACCAGCACAGCAACAAGCCCTTTCTGATGCAGGGGTGTTGTGGTTTAACCCCAGCCAGCCACTAAGCCCCACACAGCCACTCACTCGCTCCCCCCTGGTGGGATGAGGGAGAGAATCAGAAGAGTAAAAGTGAGAAAACTCATGGGTTGAGATAAAAGACAGTTTAATAGGTAAAGCAAAAGCTGTGCGTGCCAGCAAAGCAAAGCAAGGAATTCATTCACCACTTCCCATGGGCAGGCAGGTGTTCAGCCATCTCCAGGAAAGCAGGGCTCCAGCACATGTGTATTGGTTTTGTGTGGCAAGGTTTTGGTAGTGGGGGGGGTTACAGGGGTGGCTTCTGTAAGAAGCTGCTGGAAGCTTCCCCTGTGTCCGACAGAGCCCATACCAGCCGGCTCTAAGATGGACCCACTGCTGGCCAAGGCCGAGCCCATCAGCGATAGTGGTAACGCCTCTGTGATAACATATTTAAGAAGGGAAAAAAGTTGCTGGGACAGACAGAAATGGCAGCTGGAGAGAGGAGTAAGAACATGTAAGAGAAACAACCCTGCAGACCCCCAGGTCAGTGAAGAAGGAGGGGGAGGAGATGCTCCAGGCGCCGGAGCAGAGATTCCCCTGCAGCCTGTGGTGAAGACCATGGTGAGGCAGGCTGTCCCCCTGCAGTCCATGGAGGTCCACAGTAGAGCAGATATCCACCTGCAGCCCGTGGAGGACCCCACACCGGAGCAGGTGGGTTCCCGAAGGAGGCTGTGACCCCATGGGAAGCCCACGCTGGAGCAGGCTCCTGGCAGGACCTGCGGATCTGTGGAGAGAGGAGCCCACGGAGCAGATTTTCTGGCAGGACCTGTGACCCCGTGGGGGGTCCACGCTGGAGCAGTCTGTGCCTGAAGGACTGCACACCGTGGAAAGGACCCATGCTGGAGCAGTTCGTGAAGAACTGCAGCCCGTGGGAAGGACCCACATTGGAGAAGTTCGTGGAGGACTGTCTCCCGTGGGTGGGACCCCACGCTGGAGCAGGGGAAGAGTGTGATGAGTCCTCCCCCTGAGGAGGATGAAGCGGCAGAAAATAACGTGTGATGAACTGACTGTAAACCCCATTCCCCATCCCCCTGTGCTGCCGTGCGGGGGGCTAGGTAGAGAATCCGGGAGTGAAGTTGTGCCCGGGAAGAAGGGAGGGGTGGAGGGAAGGTGTTCTAGGATTTGGTTTTATTTCTCATTTACCCTACTCCGGTTGATTTGTAATAAATCAAGTTAATTTTTCCCCAAACTGAGTCTGTTTTGCCCGTGACGGTAATTGGTGAGTGATCTCTCCTATCCTTATCTCGACCCACAAGCTCTTTGTTATATTTTCTCTCCCCTGTCCAGTTGAGAAGGAGGGGGAGTGATAGAACAGCTCTGGTGGGCACCTGGCATCCAGCCAGGGTTAACCCATCACAACGTGTTAATGGTTACTTGGGAAAAGAAACGCCCTAACTCTGAATGTCCCCCCTTCCTTCTTCTTCCCCCAGCTTTATATACTGAGCATGACATCATATGGCATGGAATATCCCTTTGGCCAGTTTGGGTCAGCTGTCCCAGCTGTGTCCCCTTCCAACTTCTTGTGCCCCCCCCAGCCTCCTCACTGGTGGGGTGGGGTGAGAAGCAGAAAAGGCCTTGGCTCTGTGTAAGCACTGCTCAGCAGTAACTAAAACATCCCTGTGTTATCAACACTGTTTCCAGCACAAATCCAAAACACAGCCCCATACCAGCTACTATGAAGAAAATTAACTGTATCCCAGCCAAAACCAGTACAAGGAGCTGTGGGACAAGCTGAGAATGAGGAGCAGGGCAAGTCTGCTCCACAGATCTGTTACCAGGCATTAAGTAAACAATGCATTGAATAAACTGAAAGTCACCTTGTCTCAGTTGTGGCTTGCTCTGCTTTTTATTTCCAAGAGGAAAACTAACCCAGCGTGATGCCAGCACGCTTGATTCCTGCTCAGCACTTCCCGTGGCACGGCTGCCCAGCCAGGGCTGCAGGGAACTGGCAAACACAGGCCCTTTCCTCCTGTGGCAGCTCCTTAAGGGGTAAATGAAGGCAAAATCCAGTTCCTGCTCCTTCAAACAGGGTCTCTGGAAAACAAGGTCACTTACTCTTTGCAGCATAAGCTGAAGTCTAAAATGGTGGCTCCAAGCTGCTGGTGGAGGGTGGGCAAGAGGTGAAATAGCAGTTACTCTTAGCAGTGAGCACCTAGGAAAACAGAAAAATGGCAGGAACGCCAGACGTTTTTCCTCTACAAACAATAGGACTCAAACCCCTGTTTTCACACAGGCAGGCGCAGGCGTGCAGATGCGCACACTGGATTTTTGCCCCCTTGCTTCAGCAGCCCCCACCCAAGCCCAGGGCTTCACTTCTCCACACACAGCAGGAGCTAGAGCTTCAGCCACAACTGGGCAAAGCAAAATCTCTCCCAAAGCTCATCCAAAAGCACAGGGCAGCCACAGGAACACAACTGCCACTTTGAGTGGGTTGTAGTTCAAGCACAGAGATGCTTGGTCTCGCCAGCACATTTAGGTAAGGAAGATGGTTTGCCAACCCATGCCTGGGGTAGACAGAAGAGAAAGACTTCCCAAAGGGTTGACCCACAGTGACAGCCTTTGCCATTTATAAAATCGTTGCCAGCCATGGGAACTAGAATGATCAGAAAAAGCTTTTATCTACAACGAAGAGCATCTGACAAGGGTAGACTGAGCCAGCTGCTACCTTTAGTCGCAGCCAGCCCTATGAGACATGCCCACAGGCAACTCCAGTACCATGAAGACAATCCCAGTCCAGAAGCCAACTACCACCCACTCCAAACAGCCTAAGCTCAGCAGCTGACCCGCTGGAGGGCAGCCCTCCTGCAGCCCTCGCACCCCTGCAAGGGAGGCACCGGGCCTTCTGGGTGTTCCTCTCAAACAGTGACTGGGAAACAAACTCTTCAGCTCAGATTTAACTGTGCTCCTGCTTGTTTGACCTATATCCATGAGCCTTTCCCATGGGGAGAGCATGGTCCAGCTCCTGCCTCTGCAGTGCAGCATTCTGTGCTTTCACTGCAAAGCCCTGAAAACAGCCCCCCACCACCACCAGCTCAGTCATGGGGGGCCTTGCAGAACCACCTGGGATCACTGTGCCTCTGGCTAGCCACAAGGATCCCCTCCAGGTCCCCCTGCCTGGACCTTCTGGGCACAACCGACCCACCAGGAATGGGGTACACAGGCCCCCAAAGCCTCCTTGGGGTTTAGCTTTGGTCACTCACTACTTCAGGGCACTTATCCAACATCTCCTCCTGTGCCCACATCCTCCCTTGCTCCCCACATCATCAAGGCTGTGCTCCTCGACGGGGACTACTGATGCTTCATTGCAGCAAAATGGCATCGTCTCTGCTAAAAGAAAAGCTCCTTGTGAGTAAATGAGGGTACAATCAGATCAACACAGGTCTCTCCAACACGCCAGGTCCCAGGTCAGTCTCCTGCCCTGCAAACGCCAATCTAACACATGCTGTTTGGGAACTGTCTCACTGCTGAGGAAGAGCCCAAAATCCCAGCAGCTTCCCAAAACGCCCTGCCTGACAGGGAATAGCGTGCACCATGTCCCATCTGATGGCACACCTCTTGTGCCCTGCGCTGAGCTGCATGCCCACCGCGCACCCTGCCCCACAGACCCACAGGGGATATGATATGTGCAGGGACCCCAAATCATCCCCACACCAGGACAAGAACAGGCACGCACTTTATGTCTCCTCTTCCTCCAGAAGCCGCTCTCGGGGGGATTTTCGTGCAGGGGCCAACAGCAGCAGCACATCTCAGCCCTCGCACAGGAATCCCCACCACCTATCAGGACCCTCATGCCCACAGGCACCCCCCCTTCCAGCCACCCTCCGTGGGGTGTCCACACACCAGCGCAGGGGACAGGCCCTGGGTGCTGCAGAGCTCAGCCCCAGCAACCAGGAGCTCACCCACTCCAGTGCACCGCTGCCCATGGTGGCTCCATTCCCACCTCGGGAACCAGACCAACGGCCCTTTTTGGAGAAGAGGCTGACACTCATGGTGCAAGCGCTCCCGGTCTCACCCACCCTCCTCTCTGCCACATATCCCTGCAATCCAAGAATGCCCACAGACCCTAACAGAGGACCAAGTGATCACACACACGGGAATGAAACCCCACACACACTCTGCACCAGCGTGGTTGAAGCGTGCTGCGGAGACCAGGCACCTCCACAGCACCTGGAGACAACCTCTGGAGAAAAAGGTGAGGGGGACAAAGAGCCTCAGCTAGGGAGAGCGTGCCTCCCACCACAGCACAGGATGCAAAAGCCCTTGCGGCTGCCCTCCATCCCCGCAGCCCTGAGGAAGAGCCTGTGCCAAGGCAGAGGGACATCTGCCCCTGGCAATAGAGAAGCTGCTCCAGCTCCAAGGGGAGACGCTTAAAATTACTGCAGTTTCTAGAGACAGAAAGAAAAGGACCAGCACGGCCAACTGATGTCGTACCTGCTCCGGAGGGGCAGTGGGAACTCAGGGTAGGGCATCGACTGATGTGAGAAAAGGAGCCAGCCAGCAAGGCCTCAGAGGTGAGACGGTGTAACTTTATTGGTTCATTTTTTACAGACAAGGAAAAGGCAATACAATAAAACTTGCTTCTAACAACACATAAAAAGAAATATAAGGACTTGAAAGGGTGCAGGACAGACTTACAGACATCTGTGCTATTCATTAGTCTGTGCTCTTTCCCTTCAGAAGATTGTTCCCAAAAAAGAAGGAAAAACACCCCTCACCTGTAGCTCTTCCCCCAGCTCTTCCCCCAGCAGCCCTGACACAATCACAGCAACAAACTCAGCTTGAGGATGTGGCTGCTGCCTCCAGCCCTCGGCTGCCGTCCTTCGCCTCCCCTCAACCACAGCACCACTGGCTCCGTCCTGCTGGATAAATCATGTGCTCACTTTCTACTTTTTTGGTAAAATGGATGTAGCACAAAAAAAAGGGCTGAAATTAAAAACCCCTCTTTCCCCGCCCTCCCATCAACCAGCACCTCAGCCAATGTAGTTTGGTGCTGGCAACCTCCAGTCTCTTTTAATTACCCTTGTGGTTCTGTTTAAATATGTGAGTTCCCTTGCTTGGGAAGTGGTTAGTTCAAGATTTGTGGTGTGAGTGTCTTTCCTTTGAAAGACCTGTAAGTAACCATACTAATCTATTTATAATTTTTTTCTAAGCTGCTGTCCAGGTTAAGCTCCATGTAGCTATCAGAACCAGGCACTAAGATTAAAGGACTGTGTTTCTGAATGCTCACAAAGAGAACAGGGAGTAATTTAAAGTATTTCTTAAATTTCAGGTGACTTCTGGTGCCCCCTGAAGCCTTCCGTGTGGCTTTGAGTACTAACCAGAGCCCTCTGTTCGGCTTTCAGTGCCCCCCCAGAGGCTTCTGTGTGCATTATGGTTTTCAAAACTTTTGTGTAGGAATTTTTTTGAATGTTTATGCCCCACGGAAAATGCCATATTCATGCATGGGGAGGCTCTGTAGGTACCTAGACCAATGTCTGGAGTGTTTCAGCTCCCCTGACCATATCACAACAGCATCACCGAGAGATGTTTACAGGCACAGCACAAATCAGCCTAGTCAAAACATACAGCTCTTCCCTTTGTGCTCCCTATTCCGGGCTTTGCATATTTTCACTCCTCCACCATAATAATGTGTGCCCATCTGCAAAAAGCATCTTAAGGCTCCATTGCTTGCTAACAACCACAACCCCTGTATGACAGATGAACCAGAAAGCAATAAGGAGGTTTTACATGCACAGAAAGAAGTAGCCTCAGCAAACAGTGCTGGAAGCAGCAGCAAAGCCTCCCCGCTGGAGGAAGGCTCGGCAAAGGCAGCGTGCCTAGTACACCATCTCTCCTCCAACTACTAGCTCCACTCTTCAGCCAAGGCTGGAAAGGACAGGATAGTCCATATCTTTGGTACCCCAGCAGTTGACAGAATAACTGAGACTTTCTAGTTAATCTAGTGGAAAGAGTTTTGAAACAACTTGAAGGAAGCAACATGAATATGCAGCAAATATAGTTGGAACCTGCTGTCTATTGAAATGGCTCATTAATACTGCACAGACAAAGCAAATGACTGATGCTTACTGCAGAGTTACCAGTGAACATATCTGTGCTTGGATTATCGAAGCAGTGCAGAATATTTCACCCCATATGGTTTGCCTGAAGATGCTGTTTCAGATAATGGTTCTCATGTTGTTTCCATGGAATTTCAATATTCCCCAGAAGACACTCGCTGGAGCACTCCAGAGCAACCTTGTGTCATTTGGTGCCGCGTGAACTAGCAGAATGCTGGGTACTTACAATTAAAAGCGGATTACAGAAAAATAATAATGAAGTTCAAATTTGAAAAAAGGAAGCATGAAGTGTTTCACTGGAATCAGGTTAGTAAACCTAACTTTCAACATAATTTTTTTAATGGAAAGTGTCACTCACAAAATAATTTTATGTACATAGATAAAATTCATCAAAATCACTGGAAGAAAAGTAGCGCAAGATTAACTATCCACAAAATATGCCTAGGCACCGGAGATGTCTTGGCAGGAAGGATGGAAGGAAAGAACTGGGACTCATGATCCATCTGCTAATAATGAAAATGAAGAGATAGAGTGGCGCGAGTACAAGAGAAACGTTCACTAAGGAAAAGCCCTTCAGATCAAAAGTGCTGTAACTGTAGTTATGAGAAAAGAAAGCTACTGGGCTTTAAGGTACAAAGAGCACAAAAACCATCCTACTCTGACAAATCAAAGGGCCATGGACTCTCTCTGCTCACATATTGTGACCTGTAGTGGGTGCTATGGAAAAACCTTACAGCATAGGATAAATATATATCCTTTTCCTGGATAATCTTCTGGATTGTCAGTTAATAGCCTGTGGTCATAGGAATTTACAGTCCAAAGCAAACACAAGTGAACAGAGGGAGAGGACACAGCACTACAGCAGGGGTTTGTTAGTCCATGTAGGAGTAGCTGCATGCATGTATCTCTACATGCATGTATTCCGCGTGTTTACCTGCCCATATACTCCATTGTGGTGGGTTGACCCTGGCTGGACGCCAGGTGCCCACCAAAGCTGTTCTATCACTCCCCCCTCCTCAGCTGGACAGGGGAGAGAAAAAAAATATAACAAAGGGCTCGTGGGTCGAGATAAGGACAGGAGAGATCACTCACCAATTACCGTCACGGGCGAAACAGACTCAACTTGGGGAAAATTAACTCAATTTATTACCAATCAACCAGAGTAGGATAATGAGAAATAAAACCAAATCTCAGAACACCTTCCCTCTACCCCTCCGTTCTTCCCAAGCACAACTTCACTCCCGGATTCTCTACCTAGCCCCCCGCACGGCAGCACAGGGGGATGGGGAATGGGGTTTACAGTCAGTTCATCACACATTATTTCTGCTGCTTCATCCTCCTCAGGGGCAGGACTCCTCACACTCTTCCCCTGCTCCAGCGTGGGGTCCCTCCCACGGGAGACAGTCCTCCACGAACTTCTCCAACGTGGGTCCTTCCCACGGGCTGCAGTTCTTCACGAACTGCTCCAGCATGGGTCCCTTCCATGGCGTGCAGTCCTTCAGGAGCGCACTGCTCCAGCGTGGGTCCCCCACGGGGTCACAAGTCCTGCCAGAAAATCTGCTCCGTGGGCTCCTCTCTCCACAGATCCGCAGGTCCTGCCAGGAGCCTGCTCCAGCGTGGGCTTCCCATGGGGTCACAGCCTCCTTCAGGAACCCACCTGCTCCGGTGTGGGGTCCTCCCCGGGCTGCAGGTGGATATCTGCTCCACCGTGGACCTCCCTGGGCTGCAGGGGGGCAGCCTGCCTCACCATGGTCTTCACCACAGGCTGCAGGGGAATCTCTGCTCCGGCGCCTGGAGCATCTCCTCCCCCTCCTTCTTCACTGACCTGGGGGTCTGCAGGGTTGTTTCTCTTACATGTTCTTACTCCTCTCTCCAGCTGCCATTTCTGTCTGTCCCAGCAACTTTTTTCCCTTCTTAAATATGTTATCACAGAGGCGTTACCACTATCGCTGATGGGCTCGGCCTTGGCCGGCAGTGGGTCCATCTTAGAGCTGGCTATATCGGACATAGGGGAAGCTTATAGCAGCTTCTCACAGAAGCCACCCCTGTAACCTGCCCCCCCTCCACTACCAAAACCTTGCCACACAAAGCCAATACATCCATCCAGCGACAGCATCGTGGTGTGAAGAGGCTGGAGTGAATGAGAGATAACAGCTTTGATAAAGGAATGAGGATCTCTGACATATGGTGATGAAGCACAAGGTACACAAGAGTCTGGGGAGCATGAATAGCTTTTTAAAGAGAGGGCTGATTTGCCACCTGAACTTCAGTGATCATGCCATAATGTGTAAACCCTCTTTTACTGCTTGCCTTACCTCCAGCCCCACTGACGTTGTATCAAGATGCCTCTCCAGATGGAGGGAGCACAGGTAGCCCTGCCTGGACCCTCTTACCCAGATACTGCTGCTGAAGAAGACAGCATTCTGGTATCCTCATCCCCTTCTGTGGCCTGGTATCTACAAAAAATGAGGTTACCGGTAACAGTATGATATTGTCATCCTTTATAAAGACCTTAAGTAGACTGAGTCTGAATGCACATGCTGTGCTGGTGGTTTCACGTATTTGCTGCCAGACCTGCAAAGGAGGCACTGCGTGGTGCTGGGCTCCATTCCATGTTCTTAACAGGCAACATGCTTGAATGATCTTTCCACCTCCATCCTGCAGAATTTCCCTGGCCCTACCTGTGCCTGGCCAGCTATTTTTGCTTCTCTTCCTACTTTCCATCTGATTACCTTCTAAGTCCTCCTACCTGCCTTGCTTCTGAGGTCTGCCGGCACATACTGGCTCCTCTGCTGTGTGCTGCAGGTAAAATCTTGCTCAGGCCTGAAGCCAGGAGTGGTGCTTGTTGTTGGACAAGGTCTCTGTGGAATACATAGCTGAACACTGGCAAGTCTCAGCTGAACATACATAGACTGACATGGTGAGAGACTCGGGACATGTCAGATTTCAAAGGAAAAGCAAAAATGCACATCTTTCACCGGGGTTATTCCTTTCCTCAATTTCAAGCCCTTAATTCAAATATTAAGACTCTAGCTTGTCAGAAGTGGACAATATGGCATTGCTGTTGAGGTTTTTATTTTTATAGATATATTCAATATTAAACATATATAACAAAGATATATGTATGTATTTAAAACATTGGAAAAATGGTATCTTTTTCCTAATCCTTTTGCCATTTTACCTGACACTTTAAAAAATGTGAAAAATATCAGACTGAGTCAGACACTCAACACAAAATCTTAAAACAATTGACTCACGTAGTTAAAGTTTGGTAGTGATATCAGCAAAGAAAAACAAAGACAGAAATGTCAAACACTAGTACTGCATATAACTAGTTGTGAATCAATAGCCAGGAAAACTCCTGACCTACATGAACAGAAGCACGAAACAAAGAAACCTCAGAATAAAATCCATGGCTGACAGAGCTTAGCACAAGAAAGTTGTGTTTGCAAAAGAAATCCTAGCAACAGTACGGGGTCACTGCTCGGTGCAGACAGGAGAATTGTGAAGGATTATGCAGAAAATGCAGAAGTGTTCAGACTTTTATTCGGTATTTGGAAAGAAGGATGATTTGCTTTCATTGCTTGAAGATGATGAAATACTTTCCAGTCTATTAGTAACTGAGAGAGATGTTAGAATCTATCAGCAATGAACATTTTTAAATCAGCAGGCTCAGAAGCTCCAACATAGTTGGCAGAGAAGCTCTCAGGTCCACTAACGTTGAATGTTAATAGCAGCAGATTTGTAAATGCCCAACTTATAAAAATCTATTAAATGAGAAGGGAAGCAAAAGGAATCAATGAACCATCAGAGGAAAGAGCAACTCTGGGTCAAAGCAAAGGAGGGGTTTTTTCCAATCCTATCTATCATTAGGACGGTCAAGGGTAACATGGAGTCCAGTTCTCCTAACAAGCTGGAGCCACCAGTTCTCCTAACAAGCTGGAGCCACCATCTTTCCCAGGCTCATTTAACCTGATGGCTCTGAGGTACAGAGTTGTCACTCAGCAGTCACTCAGATCAAAGTTTTCTTCTTGGTAAGAAAACTTTGACTTCTGGGTTAGCTTGAAACCTTCTGCTGGCTTTAAGAGAGACAAATGAAAAAGGATAAAGAGATAGAGGCTCAAGCCCTGCTCCCTGTTATTGCCCATATGCAAGGTCAGATAGTTTTCTAACCAGGATGTAGGTTTTTGTGAAGCTTTTCCTTAGGTGTGTACTTCTCCCAGTGACTGTGCATGAGAAGTGGCTGGCTTGTGGCCATGAAATGTCCCAAATGGGCACACAGAAGCTCAGGGAGTAGCACTCAGGAGTGCAGCGCTGTGATGGGGCTCTCCAAGTCAGGAGCCCTACCTCTCCAAAACCACACAGGCATCCACGCTCTCGCTGGCTTCGAGTGCCGGCAAGAGACCTACTTTAAACAAGCTTGACTCCCTCTTCTTTGTAACAAGTTGCAGTTAGAAGTGAAGTGAATTAAATCAATGTATACTTTGCACCACTATGTAAGCTAATTCAAACAACTGGATGGGGCTAGAAAGCATTATCAGGTACTAGAAGCCATTGCTGCTTCAGGATAGTACCAAAATACATTATACATGGCCAGCTGTGCACAGAACTTTGTCTTTGGAACTTACTGATGGTTTCAACCCCCCCAAAAGTGTTGCACTAAACAAGCTAGTGCATAGTGGAAGTTGTAATATACTCTGTTTGATCTCCCATTTAATGTAATGAGGCTTCACTGAAAAAAGAAGAGCAAAAAGAAGATTAATCAAAATCCTATGTGAATTTATTTATGGATCACAAAAAATGTTTCTAGAATATCCAAGACATGGTCGAGGGATAAAGTTAGATGAAGTTAGGATTTATCTCGATTACCTAACCTGGCATTAAAATCCTTTCCACTGATCAGCAAACAGAGGGATAAAAAGATTTCAGAGACATTATGTAGGTCTGGAATAATTCCCAGTACGAGTTCCTATAAGAAGAGGAATTGTGGGAGGAATACAAATATTAATCAGAAGAAAAGGTTCTAAATTGGGAAATTGCTCTGGCAATGAGACAAAAGTCTAAGTCATTAGTGTAACAACCTCTAATCCCTATCAGAGCAGCCAGTCTCATGACAGAGATGGACGTGAAATGGCTTTCTCCATAAATTTTTTGGTTTTGATTAATTTAACATTCTATGTCTGGACGTAACAAATATGTTGTGAAACATATCATGAAAAAACAGAGACATTTGGCTGAACAATTCAAAACCATGTAGAAAACTCATTTGCTGGGAAACAGACAAACAAATTTTAAAGCTGTTTTCTTCTTAACTCAATGCAGAAAATTCCCCAGTGTCCAACTCTTTAAAATAACTTCTCCCAAAAAAACCAGCCGATCTTATTAAGTCCAGAACCAGGCTACCGTTTTGACCCTGATTTCCATTGGCAACTCCCTGACAGGCACCAGAATACCTTATTAAATTTTTCCAGGGATAGTAGTTCTGATTTATAAAAAATAAGTAAATATTTTCTAGGTCAGAAAAGGCAAGAAATGCTAGGAACAGTCCTGTGGTCACAGAATTCAAACAAACATCAGGCAGTAAGCTCAAAGTCCTGCTATGGTGACAAGTACTCGTGTAAAGCAGATCATCCCTATCCAGAGACTGAAGAACATACATATGCATACCAAAGCTCTGAGATTACTCAGAGCACTCTCTTTTTTGTGTGTAATTACAAATCTTTTCCTTTCAGAGGCTGTGCCAGCATAAGAAGCTCCTGTGACAGCCCCATGGTTGTGACAGTACAACTATGATGGGGCTACACACAAAAGTGGATCAAGGTGGATCCCAGGTAAGAATAGCCCTGTTTTGGGAAAAGTATTTTTTAGGCAGCCCCATTCTCCGTCCCAGGCTCCTGGGCAGCCACATCATGATCAAAAGGGACTGGGGACAGAAAGGGATGCAAACTGCTGAAGTCTCATACTGGCACTTGAAGAAATGCACTTGTGATCATGGTCTTTGGTTGAGGTGCTTAACAAAGCAGGAATTTCATGTAGGAGTGGGAGGCTGCAGTGTTTTTCTACCAGGCTCAGGCCCTTGGTTGCTCTGGGAGAGGATGGTACTTCCTCAATCAGCAACAGCAGCTCCCACCAGAACTTGCACATTCTTACAGTAAGTTTCATTTTGAGCTAATGAATAGTTCTCAACTTTAAAAAAAAAAAAAATCGCCAAAGTACTAATGGATTTTACCATGCTGCAACTCAGCATGCTTTACAATGAAAGATATAAAAGTTGCCATCAAATTTACCCTCGTTTAAAGGTTTCCACTTCTATTTTTATTATGGGCTTCTTATGTAACACTGAAGTGTATTTTAAAGACAGTTGCATTAGATTCCAATTTTGCTTTTAAGCAGTGCTACCAATCTAATTAAATCATCATTCTCTGAGTTTGCACTCTGCAGATGAGCAATACTGCTTTCCAGAGTACTCCAAGTCCTTTTGAGGTCTGTGGAGCCACATTCATGGCTGCCTAAGCACACAGAAAGTACCTGCAACCATTTAAGAGCCTGGTGGAAACGCCCTCGGGACAGCCAGCGGGGTAACTCAAAACAGAAACAAGTATTTTTCTAAAGCACAAAACGAATGATGAAATACATCCAAACAAAATGGAAAATGAAAGCAGGATTGAAAGAGGAAAGTTTGGGACCACTATACACAGCTTTATACTAAACTAATCTACAGTGGTAGCCACATTCATCATTCAATTCTGCCCCACATTGGAGAGCTAGAGATGTTCTCCAGCCTTACTCTCCACAGCCCTGCATATCTTGTTAGCTATTCCTCTGAGACAATCCATCCAAACTGACCATGTTCGGGTCATTATTGATTGCATTCAGGAACCCATCTGCAACTTCAGTAATGACTGAAATACCACTGGTCAGTGAAACCCAGGGAGTTTGGACAGAGCAAGATAAGCTGGACTGAATGTGGCTGTTAGCAATCTAAGCCTTCAAAAACCACTAGAGCATTGCTCTAGTAAAGACTAGATTTAGCGAGTGAATTCTAGTAGTTACATTTCAAAGCCCCAGGCAGGAGTGTAAATGGCTGCAAGCCCTGGGAACACTGTACTGCTAGCGGCTTCTAGGATTTTCTTCATTCCATCAACTCTGAGGTGCTGAAGATCATGAGCTATAAACACTGCTTCTTGTTTCCATGTTCTGGACATTACATATGCTAATGGCTGTTGTTTTACAGCTATCATCAGTCTCTCTCATTTTCTAAAATTTCTGCACAGGATTTCTCTCTCTCCCTTTCCCTCTCCTTCCCCCAAAGTCTACGTTAGAGTATACCACACTTTCTACTCCTGAGATCCCAGTTGTGGTTCTCTCTTCATGGTGTCCCACTGACCACAAGAAGAGCTATTGGTGGGACGCACACCAGTTTCTCACTCACGGTCTCTGTTCTGGCTTAGAAATTGCCTTTATTGTCCTACTTAGCTGCCTCGGAGTCCTTCCCACGTACCTCTACCTGGCTTTTGACAGTTGAATGAGCCTTCGTAATTCTGTTTGGCAGGACACTGACTTCCCATCTGTCATGGTTTAACCCCAGCCGGCAACTAAGCCCCACACAGCCGCTTGCTCACTCCCCCCTGGTGGGATGGGGGAGAGAATCAGAAGAGTAAAAGTGAGAAAACTCATGGGTTGAGATAAAGGACAGTTTAATAGGTAAAGCAAAAGCTGCACGCACAAGCAAAGCAAAACAAGGAATTCATTCCCATGGGCAGCCATCTCCTGGAAAGCAGGGCTCCATCACGTGTAACGGTTGCTTGGGAAGACAAACGCTGTAACTCCAAACATACCCCCTTCCTTCTTCTCCCCCCAGCTTTACATGCTGAGCATGATGTCATATGGCATGGAATATCCCTTGGGTCAGTCAGGGTCAGCTGTCCCAGCTGTGTCCCCTCCCAACTTCTTGTGCCCCCCCCCAGCCTCCTCACTGGTGGGGTGGGGTGAGAAGCAGAAAAGGCCTTGACTCTGTGCAAGCACTGCTCAGCAGCAACGAAAACATCCCTGTGTTATCAACACTGCTTTCAGCACAAATCCAAAACATAGCCCCATACCAGCTACTATGAAGAAAATTAACTCTACCCTAGCCAAAACCAGCACATCACCAGCCTTCCAGAAATTCTTAATTCATTTATACTTTTGAACTACGCAACAGTATCTGGCATTAACTTCTACAATTGAATAATAAGTTATATGAGAATGTATGACTTCTTGGTTTAGACCTGATGCCTCATAATTTCATGGGGTATCCTTAACTTCTCCTACTGTTAAAAATAATAGCCATCCCCTCTTCATTGTTTCCTAGCTAGCTAGGAGATCTCAAGATCTCTGTCCCATGCCTGACTATTTTCTCTGTCCTGATATGAAAACCATTCTGTCCTCATCCATTTTTTGTGGGTGGAATTCAGATTAAAAAGCTTTGATTTACTGTTGGAGTTTTTATATCTACCTCATAGATTGACACCTACAGGTAGAAATCTAAATTTAGGTGTCTAAATCTCTGAGCTAAATAACTCCCACCCATCGTTTTTAGTTCTATTCAATTCTTTATGAAGAAAGGAGGAACAGAACTGCACATATTAATCTATACGTGAGTTTGCCAAACATTTATACAGTGACATAATCACATAATCATATTTTTCTTTTCCCTTTTTCCTTTTCTAAAAATTTCTCTCATTCAGTTTGAATTTTTTATTGCTGTGGTCACTGCATCGATGTTTCCATAGAGCTATCCTACAGCAACTCTATTTCTGAGTGATAACAATGTAATGTCCAATCCATAATTGAATACGTACAATATATAATTGAATATGTATATTCCCAGACAAACTACTTTGCATTGATTAGCATTGACTTTCACATGCTGTTTCTGACACAGTCACTCACTGCCATGAGAACCATCTGCCTCGCTTCTCAAGGTCAAATTTGACCATCTCAGCTAATTCTGTGTCATCCACAAACCTTGTGGATATCACCTGCAATATTCACCCCCCTTTCCAAATCATTTATAAGGATATTGAAAAGCACAGGTCCTAAATCAAACAGTTGCATGACTAAGCTGTAGAGCTCCTTTCACTGGGAAAACTGATCTTTTCTCCCACTTTTTGTCCCATTTTGTCTCCGTCTTATTTACTTACAAGAGGACATCTTATTATCTCAGCTTAACTACTTGAAGAGTCTTTGCAGAAAGACTTATTGACATTTGTTTGGAAGTCCATACACACTTTATCAACTAGATCAGCCTTACCTACAAGCTTGTTGACATCTTCAAAGAGTTCAAATAGATTTATGAGACATGGTCTCCTTCTGCAAGAACTGTAATGACTTTTTCCAAATAAATCACATTTATGAAATTGTCTACTCGTTCTCTTCTTTATTATTGTAGTTTTTACCCACTTACTCAGTTTGGAAGTGAGATTTACTGATCTGTGGTTTTCCACATTTGTCCTGGAGTCCTTTTTCTCAAGGCTGAAGACACATTTGCCACTTTCCATCCTTCTTGCAGTGTGGTCAACTTAAATGACACTTTTCATGCTACATTTAGCTTTCTCTTAATCTAGTGTTTGAGGTCTTTCAGAACTCTTGATTGAGTATCATCTTATCTTGGTGCCTTCTTACTGTTCATTTTATTGATTTGTTCCAAAATGTCCTCTGCTGAAACTTCATTTAGGGACAATTCCTCATACTCTCCACTGCTTCACCACTAATGCACCCCTTTCCAGCCTTCCTCTATAATTTGTTCCCTATTATTACAGTTTCCTACCCTTCTGCCAAGTTTCTGAGGCATTTATTATGTCAATAACTTCCTTTAAAATCAGACAATCTAGTTCACTTCTTCTAGGTTTCAGAGTTGCAGCATTTGTATAGATATATTTCTACATTTTGTATTGATCTAGTTGCCCATTTTTCATGGGGCCTGCTTAGCTGGGACTTTAATTGCTGAGACCATTCTTTGCTATTTCCTTCCTCAATGTTATTGATTTCAGTTCCTTCCATTTTTCTAAATTACAAGAATTTTCTTATTTCTCTTGAAGAGGAGTTGCGATCTTGAACCATGTGCTGTTGCTTATTTGGTGAGTTTCCACAACCGTCAACTATAAAAATACCTCATTGCTTTTGAATGTTAAAACCTAGTTTGCAATCTAGTTTCACATTGATTTATATAGCTTATCTCTCCTGTAAAAACTACCTCACCAATGACTAAGAATCTGCTTGTCTGGTACTGTGGCAATTTATAACACTGTGATTCCACTTTCAAAATTCCTTTCCTACTCATTCCTCTGTTGTCAGTACCCACATCATTCACATCACCAGATCCCTCTAGCACTAAGTGTGGACACAAAAGTCCAGCAAAGGCCTCAACAGCACTGCAGAAAATGAGACTTTCTCTCATGTTTTAATACATTTCATCAACATCTCCCGGTATGAGAGTTTCATGATTGCTCACTCATGTTTAAGTTTTTATTTTCTCTAATTCCCATATCTTTTCCTGGCATGCTTCAGGCAGTCAGTTATACCTTTTTTTATATTTTGATATTTCTTTCCTCTTTCATAAATGTGGCACATGGCACTTGTTTCTTTTTATTTCATACTATTGATTTCTGGATCACCTTCTCCAGTTTCTCAAAATCATTGGAAGTCTGATCCTGACCTTCAAAGTGCATCTTGGTTTATCCACAAATTTTATGAGTGAGTTCTTTGTTAAATCTTATAGGTCATTAATTAAAAAACTGAATAGAACTGGGCCCAGGACACACGCCAGCAGGACTCCAGTCAAAATAACCTCCCAATCTGACAGTGCACCATTGCCACCCACATTACAGTAATATCACGTACCTTCTAAATGATGAACCTCAAGCTATGAACTGCACAGCACCTGCTAGGACAATGAATTTGGCTGTGGTCTCCCTCACCCCTTTCTGGAACCAGACTCAAGTCCACAGGGAGGAGGGCTGCCCGCTTGATGGACTATTTTGAGTATACTGCGGGCCATCTTTGCCGGGAGCCCACTTAGTGCCTCTGTTCATGGCAGTATGTGAATCTGTCTGCACATATGCAATAAATCTCATTGCCCCAGGAAGCACTGGCTTTTCTATGCTTGCACAATACAGTTATGCATTAGAGGAAGGGCTGCAACATATGGTCTCTCCCTTATACAGAAACAAGGTAAGTGTCTCACCCAGCCAGAAATACTGGGCACACTGATATAGACCATATTTCTTTAGTCTGCTTCTGAGAGAATCAAGTGGAACAGTTTCAAAAGCTTTCCTAAAGCAAAATATGTCCCATCTGCTGCCTCCTCTTCATCTACTAGACATTATTTTCTCAAAGAAGGAAATTACAGTAAGATCGCATGATTTATTCTTGGTAAATCTATGTTTGTTTTTTTCCTTTTTATCTTCTACTTGCTTTAAATTGATCACGTAATATTTTTTCAGACTTATTTCTGGTGAAAGTGGTCTCTAATTCCCTGATTTCCCTTTTTCAAAAAAGTAAACTGTGTTTGCCTTTCTGTAGTGCTCAGCGATCCTACCTGCCTTCCAAGAGCTTCCAGGGAAGTCACTAATGCTTCAGTAATTGCTTCAGCTACTGTCTTCATTGCCCACATAGCTCTCAGCACATACCCAGAGCAGTTTGAGGCCAGAGTTTCTAATCTGGAGAAACAAAGACAGGAAAATATAAGGCACAGAAACAGTGTAAAAGGACATAAGGGACTAGGCCAAGCTCAGACTTGCTTGTTCTCCTCTCACCTTCGAGGAGGCTCAGCCTCCTCTGACAATGGATAGTTTAGCATAGCATAGAATAGCATAGCATAGCACAGCCTAGTATTAACATAGTAGGAAGCTGCCTTCCAGCTGAGGAAAAGCAAGCTGACAACTCCAAGAAGGCTGTATCTGAAAATACATATTCTGTCGAGAACTTTTGGTCTACTGTGCTGATGGGAATTTAAATACCAGGAGCACACCGGCAGCCGCACATGTGATGACAGAAGTTTGCTGACTTATAGGCAGAATATGAAGCGGTCTTTTATGAGACACCTAGGTGGATGCTAGAAAGTGCTGGGGAGGAGCATGAGGTCCAACTGCATGTCACAAATTTTAAAGGGAAATGCAAGTGAAGGATCCTGAAAGGCAAAGTCAGACTGCTGGCTAGAAGATTAGCCCCAGGGTACTGTTGACAGTTTCTCTGAAATCCTTCCAGTTATACACACAACTCCAATTAGGCAAAGGGGAAGAAGATGCTATCCGGAGGTGATGGTCTCCATCAAAAGTCAAAAGTGAAATCAGACTTTTCACAAGGAAAACATATATGATGTGTTTAATTAAGTGGGAGCTGGGGGAAATCTGTCATGAGCTAAGGCAAACAGATTGCTAAGGGTTGGTAAAACAAAAATACTTTGTGTATCTAGCCAGAGAAAAAGCTTAGTACAGGGATAGGAACAGTTCATAGGTGAAATTTTATTATATCAAAATGACATTGGACTAAAGCTAAACAAAGGTGCCCCCCAAATTAAGAACTACAAATGCATGTCTATAAAAACTTTGTTTTAAATTAAAAAAAAAAAAAAAGCTAGATGAAGTAAAACACAGGTAATAAAATCAGATCATGACACAGCAGAAAACAGTAAATCCCAGTGACAAAAACAATAGTACACCATAGTATGTTGCTGTAACCTACAGGCAAGAGAGTATTAGTCAAAAAAGTGAAAGATTTTTTTTTATATCAAAGAAAATGTTTTAAGGAATCTAGTCAGACTAAAAGTCTTACTGGAAAAGACTATAAACTGAAACTGGCAGTAAGAATGTAAATATATGAGTAGAGTTATCCCATCAGTCACCAGAGAAAGAAGACTGAGTGCTTAATGTTGAGAGGTGAAATACTAAACATGGGGACCTCTATTATGCATAAATAAATCAATATAATGAAGAAAGGTTAGGGAACCAATTTATAGAAACACAGTGTGACTGCTTTTCAGAACTATTAGATCCTGAACATCCAAGAAGAGAGCCTGCTCTCTACTTAATATTATGCAAGGTAGAAGAGGAGTAAGTTCAAGAAAAGGCAGTCAGTGAACCAACAGAGAATATGGGCTGCTCTTACAGAACAGAAAACTCTGTCTTGGAGTGCAATGGTTATGACTTAGGAGGTCTTAATGGGCAAGGAGCTCACCACAAACGCTCAAGGTAAAAGCGTGATAAAATGGGAGAAGTGATTAGAAATAAGGAATCCGTTCAACCTCTGGGTACAGCATCATTGAAACCACTAGTATATCTAATTCTGATGTTCACATTTAAAGCTGTTGAAAGATTAGATTGGGGGCAGAAGAGCCATAAAAAGTATATGAGGAGAGAAGAACATGTAACTGGGAAACTTAAACAGCTCAATTGTGGGGCAATTCGATAAATGCTTTCACAAGGGGAAAATATCAACCAACACTTTTTAATCTAGCAGAGACAGAAGAAAGACTAAGGGCTGAAAAATGAAAGTGATTCAAACTAGAAATGAAACACACATTTTTTAACAGCAGTGATGATTAAATTTGGGAACAAACTACCACCTGAAGTGATGGATTTTGCAACTCTTGACATCTGGAACATAAGTTCCTGTGAAAAGATCAAGTTTTGATAAATAAGAATTTTTTTTTTCCTGAAAAACATTTTTGTCAGAAAATTCTTAGCCACTATTTGGGTTTCTTGTCTTCTTTAAAAGGATGTAAGATGAGCCAGAGAAACAGCTTTGTACATTGAAAGTTGATCAAAATGATGATTAAAAGCAGAATAATGGAATTCCTAGATAAGGAGTATGATATGGTAGAAGCTAATTATCACAGTGTCTGTAATGAAAATTTTGCATCACTAATATTTCAGAATTATTTGAACATATCTTTATAATAATGATCAAAAGAGAACTGCTTGACATAATCTACTTGAACGTTCGAAAGCCTTCTGACAGTCTTTTTCAGGCAGGGCCTATTCCAGAAGAATCCTGCATGGCCAGATATTGTGGATGCTACAGAAAGCCAAAGCACAGACCAACATGCAAGACTACACTAACAGCCAGAACACTGCCTAATATCACAAACAGGTAATTCAGCACAAGCTTTGGCTTTTATGTGGAGGTGCTAAGTGGCATTATTCCAAGTATAATTTTTGTAATTGCAATCAAGGCACCAAGAACTCTTGCATAAGTGCTTTTAATACACTACAGGAATGAAATATGACACATAAGGCACTGAGAACTTGTAGAGCATCATTAAACATACCACAATCATTAACAAATGTGCCAAGGAAGGCTAGTACATTTGTATGTAATTGAAGCGGAGGAGTTGGGCTCCACATTATTATTTTTTTTTGAGTAAAATACTTTAGAAGACTCCAGCTTATCCTGAGTCAATAGAATGTGAAGCATCACTGAAAAAAACATCCTCTTGGGATTTTTCATTGGACTGAGAATTGTGCCACTTCTCAGTAAATGTCAGGCTTATCAGTGTTGTGAGTAAGCATCAGTTAGCTCTCAAACAAGCTGACTCTGTTCATTTTTCTCAGAACTGTATGTAATATTCTCCTGGCAAGGAACAGCTCTTTTAGTAGACTGCAGCACAAATTTGTAAAAGAAGATTGCCTCAGCTCTGATCCAAAAACCAAAAGAGATCTAGAATAGATCAGATGGCTGTAGAAAGATCTGGGTTTTGACTACAAACCCTGGATCATTTGGAGTTAAAGGGATACAAGAAATACAAATATCTCCTTTTCAGATCATAACAGATGCACTAATTGTAAGAAGTTCAACAAGGCCAAGTGCAAGGTCCTGCACATGGGTTTGGGCAATCCCAAGCACAAATACAGGCTGGGCAGAGAACGGATTGAGAGCAGCCCTGAGGAGAAGGACTTGGGGGTGTTGGTTGACAAGAAGCTCAACATGACCTGGCAATGTGCATTTGCAGCCCAGAAAGCCAACTGTATCCCAGGCTGCATCAAAAGCAGCGTAACCAGCAGGTTGAGGGAGGTGATTCTGCCCCGCTACTCCGCTCTCATGAGACCCCACCTGCAGTACTGCGTTCAGCTCTGGGGGCTCCAGTGTAAGAAGGACATGGACTTGTTGGAGCAAGTCCAGAGGAGGGCCGCAAAGATGATCAGAGGGCTGGAGCACCTCTCCTATGAAGATAGGCTGAGAGAGTCGGGCTTGTTCAGCCTGGAGAAGAGAAGGCTCTGGGGAGACATTATAGCAGCCTTCCAGTACCTAAAGGGGGCCTACAGGAAAGCCAGAGAGGGACTTTTTACAAGGGCAGGTAGTGATAGGACAAGGGGTAATGGCTTTAAACTGAAAGAAGGTAGACTTAGGTTAGATGTAAGGAAGAAGTTCTTTACTGTGAGGGTGGTGAGGCACTGGGACAGGTTGCCCAGAGATGCAATGGATGCCCCATCCCTGGCAGTGTTCAAGGCCAGGTTGGATGGGGCTTTGAGCAACCTGGTCTAGTGGAAGGTGTCCATGCCCATGGCAGGGGTGTTGGAACTAGATGATCTGTACTTGGCACTGGTGAGGCCGCACCTCAAATACTATGTTCAGTTTAGGGCCCCTCACTACAAGAAACACATTGAGGTGCTGCAGCATGTTCAAAGAAGGGCAACAAAGCTGGTGAAGGGTCTAGAGAACAAGTCTTATGAGGAGTGGCTGAGGGAACTGGGGTTGTTTAGCCTGGAGAATAGGAAGCTGAGGGGAGACCTTATCACTCTCTACAACTACCTGAAAGGAGGTTGTAGTGAGGTAGGTGTGTGTCTCTTCTCCCAAGTAACAAGCAATAGGACAAGAGGAAATGGCCTCAAGTTGCGCCAGGAGAAATTTTAGGTTGGATATTAGGAAAAATTTCTTTACCAAAAGAGTTGTCAACATTGGAACAGGCTGCCCAGGGAAGTGGTTGAGTCACCATCCCTCGAGGTTTTTAAAAGATGTGTAGATATGGCACTTCGGGACACGGTTTAGTGGTGGACTTGGCAGTGCTAGGTTAACAGTTGGACTCAATGACCTTAAAGGTCTTTTCCAACCTAAATGATTCTATGGTCTTTAAGGTCCCTTCCAACACAAACCATTCTACGATTCTATGAAAACTTTCTTAATACTTGTTTACCTACTTCAAATTACATCAGTAGCTTCAAGTACATTTTTGACCTGTGAGTGGTTAATGACATCAATATTTGCAATACATTTTCATCCCTTTATAAAGATCCTTTATTTATTTCCACCATGTAGCTTTTCTCTTTATATTGCTAGATGAGACCTAGCAGCATCATGGTGAGAGCTTCATTAGCATTCAAATAAAAATTTATTGTTTGCTTATATAGTGGGGAGCTGAGTTCAGCATTCACTGTTCAGTGTTCACCATTACCATCAGAAGTGTTTACTTTCATATCTATGTTTCATTTTCTTTTGACAGAACATAACAAAACACAAGAAAGGCTGCACTGGGTCAGATCGAAGGTTCCTCTACTGCAGCATCTGGTTTTCAATGCAGATGCCCAGGGAAGGAGTTTAAGAACATACCAGGCATGCAGCAGTGCTTTCTTGGAATATTATTCTGTTTTCCAACAATAAGTGTCTTGGGACTTTTTGACTCACAATCCTTGGGTTTACTATTTAACAGGTTACACTTTAAATTCTCTTCATTAACTTTTCCTGTTACCCCTGGAGCACAAGTAAACTTTGAGCATCCATAATATCCTACGGCAAGGGATTTTACAGCTCAATTACAAGTTTTGTAAAGAACCATCAACCAGATTAAACTGATTTCTAGTTGTTGCTTTGGAAGAGACACTAAAGGGACTTCTCAGTTCGGAGAGAAGGTGGCAAGGGGATACAAGTGAGACTTATAAAATCATGGTCACAGCAACTCTAGGTGGACAGTGCAGGCAGATGGACCACTGGTCTGACCCACTAGAGCATTTCTTATGTTGTTATGACTAGGTCATCCTAGTTGCATCTTCAGGACCCTTTCAAGAGCTCTAACAAATTTGTGAAATGTGGTTTCTCACTAGAAAAACTTTCCCTAATATGTTGGGGTTTATCCATTTAATCATTTTTTTCTTATAATTTCTACTCACTTGCTCAGTACAGACTTCAGTGTGACGGTCTGCAATTCTTCACTCCTGGGGACCTTCTCAGGGATTGCTGTCACATTTACCATCTTCCATCCCTCCTGCAGGGAGACTGATTTAAGTGACGGGTTACACACTATAAGTAGCTCCATAATTGCATATTTGTTTTCCTCCAGAGCTCTTGAGTGGTTACCATATGGTCTTGGCAATTTCTGACTCTTCATCTTATCAATTAGTCCTAAAATGCATTTTATTGTCATTTAATTTGAGACAGTTCCTTACACTTGTCCCCATAAGTTTGGCTCTCATGGGACAATAACCTCCCTCAACCATAGTGAGCACCAACACAAAGCTGCAGTTTACTTTTCAACAGCATTTTTCCTCTCCTACAGTAATCCTTTCAGAGACTGGTCATCTGTTGACCAAAACTCTGGAAAAGTACCTGATTCTGGCAACTTTGAAAATATTTTACTAGCATTTTATTATTCCTTTAGTGAGTTTGCACCTTAAAATTTTCCCTTGCCTGCCCTACAGACTTAGCTTTACAGTTAATGCTTTTTTTTTTCTTTTTTCATTTTTTTTTTCAGTTTCTGTATTTGCTCAGAAATCCATGATTTTGAATACTCTCTTCCACTCTGCTGTTAGAATATTGCCTTTTTGGTCCCTTGCAGAATTATTTCACTTAGTGATATATTGCTCTGAGCTTCAGATAGGGTGTTTTTATCTAGTTTCTCATCCTCTGTATCCTTATAGGAGCTGCTTTTAATTTCCTTTTAAGAAGGTCCCATACTTTTGAATAGGTCCCATTTTTAAGTTAGGTATTACTGTGTCGTGGTTTAACACCAGCCGGCAACTAAGCACCAAGCAGCCGCTTGCTCACACCTCCCCAGCCAGTGGGATGGGGTAGAGAATCAGAAAAGAAATAAAACTCGTGGGTTGAGATAAAGACAGTTTAATAGGACAGAAAGGAAGAAAATAATAATAATGATGATAATAATGATAATAATAACAAGGATAAAATGACAATAATAATAATAATAATAATAAATTAATTAGAATATACAAAACAAGTGATGCACAATGCAATTGCTCATCACTCACCAACCGATGCCCAGTTAGTTCCCAAGCAGCGATCTGCCCCCCACCAGGCCAACTCCCCCCCCCAGTTTATATACTGGACATGATGTCACATGGTATGGAACATTTCTTTGGCCAGTTTGGGTCAGCTGTTCTGGCTGTGTCCCCTCCCAACTTCTTGTGCCCCTCCAGCCTTCTTGCTGGCTGGGCATCAGAAGCTAAAAAATCCTTGACCTAGTATAAACACGACTTAGCAACAACTGAAAACATCAGTGTGTTATCAACATTCTTCTCATACTAAATCCAAACCATAACACTATACCAGCTACTAGAAAAAAAATTAACTCTATCCCAGCCAAAACCAGGACATATTGTGAGGTAGTTGTTGGGGAAAATTAAATACTCCTAAGATACACTGTCACAAATCCCTCAGAAAAAAAAGACAGGTATCCACCAAGGTGTTTTCAAAGAAGGGAGGCTTTGGATGAACGAGGACATCTAACACCTCCAGCTGGAAGGGGAAGGATGGGGAGGACTCTGCCATGGCACTGCAGGGAGCAGGGATCTGGATGCTGGCTGAGGCGGGCAGAGGAACCTCTAGCACCAAGCTTTCAAAAGGGCTTGCGAGAAGGCTGCATCAGGGACAGGTAAAAGAGAGGTAGGGAATGTGGAGAAGCAACTCCCAGAGGAGGATTTATGTTCAAAAGCAGGAATGCACCTGTGTCAGCAGAATGATGTGAACTCACTCATTCAAGAGAGGGGAGGTGGAAAGATCTTCTGTTATTACAGGCTCTCTACACTCACACAGGCAGTATTTATGGAGCAGAGCTGTCAGATGTAGCCTTTTTTCAGCATGCTGGACCTCTCTTCTGCTAGGTGCGCTCTGGGGAGGCCACAGAGAGCTTGGGGTGAAAGCCCGTGTGCATTTCCCTACACCACGGCTCCCACCTCTGCTGCAGTGCTCAGCACCCTTGTGGCTTACAGGAATTAATGATTCATGGATGACGGAAAAGCTGTGTTGCTTTTCTGGGTGGCTGGCATCCAGCTCACCTGGAAGAAATGATCTCAAATGAAAAAAAGAGGGGACAGCTCCCATTGGGATGCAGCATGGGCCATGCACCTCTCTCTGCAAGGGCAAGCATGCAGGCAGGACAGCTCTGGTGCTATGTCACTGGCTGGTGTCATCCTACACTTGGATGTGACTGACAGTGGTTGGTCAGCCTCAGGGTACTTAGGATACTGGTCTGTCCAGGCAGCTTTTTGCTCACAGCTGTAAGTGTCCCAGTAGAGCAGCACCCTGTCTGTGGGGACAGGCTCCCTCCTCATGCAGACAAGGTTTACAAAATGCAATGTAAATGGAATATAAAGCAGGCAGCTGGCAGAATCCAGGCAGGCCTGCAGATCCACAATGACTCACAGAAACAAATCTACCAGATGTTTCGGCCTCACAAGGGAGCCACACGCCTGTCCTACTGCAGGAATTGTGTTTTGCCTCCTGTTGTGTTGGCTTCCTGCAAGAACGCTGGAAAATGGTGGTGGTTTGAGAGTTACTTCCCCTTCCTAAAACTGGTGCTACAATAGGTTTCTGTAGTTAGTGAATATCAACAAGAAATAAATCAGAGCTTGGAGAAACGCTGTTCTCCACTGTTTCTCCAGTGTGGCTTGTTTACACTGCTGTGCTGCAATCTGAAAAACGCCATCTATAATGAATACTAAATAGTGGGAGTCTTTTTCTCAGCAATGTGTTACTAAACCTGATCGCTGTGCAGTATAATATGCTGGGAGAGAGCGGGGGCTTGGCTGTGTTTCTCTGTTTCATGCAGTCATAGAAACTGTCAAGCTTAGGTGCCTCTGTGATCTCCAAGCAGCATGTCTCCCTACACCCTTTCCTAGCTACCCATTTATTTTTAAAATGTTCCATTGTTACTGTAGCTCAGTTCTTTCAGCCAATTTTAATGTCATTATTATTTCTGTCTCTTTAAAATTTATCTACTTATGCAATTTTAATATTTTTTTTTCAAACCAATTCATAGTAATACGTTAACAGCTGCCTTGTAGTGGAAGTCACCTAGAGTTAACACTCAAAAGTCCTCACTATTAAGAAATGACTCACCTCTGTGATATAAAATCTGTACTGCATTGCCTTGCACCCCTGTCCTCAGTACATTCACATGTGTCTCCACTTCATCACCAAGAACTTTTCCGACCTTGCGGTGAGTACCTGCCTGTGGAGGGTACATGCAAAACCAAAGGGTACCAGAAAGCAAGAACATTTTTCTGCACACTAATGACTTCTAGAGTACTTCTACAGCTCCTTAAGCTTAAAGGACCAGGAACTAGAAGAGGTCCTATATTGCAGAAGATGGTGAAAAAAGGGACAAAAGAAGAAAGAGTCGTAACAGGGCCCCTGCTCACACTTCAAAATTCCTGTAGCCAACATGGAATATATCTGCTTCTATTTTGGGAGTTTGATGACACTTTTGATTTCCCTCCTCTGCCAGCAGTTTCATCTTCCAAACAGTTCAAGGCATGACCATGATGATAATTCTACATAACAAAATGCACAGCGGAAACTGTACTGACCCAAAGGCTTGTTAACACACAGCGTAGGTAAAGAGTTTGTTGGGTGGTATTTTTTTGCCCTTTAGAATACTGAATTCAGGCAAAATCAAAGTTTCTGAAAAACAGCAAATTGTTCATACTAGTGTAATGCATGTTCTTTCTTCCTTGACTTATATACTGGAGTGTTCATATAAATATACATACACTTCCTATACACAGAGTATCAAACACTCCAGCAGAAGTGGTACAAGACAAAGTATAATACCTTGTTCTGGTAAGATCAAACTTACAGTCACGTGGGCGCACTGAACAGGAGATACTAAAACTTATCACACACGTACTTCTTGTTGAGCTGTGCAAAGGTCATTCTGTTCTGTGAATAAGCCCATGTCAACAGCGAGCATATATTAGAGTTCAGAAAACACTTTGCTGAGGAGATCCAGGCTTTCTGGGTTAAAAGGTTATGAAATTTAGTCTAATCTCTATTTCTATTTTCTTAGATGTTCACTACCAATCTATTATAGGCAAAGACGTCAGTGCATCCCAAAATTAAGGTTTCCCAACTTCTTCTTTTACATGACCGTGACCATATTTTTATAAGACTCGCTAGACTTGTGGTTCAAACTGTTCAGAATTCTCTCAAGCTAGCCTGAAATATCTTTTTTAAATTAAGCTGATTTGCATCATAATTTCTCAGACTGAAAGAAAATAATTTCTTTTTGTTAAAACATTCCTTCCACCACTCTCAAGAGCCTTTTGTGTCTCTGTGCTTTATCACAGGAATTTCACATTTGGCACAGGGTTTCTCCTGGTGAGAGGTTTGTATCTGTTGCCTTCACAACTGTCCACAAAGTTCTTACACCTTCAAACAACTGGAACAACTAGCAGTCATCTACAAGTCAAACAGAACAACTAAGATACCAATTTAACACCCAGGAAAAGAAAAACACTGGAATAATCTGAATAATTTCTAAGCACACAGAAACTAATAAGGAGATGAGTGCTTGTCAACATGAATTCCTCATGAACAAAACAAGCTGACTCAATCTAATTTCACTCTCTGATGGATGAGACTTTGTGGATAAGGAAGAAACAGCCAATACCACATACCTCAATGTCACTGAGGCTCCTGACATTGTCCCACATGACATTCATGAGTGCAAGAATTCCCTGGCTAAAGTCATGACACAAATCTGGTTGGAATCTGCACTCTGAGAGTTAGTTTCCAATGGTTCACTGTGAAACGTAAAGGACAAATTGAATGGTTACTCAGCTGTTCATAAGTTCCATTCAATATTTTATTGATAGCCTGGATGAGGGAATGGACTGTGTGTTTATTAAATCTGCCAAGATTAAATCTGCGAAGAGCGGCTACAAATACATGGGGGATAGCAGTATTAAAAACTTTTGACAACTTGGACAAGTTGTCTATAAATATAGGAGTCATCTCAATTGTAAAAAGTGTGGCATTTTAACTTAGGCAGGAGTAAAGTGCACAAATACAGGATAGACATCAGCTGGGCAGAAAGCACTCTGGAAAAAAAAAAGATCTGAAGGTTCTGATAGATCACAAGCTGAACAAGGGTTATTGTCCTGTGCAAAGAGAAGACACTACGCAGATATATTAACAGAAGAATTACCTACAAGGCATCTTGCAGGTCCTTTGCTGTACTCAGTAACGCCTCAGTGCAGAGGCATATCCAGTCTCAAGTACTGCTCCTCAAGAAAGGTTGACAGGCTAAGCAGCAAGAATAACAATAATGGTTAGAGGTCTGGAAAACATGACCTGAATCAAGAGGCTGAGAACAGGAGGTGCTCAAAAGAGAGGCGGCCATGGAGAGATGCAGTGACAGTCGTGACAGAGTCAGGATCGGTCCAGTAACGGTCCTGTAGCAGACAAAAGTCTGCTACAAAATGGAAGAGAAACAACAGTTCTGCATATGCCAAGAACATCATAAGCAGATCTGATTCTATTGTGGAAGAAGAAGCTGGACTAAGTGATCAGCTGAGATTTCTTCCAGCTTTGGTTTTCAATGATTCTGTGCTCACCGATGCTGATTAGAGTTTGTCTGTACTCAATTTGTCCTGATGTACCCCAGTGACTTCATACAGTAATTGCTCATGCACATTTACATCATTTCTGCATTAACATCATCATTAAGGTTACAGTGTTTTACATTCATCTTACCATCTTAAGACTATCTGTCTTACAAATACCTTATCAAAATGCTATTTGCCAAACCAGCTTGACTTGCAACTCATTAATCAAAAGACATTTTAATAATTAGTCCTCAAATAGTAATTCAATAAAATCTTCGTATCTTGATTTTCCTTTCTAACCAGCGCAATGGGCAAAAGGGTTTGTAATCATTTGGCACCACTACTTTCAGACTCAAAGAATCTAAATTAGAGCTGCTGGTGACAGTCTCCCATTCCACTGCCACAATTTTAGAAACTACTACAATTTTAGAAAAAATTGTAAACATCTTGGGCCTCTCAGTTCCAGATTCTTATAGAAGACACCAGATCACTACTGCTGCCATTAGCATCTGGTCCAATCCGTGGCACAAAAGCAGGACCAGCACTACCTATGTCCATTCTGACATTGGGAGAGATGCACTTAAAATCTTCCCCAGATCACCCATTTCAGTGATTACACATCCTATATTAACAATGTATTCCTAATGTCTCTGTTAGTGCAGTTCAGCCTGTTATCTCCAGCCATCTCCCCAGTGGGCATGGAAAACAGTTTAAGATGCAGTGGCCAGGCAGGGCAGCTGACTAATATGACTGCTTCTTAGTCACAATTACTTCTCAGGGTGCCAAAGGAAAGCAGTGCTGCCTTATCAAATAATTATAATCAATTACCAATATTGATCAGAACCAGCTATAGCTGAGCTTCCCACAGGATCCATTGAATTAAATGGTTGTGCTGTAGTATTGCTGGAAGGAGAACAAAGATCCTTGTGAAGTTGTGCAGGTTCTAAGATTTATGAAAATACAGCTCATTTCACTGGCATACAATCAGTTAAATCAACATTATATAAAACCAGAAATAATACAAGCCACAGACCTTGTTAGCTCTGTATACCTTTACACCATTGTTAAATTGAGTTGATACGCCAGAGAGTGGAAACCCAAAAGATTCCAGATTTATCATCTTGATTCTTTACATTTGTTCTCAAGAATTTACACTGCTGCCAGCTCCTCTTCCATTCCGATTACCTTCTTTGTAACATATTGGCTTTCTTACTTTTACTGAATAATTCCTGGTCTATTATATCTATAATTATACTAATAATTAAGCATGCCTTTTCATCAGCTAGCAGCTAATTACTTCTGTTCCTACCCAGCTTGCTCAGAAAACAGTCAATTCATCTGTATCCATATCACTCTCACTGTTGCTAAGCAGTCAATGCTAGTCAGCAGTGGCACTGTAACTGGCGTTGTTTGGTTCACCCTGGCTTTAAATGTATTTTGCAATAGCTGAGTGATGGTGCCTTTCAACCTCAGAGTAAACGTTTTTCACTGGTAAGCAAGCTTTAGTCACACACTGAAGTGCAGCACCTGCTTGGCAAAGAGTGCTTATCCCCACCAGTTTCAGAGCAGCTTTGGAGCTGTTTGTAAGCAGCTACTACTTACTGCAAGGAGCGGTCTGTAATTGGAGAGACCCAGAAAGAATCAGCTACCAAACCACGCTCTACCAACTGCAGTCTTAGTCTTTTTTTGGTCAGACCTTACCCAAGATTTTGTTACATGCAAACTGAAGTCACGAAGTAATCTAAGCTCTCAATTCTCTCGCATTATCACAGTGAAGAACTACTTGCATTTACACACTGTCCTTCCAGACTTCTTGGTATACCGAATCATTCCTGTGTCCACTAATCTGAGAACTGGACATTGTCATCGTGACTCTGCTATCTCACTCTGGTTCCCACCAGCACAGCATAGATGGGGTCTGCCCCAAACCACTCAAGCTAGTTAGTATCAGACTTCAGTGATGCGGCGTCAAATCAGCCCAAATTTTCAAATTACCTGTCATTTTGTCCACTGTAGGTTGGAGAGAGAAGCTGATGTTCCAGGGCCAGAATTCCCACCATCTCCGGCCCTGGCAAGCCACTTCCTTCCCTGTTTCTCAGTTAATGAAATCAGTGAAATTAACATTAGTGAAATGTTAATGGCTGATATTTCCAGGCTTCCTAGAGACTGGGCTAGGCCAAAACCCTTAATCCTTTTACCTGATTCATGACTGCATACTCTGAAATGAAGAAATGTTGGCAAATGAAGTGGTTGTGCTTGATTCCAGAGGAAGGGAATTAAAAAATGAGGAAATTTGTTAAAAAAAAACCGCTCAGAGTGGCAGCCAGAAAGGCAAAATGTTTTCCGATGGCAGGTAGACTATTTCAGGATTCTATATTGGAGGCTCAAAGCAAATGCATATAACCTGTCAAAAAAGACTTGAGAGAAAAACAAAAAGCTAGCATCATAAAACAGCAGGATCAGGGAGGCTGTTGGAAGTTAAAAGGTATCCTGCAAAAAGCTGAAGTTGTCTCTGAAAAAGGAAAACTAAAAAGAACATAAATTCTGGCAGACTAAATGTAAAAGCACAATAACATAGACTGAAGAAAGAGTTTAGAAGCAGTTTGCTAAAGAAATAATAAAAAAAATGTAATAAATCCTTCTTGAACACATCAAGAGCAAGAAGCTTGCAAGAGCCAGTGAGCTATACAGGTATGAAAGAAGCACTCAGAAAAGATAATGCCATTGCAAAAAATCTCAAATTCTTCTTTTAAAAATCTCTGTTCACCTGGAGAATCTCAGAGAAACTCTGAAACCAGTATCTGGTTTATAAGGCATTCACAGAAGGCTTGTCTTAATTTAAGGTTGTTAAGAGTAGATAACAAACCACACAAAATGAATAACATATCACTGGGCACAGATGATATTCATACAAGGTTTTTACAGAATGTTAAATATGAATCATCTGAGCTAATACCCTTAGTATGTAACCTTTTGCTGAAAATTGCCGCAATTATCAAAGGACTGGAAGGTAACTAATAAGAAATCAGTTTTTAAAAATAAATCCAGTGGTGATTCAAGAAACCACAGATCACTAAGTCTAATGTCCATACTGGTCATATCGGCTAAAGCTCTAGTAAAGAACAGAATTAGTGAATACATGAATAAAAGTAACACATTAAGGAAAAGTAAACATGACTTTTGTAAAAGGAATCTGAGCCTCCTAAATCTGCTGGAATTCTTTGAAGGAATCAAAAGCATGTAAATAACAGAGAAATCTTCCCTGTATTTCCAACTCACCCCAAGCTTCCAGAACCCTCAGACACTGAAGGTCTCATCAAAGGCTTTTAAATAAACTGAACAGCCAGGGACTACAGGTAAGGACCTCACAAAGTTAAATAGTTTCATATTGGAAAAAGAAGGCAAGACTAAAGGATGAGTTTTCACAGTGGAAGATGATCATCAGTGGAGTCCCATGGGGATTAAGGTCCATTGTGTTCAGTGTGTTCAGAAGTGATCTGGAAAGTAGGTGGAATAGTGAAGATTTCTGATAAAAACTAAATTAATCAGGATAGTATTTACTACAAAAACTTGAAGATCTCATGACACTGAGCAGCCTCATAATAAAGTGGAAAATAAATTTCAGCCCTGACAACTATAATCTGCCTATCCATGAAAAGCAATGCTAACTTTACAGAGTGATAGGCTCTGAACTAGTTTGCACAATTTAGGAAATGCATCTTGATGTTATAATAGCTAGTTCTATGAATACATCACCTCATTGCTCAAGAGCAATCAAAAAAAGAAAATCAAAGGTTCAGAGTTCTTAGGAGAGAAAAGTATGACTTTGCCACTGTATGAATTCATGGTGCAACTGCTTCTCGAAAACCAAGTGCAGTTCTGGTACCCTTGCCTCCAAAAAAAAAAAAAAAAAAAAAAGGAAAGAAACCGTAACAGGAAACAGAAAAGATACATGGCAGAATGACAAACATGGTAGGTACAAAACTGCTTCCATGTGAAAAACAAAGTTAGCATGCAGAAGTTGAATAGGAAGTGATCACTTGCCATTTGTATTTACCAATTGTACTGAGCCGGCCGGGAGCCAGAAAGGGGAGACAGACATTGTACAAGAGCTCTGTCATGTGCCTTTTTGTTCAGCTGCTGAAGCCTTCATATTCTGTCAGACAAAAATTTCAAGGGATATGTAAGAATTGCAACAGCTAGGTTTCATACACAATCCCAGCATGTTTTCGGGAAAAAATATAAGGGGAAAAGGGAGGAACAAAAGACTGCTGTACTTGCAGTACTTTTTGTTTCCATTACTTCATTCACAATCATAATTCATTAGAGGTCTCCACTTCCTTTCCCATCTGCCCTCCCCAAGCTACAATTTCTGAATTAAAATAAATAAAAAAACACTTAGGCAGCATTTACTAACACCTGACTATGGCAATCCAGCCATGTTGCTTGCCAGCCTCTATAGTGATGTATTTTAACACAGCTCCTCTCACCTTTTTACATTTCTCTCATTTTTCAAACTCCTTTGAGCATTGTGGGTTCAGGTTGTTAACTCAGCTCCTTCAAGGACAGCGCTACTTTTCATTCAGTCGTGCAGTGGCTAGTACCAATTGGTCCCATACCTGATAACAGCCTTAAACTACTGGCAAGCTATTAATAATATGCAAGCAATCATTTTAATTGCAACCGGGTGTCTACAATTTAGGAGCTGTACGAAGAGTTCCTTCTAGCTAAAATATTATTGTCCCATTGTGCATTTTGGAGTTTAGCTCTCATTAAAAGTAATAGAGGGAAATAGTCTGTAGCAAACTGAATGTGTTTGTTTTCACAGTTCACCTCCTGCTCCTCTACACTAAAACACACTCTCACTCAGTGACAAGACCACAGCTGTTGCCATCTTTTACTTACCTGCTGAGTGCAATATTTAGCTTGAGGGACACTGAAGTTTTCTGTTTGTTAGTTATCAGGTCAATAACTCTCACCTTATCACTTCAGTTTCCATTCTGTTGATAAAACCTGTCAGCCTTCCTTGAGTGGTTCCTGGCCCTCAGAAGAGATCACACTAAAGTGGCACAACCAAGTAAATCTGCAAGGGATGTGCTCCTGACTTACCAAAGGGAAGGGGGGAGGGCTTGAATTTCTCTCGCTCTTCCTCCTTGCATGGCTCCAATGTCCAAGCGCTTAGAGCTGTGCTGAAATCCTCCCTACAGATCCAGCAGTTCAAGTCAGCTCAGGTCTTTGAATATGGCCCAGAGGAGATGTCTGTGGAGCTGAAATTGATATGTTTAAGCGCAAGAGACAATAATCATTTCTTCAAGTATAAGCTAAAAATACCCAGAAGAAAGTGGAATTCATAATGGAGATTTTAAAGATCTGTGACATACCAGAGTCTGCACGAGGGTTTTAATGAGAGAGAAGCCAATTTAATTGGTCAGTGTGAGCAGATGCTTTGCTGGGTGAGTGGGCTATAACGTCTCACATTCCCATTTAATGCCAGGAGCATCACCGCTGTGCTTAACATGGCTGCGACAAGCCCATGTCAGAGAAGCGCATTGTCAGAATCGGGAAGAACCTTGATAATCAACATCTCTGCGTTGTCAGATCACAGAGCTGAGACAGAAGGAGAAAGCACTAAAAAGAGAAGGCAAAAGCTGACAAAGGAACATTTCTAAAGGTAATTGCATGACTGACCATCTCCGGTTGTCATTTGTTTCATTATTATGCTAGGCATGAAGCTAAAACAGCCCGTTAAGTTTTAAAGTCTGTTAACGCTGCGTTAACAGGGAGTTGCTGAGTACCAGGGTTAAAATCTGCAGGCCTACCCTGTGAAAACACTTCTGGAGTGTATGTCACCATTCATAGGAAACCCAGAAATAACTTCCGTGGACCATTCAATTATAAGCAATCACCACACAGCGCTCCCTCTACTTGTGGCATGGCTCATCAATCAGGTTTTCTGTCACCATGTCTCTTCTCATAGCAGTCACCAGAAGGCTGTGAGCTCCCTCCGAATTCATGTGACATTTACTGTCAGGGGCTGTCAACACCAAGAGATTCTCCCAGGGCCTCAGAGTTCATCACAAAGCAACAAGATATATCCCCAGAACGCGGTCCCAGTTCCAGCTCTGGATTACAATGACTGACTGAGGGGCTTTGCAGCAGTCAGGGAAGACTGAAACGGCAGTGTGAGCTACAGCTTATGCCCAAACACCTTCCCTTTCTTATTTTCTTGTTAGAAAAATACAACCACATTAAGAGAGGTTTTAGGCCTATGATTAATTAAGACTTCCTCAAAAATGCCCCTTATAAACTTATTAAGAGAAAGATGAGACTGTTTACTTTGAAATTTAGCCTTCCCATCTTCAGCATTGATCCTGCATTCAATGTCTGGTTAACAATACAGTGACCTAGTGGAAAAAATTTATAAAACTTAATAAATTGCAGTTGGCAGTATTGACAGAGTGTGTATATGCACATTTGGTTTCATATGAACATATTACAAGAAATCTAATAAAGTAAAACAAACACATTTTCTTTGTCTGTGAGCTGTGAAACTAGATCATCTGTAATTACAATGTTTCGAGTATACTTGGTGAAAGTCGTATGGTGGGGTTTTTTTAGTGGTAAATTTCTGGCTTTAGGAAAAAAAAAAAAAAAAACCTGTTGTGTATCAAAGCTTGCATGTTCCACTAAGTTACTTTGCTCAAGATGCAGAAAAAGAAAAACACAGATGAAAACCTAAGTTACCAGAAGACCACTATGAGACAAGAGGGAACAGCTCCAGCACCCAGGCAATAAAGTTCCAGTGGCAAATATGTCTCAAAGAAATAGTCAAGAACTTAGAGATATGTTGATTTTGCCTGGACTTTAAGGAGGGACTGGCATTAACAAGCATTTAAACCAGTGAATAAGAGAGTGCTTTCAATTACAAGGTTTTAAAAGACCTCAGAACGTGTATAATCTCCTAAAACTTCAATGTTTGTTTTTAACTTGCTTTCTACAACCAGTCTGGTTTCCTCTTCCCACCAAAATAAATCTATTTCTTAAGGAGCACAGTATTTATTTCCCTAAGGAGCAAAGTATTTATTTTCCTAAAATTATTGTGTGATAACAAACAGTCTTCTCAGCCTCTTCTCTTACACTCTGTGTGCTAGCCCACTGATCACCATCATCTGAGCCCAACAATCCAGGCAATTTTCCATCCAAATTACAGTCCATTTATCCAATCCATACCTCAGCAATTTGGTAAGATGATAATATGGGAGACCATGTCAAAGGCCTTGCTAAAGTCAAGATAAACAACACCCACTGCTCTCCCCTTGTTCTGTGAGCCAGTCTCATCACAGAAGGCAATCAGGTTGGTTAGGCATGATTGCCCTTGTCAAATCCATGCTGGCTGTTCCCAGTCACCTTCTTGTCCTTCACATGCTTAAAACAAAGTTTCCAGGAGAAGGTGTGCCATCATCTCCCAGAGACCCAAGGCTAAACAGAGTGTTTTAGAGTTGCCCATTCCTTCTTCTTACCCTTCTTGAATGCGTATGATGTTTGCCCTTTTTCAGTTACCAGAATCCTCTCCTGATTACTGTGATCTTTCAAAGTGGTCCTGCAATGACATCAGCCACCTCCCTCAGCACTCCTGGGTGCATGGACCACCACCAATGGTCAGAAATGCTGTAGCAAGACACTCTGCACCTGCAGCAATTCCTCATGGCTTATTGCCTCTTCCTTCTCAATGTCCTTTCTACTCTCTGACTGCAAGCTGCACGGACACAAACTAGCTGAGCTGGGAAGACACAAGAAGCAGCTCTCACGCAGAATGCACTGTCCTCCTGCCTGCATAGCTGGAGTCATTTCTCTCCATGACATTTACTCCTTTAGCCACGTTACTCCACAACAGCCTACATCTCTGATCTTTGCTATCTCAACTTTGTCTTGCTCTGGACAGTCCCCTTCCTCGTCTCTCAGAATCCCCCTCTCATCTCATCTTCATTTGGCTATTTTCCTTCTCCAGAGTAAAAGACGCAAACGCACAGCAACTGCACAACTGACATTGTTCAACTCCTGTGGCATCCTCACAATATGAATCAAAACAGATTAGCTCTGCTATTGACTTGCCAGTTGCAGGAAAGAGAGAGTATCACACACCGAATGACTCGGGACTTGAAAGGAAACTAGGACTAACAGCATTAAAAATACAGGGATTAGCCGAGAAGATCTTGGATGAACCAATACCAACAAATGCAGTTTAAGTTTTTGGAGCATTAATTACTGATATCAACTTGATAAGTGAGAAAATTAAGGCAAGATTATGGAGTGGAGATACTGATGTTTCTATTTTGCATGTAATTTTCATCCCCAAACAAACTGTAGTAGCTTAGCAAATACCAGTCTACTAACATGAGACAATTACAGACACATTTACTAAAACAGACAACTAAATGACTTTGTAATTAAGGTATTTAGCCAAATCTGGGGTGAAAAGGATAAAGGATTTGTGTGCCATAAGACACTACAAAAAAATAAAAGCTATGGAAAACCAAAAGGAATTCAGTAGTTTAAAGCAAGCATTTAGGCTGATGAAAGAGAGTGATTACGTATCTCCTGGAAAGCCATGCTTGGAGCTAACCTTGCAGCCAGCCAAGCATAAAACACAGATAATATTGAACAAGAAATACCAGTTCATAACAGGAATTACCAGCAAAGAGAACACCATATTCTGGAAAGAGAGACAAACTGCCAGAACAACCAAGAATTTCTGTGCCTATGGAATGAAGAAATAAACAAGAAAGTACGCTGTTCAGCTGAAACAAGCGCAGGGACAGCAATATTCATACTTCTGAAGGAAACCACTAGGGTAAGGAGAATATAAAGCATATCTTTTTCTTACATTGGCATGCCATGCTCTCGGTTGGGAACTCTGCCATCTCCTGTTGCAATACGGTTGAAACACACTGGCCAAGGAAGGCCCCTGCGAGCACGATCAATCACAAAATCAGGCTGACTGCAGACAAGAGGTGGATGCAGGTTCATACACAACCCAAACCAAAACCACATCTTAATGCATTTTTTACACATTTCCATTCACAAATGTTTTGCATTTACACCCATTTCCCAGATATAATTAATCACATCACTGGTTACAGGAAGATCAAGTGACTGAGTTTCTGTTCACACCTGAAATTACTTTCTTGCTACAAGAAAAGTATTTTGCAGTATGCGATTTCTCCTTGTCTTATCTCAATTGCAGGGCACCCAAATGTCCACCTGCGCTGCCGTTGCAGGCCATTCTGGGTCTGGAAAAGGCACGGTTTCTTAGGCGATCTCAGGTTTGGGTATACTGCAGCACTCCCCGCTACTAATTTGGTCCCTACCTTCCAAGTCCTCACACCCAGGGCGTTTCTCCGGGCTCAGGGACTTCACAGAAACCCCAGATCTGCAGCACAACCGGCTGCCCCCACCTGCTTGAGCTTTCCAAGGGGGATTTATCATCCCCCGCCCCCGAGCCACAGGCGATCCCCAGAACACCCAGACCTACAAGCGACCCCCGGGCCTTCAAGGAACACCCGCCCCCCCAGCACCCACTGGGCCTACAAGGCACCCCGACGCACAAGGGGACCCCCGGGCCCTAGGCGGGCCCCTCCAGGCGGCCCGGGCCTCCCTCAGCCCCGCCCCTCCCCCGTCCCACAGCACGGCCCTTCCCGGGCCGCCGCGGCCGCCCGCGCCGTTCCCGCGCTCCGCCGGGCGCCGCTCTAGCTCCTCTCTATGGTACGGCGGTGCAGTCTATCCCTGCCCGGCGGGTGGGCTCGGGCCGCCTGAAACCCCCTCCACGGAGCTTTAGCCCGTGGGGGCTCCGCTCTCCCCGCAGCCCGGTGCGGGGGCCGCCGCCCCTGCCCCGCGGGAGGCCCGGCGGGCCCGGCCGCTCCCCCTCGGCCGCTCGGTCCTCTCTATGGTGCAGGCCGGCGTCGCTCGGCGACGCGCCCTCTGTCGCTCTGTCGCCCGGCGGGCGGGATGTGGCGGCTGCTGCTGGGCCGCGGCCTGGGCCGCTGCTGGCCGCCCCCCGCCCGCCCCGCCTGCGCCGCCGAGCCGCCCGACGGCCGCGGCCCCAGCCCCGAGCGGTGAGTGCGGCCCGGCCCCGGGGCCCGGGGCGGGGGGGGTGTCCCCCTGCCCTCAGGGCGCTGCTGGGGGCGGGGGGGGGCTGAGGGCTGACTTCTGGCTTCACGGCGTTGGTGTTTTCTGGTTGCTTCAGAGCGCCCGCTTGTCAGGATGGACGGCCCCGGGGTGGCCGGGAGCGAGGAGGAAGGCAGCAGCCCTTGCCCGGCCTGGTGCCCCGTTACTCCGTGCTGGAGGCAGTCACCTGGGTGAGGAGCAGCGGGCAGGGCCGGGTGTCCCTGGCCGGGAGGGATGTCTCCAGGAGGCTTTGGGGGTGGGAAAGGGGATGGGAGCCCCCGGGGAGGGGAGCCGCGGTGGGAGGGCTCCTCGAAAGAGAGCTGCGGACAAGCTGCCGGATGGAAACGGGACAGAAGGAGGGAGCAGCGGGGCTGTTTTCCTTGACTTGTGTCTGCTTTTCTTCAGGGAGCGCTCGGTGCGCTGCTTCTGCAGGTGGTCAGACAGATCTCATGGCTGAGATCGCTGCCGGACGCCAGGAGAGAGCACAGGTCTCTCTGGCTTTCTTCGTTGCCCTCTCAGCAGACAGGTTAGCAGCTCTGGCTTGTGAGAAAGGACTGTGGGAGGGCCCGGCTGTCAGGCGGGATTGCCGCCTCGTGATATGTTAACTAAGACTGGAAGAGAGCTGTTGCAAGAAGCTGACAACCAGCTCTCAAGCTCTCTGGGGAGAGTGAGACCTGGTATCTGTCAGGGGAATCTCGCTGCTTCTTAACGAGTTGATACAATCCCACTTTGCATCCCGCATGCCCTTACCTTTGTTTTCCCTTCCGGACCCTGCTCCATGAACTTTCCTCCTGCTTGGCTTTGTGGTCAGAGCAGAGAAGGGCGCTAGGTAAATATACAGTCCAGTGTTGTCTCCTAAAGCAGATGCTGCTTTTGTGCTCTATATTTCAGTGGTGACTGAAGCCTCAACCAGCTGCCCTGGTGTGCAGCTGGGGTCCCACTTCCTGCAGAAAGCAAGTCCGGAGGTGGTACCAGAGAATTCATCCTCAGGCACCCCCTCGGGGCAAGGAGAGAGCCAGCCCTGGACAGCAGTAGGTATGTGCAATGTGCTGTGGGGCAGGATACTTGTGGCAGAAAGACTTCTGAGTCTGAGTTTCCCCAAGGCAAAGCTAGGAGCCAAGAAGCATATATCCATTTATTGACACTTGAGGACATAGGTTAGAGTGGAAAGACAAGAATTTCAGAGAGATGAATCAGGAGTCCAGAGACAGAGGGAAAAAATCTCCTGGAGGCAGGGAGGAGCCTGTGCTGTAACTGCAGGTGAGATCGGCTTTACCAATACTGGTCTGCATTAGCGACCTGATTACAGCATCCAGTTTGTTCTTTTATTGTGGACAGATGTTTGCAGCCAGAAGGATTCAGGAGAATACTGCACCATTGATCTGGGAGACTTGTGTACATGGTGGGAAACTAAAGGAATTATTTTCTTCCTGGAAGGTGAGGATGTATTTCTGAGCGCTTATGCTGTAGGTAAGACAGTGGAAGGAAGTATCAAAGACATTCTTATTAAAATGAGTTTTATAAAAATAGTAGAATATACTCCAAAAAAATTGAAGTCTTACCCAGGAAAGCATGTCCTACATATTAAGTTTAAACTCATGTCAAGGAAGATCAGATGAGGCCTACAACAGGGCTACTCACTAGATGTATAAACACTAGTAACAGCTCCAGGAAAATTCTTAGAGGCAGGAAGCCTGCTGGAGCAAGTAGAAAGGGGACAACATGTGATTGTGGTGTCGGAGAAGCACGTAAAAAAGCCAGCCCACAGATGTTGGCTAGATAAGGTGAGGTGTTGCAGAAAAGGTCACAGGGGTTCCCCATTCTTTGCTTTCTTCCAGATTTTTGGCTTTCTTCAGTGCTGATTTAAGCTACTGCCCATCACTGCTTATCAAACCCATCTCCTGCCAGAGGTTACCATTCCCATCAGTTGGCAAATGGAGCATTTTGTTTCCATGTCTCCTAATTAGCTCCAGGAAAACAGCCAGGTTAATTTACCTAAACTGCCAATTAGACTGTTTAACCCATCTGCTTTTGCCTGGAGCATATTAAGAAGCACTCAGACACACTGCCTCGCTGGCAGATTACTGGACATGGACCTCTGGGAGAAGTGGTAGGGAATAAGTGGAGACAGTGATGCCTTCAGTTGGCACAGCTGAACATTCAGGAGTGAACGTGTGCCTGTGTCTGACAAATAGTTTCCTACAGAGAGTCAATAGGAAGAGCTTTTAGGCAAACTGATAAATTCAACGGTGACAAGTCACTAAGGCCACGTGCTCTTTGTTCGGATGTTCTGCAGAAGCTGTGAAGTCACTGAGCCTCTAATGACGGTATGTAATCCAGTGCTTAAATCTGCTGTATGACCAGAAGAATGAACATTGACAAAATGGACATTGGCTTTTAGAAAGGGGGGGTTCTTTGAGCCGCAAAACTGCAAAAAATGTAATTCTAAGTTGATAGAAACTGTGTTATAGAATGGAGATGTTAGATACCTGGATGAGTGTGCTACATCAAAGAATCAAAGGTCTTGAAAGGATTTAGGAAGCCATTTTTCGGGCCAACTTGCTCCATTGCAGAAACTTAAGAGAGCTGTAAATCTATTAAGAGTTCTTTGGAGAAGTCAACAGGCATGTGGAGCAAGATTATCCAGCTTTTAGCTTTCTGAAAATCTTTCAGCCAGGACCTAAAACAAAACTATCTGGAGAAATAAAGCTGATGTGAGGGAAGATGGAGGGGCTACTCTTGGGCTAGTAACTCCTTGAAGTACAAGAAATAGTTTTCACAATGGAGAGCCATTACTGGTGGATTCCCTTAAGTCCTTAGTTGAAACCTGTTCTGTTCTGCACAGTCAGCAGTGATTTGGAAAAAAGAGGTGACGAGTGAGGTGACAGAAGAAGCAAATGATACAAAATTATTCAGGACAGTCAAATCTAAAAGTCACAGCAAAAGATTGCACAAAAACTAAAACCAGGGTAATCCCAAGGTAGGTTAAATTGGTAGACACGGGGGAATGTAACTGTAAATACACATACAGAATGAGGAGTGTCAAATTAATAATTATATTGCAGAGGGAACACTTAAAGTCACCATGGGTATGTTTTTGATAAGGTTAAGTCAGTGCTCAGCAGCAGTGAGGCCAATTAAATGTTAATTATTGTAAAGGAAGGAACTGAGGATGAGACAGTATCGTAATTTTGTGTAAGTCTATGATGCAGCCACATCTTGAACACTTAGGGAAAAGACACTCTGTCTTAAAAACAATAACAAAAATGGCATAGAAAAGGATGACAAGGAGACAATTACATACAAATAGAGACTGATGCTTCAGCTTAAAAAAGAAGTGGCAGAGGGTGTGCTAGTGCTCTGTGAAACTAAAAGTGTTGAGGGAAGGTGAATAGGGACAATATTTTTCATAATACACATATTAATAGGCAGCACAGAAATGGTGAGGTAGCAAGTTTGAAAAAAGGCAAAAGACAGTACATGTTTGGCTAGTGCACAGGTAAATTGTGGAACTCATTGCTACAGGCCAGAAGTATAAATGGGTTCCAAGAAGTGATTAGGTAAAATTACACATTCAAATTAGACTTAATTGGTCCAGCCAAAACCTCCTGCTCAGAAGATCACGGAACAGCTGATTGCTGGAAAGTTCTGCCAGGAAAAGTGTGACTTTATAATCCCTGTTCCTTACCCTTTCTGCCCAAGCATCTACAACTGTCAGTTGTCAAGAGATAATGTATGTCAGAAATAATTTGATTTTGCTCAATACGTAAGTCCTCAGGTTACATTCTTCCATTATGCTGTGCATCCATTTTGTGGGAATTTATTGAGAAAAGTCAGGGAGAAGAGATTCAGTAATTTTTACTGAAGAGTCTGAAAAAATGCCTAGTTTTGTAATGTGAGAAGTCCTGTGAATCTTTCCATGGAAAGTTTTAAAGTGAAGCTTGGTCATGCCTTGGTAATACCTTTCTCTCAGAGTATGTTTTGCTTTCTACAGGAAAAGCTGCCTCAGGTTTAGGATTTTTTTTTTTTCTGGTATGTAGCTACTGAAAGAGAATGAGGCTGGCTAAATCAGAATGCAGCAAGAAGCTGGGGAGAGCAGAAGGAAGAGAAGGACAGACGCCTGGCAGATGATGCAGGGGAATCTGGTAGCAGAGTCTTGCCATTAGAGAACAGACCTCCAGAACTTGGAGTGGAGCAGAATGTACCTTCGCTTCTCCAGTTTGCTGTTGCCAGCAATGGCAAAGGACCTTCTAGAGAGAATTCTATGTCCTCACCCTTTCTGTCAGTGTTTCAGTTAATTTCCAGACTTGCTGGTCTACATGTACAATGACAATCTGCTATTGTTGTCAGCTACTTTGTTACCTCAAGTGGCAAAGATCTTCGTGATCGATCCAAACATCCCAGCTTTGCAGATGAGCCATTCTAGTTTTAACATAACACAATATGATGGAATCTATTACTTTTAGTGTGTTTAAAAAGAAAACTTTAGGAAATTAATTTAAAAGTTGCTTTAAATAACATTCTGGATATTACTATGAGCAAGTCCTTAGCTGCATGATCGCATCCTATTTTTTTCATGCAATTCATGCCTCACTCGAAGCTTTTTTGCCAAAAGTTAAAGGCACATAGTGAACGAGCAGGTGATTACAGCCAGTCTCAGTGTTATAGCAGCTGAATGCTGCCCTGGGGAGTTGTATTTTACCCCTGGCAGAACTGTAAAATTCGTTATTTCAATTCTGAGATTACAGACATTTCAAAAGTGTGTTTTCATTTCAAAGCACAATGAAACCAATTGGAAACACTAAAATTTTCCATGAGGCAGAAATCCTGGATTTTGTCCAGCTCTTGTTGTGAATTCATTCTTGTGAAGTGTTTGGATGTTTGGGGATGAGCAATCTAGACTGTCTATGAGAAGATTATTAATTCCTCATTTGGAGATAGCTTTGAGCAACGTTTGATTAGTACAGGATGAACAGTGGGGACATACCAAATAGTTATTAGCTGCTGAATATGTGAGCATTGGGCATCCAGTACACTAAAAGCTTCAAGATTGCATGGAAAAAAGGATGCATAGTCAAGTTACATCACAGCACATGTTTGAAGAAGTAGAAATAAAGTGCACAGAAAATTCCAACTGTGGTATTCCCAGCTTTTTTGTGTGCTTGAACATACAACCTTAAGAATAATTTAACGTGGTTCTGTGTGTGCAATATAGCAATGAATTTGTTCAAAGCCTAGTTCCTATGAAGTTCTGCTGAAGTTTGACCATTCTTTGGGAAATAAGAAACAAACAGTTGGGCTGAACTTGTGTTAAGTAATGTCAGGTTGAAGGTTAATCTAAGCTGGTCGTCTCATTCTGCTAAGTGGGATGGGATTCTTTGCTGCCGGGGGGTGCTTTTATTTCTCCATTTACTGCTGAACCTAAGCGATATGTTTAGATTTTGTGCCTGGTATTGAGACAGCTGCTCTGAAACAGGCGAGTCTTAAAAAATCATGATCTCCATGGAGAGATTTGATTTGAGGCTTGCCTGGCCTCAAAGGTAAGTTCCAAGAGAATTCAATAGTCTAGTTTTTCAGGAGATGGGACTGGGTGTTAGGATCAGTTGGTCCCTGTGTTCTCTTCCAAATGACTCCCCAGGAGTGGTAACTCTTATCTGGTGAGATTACTGGGATTTGTGTGAGGAGGGGTTTCCAGTGGTAGAGGGACATGAGACAGTTCTGCAGGCTGATAGAATTCAGAATTGGTTTCTTTTTATTTTTCATGGAGTAATGGTTGGTTTGTTGCTGTAAACAGCATGTTTTCTCAGTAAACGACAAATCTCTGATTTAGGAGTAGATGTCTATGTGAAATGTAAAGTTTCTTGAAAGCATGAATGTACTGATGTTTAAACAAGTAGTTGGGAGAATTTTTAATGCAGACAATGTTTTTCTTCATGGGATTTGCTGGTTTATGTATGACAAAAAAACAAATTACATCATGAGGGAGATACCTGAACGAGAGAGAGAGTCTTACAGTGAGAAAGATCACATAATTTTATGCCTGATCTGAAAATAAATGTAAAACATAACTAATAAATTCACAGATTATATTACTTTTGGTGGAATGATGAATAGAAATCATGTTTGCTATGGCGATCTTCCTTGTTGGGTGCGTGGGGCTTGTTGAGATAAAATACATTTTAATACAGCCAGAGGGGAATTGTTTATCTGGGAATAACGAGGCTGCAGCTGGAACATAGGCCGCAGCTTCATGTGCATTGTAAGACAGTGCAGGCACTGCAAGAAGCAATCCTGCCTGTTGCACACTCATTTCTGCCGCTGCACCGACACAAGTGCTTGTGTAGCCATACAGTGCCAGTAATCAAGGAATCGGGCCCCTGAAAGGACTGGGTTTTTTACTCTTAATAGCTTCCTGCTGTACAGCCACACAGCTTGGGAGGGGGACAGGGAGATATGGGGAGGGCACAGCTACTTCTTGTGTTAGCAGCACTGGCTTGAAGTGATCCAGGTTTCAGCACCTGGTGTTAGGTGCCCGGTGGGATCCAGCTGCTTACGGTGATTCAGGTTAAAAATAATTGGCCCCGGTCAGCCCTCGCCTGTTCGTCCTCTTTGCTGGAGGTCACTGTCCTCTTAGAGTAGCTGGCGTAAATGCCTGTGTAATCGCTTCCAGCACAATTCTGTCAGGAGCAAGGTGGCTTAGCTTTTGCTGTAGATGTTTTCGTTAGATAATTCTGATTGAAACTGGTCGGATAGTGGCTGAACACATGGTAGTGCTAGCATATCTAAGAGGGCAGTGATGAGCAAGCGGGGCATGTTGGGGTGATAACCTAAGCCTGCATCCGATGCAGCCAGAATAACATGTCTCATGATCCCCTTGCAGAAGCAGAACTGTACCCTGGACACAAATTACGTGGAAAAGGAGCTAGGAGCTAGTAAGCACCTAGCACGAAATCTCAGTGTGATGCCCTGGGCAATGGGAATAGGAGCACAGTTCTGATACATGCAAACTAGGTGGTTACAAATTCAAATAAGGAGGCAATTTTACCCTTCCTGTGACACTGGTGAGAGGGTCTGCACTTCAATAACAATGTTGAAAATTCAGGAATAGTGGCAAAAAGTCATAAAGTTAATCAACTCGGGCAGAAAAGTACTTCAGCTGAAAGACATGAACAGCGCAGTCTGTTTAGAATCACAGACAAGAATCAAGAGGGGTTGATTAGTTGTATCAGGACTTTCAAAAGGAGAATGGGCTTTTTAGTAAAAAGAAAAAAGCCTAGAAGAGCCGGTGCCTGGGAGCAGAAACCAGTTGTATTTTAATTTAAAATGAAGCACAGAGGTTTAAAGCAGCGATTACAAGTTGCTGGAACAAACTCTCAGGAGAAGTGGGAGATACTCTACCTTCAAATCAAGACTGGCGACCTTTCTGGAGGAGGTGCATTTGCCAACTGCAGATTCCAGGACTGTGTTCATGTGGCACTTGGTTGCTTTTGATACAAAGGTCAGATTGGTCGGTGTTCCTTTTGTTCTTAATATCCCTGACTGGGTGAGCGATCGGTCCTCTAGGAAAGAGCTGTGGGGTAGAGAAGATGGGAAGAGGAGGAAGAGGTGAAGATACAGCATTGCTTAACTCTGCTTTTTTTGTTCTTTTTTTTTAATATAGGGGAGTTCCAGATCCCTGAGAGCTCCAACTTGGGGCCAGTTCTCCACAGCGCAAAGGTACACTTTCATTTTTCGCACCCTCCATATGTACCTGAGGTCCTTTCCCTTGCCTGAGCAATCCACTCACACACAAGACTGTTTTCTGCCCTGCACAGCTGGAGGCCAGGAGAAAGAGAGATGTGGTATGTTGCCCTCTGCTTTAGCCAGAGCAAAGTTCAGGAACTACAAACTGGCATCCCCATCCTTTAAGGTATCTGTGGAACAGGGGTGCTAGCAGAGGAGCACTGAAAGAAAATGGAAAAAAAAAGCCCCAAAACAAACGAAACAAAAAAAACCTGTATCTAATAGCACCAGTCTGTTCTTGTGTATTTGCATTTTGATGCAATCTTTCACTAGGTGATTACATGCTGTTGCTATTTTGGTTTTTACCAGACAACCCATGACTGGAGAAGGTGATGTCACTGCTCCTAAAGCTGCAAATCAGGACTGGGTCTTTTCTGTTATAGAGGAAGACACTGGGCTTGAAGAGGATGCATCAGCTTGAGAGTCACAAGGCTGTAAATTATATTACGGTTCTTGTGATTAAGCCTGCTACTTCCTTGCAATTCACAGTCTTAGGTGCAGACAATTCCCTATTTTAAAAATCAGTCAGCTGAGCAATTGCTCAAGGACACTGTGAACAGAGTGGAGGTAAATTCAGTATTTGACAGAGTGGGTTCCTCACTTTGACATGGCAGTGCCCTCTGCTCCCCCACCAGAAAGGCATTTGCTTGTTCTGCTGAGGGGTTGAGCGTCAAGCCCCCAGTCCTGGGAGGTGCCACTTCTGCAGGGCTGTAGGAAGAGCCTGTAGCTCCTTCGTAGGTCGTGGGGCAGGTCTCGGGAGGCTCTCGGGAGAGGAGGGGAGTTGGTCCATGACTTGTCCTCTTGTGAGCAGCTCTGAGTGCTGGCTGAGCGGTAAAACTTTTGGGCGGCAAGGGGCATTTTTGCTGCGTGACTTCCCCGAGTGCGGAGGCATCGTGTGCAGTGTGCACTGCTGCCACTCGATGGCACTAAATTTGTACGCAAGCTGGGAAGCTAAAGCTGCAGGCCAGGCTAATCCTCCTACCACCTCCCAGAGCTGTCGTAAAGTAAAAAATACTGTTCATTACTGAGAAAGAAAAGACATTGTCTCTGCTGCACAGGATGTTATTAGGAGTGTGCAGCGTTCGGTAAGCTGTCAGTGTGGGCTCAGCTTGAATTGTGTAAAGTATACAAATATGTCAGTGCATGTTCGGCAGAGACTGTTTGTGCTGGCAACAAATGTGGGAGGGTAAACAAGGGCTAACGTTACTTTTGCAAGGGGGAGTTATGAGTGATATTCAGGTATTTGCTAAATTCTGAAAAGTCTGATGATGTCTGAGAGGCTACGCCAAGCTCCCTGGCCAGGCGAGCAATGTCCATACAGCTTCCCTAACTAAATGGCTGTGTAGGATAGGGAGACTTTTTTGTGGACACATGACACCAGATTACATCACCCTCTTGATAACTATAGTACAGTATGACTGTTTCTCACTGCTCGGTTTTCAGGAAAGAATCTCCTGTAGGGTTTGCATGTTTTTGCTGTCTTAATAGCTTTCTTCTTTAACTCTTCAGGGTGACCCAGCTCAGCGAGAGCATTTAGAGGAAGCTGCTTTCCAGTTGCAGCAGATTTTCCGGATTGACATTTCCATCGCATTGAATATCCTCGGTAATGTGGACTTGGATTTGTTTTGTCCTTAAACCACACATTTCTCTTTTTGGAGGACCTCCAAATTGTTGCAGGTCTTCTGTGAAGGCAGAGATGACATATACCCAAGCTGAAGCCTCCTTTCAGCAATTTCAACTGTGCTTTGAGAGATTTATTGCCCTTTGTCCCATCCTGCCACCTGATTTATATCAGCATATTTAAATCCAGGCTTGGTTGAAGCCTGCACTGTTGTCCTGACATCTATAGCTGGAAATTAAGCCATCTCTGTCTTTTTTGCAACAGAAGCTGTCATATCCTTGTATACTTTTTCATTGTCTGAGATCTCAGTCTTCCTGGCAAGCTGAAAAAGCAATTGCAGAATTGCAACTCTAAGAAGAGCTGAAGGAAGATGCAATGATCTAAGAAGAAAGTCCTTGCCCTATATACACCACTAGTTGCAGCACTAAAAAAGCAAGCCACTTCTGTGCAAACCATACGTTGTGTTAGCCCATGATCCTTCTTTGCAATGAGACTAGAAAAATTCCTAAAATGCAGTGTTGCCATTTTTCCAATGGAAACTTTGGTCCTGTGGAGTGAGGGTTGGTGAGCCAGCTGAAAGTGGACCAGAGCACTTGGCATGGGCCAAAGAAGGCCCAGTAGCTGTGGGGGAGGTTGCTGCATTTGAGGCTGCATTCTGTCCCTTTTCTTTTCCCCTGTTTTTATGTTGTGTTCTTCTCAGGGATTGAAAGTATGAGAGCGGGCCATTACAGGATAGCCTATACCTGCTTCAAACTGGCAGCAGATCGAGGCTACAGCAAAGCCCAGTTCAATGTGGGTCTGTGTTACGAGCATGGCAGAGGCACGGAAAAAGACTTGGAAAAGGTATCCACAGCTTGTAGGGTTGTATATATGCAGCACAGACCAGGAGAGTGGTCTTTGTTGCGTGCACAGGCGCTTTTCTCCTTTTGCATAGGTGTGACAGTCTCTGAAGTCTCATTAGAAAATGCTGGAAATAATATAAACTGCAGATTTGCAGTGCTGGCTTCAGTGTCATAGGTCCCTTCAGATGTGCTCCTGAAATCCCCTTTCTGATAGCTTCTGAGGTCTTCTCATAGGTACACGGGCTGTGTCACCAGCACCCAGGAGAGTACCAAGGAGAAACCTGTCATGTTACTGTATTTAAAACACCACTGCACATCCGAGAGCTTCTTTACATCTTGAGCCGTCCGGTTTGGGTACCTTAACTACAGCCTGCCACCTAGTGCACGCTGGCTGTAGTCAGCATCTTCTGTAGCTGGGAAGATTTGCAGAGGCGGCTTGTTTCAAGTAATTGTGCAGATCCCTGTTGGCACAGAGTAAGCTTTGGGATTGTTGGCCCAGTGCCACCCCCTTCAACACCGGGAGTTTTGACTAGAGAAGGCAGGGTGGTTAGAGGGTTCTTTTATAGTCGCAGTCCACTGTCTCACTTAAACAATCTCCTGTTCTTCAGCGAGGAGGTATGGGAGAGCTGCTGGGGTAAGCATGTGCAGCATATGATAGATCTAGACAGAGAGGTTAAGCTTGTTCTGGCCAGAGGGGAGTCATGTCATGTTTGAGGGCATGCATTACCTGAATCACACAAGTGTGTTTCTCTTTTTCCAGGCAGCTTTTTATTACTACCACGCAGCCAGCAGCTGTCACCCCATGGCACAGTACCGCTACGCTAGATACCTCTTACACCATAGACCTGAAAAGGAATGGGACAGGCATCAGAAGGCAGTGACTTTCCTGGAGCAAGCAGCAATGGCCGGGGTTACAGAGGTTAGTGTCTACAGCATGGGAATTCATAGGAGAGAGCCAGCAGAGAACCCTGTTTAAAGGATTTGAACCACAAAACATCCCAGAAAGCAGCACCTTGGGGATGGAAGCAAAATTCTTCCTGCATATTTATACTCTTGATATTATATGGGAGACAGCCCTGCCTGCACATGGGAGGCAGCTAGGTACCCACTGTTCAGCAGTGTTGGTTGTCTGGTTTGCTGTCGGGCTTTTTAATGTGGCTCTTAGATTAGACACCTAGGTTAGACCATTGGCTTAGGAAGACTGACCTACAGTTGAAAATGTAGCTCTGTGTTTCATCTCCTCTCAATTCCAAGAGTACAGGTGGCTTTGGTGGAGGAAGTTCCATGAGATGCTTGAAGTAAGAACAGATCCTCATATTGTATCTGTGATTTTTCAAGATGATTCATCCACATGGATCTGTGTACCTTGCCCTCTTTCCCACTCTTTAGGAGATGCATTTAAGCATGTGCCATCTTGTGTTGTGAATGCCAGTCGCTCTGGCAGTGACTGTATCTCAGGGAGCATGCTGTTCCAGGAACTGCATCTGCTGTATCTTATGGACAACTCACAAGTAGGAGCCGTTCTCTGGCTCTGACTTCCACAGTGCAGTTTGAAATGATATTCTGAGTCTTAAGGTGTTAGTATGGTGATGTTAACTGCACCTATAGTGGAGTTCTATAGATCAAATGTGATTTTTCATGTTTACCATTTCAGACTGATTTTTCCTAGGACAGCCCCCCACTTCTCTCAACAGGCACTGCAGCAAGCAGGGTACTTAGCACACTCGTCTTGCCGCAGTAACCCCAGCATTAGAGCAACTTGCAAAATCAGTAGAAGAACTGGAGTAATTAAGGGGGGAAATCCTGGCTGATTGGTATGGTATGGTTTTGTTGCAGGCACAGGCTTATCTTGGAGTGCTCTACATGAGGGAGCTGCAACCTAAGGAAAAGAGAGGTCTGAAGTACCTGCTGCTGGCAGCAAGGAACGGCGTAAGTAAGCCCTTTGCAAGCTATGATTGTTCTCAGTTTGGGATCATTGCAGGTTACAGGTGGCAGATTTCAGGGCTTCCTGGAAATGGGAGCGAGTGTCGGGACTTTACCGCACAGTCTGAAAGGACAGAGTGGAGCCTTGGTGCATCTTGGAGACGAATCGGGTGCTGGGGCACAGACCCTACAAAACATGAATGTAGAAACAGCCTTATTGGGTTGGAGTAGTTCTTACAGCACCAGTGCTTATATTCATCTAGCATAATTTTACAGGTTTCCTGTTATGGAGCATCTATACCCTCTTCAGTCAAACTCTTTCACTACTGTATCATTTTGAGAGCTTTTTTGTGTCTATCTATCTTGAATCTGTTCTTCGAAATTGGCCCATTATTTCTTGCCTTCTATAGAGAGGATGAAAAGACTATTGCTGTTTCTTTGCAGGGACCTTTAATGTACTTAAATACTTGAATCCCCATTCAGCCTTCCCCCGTTGTTTGAGTTTGTCCTCACACATCATGTTGTCCAGATCCCCAACAATTTTCTTGCTCACTGTTGAACTTTCTCCAAGTGACCCAGGCTTACTTTTTTTGAAGGGCAGTGTCACAATCTCGACACAGTAGTGCTCCTGAACCTTTACCAGCACTTAGAGAAGTAGAAGTATGTCATCCCATGTCTTGCAGCCAGGTTTCTGCATCCCACAGTTCTGTTATTTTACAGCACTCTGACATTGTTCCCTCGTTTTCAGCTTGCATTGCATTGTAATAGCTAGTTTTTTCTGAAGAACTTGTTCATTTTAACTTCAGTTCCTGCAGCTTTTGTGTAATGGAAGATAATGAATAGCTATTCCCTCTTCTTTTGGCTAATATTTCTGATTCTGTCGCCCTTTAGTATGTCCTCTCTGAGTCATTTCTTTTGCAGGCGGCAGAGCGCTAGTTTGGTTTGTCTCTCCATGTAGTTAAGGTGTTCGATTTTGCTTGTCAGTCTTCTCTCTATTTTTCTAATTCTCCTTTGACCATTTTAAGATGCTCGGACTAAAACTGGACTCAAGATGGAGGTATGTCAGGGATCTGACATAATGAGGTCCTCTGCTTTGTTCTGTATTTCATTCCAATAATTCCTAATATTGTTTGCCCTTTTGCCTGCCACTGAGCAGTGACTTGGTGGTTTAGGGAACTATCACAGTGACTCACAAATTTCTTTCTATAAGCACTACTTTGCATTTTTCAACACAAAGTTTCCTCTGTGATTGTGTTGCCCGCTCTTAGTCCTGCAAGACCTTCTCTAATGTATTCTTTACAGTAAATTTGATCACTCTGAATGACACTACATCACTTGCAAATTTTACCACTTCAGTCTTCACCCACTTTTAAGAATGCAGACACTGTCAGATCACTGGTGAGACTAGACCTGACTAGCCCCAGCAGCTCAGATATCATGTTCATGTTAGTTGATATGGTATTTCATTCCAAATCTGCTAAAGATCTCTCATAAGCTGCATCATCAACTCCTTTCTTCCAGCCTGATGTCGGATGCATATGCTGCACAATATAACAACAAATTATCTCATTAAATAGATGATTGTCATTTACTGAATGCCTAGTAAGCCCTTAACAACAGAAAATCTAGCAGGTAACTACAGGTCCCAGGGGTACTCCCTGGTAGATCAGTGTTTTGCATGTTTTGGACACAGCCATAACAGTTCTTAGAACCCAATCATCTTTCCCCATCTCTGCTTCCCAATGGATGCTGGCTGCCAACGTACCACAGTCTCGTCTTTGGTGGCAGGCTTGTGCATAGGCTCCCTGGGATGTAAACCCATGCATTCTGCTGGGAGAAGGGCTCTTTTCCCATTACCCTGGACTATGAATTTATGTTTAGCTGGTTGAAAGAATACTGGATACGGGTGAAGCAAGGATGGCACCATTTAGCTACTACTCCAAGAAAGGGAAAACGGGCACAAAAAATCATGGGTTCAGTGTTTCTCTCTCACGTTGTTGCTCTGTGCTAGAGCCAAGGGGGGAACTCTGACAAGTGTTCTTTCAAATACAACGATGCTCCAGAGAACTGCGTTTTACTTTGGTTACCACTTTTTATCCTCCCTTATTTTATGCGTGCAACCATAGAATATAAAAAACATATTAGAGTGTTGTTGGAGAGCTGAGTCTGACCTTCAGATTTCAAAGTATATCGCAGTCACTTATGCCATGCTAATTTGGGGATCTCTCCTCCTTGTGGTCTTGTCTTTGCAGTGTTCGTCATATAAGAGACGGCTAGTGGAATAGTTCATACTTACTTAACCCTGTCTCTTGTCACATCTGAAGTGCCAATCCTTCAACATGTTTATCTCATCTCTAAAGAAGTTTATTGCTGTCATAAACTGAGACCTGCAACATTTTGCGAAGCACCCACTCATTGAGTTCTTCGCTTTCCTCTACCAGCTACATCCCAGACAGCAACACTTGCAATATGTTCTTCTCTCATGGCTTTATTAAAACTTGCTACTTACTTCCTTTTTTCTTTTTTTTTTTTCTTCTTTTCTTTTTTTGCGAAGCCTTGTTTAGATCATGTTTCTGGCAGTCATACTCTTCAAGTTATGTTGCTGGCTTTTTTTTGGAAAAGGTCTGCATGACCACTAGCCCATGTGGTCTTTTCAATATCTTCAGGACTGTCGTCTTGCTTTCTTGCTACCTGAGAGACCCTTTTCCTCCTATTGGATCTCAAAGATAAAGTGCACAGCCAACATGTAAACATGTCACAGGTTTGGATTTGGCTTCACTGACCCATCTGCAGTGACATCCTCTGCTTTCTAGTTAATTCTCAGCAGTTACGTATGTCTGAGTAACTAAGTGCTTTTTCTCTAGTGCTTATTTGCTTGACTTCTTTTCCGCTGCTTGAGATTTCTGCTGGAATATAATTCGGTGGGGCTGAGCAAGATAGTGGTGTGCTGTTGTGTTGAAGGCCTGGTGGCTGCCAAGGGGAATCTTCCAACCCTTGGCAGCAAGTACCTCTGTGGCATTTGTTATGTTTTCACAAGACTTCTGCATGAACTGTAGTAGGGCAGTCCACAGGGCGTGCTCAGAGTTTGGGTGTGATCAGGATATGGGTGCAGTCAAGGCTGCCCAAGTCCTCTTAGCTCTGACCCCTGAGACAATCGGGATGCTCTGCGGAGACAGCAGTTCCTTTGTTCCTGTGACGCAGACCTGGATGTTGAAGGGAAATCAGTGAATTTAATTGGAAAAGGATACAAAGGAGCAGAGTCAGAGATAGCTGGTAAGAAATTCTGCTTCACTGTGTGCTCAGAGAAGGGACTAAATTCCTGAAGATATGGTCTGAGGGACCCAAGATAGAGCAGTAAACTTTAAAGAAGGTGTTGAAGACTCTCTGTTCTCCTTTCATGTGCTGTCGTCACTTCTCCATCATGCGGGGCTGATTGCTGTGCTTTCTCCTGTGGCTAGGACGCCCAAAGCAGGTATCACGTGGGCGTTTGCTATGAGAAGGGCCTTGGAGTGCAGCAGAACCTGGCAGAAGCGATGAGACACTACCGACAGTCAGCTGCTGCGGGGAACAGGAACGCTCGGGAGAGACTGCGGGTGTTAGAAGAGGAGGTGGAAGGTACCGTGGGCAGCGGGGGAATAGGATGTGTGGGACTGCATGGGGTAGTGACCCCATAAAAGCGGGGCTCGTATTGCCAGAGGAAAGGTAGCACAGAGCCATGGCAAGAAGTTGTCCTTTTTACTAAAGGGAACACTTTTCTTTCTCAGTTCTTTCCTCTCCTTACCAGCTAGTTCCAGTCAAGCTGAAGTGGACAAGCCATTCCCATAGTATGATGCATCATTAATATCTTGTTTTAATGTACTTTCAGATGTGCGAACAAGGCATCCGTTCTCTTCCGGAATAAGAGCCTCTTCCTCTAGCCCCTGTTTCTGGGCTATTGAGCATGTGCCTGCAGGCCTCCATGCCACCCAGGCAAGACAATCTGCTCTCACCCTGCCCCACTCTTGGAGCGCAGACGGACTCCACATGATGGTGCTCAGCAGTGCAGGATGGAGCCGTGCCCTTGGAAACAGCGCAGCGACACTAGAACCGCAGTGCTTGGAGCCCCACCACTGCTGTTACTAGAGCAGTCGGTAAGTGAAACAAGCAGGCAGACGGGAAGGCAGCCCTTCTTAGTCCGTGTGGAGCTGGAAGCAGGGTAGCAGTGGGTGGAAAGAGAAAGCTTTCTGTTACTGGAACAGGAGCCATTTTTAAATACTGGGGTTTTGAGAATAAACCTTGTCGTATCTCCTATGCCACCATGTCATCTGGCCCTCTACCTTCCAATACGAGGACCTTTCTTATGCTCCTACATTTCCGTATAGAGCTACGTATAGACTTCCACCATGCCACAGTGATAGGATTTGGGGCTATAATTCCAGTAGCCCTGCACATCTTGCCCATGGTCCCCCAGTGAAGTTTACAAGCCACCATATGGCGATGTTTGCTGCTAACTCTGTGATGGGCCTGGCCTGCACCCTCTGAGGCAATTTGATCTCACTTCAAGGCTAGCTGTTCCCACAGTGGTTCTGCTACCAGCACAATCTGGGCTTGTCTCTACATTGCCATTGTGGCAGTTTAATCCACTTTCAAACCTGTGCAAGCAAGAGAGTGAATTCTGATTAATAGGGCACAGGTTTTTGTGGGATATGGCTTATGGATCCACCTGAACTGGTGAAAGTAACAGCTGTCCTCAGCCATCCTGCACCGTTGTCAGTGTCCTTCGGTCCCGTTATTATTCCTTCAGCTCTGGCAGCAAGCTGCTCCCATGGGTGCACCCCCTTTAAGTCACGATGAGCAAGGTTTGCTTCAAAATTTATATTGTACACATTTGCTAAGCACGCCAGTTCATTTTCACCGGAGAGGATAAGGGACGCTCCCAGTGGGCAGTAACCACTGTCAGGCAGACAGCGGCAAGCAGCTGGTATGATAATTTCTTCCACTGGGGCAGCTGAATCCGGAAAAAGACTTTTGTCCACACCAGTTTAAACTGGTTCAAGGGCATCTGTACAAACCGTCCAGCTTCCTGTAGCCACGGTGCTCTGGTGCTTTGTGTAGATCAGGCTCTGAAAAACAAAGGCAATGGCCCCATCCTGAACTTGCTGTGGTCTCCATTCAGCAAGGGAGGGGCACAGCCAGAGCTCAACACATCTGATTGATTGTTCTTCTGGTCTGGTCTCTCTTTCTGCTCAGACCAAACTTTCTTAGACCATTTCCTTTATCAAACAGGATACAATTAGCAGGAAATTCCTCGGGTGGATTTCCTATTCTGTAATAATCCACAGCATGCTTACGCATTGGTCAGGACAGGACGAGGATAAGGGTTGGGGGGGGGGTTGAAAGCAGTTTGCAGAATCAGGAAATTGAACCGAGGCAGGCATTTGTCTCCCTTTTCATCTGCTTATTGTAATGTGTTTTTGTGTAAAGATTGTCCTTTGACAGGCACATGAAAGTAACTTTCCAGAGGAAGATGTGAGGTTGTGCCGTGTGTTTGTCCTCTGTGCATGTTCCCAAGATGCAGAGGAATCCTGTAGGGCTGCATCTCCTCACAGTCACAGATATGCCTCCCTCGTGGTTTGCACAGCTGCATCTCAGTTAGAATTTGGCTCATTGTCATTGTTTTGGTGCAAGAGCCTGTTTTGTTTGTGAAACAAAACGGCAAGATACTTCTATTAGCAGCGTGGCAGTATAAGCAGGCTGGGGCAAACCCATCAGTGTAGTTTATTGCCAGAGATGGGGTCATTTGTAAAGCACTTTGGAGACTCTAAATACAACAGTGGATATTTTGGATATTAAAAAAGTCTACCTGGGGAAATCTTAACTGTGTTGCTTTTGTCATTTGGTCCCAAGAGCAACAGAAAGGGATAGCTTTCTCATTTACTCTGCTTTAAATTATCTGTATGATTGTCTGCTGCTGTGGCCTGTGTGTGTACACACTAAAAGCAGGGCACTGTCACCTCTACGTGCATGGAAAAGGAACACAGGTAGGACACTCTTGAGATGCTCCAGGATCATGCCTGCTGGGTCGTGCTGTCTGTTCTTTTTCAACTTAACAGTAAAATGAAAGCCAAAAGTATCACCCAAAGACACCTGATGCAACAGCCCTGCCATGAGCAAATTAGCTTTGGAGAAACCTGTGTTGTAAACTACGGTATCTGTGGAGAAGTCAGTGCAGTATTTGTAGTGTAAAGGTGGTGAAGGAAAGCAAGCAGTGTGTATAAAGCACTGCTGGCCGTGCACTGTGACAGTGGGGAGGCTGGCGGTCTCAGCCTCACTTTCGTAGTCATTCAGCAAGTGATGATGTTGTGCATTGCTAGCAGCAGAGATGATGGCTTACCCTCATTCCCATAGCTTGACTCTCTTCTCACCTGTACAGCCACTTGGCCAGCATGCCCTAAATTTGTTCTGGTGTTTTGTGTCATAGTTGGAAGGCACAAACTATGGTACAGAAGAGACTCCTGTGTGTGCATGATCCAGAAGCGCTTACCTGCCATCCATGCACGGCTGCGTAAGCCTACAGCTGCCCTCCAGATGCTTATGCCACTGTTATCTTTCCATTCTCTGCGAGTGCAAATCCCCATGGTTAACAACACCTGTGTGCTTCTTCCTTTGTTACTAATATCTGTATCTTGGTTTTCCTACACATGCTATTATGCTAAAACTGTCTTATAGCTCGCGTACATACAGATCAAAGTGAAAACCCATAATATGGTTGAAGCTGAATATTTCAAAACGGTATTTTAACGCTTCCCTTTTCCCAGGTTACCGTTGGCAGACTCCAGCCATCTGTTGTCTGCTTCTAGGCAAGGACAACGCTCCAAAATACAACGGCCTTAAAAGAAAGCATGGAGAAAGAAATTGCAGGCACCTAGTGCAGCCATAGGAGAGATGCCAGTGTTGATTTTGGGGTGGTTTATAAAATGCCAAGTTCAGACTGGTAGAACCACAAAAGCTGAAAGAATCAGTGGGAGACAACAGGCAGATCTCCCCTTTCTGAGTTGCCATTTCAGGTTTTCTGCAGATACATCGCTATGTCAGCTATACTGCACCTTGTTCCAGAGATGGTAGTGTTAGAAAAAACCAATTTTATTTAAATAAGAACCGAGATCCTGGAGCCCAACTCTGCAGCACGTTGCAAAGTCCACGACTGTGGTATTTTGTCCGTGGTGCACAGTCTATGATCGCAGCAATGTAGCTGACTGTGTTGTGCTTGTGGTTAATCTAACCACCCCATCAATCGGCCTGCCCTGGGAGGAAGGGGCCCTCCTGCTGTTGTGTGACTTGAGTGTGATGGTAAGGTGAAAGCTGAGGGTGGAAGAGGAGGAAAGCTAGGAAGGCAAGAACAGGCAGGTAGAAGGGAACTAAACAAGGTGAAATCAGTCGTGGAGAAATTTGATGGGGTTAGGCAAAGGAAGAAATATGGCCGTAGTGATCAGTCTAGACATGGATGATACAATGACCCTGTTAAAGCACACATGTGCCCCCCACATGCAGAAAGCAGCTCTGTCTGACTCTTGTCTCCTTATCACAGCCGCCAAGCTGCCTACAGAACAGGAGCACCGTCTTCCAGTCCAAGGCTCTTCCCATGTGCCGACAGCTGCCGCAGAAGCCCTGAGCCTGTTTCATTGTGGACTTGGACTTTCTGGGACAAAATCATTTCAAAGAGGGTGCTCATTTCTGAAAGGAAAGTGCTGGCCAGTCTTGTCCCAGCGGCATTCGAGTCAGCCCCAGCACCTTTGCCGAAGGTCTCAAAGGTCCTTGGTTGCTCCTGCCTTGCAGCGTCCTCATCCTGAGGTGAATGCGGAGAGTCAGGGGAGAAGACGTTGTCCTTGTAACTACTAGTGAGCGGCAAGGAGAGCCGAGCCACCCATGCTGGGTCAGCAGCCGTCAGCCTCTTGAGGGCCAGCTCTGGAGGGAGTGAAAACAAGAACTGTTGGTGAGATGTGGAGTAGAGGAGACCACAGGAGAGAAGAGGGAAAAGAAAGAAAAAAAAAAAATACTGAGAAATTAGGAGACTTCCTGAAATCAGCTGTGAGAGGACTGATTGTAAACAGGTCTAGAGATAAGGTACCAGCAGCATCATTCAAACTAGCAGCTTAAAAAAAAAAACAAACAAACTAGAACTGGTTTAAAAATACTGGCTTTTTTTTTTTTTTTTAATATGATAACCATTAGGATCACTTTGCTTTCTCATTTGTTGCAGCCTCAAGTGGCACTTCACTAAATTGTTTGCAAAGCCAGAGAAAAGTGAGGGTTTAGGACTGGCTGAAGGGGAGATAACAATGGAAAGCTTTCAAGGGGCAAGTATCAGACAGAAAGGTCTCTAGAGGACTTCCCTTAAGGGTCACTCTAGGGTGGGAATTTGCTGCTAAGCGGGCATATTGAGACCGAAAAGAAATGGGTTATTGTGAAAACAATAATAACAGAAGTAGAATGAAATGCTGGATTATAAAATGCACAGCTGGATGGTTGAAGGGTAGTAACAAAAAATTGAGCTATAAAGTAGTTGTTCATCAACTGGAAACAGATGAGGAGCAGTGGGAGCCTGGTGTGGGTGTTGGCTGCAGGCTCATTAGTGTTCCAGTAATGTGATTCTGCCCTGAAATGGGTAAATGAAATCATACAATGTGTTGGTCAAGGTATTCCCAGTTGGCATGAAGACATATCTGTGGTATTATTACTAGGTCTGGCGAGACCTGATTAGGAGTGTTACATACAAATCTGATTATCCAGCTGTAGGAAAGAGTATCTGAAGTGACAGAAGTGCAGAGAAAACTATTGAGATGAAAACAGGAGTGAGACCAGGCTTACACGATGGAGACCTCAAGAGACAGGGGTTGCTTAGCCTAAGGAGGCAAATGCTCACCAGGGATCTGACTGCAACCTGTCATTATTTTGATGAGATAAGCACTGACAAAGGAAATCTTTATGCTTAAAATAGTGTTGGCAAAAGAAGAAGTGATTATAACTGTCCATGAATAAACATATACTGGAAATTAAAGGAAGGACCCCATCGCAGGGTGAGCCTGGAATAGCTTCCTCATCAGATGGCAGGAAACAGCAGTTCTTGTTTTTTAAGGTAGAGCTTTGCAGTTGGTAAACAAGACTCCGTGATGTGGTGCACAGACGCTGCCTTCCAGCCCCTCATTGCTTCATTTCCAAAGCGTAACCTAGAACCACTGGAGGTTCAAAGTGACCACCGGGTTTGTGAAACACTTTTGAGTCAGGGAGCAGCAAAACAAATAACTGGTGTCTGGTAACAAAACACAACAGTCCCAAGCAAAGGGCAAGAGCTGATGTCATTATAATAATTACGTGGCTCTGACTTACAAAGTGACCTCTGAAAGGAGGGTCCCCATTCTAATGCACTTATGCTGCTTCCAGAAGATAATCAATACCCTGCCACAGCCTGGGACACATGGCCCTCAGTCAGTGGCGGGTCAGTCACTCAGACAAGTCTCCTTCCTCAGCCAACTATGTAATTAGTCCTTTTTCTCTGAAAAACAACTGTGTCCTGGGGTGGGATGGGGGTGAGGGCTGGGATTCAAACCTGGTAAGGAGAGAAGGGCAGATACATCACTTAGATTTTGTTTCAGCGGAAGCCTCAAAATTCTTTTGTGTTGCTTAACTTCAGGATTTCTTTCTGCAGTCTCAATATTTTCTTTCACTCGCAGTGACTGTTACTTAAGAGATCTCCCAAGCATGCTGAAATCGCGGGTTTTTGCTCTAAAGCATCCACAGTTCTCTCCTCCTCAGTCTGCAAGAAACCACTGCATTCCCTGAATATTTTGATGCTTCAGTGGTGGAGCACGGCACAACAGTAGTTTGCTCGCTACAGGGAACGCCAAGACTCAGTGGGCTGATGGTCCTGTGACCATGAAACCTTATAATTAGGTATGTTTAATTCGACCGATAACTCTTTACTGCCTTATTTTAATAGTGTTTCGGGAGCAGGGGTTGTTTTTATAATCAATAAAGTTATATCTCTCATCTGCTGCTGCAAGCACTCTGTTTTGCTGGTGGGGGATAGGTGTTAATAGACAGTGCTGAGTGCTGAGAGTTCAGCCCACAGCTCAGTGCTTACAGCATAAACAACCAGATAGCTGGCTGGGACAGATTACTCTTGTAGTTTCCCCCCGCCACGAACAGCACAAAGGCCCAGACAGCCTCAGCCAGCTGTTATGATACTCCTGAGCACAAGCAAGGCTTCCTTCCTCCCTCTCTCAGGATGCAAGTCCACTTCTCTGTGTTTGGGAGAGGAGGAAGGAGTCCAGCAGCTCCGTCGTCTGCGTTCCGTTGCCTTTTTGGGAAGCTCTGGGCCCATGGTTAAGGTTGTTTTTCACCACTGAAATAGGGCAGCCTCTTTTGTCATGTCCAGCACTGCTGCACAGGCAGGAAGCCACGCTGGCATAGCCTCAGCATGCACTACTGGTGTTCACTGGGAAATTCCTGTAATTTGGCAAAAGGCGTTTTTTTCTATCGCATCCAAGAAGCATGGGAGATGGCACTTGAGGGATATGCCTCGCCGTAGCACAAATTTTCTAGGATGCTACCTGTCTGGGCAGGACTGGATCTGGGCAGACCTGAGCAGGTCCACCAGTCCCTTTACTGGGGTTAGTGCATGGCACTACAGCCACAGGATGGAGCTGGGCAGCCTGTTTGCTCCCTGCTCTTGGCTGCAGAACCTTTAAATCTGAGGAAGCTTGTAGCTCTCGTTTCACTCAGCCTTTCCTTTGTTTGCTCCTTACTAGAAGAAAAGGGCAGGAAGGCAAGTGGAGGGAAGCAGTGTGGTTCTCCCTCTAAGCAAGAGCACAGAAAATACCCAAATCTGGAATTAAAATGGCCACAGCAGCAAACCTCAATGAGTTCCTCTTGCTGTGGAGGAGTGCAGAGGCTCCACAATGAAATTTCTGCTACAGGACATGAGTCAGCCCAACTCTTTCAAATTGAAATGCCAGTAGAAGAGATTTTTAGAACAAATCAATAAAAGGAACATGTAGAAAATGTCAGGCCCAGATGGTATTCACCCCAGAGTGCTGGAGGAACTCAGATATGAAATTGCTTGGTTTATTAGCTGCTGTTCATTAACTACTGCTTCAAATGAATATGGTATCAGAAGAAGGGAAGGTAGAAATTGTGACATGAGTTTTTAAGCACATGAAGGTGAATCTAGTGCAGGCAGATTCATAGAAATCATTATATGCAAGACTCAGCAGATAGCCGAGTACCTGCTTATTCAGACAAGAACCAATGTGCCATTTGCAAGGTGGGGAATTGCATTTTGCAAATTTGTTGGCATCTTTGGAAGAGGTGGATGAAGAGTCCTTGTTGACAGAGGACACCTGAGCTTGCAAGAAGAGCACCAGCCAGGCTCAGAGGGGACTTGAGCTGTCCCTGAATTAACAGCCAGGTTCTGTTAGGGACTAATATGTGTTAAAAGTTGGGAAGTGAGGGTAGGAATAAATAATCTTCCCACAAAGGGAGGTCATTAGTGGAGTCCCAGAGTATCCGTTCAACATTGTGATAAATGACATGGAGAAGTGGATGGTGTTGGTATTGACTCCACTAAAACACCCAACAACATAAAAGCAGAGGGTTGCTGAAGGACCTAATAATATTGGGTGCTGTGAGCAAAAAGGAGCTGGTGGATTTCTGTGTCACCAACTGTTGGATAATTGTCATGGGGAACGACACATCATGTATTGATGACACTCCCACCACGCAGAGGAGGGATTTGGGAGTCACCATGAACAGTTTGGTAACAGAGCTCAGCATGGAGCTTGGGCAGGAATGAAGAACAAGCCAGAAGACCTCCTTATACCACCAGTATAGATGTATCCTTAACACTGCACACAATTCTGGTCACCACATCTCAATAAATACATGCTAAAATTAGTAACAGGTTGGTCACAGGAGATGAGACTGAACTAGTTCAGCCTGGTAGGAAATAGGAGCCTTATGGGGCTCAAAGGGTATATAACATCTTGAGGGGCTTGGCAAGGACAGCTCTTCACCTTTCTGATTCTGCATGGACTAGGACACCATGAAACGAAGGGGCTCAGGTCAGCATTAGAAGCAGCTCCCACGGTGTATAGGACTTCACCCCTACACAACAACAGAGGTCAACCTCACAAATCAGCTAAACAACAGCAGATACATCCATAGGAGGAAATATCTACCAAGTGTGATTAAACACGTGAAAAAATCCAACGTGAAGCTCAGCAAGTCCCTTTGCTGTAAACCGCCTGGTACCAAAAACATAGGATGGTCCATACATGCTGTCCCAAGCATCTGCAACTGTCAGAGCCACTCTAGGAGATGAGATGTCCCCTGGCTTGCTGCAGGCCAGCCAGTTTTCTCTTCTGAGTGGAGTTAGTGTGTTATTTGAGGAGATCCCACTGCTGGAGCCCCCCACCAGCCCCAGCATGCTCGCAATAGCAAGGCCACCTCACCTGCCTGCGGCTCCAGGAGGGTCTCCAGCTCCTCTCCCACCAGCTGCTGCACGGAGAGCTCAAACCCGCTCTCCGAATCACGGTCCTCTGCCTCGCTCTCACCATGCCCGCTGTCCTTCGTGCTCAGGCAGTCAGCATCCAGCCCCGCAGCCCTGCGAGGGGGCCAAAACACTCAAGTCACACTTCAACCCTCAGCACAACCCTGCCCTGCCAATTACTTTGAAGGTGGCTGTCTTTATCCCCCATAAAATGACCCAGAGGTGGGCTGTGGGCATCCTCTCAGTGCATCGTTCACAGTACCAAAAGCATAATCATTTCAGTCCCCACCAATTAATGAGTTTTGGGGTTGGTTTGGGGTTTTTTTTAAACAAACAAACAAAAAAAAACCAAAAACAAACACATGGACAAAAGCACTGGGATCAGGAGCACCACGGACCTTCTGAAAACTGGGCCTTGGCTGGGTGCTGGGCTACACATGGGGCTGCTCCACATTTCTTGCCTGAGGGGGGTTTTATCCTTCTGCAGGGAGATCCTGAGCAAACAGGGAGTTGGTGGCTCTTCCCTGTGTATTCGGAGGACCTGCCCACCTGCAGGACCGGGTGAGGAGCATCACAGCCCAGCCCTGCCCCAGCAGCCCCAGAACAGCTCTCCCTCCCTCTCCATCCTCAGCAGATCAAGATGATGATGAGAAAGGTGGAGAAAGCTGTGTCTGCCCATGGCCTGGGCAGCTGGGGACAGGGGGGACATGCTGAGGCAGTGATGAAGCCCTGGCATCCTCAGGAGCATTCACTCAGAGATGTCAACAGCATAGCTTAATGGGAACACCATAAAATTCATCTCTGGGAACATCTGCAGTGCACAGCTGGGATATCTCAGTCCTTCCCATTCCTGCTAGCAGTGTCTCCCTCCCTAGCCTCCTGGCCTGGGGACAGATGCTCTGAACTCATGTCAACAGCATCTCTAAGAAAGGACCCAGAGCCATGAGAAAACTCATCCTTGCGCTGCCGCCTCCGAAGCTGGGACCCTCTGTGCTCATGAGCGCACCTTTCCACTGCAATTGAACACATCGCTGTTCCCCTGGCAAGGACAAGCAGATGGTTCGTGGCCATGGAGGAGCTCAGATGAGTAGGGAAGGAGCTGCTAAAGGTGCCCCAGGAAGGAGGCAAAGAGCAGCCCTAGGAGGGCACTGGATACCAATGGGGAGCCAGGACCAGAGGAGCACAGCCATCTCCTGAAGGGAGGACCTACCTCCCCATCTCCGGTCAGCAAAACCAGGAATGAGGTTTTGCCTTGTGTGTCTGCTGCCCTGGTGTCTCCTGCCCTTGGAGGCTCCTGGGGCCGGTGGGGCTGAAGCAGAAGCAGCAGAGACGCAGGGGAACGGGGTGTGAGGAAGGGGAGGGCTGAGCGCCAGCCTTACCTGCTGCCGTTCTTGGCCGTGTACTTGTTCCCCCTGTGGTTTGTTTTGGGCTGGAACTGGCCCTGGTGCAGCAGGGAGAGCAGCTGGGAGATTTGCTGTAAGGCAGGAAAAGCCTGTTGAGCCTCAGCAATCGCCACTCAAGCTGCTTCCTGCCAGGACGTCCCCTCCGAACCATCCTCCCCGGCCTTTTTATAGCGTTTCCTCCTCCTGCAGATGGTTCAGCATCCCCACGCAGGGGGAAAAACAAGCGGCCGGGCAGCACACCTGGCCCCTGCGCCACCTCTGCCTGCCGTTCCCTGCCCACGCGCTCCTCTGGGGAAGCAAGTGCGGGGTTGTCGCCTTCTCCCTGTGACGGCCATCCTCCACCCCAGCTCCCAGGGTGTCCTGGTGGGTGTGGGGAGACCCTGCCCGTGGTGGGGTGGCTGTTCAACCCACCCAGCCTCTACTGCTGGGGCACCTCTTGCCCAGAGCTGGGAGAAGAGACCAACCGAATAGCATCAGAGGTTGCACGTTCCCACCACACCAGGGTGTGCAAGACCTGGGCAAGGAAGGATTGGGGGAGGGGGGGGGGGGGGGGGGGGAGGGAGGCTCCACACCTCCAGCAACACGTGGGGCAGCTCCTACCTGCACTGGGGCTGACTCCATCGCAAACTCCCCGGTGGGGCTCTGCTCCGCCAGTGCCACCAGCGACAGCCGGACCAGGCTCCTGAGGATGTGCTGGTGGGGCTGGGGCTGCCCAGGTCCCCCAGCACATGCAGGCTGGTTGGGTGGCAGTGGGGGCTCTCCCACAGGCCCCTGCGGTGGCTTCACCAAGCTCTTGCAGTCCCACGGTGCATCCGAGGGACTCGCAGCCTCTTTTGCCGAATTTTTTGGTCTGTGGGGCTGGCAGGGGCGGCGCTGCAGGATGGGCAGGTTGAAGGTCCCCTGCTGCTCATCTGAGTCTTCTGGGGTCGACTGATTTCTCAGGGTCCTGTAGAGAGTGGGGGTGAGGTGGAGGGGAGCCTGTGGGGACCCCCCCAGCACAGGGGCGGCTGTGCAGGGCAGATCCTCCTGGAAGGGACGAGGGGCCTCAGCCTCCCGCGGCCGGCCCCGGAGCAGTGGGACAAGGTGGATGTCCGTCTTTTGGATCTGCCTGTGCGGCTTCTTGAGCTGCTGCTGCCTGCGGGCATCCTCTGCCTCCCTGCAGTTGTAGGCCATGCTGTCCTTCTTCTCCTTCTTACGCAAAGACAGGGTTAAAGCCAAAAAGAGAAGGCACCCACCCAGGAGAGCAGCCAGGCAGATAATGACCACCACTGACGGGCTCAGCCACCTGGGATCTTGGGCTGAGATTTTGGAGAATGCCCCATGATGCCGGAAAACTAAGCGGACCCGGGCCAGGGTGTGCAGGGGGATGTCCCCCTCATCGCTCACCCGGACCACCAGCTCCCGCTCGCTGCCAGCGAGGCTGCTGGCATTGCTGGCGTTGAGGAAGACCTGCCCCAAGAAAGGGTCCAGGATGAAGAGCCCAGCATCATCCCCACCCACCAGATCATACCGGAGAGCCCCGTTGATGCCAGAGTCCACATCCCTGGCCGCAATGGTGAAGAGGAAGGGAGCGCCGGCACATGACACAAGCGTTGCGTTGGTCACTGCTGCAGTCCCTTGGGTGCTCCCGTTCCCGGGGGCCACCCAGAAGCACCCTGTCTCTGCATTGACCAGGACAGAGAGTGTGGCGGCACCTCCCACCAGTGCCGGCATGGTGATGATGGGTGCGTTGTCATTCTGGTCGAGCACAGCCAGCCTGACGGAAACGTTGGACGCCAGCTTGGGGTGACCACCGTCCTCCGCGGTCACCAGGAACTCCAGGCTCCTCACCTGCTCATAATCAAAAGCTTGGAGGGCAAAAACATCCCCACTGGTGGGGTTGACTGAGACCAGACCCAAAGCAGAGGAATCCAGGATACTGTAGGTGATTTTCCCATTGAAACCCAGGTCGGGGTCAGTGGCACGGACGGCGAGCAAGAAGGCAGGTGCTTCGCTGTTCTCGGCAACAGCGACCTCGTAGGTGGCCTTCTCGAAGGAGGGCGCATTGTCGTTGACGTCGCTGATGCAGATAGTGAGGTGCTTCAGCACGGCCAAGGAGAGCTCACCCTGGTCCTGCACCACCAACGTCAGGTTGTACTCGGCATGCAGCTCCCTGTCCAGCATGGCGTTGGTCATCAGCACGTAGCTGTGGCTGTTGGTCCTCTTCAGCCTGAAGTGCTCATACCCTTGAGTGAGGGAGCAATGCACTTGCCCGTTGCTTCCCGAATCGGGGTCGCTGGCCGTCACCAGAGCCACAAAGCTGTCTTTGGGGAGGGCTTCAGAGAGCACGGGTGCCCGCGCAGCCCAGGTGACGTGGACGTCGGGAGCGTTGTCGTTGACATCCAGGACTCTGACCAGGATCTTGCAGTGTGCTGGGATGGGGTTAGCGCCCAGGTCCCGGGCTTGCACATCCAGCTCATAGGCGTGGGTTTCCTCGTAGTCCAGCGGGTGCTTCAGGATGATGCTGCCCGTGCGGGCATCGATGCCAAAAGCGCTCAGCACCTCTGGGGACGCGTGCTTGCTCAGGCTGTACTCGATCTCCCCGTTGGGACCCTGGTCGGGGTCGGTAGCTGTGACCGTCACAAGGAGGGTCCCGGGCAGAGCATCCTCCCGAACCTCGACCATCAAAGAGCTCTCTGCAAAGATGGGGCTGTTATCATTGGAGTCGAGGACAATGACTTTAATTAAAACAGTACCTGATTTGGGGGGCTCCCCATGATCAGCGGCCGTCAGCACGAGGTCAAAGGAGGAGTGCAGCTCCCGGTCCACTTCTTTAACCACAACAAGCTCTGCGTGCCTCGTCCCATCGGAGCTAGAGACGACCTCCAGAGCAAAGTGCTCACTGGGGGAGAGGGCGTAGGAGCAGCGGGCGTTGGGGCCGGCATCGGCATCCAGGGCTCGGTCCAGTGGGATCCGCGTCCGCAGGGATGCGCTCTCCGACATCTCCAGCTCCAGCTCGGGCGTGGGAAACCGTGGCGCATTGTCATTGACGTCCAACACTTGAACCTCCACGTGAATCAGAGCCAGGTTTCGGGCGGTCAGCACTTCGAACGAGACCCAGCAGGGATCACTGTGCCGGCACAGCTGCTCCCTGTCCACCCGCCCAGCTGTGCTGAGCACCCCATCCCCGCTCCCCACGTGCAGCAGGAACCTCCTGGGGGTTTCCATCAGCTGGAAGGTTTCTGCTGTTTCGCCACTCTCGCCCCCCTCAAAGTGCTCAGCCAGCGTCCCTATCACTGTTCCCAGCGGCACTTCTTCAAACACCTGGTACTGCACCGTGAACGTGGCCACCTCCTGGGCATCGGTGGAGAGGAAGAGGTACCACCACAAGGCTGGGAGATGGAGAGCGGAACGGCTCAGCAGCAGCATGCTGCTGGCAAAGCCGACCGCCCCGCTGCCCTGGCACGCCTGCCGCCGCATGCCCAAATGGTCCTTACGGTGATCGCAAGTCCTCAGCATCCTCTCCCATCTCCAAGTCCCATAGGCGCCGGCCACCAGTTGGAAAGGAGGAGAAATGGCGAGTGAGTCCAGCGGTTGTCCCCCGCCTCGCCATCGCCAGGGGACAGCCGGGAGAGCCAGCTGCTCCCCGGGCTGAAACGCTCAGCCCGGAGCAGAGGCGACCGCCGCCGCCGCAGCTTCGGCCGGGGAGCGGCGTCCGGCCGGCTGGGCCGGGAGGTGGACCAGCCGTGTTTCCTATGGAAACCCCACCTACAGGAAAAGGGAGGACCGGGCTGGTACAATGCCTGGGCAGGGTGGGGGCTCGTGGGGCAGCATGCTTCCCAGCTGGGAGAGGGGTGTGGAAGTGCCCTCAGTTCCCAACCTGCAGGGACCATCACCCCTGCTTGCGGTCACCTGCAAAACGCATTTTACAGAAGGCACGATTCCCGCAGACAGTCCCTAACCCGTCTGCAAAGCCTCGTGCGTGCTTCAGGAAGATGTCTGCAATGACCAGCGATGATGGACTCCTTTGGGTTAATGCAAGAGCAGACTTGTTCCCTGTGCTGTTAGATTTCTGACTTTGATTTATTTTCATTTTGTCTAAATCCAGCACATAATCCCTGCTCCTTGCTCTGCCTTTTGCTGCTGATTTTGAGGGCAATGTGCCCACGTCACCTTTTCCAACATACAGCTTTTGATTATGTCACTGCTTCATTTTCATCTGGACACACCAAAATGAGCTAATGAATCACTGGGAGCATTGCCATGTCAAACACAGGCAGGTGGGCACAAGGGAAGAAAGGAGGCTCTGGCAGATGCGAGCTGTGTCCTGTCAGGCCTCTCCCCATACCCTACGTCCATCTGTCCTGGCCAGCTCCCCCCATCTTGGCATATGCTCTATCCCCAGCTTGGCTCTGCTTTGATTTCCCCAGCATCACTCCTCACCCAGCACTGACTTTGCACCACCAAACCCCTTTTTGCCTTATTTCAGCATCTTACCCAGAGCCCCCACCCTCGAGCAGCCCCCGCGATGCTGCACACCCATACCACCTCCTCACTGGCCAGCTGTGCACACACACATGCACGCAGAGGTAGCACAGCCTAAAGTTCATATGTTCCTCCTAAGCAGGCAGGGGAGGAGGCAGGTGGCTGCCTGCAGAGCCCAGTTACCCCAAGCTGGGCTGTACTTTGGGTCTCAAGGTCAGGGGAGCAGGACAGGGAAGATGTTTCCTTGGCCGTTACAGAGAGCAAAGCATCCTTGAGGTGTGATTTGAGTCCCACCAGCCACATCATCTTTACCTTGGCCCTCACATCTATGAGGCAGCCTCCAGCAGCTGCCATTGGTGTCCCACACCTGCATTGCCTCTCTCCTCCTGCCTTTCCAGCCCCATACCTCCATCCTATTCCCATCCCTCCCTGCTCCCCTTAGAGCTCTGATTTTCCCAGTTGAGGCTCCCCATGGCCTGCCTGCCCTCCCAGTTCCTGGCTCTCATTGCTTGTCTTCTATTATGGTAAATTTTAATGCCACAATGAACAGCAAAAGCAAAACAATGCCAGTGCCAACCAGCCGTTTCACGCCGGGGAGGTTAGTGCCACCACTCAGCACACCAGGAGGAAGGGCCAGTGCAGCTTGGCCATGGCAGGGGGTGGCAGAAGACCCAGTGCTATTCCTGGGCTTGGCCCCAGCTCCAAGTGACCTTTGCCAAGTCATTTCCCTGCTTTGTGCTCTCGCTTCCTCCTCAGCTGAGCAAAGCCAGCCCGTGGGCTCTCCAGGAGGGATGCTATCCCACTCGCCGGCTGCCCGCGGAGCTGCGGATGGAGAAGCGGATGTCTCCCAGCCCGTGCTCCGCTTTTGGGTGAGGGGATTGGAAGGCTACTTCCTTCTGGGGGGAAGTCTCATCCTTCCATCTCACTTTTTTTATGCCTTTCCTTTTCGGGGATGGAGAGGAACAGAAGAACCACACTGAAATATCACCAAGGAAAGGAAATAAATATGCCTGAGAACTGTGGAAGTTCCCCAAAAAGCCCTGTAAGACATATCCTTCTCCCTACTGCCTCCCAAACCGTCTGCAGAACAAGCCAACCTCACCAAGTGCCCCATGTTTAACCCACCACTGATGCAACAGGAGGTTTATTCCCCCCAACACCAGCACCCACATGTGCTGGACCCCGCTTGGTGCGGCCCCTGCCCCACCAGCCAGAGGGAGGATGCCCCTTTAGGCTGCTGCAGCCCAAAACTGCTCCTTTTTCTCCTCAAAGGCAGGGAGGCAGATGGGATTTTGAGCACCAGTTTTCTCAGTCACCACAGGGAAAGGCTGATGGGATGGTCCTGAGCACTGTCCCCTGCACCACACCCCAGCTGTGCTGTCCCCAGTCTGGCTGTACAAATACCAGCACTGGTGACAGATCTGGACTGCCCAGGAGAAAAGGAGCCAGAGGAGCTAATGCATTAATTATTACAATACTTCAGGAATAAATCCCTACAGACTAGACCTGTGACCCCAAGCCATCAGGGCATTAGCGGTTTGCAGGGAAGATGGCTGCAGGACACCGCAAAAGCATTGCTGAGCTGCAAACCACACCGGACACATCTTGGTGGAAGATGGACAAAGTAATGCTAACAAAGAAAAGGAAAATGGGGTTGAGCCGAGACTTACCAGAAGCACAGACAGTAAAATAAGATCTGGTGCTAAAAACAAAATACGTCTCCTCCTGTTTCCTGTTCGCACACAGGCAGGTTTCCAACATGCAGGTGCTTCAAGACCTTGATAGACAATGTGTCTATGAACATAAAATTTCCCCCCTAGGAGGCTGGCTGCACCTAAAACATTTCATTTAAAGCTTAGAACAAGCATCAGTTATATCCAATTATTGCAGTAGTATTCTTCAGCTTCTGCATGATGCTGTTAGTGCCCAAAGCAGATGTAAATGCTATTTACTGGTGTGAATATCTGGCTCCTCTGAAGCTCAGCTGTTCTCCAGGCTCCAGAGCAAGACATGGACACAGGGGACACCCCAACCTCCCAGGAGTGCAGAGCTGTACTTGAGGCACCACACACTCGCCATCCATCACATGGCAGAGAGCAGCCCAACCACATTATTTCGAGCTCCACTGCACAGCTGGTGGTCTTCAGGTTTTTTTGTCATTTGGGGTTGGCTTGGTGTTAGCTGGGAACCACAAGCTGTGCTGCACATCACCAGCAGGCTGCATAGGGCAACATAAAAATGAGAAGGGAAGAGAAATCTTTTTCAGATCTAATAATGAAAAATTACATCAAAAGGAGAAGAGTTCCAAATGAGCATGACTAAAGATGTACCAAGATTTGGCCTCATTAGGGTGCTCAGGGCTTACCATATCCTGTGGACCATTCAGGGAAACAGGACTCGGTGTCATCTCTGTTCCACAGCTGCTCAATGGGGTGAAAAATGGTATCTGAGGGTCAGGACACAGAGGCCATAGACAACAGGGTGCACCCTGAGGTGGGACGCTCTCTTCCAGGCTCGGCTCCGTATCTCAGAGCACCATCCTCAGCAGGAGGATGGCTGCAAATCTAGATGGAGCAAGTAAAAGCATGGCTGCTTCTCACCAGCTGGTACCCTTACGCCAGTGATCATGGTTTATTTTTCCTCAACTGTCCCAGTTTTCAGCCCTTCAAAGACAGGCTCTGCTTCTCTAGAAGTGTCACTCCCTTTTCAGCAGAAAAAAAGTCATCTTAATCCATCTCTGTGCATCTCTGCACCCAGATGGGTGCAGATGCACAAGGTGGCCCAGGACCTGCCCCATCCTCAGCTGCCTGCAGGGACTGGGGAGACTCTTGGGGGACCTTTCTCAGGAGGAAGGAAAAGATTCACCCTCTCACACCAAACAGCAAGTACACAAACCTGCAAGAGACGGATGGAGTTTCTCTCAGGAGGCCCTAGCTCTCCTCGTGCTCATCTTCTCTGCAAAATCAGAAGGTGACACTGGCTGAAAGTGACCTCCACGTACCACCTGGTCCAGCCTCCCACCCCAATCAGGTCCCTTTTGGGCTGGCTTGCTCAGGACTTCACCCTTCATCCCAGTGAAGACCTTGCAACCTCCTCCAGCAACGCCTTCCTTGCACTGGGGAGCCTAAAACCAGGCACATCCCTCCAAACACAAGCTTACCCCAGCTACGCTCTCACAGATGCCGGAGAGAAGCAGGAGAGATGCCCCCCCCGCCAGTTTGCTGCCCGCACAGCGTGCAGTTGGCTGCCTCCACCGCAAGAGCCCACTGCTGCTCCGCGCTGGGCTCTGCCGCAGTCCCCCGGCTCCCCCCAGCACCCAGGTCGATGGGCAGCGAGGTGCAGAGGGGCACCGAGCTCTCAGCAAGCAACAAACCTCTAACGAGGGGGTCTCTGACCACCCTCACCCCAAGGCAGAGGTCCCGGTGGGGCTCAGCTGGCTGCCAGCCTCGCAGGGAGGCACCGGCTGATGCCGCAGCTCCTCTCCATCCTCGGCTTCTGCTGATGCTCTGGGTGCCTCCCTCAATTTTGCACAATTTTAGGCAATCCTGCAGCATCAGGAGTAGAGCCTCCCACAACCCCAGCTGTAAAAACCCTGCTAAATGCTCCTGGGAGCTATGTACCTGTGCAGGGGTTATATAGGTGCTCGGCCCTGCAGCAGGTGAACACCCTAATTAGGAGGGAAATAAAAGGAGGTGCAGGCAATCCCTAATCAGGTCAGAGTCAGTGGGTGGTGCAGCAGTAGCAGCTTTTAAAAGCTTTCTAAGGCAGCAATCTGGCTTTGAGAAAAGCAACTAGCTGCAAAGTCTCTGCCAGATCCTGCTTTCTGTGCTCCAGGAGCTCCCCTGTGTAGAGGGTATGATAATGAGGGTTATTGTTGCTCTGCATTCATAAAAAGATTATTGTTAAGGAGGGGAAGAAAGTTATAAGAGAAATAAATTGGAACAAGCTCAGTGTTTGAATAGAGAGTAATAATGTTATGATAATTTGCGTGCACAGCCTCTGCCACTTGAGAACCCTAATGTATTTTATAAAGTCTTGCACTACAAAGAGCAATCCTATAAGTGGATAGCAGTAGAGCTGGCCAAATATAAAAGAGGAGAATCTGTAAAAATGACATTTTATTGTGTAGGAGAAAGCAATGAGAAGCAGAGTTGAGATATAATGCTTGGTGTCCTTCTGGAGGAGAAAGCTGGCAAAAGCTTGTTGCTTGCTTATATGATCCAGTTTGCTATTATGAGTCTCAGTCTTTTTTTTTTTCCTGTATTTCAAAAGGCTACATCTAAGTATTTGTTTGCAAATGAAATACACGGAAAAAATCCTGATTGCCAGAACTTCAATACTAGATCTTTTCAGAAAAGATCACATAGAAGAAGGGGCTGCTGACAGCTCCTGGACTGGGCTGGAGGGATCAGAGCACAGGACAAATATGGGGGAAACTGGAGCCCCATCAGCACTACCGTTCACTGCCAGTTTTATTTGCTTTTAGTTTGACAACCTGAAATACCTGAACAATGGCAAAGCATTTTGCAACGGTGGGGTTTCCCCAGCTGCTCCGCTGTATAAATGATAGATCTAGGCCACAGCACGCTGTAACATAAATCAGACCTTTACAAGTCCCCAGCGGCTGCAAATCAATGAGTTATAGTAATAATTACCCATTTTATCTTTCTCTTTATTAATATTTAGACGTTTTTAATCTTTTCTTTGCAAACACGATGTTTCCCTGCTGCGGTTGTCCTTCAGTGGGAGCTGCCGTGAAAGCTCCTGTTTCTTCGATTAAAGACTTTGTCTTGAACCAAGCTGCTCCCTGATCTGAAACGACACAACCACGAAAGCCGGGTGACGACTCTGCCGATTCACCCTGGATGGGTGACACCGTCTTGGCGCACAGCCGATGTCCCCGAGACACGGTGTAGCCGGTCTGGGTACCACAATGCGGATCTTGTGATGGTTGTAAGGGGTGTTCTTAAGCTCTTAGACTGAGCCCTCACCCTTGGCACGGGCGACGACCTGGCTTATCACAACCTATGGCCGTCATTTAAAGAGATGTCCCTGGGGGGTGGTTAACTCTTCAGGTGGCGCTGCTAATTAGGGATGTATAAATTAAAAAATAAGCCCTGTGTCAACATGCAAAGGGTGGTAGGTGTCTCAGTGATTTTCAATTGAAATGACAGACCTTACCTCCTCTAACACAGGTTGGGAAAGCTGATAATGCACTATCACCTCTGGAAACAAAAGGGAAAAAATCAAAACAGAAAACAATCCCCCCTCAAAAGTAATATAAATTATGTTTATTGTAAAGACAAAAATTTTCCAGCATGTCCAACCACTACTTAGCTTTAAAGTAAGTGAGAAAAGAAGCTGGAAATAAGTGAGAGGAAGGATGCTGGAGCATCTGCCATGTCAGAAGTAACTCCAGCACCCAGAGGAACAGGTAAAAGACCCCATTTCTTGTCCAACAGTGCACAGAGGGATCTGTGCTGGGGATGCAGCTTAGGATGGACACGGATCTGGCTTTTCTGTTCTGGGATGGGGAGAGGAGAGGCAGGAACCGTATTTTGAATCTGAAGACTATTCAGCAGAATAAATCCTTGAGGGTGATCCCAGAGGCTGCGCTCCTCCCCCAGGGATTGTCCTCTGAGCCCATGCACTTAAGACAGGCTTTGATGTCCAGCTTCCACCGAGTGAGGAGAAGCGCTTGCCACCAATTTCTTCTCCAAAGAGATGCCCAGCACTCCAGCAGCAGCAGGACTCCCAGGGTGGAGAAGGTCACCATGGTCTGCTATCACCAGGAGCCTTACAGGGCTCACGATGATGTTTCACCCCTCCGTCTGCTCCCTCTGTGCCACCTCAACGAGCTTCTGCCCAGGGTGACCGAGCCACATCAACATCCATCCCAACAGGGTTGGCTATGCTGACACCACCACCGCTCCCTCCTCAGCTGGGACGTGCCCTGCTGCTTCCAATGCTGAAATCGCCCAAGTCCCCAGGTCCCCAGGTAGAGCTTCCCTTGGCACAGGGACAGCAGACAGCGATGGGGACAATGAAGGTGACCTCAGGTCTCCCCATCCCTGCCATTGTGCATGGAGATGCTGCAGGCTCTGCCCAAAGATGCATGCGTTTCTCCACCAGTGCCAACACTTGGAGATGTTCAGCCAACTGCAATGGGTGGCTGATGTGCCGTTATCACCTCTCCTGCCTCTGCCGTGTCACCTCTCTTCTCCCACCCACCTCCACTGGGTGACCAGACACGTTGTCCTCTGCCGCTGGCTCCACCACTCAAGCACCAACACGGGTTCGGGTGCTGCCTCCTTTCCTCTGGCTGTTTGCCACAACCGGCTGACCCCACTGCCGGGGCTGGCAGAGGGAGGATGGTGTTTCAGCCCTCCGATGGAGGGAAAGGGGCTGTGGCATGGAGGAAAAGAGGGGCTGGAGGCTTTTCTGTGCCATATAAATGGCATAGTGAGGACACTGTGCATGTGGAAACACCTTTAATCTGGAAAGCGATCCCAGATGATGTAAATTCCAGCTCCTGCCAAGGGGCCGAGCATACGCCCAGAGCTCCTCAGCTGGGGCAAGGACCAGATGGCTCTCCTGCGCACTCCCAGACAGTGTGGGACAGAAAAAACCAGAAGAGATGCTAACGCTGTCCCACGTAGGCTTACCCAGCCCCAGAGTCTGGGCTGGGGACCCAGCTCTTGCCTGGGGACAGTGGTCTCCCTGGGCTGGACTTTTGGGGCCTGATGATGGGTCACTGCAGTGACCCAACCTTCTGTCTGAGCCTACCTGGGGAGAGACACAATCCCAGGGAGCTAAAATCTCCACATGCTGGAACCAGTGAGTCTTGGGCTAAGCTAACATCCCAGTCACTATTTTTCCAGCGGGTCGTGGTCCCTCGAGTCCTGCCCAGGTGGCCCACAGCCTTGTCACAGGTACGTGATCTCGATGATGTTGGGCTCAGCGCTCTCGCAGGGAAGGTGATGCTTGCAGGAGCACTGGCAGCTCATGCCGGCTGCGTCCGTGCCACCTGGCTCCTGCTGGCAGGGCTGGGCAGGCAGCTTCTTCTGGGAGCCCAGCTTCTTCCAGTCCGTGAGGTACACTCCATCGTCCAGGTCCTGCGGCATGGGCTCATGGTAAAGGGTGATCTGGACGGTGCGGAGGTGAGGGCCGTAGTGCACCACAATGATGATGAAGACGGCCAAGAGGACGAAGATGACGACGATCACGGAGATCATGGGCAGGGCATCGGATTTCTTTGTCACAGTCCTGACAACGGAGATAGGAGTGAAGGCAGCTGCGTCCTGGGGCTCCGGCTGTCTCAGCTGGCTGCCGGGCACGGAGGTGTTCATGTCTGAGCAGGCTGAGCTGGGACAGAGAGACACAGGGTGGGAAGGGGTGACCACCGAGCAGAGGCCGTCCAACGTCCTTATCATCTCCTGCCCTGGAGTCAGCAGCTCCTGCCTGCACTTGCAGCTGCCGGGGAATGGGGCCGTCCCGTAAGTGCTCCCTCCCCCGGGCTCGTGGGACAGGATAAATTTTGGTGGTTACAGCTGGGGTTGTAGGGATGGTGCCCTGGACACATTCAGCCAGGGAGGCAATGCCCTGCATCCCCTTGTCCTGGACACCTTCAGTGGGGGGGGGTCTTCCCTCCCTGCTGCACCTCGCGCCCCGGCTGCAGCCAGTGCTGGGAACGGGGAGCCCCAGGAGGGGACTCCTCCACCCTCCCCTCTTCATCCCCAGCCCCACAGTGCTAATCCAAAACCAAACCCCACGGGGACCTCCCTGGGAGACCCAACCCCACCAGAACATGCCAAGGGGCATCCCTCGCCACAGCCGCCAAACCCCACGGGACCCAGCACGGGTGGGAGCAGGGGGCAAGTGGGGGGAAGAGGAGGGAGGGAGAGCCCTCCCCAGCCCCGCGGGGGTACCTCGGCGTCCCTGCTGCATGGGAATCATCGTCTCCAGCGGCGAGGCTGGGAAGCCGAAGGCAGGACCAGCAGAAAAACCTCCGGGATGGTTCTCCGGTGTAGGTGCAGCCAGACTTACCTCAGCAGCTGCCACGTCACGCCTCGGCCCCGCACCCCCCTGGGATTCCCCGGGGCAGAGGAGGAAGCGCCTGCTCATCCCGCAAGCAGCAGAGGTGCTCCCTCACCTAACCCGGTGCCACATCAGTGCCGCCGTCCCCTCCCTCGCTGTCACACACCCTCACTGGAAAAAGAACCCTCCTCTTGCCCGTCGCAAGACAAGCGCCCTTTTGTTCGGGGAGAAAGCACCTACCGCCCTTTCGGCTGCACGCACACAACCCCCGGCCGCCTAACTGCAGGAAACCTCCCTCCTTCCACCAACTCGGCGTTAAAATTTCACGTGGTTCAGGAATCGGTGTGAAAAAAATCACCCTTCTGCACTTGAGCTCTTTGCACAGTCCGGCAAAGCGTATCCACGCAATGCTCCAGGCTGGAAGGACCCTCGCCCTGAGACATGATGCAGCCCCAGGGTTGATTTTTTCTGCTGGGGGTCCCACTGCTGCAGGAGGACCATCTGTCAGCACTGCTACAACTGGCAGCAGTGTGAGTCCACGGGGAACTCCAGACCCTGGGACCCACTTAGGGTCACAGGCAGGAGCCAGTGCCAGGTCAGTGCTCGCACATCTCTCCCCTTGCACGCTGACCACACCAGCAAGGCTGCAGGGATGCCCTCAAGTCCGGCAGCGTTTACCCTCGCACGCAGATGGGTACCATACCCCTGGTCTGGGGATGCTGTGCAGTCAGACCCTCTGCCACCTGGGGGGACCCCGAGCACATCTCAGAGCAGAAAAGATGGATCCTCCAGAGCTTTATGTCTGCAAAGTCATTACGAAACATGTCTCCCCATCTTCCCATTCCAAAACAACACTGTCCTTACCTGAAAGCTCTTAGCAGACAAGCTGGGCTGAATATTTGGGTTCCGTCTTTCCTGCACATGGGAAGGACGGGACGGGAAATGTCTCTTCCCCCATCCAGCTGAGCAGCCGCAGATTTGGCCGCACGTTAGAGCTTCTGGGAATTTGCACTCATCTCAGGATTCAGTAAAACCTTAATCTACAGCATAATCTCTGAGCATCACATCTGTGCAAAAGAGAGAAAAATGATGGGGGAGGTTGCTAACAGAGGTTTTGTTAAAGCAAAGGCTGCTGTGGGATCCTGGCTGCTTTGGGCCTGATGGTCTGCTGTAGGTGTTTGAAAAGACCCACTGAAACACAAGGAGCTGCGCAGAGCATGGGAGATCTCTCCCTCCATTCCTGCCATCGTCTGCCGGCCATGGAAAGCAAGGACGTTGCCAGCAGCAGAAGACACCCCCTTGATGCGCTCCATGCAGTGAAGGAGCAGCTCTGTTGCCCTCAGCTGAGGCTCTGCAGCTTTCCAGGGGGCTGAGGGAGGGGGCTGGACCAGCACCTCGAGCCAGAAGACACAATCCTGTGGATTTGCATCCTGAACACTGACACGGACCCTCCAAGGTGGGCGGACACAGGAGCCTTTCCCACGTGGGGACACTAAGACCCTTCTTCTTCCCCCAAACACCCATTCACATCCAACACAGGGCAACTTCTTACCCTGAAATTCAAACTATGCCAGGACAGGACAGACAGACAGACAGCACGTGCATAGACAAGTGCATCACAAGGTTGGGGCCAAGAAACCAAATGCCCCAAATCCCTTGGGCTGGATGGGGGGCAGAACCAGCCCAATTTTCCAGTTTCTCCCCTTGTCAAGGAACTGGGGTTAGGGTAAGTCAAAGCCTGCCGTGTGCTGTGTGTCCTGCGGGGAAGGATGCTGCTGCTACCTGAAAAACAGCGTCCCAAAGCCAGCATCCCAAAAACAGCACATCCTGGTGCCCAGACTTGCGGGAGCTGCACAGGGAGGTACAGGGCATGGGCAGCACCAGCTGCTGAGTTACCCTGGCCCCACGAGGAGCAAATATTTCCAAATCCCTCCTGGAGATGTTACGAAATCCCCTCTCAGGTGGGAGGGGAGGACTGGCTCTTCCAGCACCAATTAGCCCAGCAAGGACCAATGCGGCCCACAGCCCTCACGGCTGATGCGGAGCGGATTGGACCTGGGGTGCATATCCTCACCACAAACAAAGCATCTCCCAAAAAAACCCAAGCACCACAAAGAAGCTACTGAGGCCCAAAGCAGGGCAGGCCCACCGTGACGCCGCTCTCCCCCGCTATGAGAGCTGAATCCCCCAACAAACCGATGGCGAGGTTTCCTTTGCCATTGGTAAGTGATGTCTCACATCCTCTCCGACCATAATGGGCTAAAAAACACAGTTCCCCTGTGGATTCAGCCCGTTTCCTTCTATTCTTTAACAGGAAGCTCTGCGAGAGTCAGCCCAGGCAGGCAAATCGCTCCTCACCCTCTCGTCCCTCCCGGGATGGATAGAGCCTCAGCAAGGCTGCGGAGCCACAAGCCACCAAGAAGATGCTGGCTCCGTCCGTCCATCCGCTCCTCTGGCTGTTCGGCTGCGTGCTGTTCCGAGGTGAGATGCTCTACTTGCACCCCAGGGAGGGTGAAGCGGTGCTGGGGGGGGGGATTTGGGGAGCCCGGCTTCACGGGGGGCACCAAAGGGAAGCAGCCAGACGTTCGTACGTGTAGTACCTGCCATCGGAAAGCTCAGCGTTTAAATTCAGGGGTGGCAGAAGTCAGGTTGCTGGGAAAAATGTGGCCGTACCGGGTTTACAGGGTTTATTTGATGGTGCTAGAATAAAAGAACCTGTTTCCTCGTTAACAAAAGGAGTGTTTCTGCTGAGGTTCGTGATGCTGAGGTGTTTTGTAGGAAGTGACTTTTGTCAAGTAAGCGTAAAGGTAGAACATTTAAATGTACAGGACATTATTTTCCTCAAAGGTATTTTTTCCTTGGCTGATTTTAATTTTTCCTCTCGTCGATATAAATACAAAGACCATGTACAAGACTCATGCAGAACACGCCTCGTCCTTATTGTAATAATTCTGTTCTTTTGTGATAATTCTGCTTTAACTTCTCTTTCCCACATGAGTCGCGGTGTGGGATGAAGGAATCGGTTTCTTGCTCTGAAGGGTGACAGGTGGTTTTTTCCTCCATCATCAGACATCTCTTGTGTTGCTGACAGCTGTAGTAGCTATGAGCTGAAAAGCATTTGAAGGAATATAGACTGCACCGTCATCGCTGCTTCTATTAGACAACCACCTAAAAATAATGTGTCTCCAATCCAAAGTTTTTATCATTAAACCATAGAAGTCGCCTATGGGTTACAGCTGCTGTGCTGGTAATAATGGGATTTTTAAAAGGCTGAGAGTATAGAAACCAATTCAGTTAGTAGCTGTGTAATTCTTAGTAGTAAGAGCACATGGATTGGAAAATTTCTCTCTTCATTAGAGGGCAATACTGCTGGCTTCAGCAAAGGAGTGAATTGTGCCTGGTATCAGACAAAGGGCTTTGAGGCCCCTTGGCCATACAGTGATGCTCCTTCATGCCTGCCCAGAATGCTCTTTTTCTCTTAAAACTACTTGGTGTGGCTTGCACGGGACAGGAATGCCACAGAGGTTGTCAGGCACCTTCTCCGGCTCCGCTGCACGATGCCAAGACCCAGCCCCCTGCCCGGTGCGGGACGGCCGGCTGCACTGCCCCGGAGATTCACCTCCCGGGTGGACCCAGCTGCCGCAGCATCAGCTGGAAGGGATGCCCACCCTCCGTCCTTCGGTCCTGAGCACATCATCTCTGTCCTCTGCTGTCTGCTTAAAATCACGGGGCAGGGACCGTTCTCACTGGGTGTGCGTCTCGCAGCTAGCGCCGGACCCCAGCAGGGCCGGTGCCTACAGACAATGAGAACGGCATTGCTGATGCTCGCTGTGCATCAGCGGATGCTGCAGTTGCACCTCTCCGGCTTCAATCCAAATAACCGGCCTTCCCCACTGTCATGTATGCTGTCTCGCTTTTTTGCATCGATACGACAGTTCTGAAACAGCTTTAATTTTCTTTTTAATTTTATAGCAAAGTCGCTAAGGTGGTGTAGTACCTGGGGGGAAAGCTTTTGTGCAAAGCAGAGCAGCAGGCTTAGCGAAAGGGGCAGAGGTGGGGTCTGTGATGCCGCTTGTTCCCCAACACACAGGCATCTGGAGAAGGGAATTAGAGGCTCTTGAACAAGATGGAAGAGCTCAGATGTCTCCCTGCACCTAAGGAGATGGAAGTAACCTTGCAGGAGACAGAATTTGCTTTGGCTGGAAACTAATACCTGCCTGTTTCCACACAGGGGCTTTTTTTTTTTTTTTTTACTTTGTGCAAGTTCATTAATTTATTAATGATTTTATTATTTCTTAATTTAAACTTCTAAGCTCTCATGGTTATTTCTAAAGGGAGGTTCAAATACTGTTATTTTGCAATTGCTGAAGTGGGAGGGTTTGGAACATTTCCAACCTGTTTTTCCTCCCCCAGAAACACTTAACAGAAAATTTGTCCAAACAAACCTCTTCCTATGAACCGTTTCCATTACAATGGGCACGCATTTTCCAGACAAAAGATTTCCACTGAAAAATTCCTCCTCAAAACTGATGAGAGCCCAGCAGGATTTTCCCACTGTCGGTTGCTCCATCCACTGCTCTCCTTATCTGCACCACAGGCAGCAGATGGATAATGCCACGAGAAGCATGGTAGATCCAAAAGATATATGTATGTCGATATATTTTTTCGATATAATAAAAAACATGGGGTGCAGGTAGAGGACAGACATTCAGCTACCAGGACACCTTCCAGATACAGTACTTGCATCCTTAAACCAGGGCATCCAGTGCATCCTAAAGCTGATTCCTTGGCCAAAGGAAAGGCCAGTGCAACTCTGACCTAGTGAACAAGGAAGAGAAAGCAGGAGGTGGTTAGGAGAAATGTTTGTTCACAAAACAAACTGCTCCCTTCTAGTAACACGAAACCCTGCAGATGACTCTGCAAATCCGACCAAAGTGGCCCGAGACAGTTTCCAGGAATTATGTCCTATTTACAATAGGTGAGTCAACAACAGGTGTCCTCGGAGGGGATGGTGCTGGTAACCCAACACCGGGAATGCTCCTGCTGGGAAAGCCAAGACATGGTCTTAAGCCCAAGGCTGGAAAAGAGAGATGTGTGTCTTGCATGGCACCAGCAAAAGCCACCACTGCCAAGCCTTGGCTAGAAGGTCTCGTTACTCCACTTCCCAGAGGAGCCCACTCAGCATGACCCAACCACCACAACAAGGAGGAACCTCCCATTTGGTCTTTTTTGTCGACTTACGGGCTGGGTGGGCTGTTTTTACCTTTCAGCTGAATCACCCCAGCACAGCAGAAAGGAGCGAAGTCCCCTCTAGTACCTCTGGCTGCGGTGGTGTTTGGAGATATAAAAGTTTCAGGGAGACTTTGCTCCAATGCTGGTAGCTGGTGAAACTTGCTACAAACCCGATGAAATAACCAGGGATGTGGTTAAATGGCACTGCCTTACTAGCAATTGCATTTCACAGGTTAGGGACAATCTTCTTACACCTTGGTGGTGAGAAACCATTGGCTTGGGACCCGGTTCCCTGCGATCAAGGTTTTGCTGGTCTGGGGGACAGGGCTGGGACAGGGACATTGTAGTACAGAAGCAAAGCTAGTGGCTTGGGCTTGCCACCCTACATAAAGAAGAGGCAGAGAGAGCTCACGTGGAGCTGTTTGTGGCAGCAGTGTGGGTCCATGGAGGTGCAGAGCATGTCCATCCAGAGCAAGCCAGGCAAACCCTTTCGGCACTGGGGACAGCCATCACTGGTTCTGGGCAAGAGAGGGGATGCAAGGTTGGTCACCCCTACCTTTCCCACCATCATCAGGCACAACTGCAGACCCTGCATGCTCCCAAGGGCAGCACAGCTCTGGGCAAGCAGCTCCAGACATATGATTCAATAAGCTCCTCTCGTATGTTAGTTAGAAGTGTCTCTGGAGTTGCTAAAAATCTTGGAATCACACTGAAATTAGTGTGATTAGAAATGAGGGAGAAACTTATCATGGCTGATGATGCACCGGATGGAGACACAGGACCACTGGGCTTTGTGTCTGCCACTTATCACAGCCACGTAACATTCCCATGCCTTGTTTTCCCCAGATATGGAATAGGGATAATTAAATTACTTCTTCCATGAAGTGCTTTGAAAGCTGGGAATAAAACTGAGGTGATATCACCAGGGTCAGTCACCTAAAATCTAGACTTAGATGAAGCTTGTCAGGCCAAGGTGCTTGACCTGCTCTTTAGCTGCCGCTTCTGCAAAGACTCAGCACTTCAGGCAGCAGCTGCAGGGTGCCTCCCCAGCACCAATGCACTGAAATGACTGGATACAGGCAGGGACATCCTTCGGCCACTCCCCTGGGGGTTCAAGCCAAGAGACTTAAGAAAAGAAAGTGGAAAGAACAGGAATTATGAGAAATCCCTTTGCCACCAGCCCCTTACACACCTTGTCTCCTGGGTCACCAGGTGGGAGCTGAACCGATCCCAGCAGATCACGTTCCTGCATGGCGGTTCACGAACACCGCACGGCCTGGCTGCTACCAGCAACACCCAAATAAACCTGGGGAATCTTGGAATTACTGGAAAGAATAACAAATTTGTGAATGAACTTGGAAGCAGCAGCAAAGAGCCTCCATGAACTTGGGCAACCAAGACATGCCTGGTAGGCACCTACCACTGATCCACCACGTTGGCTCCGCTGCTACAGGGGATGGTAACGCACGAGCTGTCACAGGGCTCTGCGGACGCCCGTCCGGAGGTGTAGTGTACAAGCAAATACAGCAGCTGGAGCACACAACATTTGGAACAAAATCATACAAACTGATGAGGACCACCTGCGAGGTGGCCAGTACATTGGCAGGACCTCGGCTGGTGGCCTCATCAAGGTGTGAAAGCAGCACTGCTGAACTAGCCTGCAACTCATGACACTTCCTCTGCACCTCAGTTTCCCCATCTACAGAAAACAAAGCAAAGCTAACACTACCCCTCTCCTCTGTAAAGTGCTCTAGATCTGCTGATGAATAGTATTACTTTTAAAAAACTGTAGGTAGGCAAAAAGCACATGCTGAGCTCCGGCTCCCATCAAGCCTGGATAGGTGGCCCCCGTCTTCCATTTGAACTGGGCGTGGAGTGATTTCCTCCTCCAAAACCCCAGGACCAGCATCAAACCCTAGGAGCAGCGTAGCCAGGAGAAGGGCAGGACCCACATCACCAGCACCACAAAGACCAGGAGCAAAACCAGAGCCCCAAAACAAGCAGGTCGCAGAGGAAACTGGAAACAGTAAGCAGCTGGGAGGGTGACAGCACAGCAGCATGATGGAGCGGGTGTTTACTCCCCAAACACCATGGAGCAGTGGTGGTGCAGCCAGGAGAAAAGCCAAGCCGCTTTGCTCTTCTAGGAGCAACTGCTTTTTGCGGAAAAAACAGACCTCAGCACACACAGTGATGTGGCAGAGCCCACTCCATGCATGTGGTTTCCCCACATTGTTTGTCTCCCGGCTTGTTTTCCACATTCAAGTGGTTTTTAATTGACTTCCCCTAAGATGTGTTTCCAGAACAGCTCACCAGAGAGGACCACAAAGCATGATGCTCAGAGAGGATGCCCACGCCTGGGTGCAGCCCTTGAGGAGGGGCAGAGGAAGGCTAAGATTAATTTTAATTGCTGATGAGATCCAGGTTTAATTCCTGGCTCTCTAAACTTCCCATAACACTTTGGCCAAGTCATTACAATGCAGAACCACTTGGCAGTGAGCTGCCAAATGTCCCCATGTCATTTGGGAATTAGATGCTTAAATACCTCTGTGGCTCTGGGACGTGATTTAGGCTGTCAGTTATCCAGCCTGCATAACGACTCTTTTCCTCTCTCTCTGCCACAATTTCCACCTTACCTGTTCTGCTGTGAGACACTCAAGGCAGAGGCACCTTTTTCAGGTGCTTAGTAAAATAGGACCTAGACTTTTGCAGAGCTCTCTGCTTTCCAGGTTTCCTAATACAGGATTTTTTTCCATGTGAAAGTCCTAAGAATTGGGTGTTGTTGCTCTCTGCTGCTTCAGCAGCTGCTGTGTTTCACCCAGGAAACAGCTGCATTTGTGTTAAGCAGTCAGTATATTTTTGTCATGGGTCATTTGACAGAAATGCCAATATAGGAATTGAAAAGTCTAATTTTACATTGCTAGGTCTCTTTTCTGAAAGCATTTGTTTATGCAACCTGCAAGCAGAGGGTGATGCCGAGGTTGGTACAGCAAGGCTGCACAATGCCAAGTGGGCTCTGCAGCTCCCTGCCGTGTAACATGCTACCTGGGGACAGGTAGGACATCACCACGTCTCCCCCCAAAACTGCCAGGGAAGGAGAAGAGTCCAGCGAGTCCAGGGTTACATGTCATCGGGGATAGACAGTCCCTCTCCATTACCAGTTCTGGTGGATAGGACCAGTCCCAGTCCCTGGGCCTTCATACTGGTGCCAGAGATCCTCCCCTGTGACTCCATCCCTCTACAAATACAGACTGGACAGCACGAGCCCTTCTGGAGCCTCATCTAAACCCTGCTGAAGTGTTTCCGACAACTGGCGCAGGTCTCTGCTACAGCAGTGCTGCTATACGGAGGCTCTGATGGAAAGTTTGGGGTTTTTAAATGTCAGTGCCTCTCTTTGGTCAGCAGCTGCAGAAACCACTCTTTAAATGATTGCCAAAAATAATACCAAAGCAGAAATACCTAAAATTCACCTTTTTTTGTTTTGCATCGTTCTCTTTTTGTGCCAAGGAGTGAGCAGGGTGAGTTGCTGGCTCTGGGAACATCTCGGCTGCCGTGAGAGAAGGCTCCATGGAAAGACCCCTCTGCTCTTAGTCTAACACTCACATCTAACCTCACAAAAGAACTACTGCAAAGAACAGAAATCCAAAATCGCCCTGCTCATCCTCTGGAAAAGTTAACCAAAAAGCAGCTAGCACTGACTCAGAGCTGAAATGCACCTGCAGCTCCGACGTGCTCCTCTGCAGCCCGACGGCTCTGGTGGGTAATCAGGAGTTTTCCATTACAGCAAGAGCAGAAAGCCATTATCTCCCATCCTAAATCCCTCAGCGAGCTCCCCGTCTCCACCTAGAACTGCACAATCCGGCTATAAATCACTTGCACCCAAACACGCAACAAGTATCTTGGCAGTGCTTACGCTCAATGGCGAGTCATTTGAATGGCTTTGATGTTTATTGCAATTACAGCTGCGCTGGCTGCATCCTGACTATTATTGTTAGCTGTTTATATAGCCAGGGCCCTTCATGGAGGGGAGCAGGGCCATGCTGGCAGTGGCACCAGGAGGAAACGGCGTCCAGCACCGTTCGCATGAGAGTCCCCTGGGGATGTCTGCGGGGAGCCGCGACGCGTGGCACTTTTTTGTTTGTACCCATCCTGCTGCCCAGCCCCACGACGTGACCTGGGTTTCTTCCTGCTTTGCACACGTCCGTCCCCCTCCGATGTAATTCAACTAGGATGCTAAGCACCTTCACCAAAAGAAAACACCTAATATAACAGGACTTTTGATTATTTGAGTTGGCAGGGAAGGCATAACAAGCAGCAGTGACCAGAAGTCAGAGCCAGACCTGCTCTGCTTTGAAAAAACATGCAGTTGTGTTTAGAGAAGCCATGGCCATTTATTCCAAGCGCCAAAAGGGGATCTCCATCTCTTGGCCTTTTCACAGCAAGACCGGTCACTTCTCCGCAGCAAAGCTCACATGCAGCAGACCAGGGCAAGCATCTACTTAGACAGGTGAACTCCAGGGACTGAGCACTGGGAAAAAACCTGCTTATTCATCTTATTTAGAATAACCCCAGGGTTTAGTTTTGCAAATGGAGAACTCCTTATGAGCCAGTGCTCTGGTGTGACCTTCAGCGAAGGGCTGAGCTGTGGTAGAAGAAAGCGTGGAGTATGATCCTCTTCCTCTTGTCCTAGCACTGGGGATACTGGAGCTAGCCCATGGGATGGTCCCAACGGGGATGGCAGTACAGGGCGATGGCATCTCCCTTGCTCTCAGCTTCCTCCTGTCCCTAGAGGCTCTGTTCAAGCTCTCAGATTTCTCCTCAGCTGCACCAAAACCACTGGAATAAACTGCCAGCTCAGCACCTTTACCCCCCTTTTCCTTTGACAAAGACTAAGTGTAGACAACAGCTCTTTCTTCAGCAACTCTTGATGCTTTCATGTGCCATGTACACTAAAAAGCACCTGTGATAATTTCAAGAACATGTGTTACAAGCAGCTACTTCTTCCCAAGGGAAAATAAGACAATGGCTTCTGCAAGGTGATTTTGGAAAAAGAGAAGCTGTTTGAGCTTGGCAGCTGCTAGAGGATATTGGCCCCCATGATGATCTCAGCACACTATTTTTTGTGCTGAATGTATAGAGTATCTTAAGGCATTTGCAAACCAACGTCCAGAAATTGTATTGTAAAGCTGTTTAAGCAGAGGAAGCCCAGACAAAGAGAAAACTTGGCAAACTCTTAGGATCAATGGAAACAGTCCAAGTCACCGCACGTTCTCCATGGAGTCAGCTGGGCCCCCGGGGAGCGGGCAGTGCCCCACAGCATCCCAGGCAACAAGGGTGCAAAGGGGTGCACCCCCCTTCCTCAAAAGAAGCATCTCTACCTCTTTAAGAAGGTCAACCATGTGCCCAAAAGATCTTTTCTTTCATTATATTAGTCGATTTAGTAAGTGATATTACATCTGTCCATAATCCTGTCTATGTTACTAGACTGATGTTCATTTAACCTGCTCTTCAAAGCCTGCAGACAAGGATATCCCATAATTCTCCTTACACAATCACTCCTAGCAACTCACTATCCTTATGTTAAGGCAGTTTCCTATTGCCCAGCCTCTGTTTTCCTTGCTGCAGTTAAAAGTCCTTGTTTTCTGGTCCTGTTCCCAATGGATTTAGAAAACCAATTAGTCCCTTCCTCTCTGTGTAATTAAAGATCTGATCATGTCTACTCTTTCATGGACTAAACAAGACAGTTTTACCAGCCTGCTCCCAGTAAGCTAGAAGAGGAAATCATGGAAAAGATCTGAAAAGTCAGATTTGATTTTCACAGCCAAATCCTATCTGGAAAGAGACCATGTTTTATTATGTATTCACCGTGGTTTACACACTGTTTTGGTTCCTGTTTGGGCAGGATCATTGTCATAAAGCCTCAGACAAAAAAACAATTATGACTCCAACGCAGTTATGTGAGAAAAATGAGATCAATCAGGAGCTCGTTACACCCAGACAGTCCCAAGGGGCGAGCTCTGAGCCAAGCCCTGATCACATACACTGGATGCTAAAGATCTCATTCCAGATACACACCGCTATCAGGGCATTCATCTGACCTCTTTCAGACACCTACAGCATAGGTACCTACCACAAAGTTCATCACCTACATCGCTTCTACAGCTCCTGGTAAGAAACGGGATGTTGCAGGCTGTGGCTCCTCTAGCCACAGCTAGAGTAAGGTAGAAATCTGAAATAAGTATGGTAAGGTAGAGATCTGAAACAGGTCAGAGCAATAGGGTTTTAGAAGTGCCCGGTCCTCTCTTTGGTGAGAAAGAGAGCCTGGAGATGAGCTCTCTTGCAGGCTGGTTCATGAGAGATGTAAAGTGGCACGTGAGATGAATCTTGCATACAGTGAGGACGGATTCTGGCTGTAAATGGGCACACAAGCACTGCTCTGCTCTGGCTAGTGCTGCGTTGCTGGACCTCCCCTCCTGCCACCCCACGAGGCACAGCATCCTGCAAAGGCACTGCACCTCATCACAGACCACTGCTGCAATGGAGTTACACAGCATTACAAGGGGACAGCGAGCTGGAAGGATTCAACCTTTACTGTCCCTTTTTGTCTGAAACCTTTAGCCCTCGTGGGACTCCGGTGAGATGGATCACTGGTGGGATCAGATTCAGCTGGTTTCTGTAGCTGTAATGTAGTGTCTTTCATTAATCTTAACTACAGGCAGCACCAGCATTACCAGCGATAACCATTTAAAGATACCAATTTGGATGTGCATTTCCAAAACGACAGACTCAAAGTCACCTTTTCAAAGTTAAACCAGTTTGGTTTGATTTGAGTATTTAAAGTGCATTTACATTTTCGAGTTCTTGTCCCCAAATATGGGAGCTGGACATTTCTTTTTTCTGCTTTAAATGGCAGTTTAAATTGGCATCTCATCTAATCATAGGACTCCAGGAGCTGGGGCTTAAAGAAAAATACCAGGGATCCTGAGAGTAGGCAACATGGGGGATTGGTGCAGTGTTGCTTTGTCATAAAACAAAAAAAAACCAAACAGAAACACCTTTCAGTTGAGAAACTAGGGCCTCAGTGCAACACCTGCAATCCTGGGAGAGCAAAGCCTTGCACCGCTACCAGGGAAGGCAGCTCCGAGTCGGTCCCCAAGCTGCAGCCCCCTCGCTGGGTCCAGACTTATGTAGCCACAAGGCTTCAGCCACCTTCCCAGGATACAAATACACAGGATAGAAGGATCAGAGGTAGGAGACAGGAAGGAAAAACAGTCCCATCAGCTTCTGGAAGCCTTTACAAACCTTATCAAGTGTGTATCTTAACTCTTTAAACAGCTCCGGAATACAGGTCAAATGGCCTTTCTCCACCAAGACTGAGCTGGAGGCAAAGAGCTCATGGGGAGGGAACGACCCCACTGGTTCGTATGGCCTTGCATATTCCCTGTCAGAGAGGAAGACGGCTCCGTGAAGGGTTCAGCTCCATCTCGAGAGGAGGGCATTTATCCTGGCTGAATAAACTCCAGTACTAATTTACTCAGAACCTGATAAGTTTTGCACTCAGTGTTTGCTACTACTTCTTTGCTAATGCTTTTGGGGAAATCATGTATTTCAAAGTCATTCCTACAGAAGATGAGGAAAACCCAAACCACAAAACCAGCAAGAACAGCAATGCATTAGTGACAGTCACAGATTAGCACCACTAATACTCTTATTCTTTCATTTCAGGTACTACAACCTCCACAGACTCTTCTGTCCATGCTGTAACAGGTACCTCCTTGGTTGTGATCTGCTTTGTATGTCTATTTGGATGTGGATGCACATGCCCATGTGGGGATGCAAATGGAGAGCCCACAAATGGGAACCAGATTCAAAACTCGCATCCGCTGAAGCACCTTCTCCCAGGACCCTGCGTTGCCCACCTCTGCCTGCCCCACCTATCATCATTCAGCCCCAGATGTCCAGAGGCCACTGTGCCCCAGAAGATGACCTTGCTTGGTTCCCTTTTTTGTCTGGAAGAGAGCAATGTGGTGTTCTGGAAAGCCTAGCAAAAGCAGAGGGATCCTGCCTCATCTTTGCTCCCCGTTTCCCCCAGCTGTTTCCTACCAGTTAACATGCTCTCCTCCATGGATCCTCAGAGCCAAGGTCCCTTTGCCCACAGGTCCCTATACCCACACCGGTGACAAACCCTCTCCTGAGCATCTTTTGCCCCCATCACCCTTTCAGCTCTCATTGGCTCCAATGGCCCCTTTCTGGCCCATCCTTCAACCCTTCCTGTGGGGATGCCACCAACAAGGAGCACGTGTAGGAGACGTCACTTCCACGTCTCTCTGCTTGTGTTACAGGTCAATCCCAATCAACAACACACGGCCCTGAAGTAAAGGACCATACCTCAGGTAATGCTCATCTGGAGACCTAAGAGTGCAGCTCAGGGACATCCTGGCTTGTAACTGGTCTGACCTTCAGTCTAGCTGGGCCACCCAGTGATAAATTGGGCTATGCGGTGATAGGTTAGATGAGAACAGTGGTGGGAAGAAGAAAATTTTGTGGTGTAAGAGCTTCTGATCCAGCCAGCTCACCCCAGAGGGATGAAGCCATGGAGGTGAGCAAGAACAGGGAAAAATCACTAAATTGAATAGTGAGAAGCAGGGTCAGCAGGTCAAAACCCAGGGAAAACCCTGGGCTTTGCACAAAGGACACGACTGCCCAGAGCCCAGGAGCCAGCCTGGGCAGTGTCTGCTTTGCTGCATCCTCCTACCCGGCATCACCCGCTTTGCCTGGCAGCTCTTCCGTGCAAGGACCGTCGGGTGTGTGCAGTACGTGCAAGCACAGTGCCTCGCACACCAGGTCTGGCCTTGGCTCCTGGTGTTGTGACAGAAGAACAGCAATGAAATCATTGTTGTAAGAGCTTCCCTGCATTACATTTGCTATTCAATACTGCTCTCTTGACAAGCCTGACCACATTTTCTTTTTTTAACTAAAAACTTCCAGTGCTTTGCACACCCTCAGTGCCTCCCATACAACACGTCAACATGTTCCCCATTTCTCCAAGAGGAAAAGGGGAAGGACGAAGAGGCTTGTCCTAAACTGTACAATGTTTGTGTCGGCACAGAGACTGAACACTGCCTTAGCTCTAATTCAGTTATTCATGTTGGGGGCTTTGCTTTGTTATCTACCTTCACGGAAACAGCAATCACTCACAAGGACAGAAAAATATTTAAAAGTAATATGAACTTCTAAGGAGCTCCCTTAATTTATTCTCCTTTTTCTGTTCTCCCCCTCTGCTGAAACCAGCTACAGGACACTACCACATGTACACGGTCATGCAGAAGCCCTCCTACTAATTGGGCATAGGGAGGTGTTAGCAGAAAGTTGCATGTTTCAGTCTGAAAATACACAAACCCAAATACACAAGAAGAGACCTCTCCAACTCCAGATCCACATCTGTTAGTCCACTTGGATCTCTGGAGACAGATCTCTTCCTGCTATACTTGGGGGAGGGAAATCTTTCTAAGCATAGCTACCCCTCCAAAGGGACCCCAAAAATATAAAGGAAAAACATCTCAAAAAGATCTCAGATTCTGCTTCCATGCCTTGCAGAAAAAAGAAACTTACTCCTAAATTTGAATATTTTGGTAAAGCATTTGGGCAAAAGGGGAAAAAACCCCCCGACCTTAAAACCATTTTCACTCTTTTCTCATTTTTATTGGAAAGCCAACTGAAGTCTAGACAAGGAACTTGCCTGTAAATTCCAAGCTGGTGATCTACAATTCCTTTCAGAGGGCTTGTTGAAAGCTTTTTGCCCCACATCTTGCTCTGGATCATGTTCTTGCTATGCAGCTTTGGGTAGCAGGTTGAGGAAGATGACAGAGCCTCCAGACCACTGCAAGAACTGAATTATTTGTGCTTAGAGACTCTCAGTGAAATAAAAGTCAGCATTTCAGATAATGAGCAAACACACACGTGGGTGCCAGGCAGCTCTAGGCAGTTAAAGTGTCCAGTGATAAAAATACCTTCATTTTCAAAGCAGGAAAAAAGTGGTGGCAAAAAGCAGACTTTCTCCATGTGTCTCCTGAGCTCTGCCAGCTCATCACCTCCGTACACTAAAAAAAGCAAAAGCTAATGCCGAAGCACAAGAGCTCCCTGACTCTGAGCAGGACGAAGGCTATTTCTTTGTCTACTTATGCCTGTGCTTTCCCTAGCAGATTATCTATAAGTCCCAAGGAGTCTGAGGACTCTTTCCAATAGCCATGCCCTCCTCCAAGCTGTTTTTGAGCAGTGCATGGGGTGAGCAGAGCTCTTTGAAGTAACGCTATGCTTCCTCTACAGAGCCTTCAGTAAAATCAACACCACCAACCCACTTGAATCTCCCCTCTGTGGGTCAAACTACTACAGCCAAATCCTCTTCCATCGCTACAACACTGCTAGCACTGACTGTGCAAGGTAAGTATGGAAAACTCAAATTTTTGCTCAGGCAGGACCTGTTCATGCATCCCTCCTTATCCAAGCAAAACTGGGGGGCATCAGAAAGAGTGGGCTAGTCCATGCCCTGCTACTTAGTAGCAGCAACTTTTGAATCTCTTTGAGTCTTTGCTAAAAGAGCAGCTCATTCCAGCTCCCCAAAAGCACAGGGCTGGACACAACCATGACCTAGATGTGGCATCTGCACAGCAAGCCCATACCAGAAAAGCCAGGTCATGCTTTACCAGGTAATGGTTTGTGGAGGAGCTACAGGCACTGCAGCCTCCCCAGCAGACCTCTCCCAAGCTCACCTCTCATGTACACTCTCTAATTAACTGCACAGCTTGCTAGTTGGACATCTTGATGTTTGTTTGGAGGGGAAGTCTCATGCAAACAAAGTTTTTTACCCCATGGAAACCCCACAGCTCTCCATAGCACAATTAGTAGCAGCATCAAGAGTTAATTCTCCTTTCCCATGTTTTCTTTATCCAGATGAAAAGTCCAGTGGAAGCAGAAGCACAGCAGCTTCACCACCTCAAGGTACTTTGTCCTTTTATAGAGTAACAATGAGTTTAGATAATTTCATGGCAATTAGCTTACTTGGTTCACATGGTGCAGGTTATCTAACCACTGGTGTCCTGGTTTCAGCTGGGATAGAGTTAATTTTTTTTCTAGTAGCTAGTATAGTGTTATGGTTTGGATTCAGTATGAGAAGAATGTTGATAACACAGTGATGTTTTCAGTTGTTGCTAAGTAGTGTTTATACTAAGTCAAGGATTTTTCAGCTTCTCATGCTTTTCAGCCAGCAAGAAGGCTGGAGGGGCACAAGAAGTTGGGAGGGGACACAGCCAGGACAGCTGACCCAAACTGGCCAAAGAAATATTCCATACCATGTGATGTCATGCCTAGTATATAAACTGGGGGGAGATGGCCGGGGGGTGGGATCGCTGCTCAGGAACTAACTGGCCATCGGTCGGTGAGTGGTGAGCAATTGCATTGTGCATCACTTGGTTTGTATATTCCATTCTTTTATTATTATTGTCATATTATTATTATTATTATTGTCATTTTATTATTGTTATCATCTTTATTATTTTCTTCCTTTCTGTCCTATTAAACTGTTCTTATCTCAACTCATGAGTTTTACTTTTTTTTCCTGATTCTCTCCCCCACCCCACTGGGTGGGAGAGAAGTGGGCGAGCATCTGCATAGTGCTTAGCTGCTGGCTGGGATTAAACCACAACAACTAGTCTTCATCTTGGGGTTGAGCTATCAGTAACACCCAAAATCATGTCTGGTAACCTTACAAGCAGTGATAAAACACAGGACCAAACGCACTTAACATCCTCTGCCTGGGATGAACTTGAACAGTTGAAAGACTGATCTATGTTTAGGAAAAGGGAGCCCTTCTAACATCCTTTAAAAAAATTTTTTTTGGCTTTTGACAGTTTGCTTAGCTCAGCCTGTAAGCAAAAATTGGAGAATTCAGTAAGATTTTTATCAGAATAAGGGCAGAATCCAAGAAAGTTGGAAGACTGAAATCTGAGAACTGAGCTGATTCCCCACTAAAGATTCAGCCTCAAAAATCTGTAATGGTCAAGACAGAAATTGCTCTGCCTCTCCAAGTACCTCTCAGATCTTCTCTAATGCAAGCAAGGTTAAAAACCCGTGCTCAGCTCTGCCTGCACAGATGTCCAGCCAGCATGCCTGTGCCCAGCTAAGCCAAGAGCCTTTTGCATCAGAGCAGATTGCTATTAATTATAACCCTGCTTTATATCTGAAAAGCTCCATACATCTTTGACTATAGAAATGTTGCTGATGCTTCCAAAAGGAAAGTATCCTGTTGTGTGAGACCCAACATTTCCCAGAGATGGGGTATCCATGCCAGGCTCAGCAAACCACAGCTTCTGCCCACTGCCTGTGGCTAGAAGAACAATTTCGGAATGAAACAAAGGGTTTGATGACTGGTGGAAAAAATTGCACAGCAGTAGTCCTGCTTCTCAGGTGTGGTTACCCATTTCTGAACCAGTTAGATTTGTTATTTCAGACTGTTTCCCCTTTTTCTTCTGACTTTTGGCAAAATTACATTCCAAAACAGGGATGTTTTCTGCAAGACAGAAACCCCAGTTTCAGCTGCATGCCCTGTGGTCCACTGCAGAGTGCCAGGAGCTGTTTCACACTTCTCCAGGCAGCACATACTTTTGGCCCACAGTGCTATTGGGAAGGTGGGGATGGGAAGGGAGGAAAGAAGATCTTACTTGACCTACAGATGATCTTCTGAAGCTCTAAAGTATCACTTTTAGTCTCCCAACAGGGCCTGTAGCTCTTCTTTAAGGTCAATGCAGATAATTTGGACGTTCAACACACGTCCAGGAGGCAGCAAAGGGTTTTTTTCTCTGTACACGTGAAACCCACAGGCTAGCTTTAAATTTGCTTGCACGGGCATTGGAAGTAGCTGTCACAAACCAAACAGCTTCATATAAACCAGTTCATCCCACTGAGAACTGGAGTCCTTGCTCGAACAAACCTCTACGCTCCCACAGCTAGACTACATACGGTGTGCAAGATAGCCCAACTCAAACTAGCTTAATTACTTCTAGATAACCCAGGACAGCATACCCACTAATTCCAACTCCAAGGACAAGCCAAACAGTCAATCCACACCCATATTCTGCAGTATTTCTTCCCCTAAGCAGATTTTTTTTTGAAGTCTCAACATTTATGAGCAATAGCAAATCTATAACCTTCCCAGTTCACTCTTCTGGTATTCAACTGCTGTATCTGCCCAAAAACTGCATCTGGGACTGCAGAACCTGAACAGTTTATACAAGGGTATTTGAATTTTGGTTCCCCGAGTTTCTATTTGGACATGGAAAATAGTACAAAGTATGTTTGGTGGGAAGGTTTTAGCCCAAGTAAGAATTCCATGTTTCCCCAGATATCACCAGCATTATTGTGAACCCATTCTCCTCTCCAGCATGCCCATTAATTCTTTTGGTTATTAGATGACACTAAAAGACAAAACTCACATTCTGTGTTTCTCTATGCAGGTCAAGAGCCCAAGAGAAGCGAGAATACCACAGCATCAGCAACTCAAGGTGCTTTCTCCTTTCTCATGCAGAGAGATGGTTATCGCGAGATGCTTTACAGCCCTTTTCACAGCCAACAGCAAGGCCATCATACTGCAATCTTCAAGGCAGCATAGTGAATGGACAGCGAGTACCTGAGGGATGCTAGCCATCCCATCTAGCCCTTGAAAAACCTGTAAAGCTCCACAGAAGTAGCACTTCGGGGCAACTTGTCGAGCCTGGGACAGTGGTTGTAAGTCACAGCAGGAAACGTGCCACTACAGCAAAAGCTTGTAAAATGAGGGAGACAGGATAAGCCTCACCCTCAAACACACTGCCAGATCAGTCCTTCACCTGCCACACTCAGTTTCGTCACTAGGGCCCCAGCAGAAAACCCTATGGGTCTTCTCAGACTGTCGATAAAATGGGCCACGCCAAGGCAATCTGATTCCCACATAGGTCTTGGTCACTTTGCTGTTAACATTGATGGGGCTGGCCAGGATCCAACGTTATTCTCTTCAATAAAGTGCAAGTTAGGTCCTCTAGCATTACTAGGAATCCTCTTCCCAACTTTGGAAGAAAGACTTTTATATAAAGCTACCTTTTTCCCCTCTTGTAGGCACCTCAAAGCCAGTCACCCCAACACCGAAGCCCTCTGACTACTTGCCTGTGCCCACTCCGACAGATGATAAATCACCACTGACGGTGGCAGCTTTTGGTAAGGTCTTGTGCAACCTGGGGAGAGGAAGGGGATCTGTTTTGCCAGGCCACACTGTTTTGGACACCCAGCTTCAAAGACGCTTCCCTGGAGATGGCTCCACAGTTTTCTTCTTCAGCATGTCTGATCCTGGAGTTTTCAGAGTGCAAGGAAAAACCCGTGAGAAAAAGACTCATCACCAGCAGGCAATAAAGCACCTAATAGATACTCCCAGCCATGCCCAGTATACAAGGGACAGACAATTTGAAAGTCCATCATGGCTACACCTGAGCTTGGGATCTTGCTCCCAGCACCAGTGTTTGCCCCAGCTCCATGTTAGGACAAGACCTGGGCACAAATGATCCCATGCTATGCCTTTGTTTCCCTGATAATGTCTAGAATAAATAAGCTACCCGCCTGGAAGCTTAGACAATTTTTTTTCCCTGCAAACCTGTTAGGACTTCATTCCCACCCTGCCTTACTGCTCTCCCCTGTACACTTGCACCCTGACTGGCAGGAAGCAGCTGAGTCCTCCGCATCCTTCAGACTGTGGAAGGATGGAGCAAGAGATGCCATACCTTAACCTGGCAATAGATTTGAAAACAGGCACAGGGTAGATTTAGAGACCCACTCTGCCTTGGGCTATACTGTCCCCCTCCTCCATGAAGACGAGCAAAAAACCCAGTTTGCTCATTCTTATCACACTATAGGAAAAAGTGTTATTTCAGAAGCATTTTTAAAAGTCAAGTGTTAATTTCATAAGTATCATTTGCTTACATCCTCCAAGGGAAGCCACAAGAAGTCCTGAAGCAATCTTAACAGGACAAGATTCCCGTGCAAAGAATAGTTTGATTTATTGAGGCCTGATGTCAGAATCAAATCTGCACTTGGCCACTGGTTTATGAGACAGATAACATTGTTCACAGACTTTAGCTTGTCTCTCCCCATTACATTACACATTTATCTGACTTTATGCACTTTTAGGGTCAGATTTACCAACTGTAGTAAGGACATACTGACTTCAATCAATCCCCAGTGTAATCAGCTGACTTCTGCCCTCCTGGCACTGCCTTACCAATTAAGTATTCATCAGAAGCCCTTTCAGGCTAAAACACAACAGTATAAAGCCATTTGCTCTAGTGACTACTTACTTCTCTGCCTATTACGTGCCATGCTCATTTTAATGAAAATACAGATTTCCTAGCCAAGTTTTGATGACAAAGTCTCTCCACTACCCCAGAAGCTGAGGAGGACAGGCACATTGTTATATCAATTGCAGACAGTTCTTTCCTCCATCCCCAGGTGTCATCAGCTTCATAGTTATCCTGATAGTGGTTGTGATCATTCTGGTCAGCGCGGTCAGCCTGAGATTCAAGTGTAACCACTCAAAGGACTCAGAAGGTATTTGCCTGGGGTGATCTGTCTTTCCCTAATCAAAAAGTCATCAGTTTCTACATGGATCTGGCAATTCCTAAAAGACGCTTTTAAAAAGCTTACACAGTGGGGAGGTTTTGAAGCCAAACTAGAACGCAGACTCAGCAGTTAGGAATGTAGCATGACCACCTCTTTAGAGCCCCCATCTACACAGGGAAACAGTCTCAAGCTTGCTGCAGTTAAATGTGCAGATTTCCAAAGGTGGGCAGCTCTTACAGAAGTCATGGAGTTTGACACTCCTTTTCCCCAAGAACCCCATTTCCCACTAAGCAGTGCCCACTAGAGGGCAAGGCTGCTCTACAGCAAGGCAGGTAACTGCCAAAAAACCAAAGGATGCTAGTGACTAAACAGGCAGCAAAGCATTCAGTCCTGCCTGTATGTCACATTAGTTGAAGAATTTTCTCTAATCAACTCTCAAGTATCACCCGTGGTGTCTCTAATCTCATTTGGATTTCATTTATAACCCTGTACAACATATTTCTGAATATAGCTGACTTATTTTATTGCTTGGCTGTGATGTTTTCTCACCTGTACATCACCAACTGCCTTTCTCCCTCCAGACAAACAGAAACCAGGGACCTCCATGGTATCAGAGAGGTAAGGCTGCTCACACTATTCACATCCTATTGAAAATGCCAATTTTATTTCAGAACTAGTTTTAGCAAGGAAAAGAGGCTGCTTTGGTTATTTCAGGTGGAAGCATTTCAAGATGTCTTTGAGACAGGTAAAAAACCAAAATGAGCACTGATAGAACCTCATCCTCTTCCTGATGGAGTCAAAGGTAGCAGTTCAATATTTAGGGGCCTCATTTCAAAGCTGCACTGATATCTGTGAAGACTCATCACCTTCCAAAAGCAGTTTGCTTGTCTGTCTTTGCCTAGATACAGACTTGAGGTCTAAACTTGGGCTTCTGAATCTCAGAGCAGCCTCAGTGAGATGAGATCAGGTCCCCAGAAATATCTTCCAAGAAACCTATTACCATTACCTAGCAAGAGCAGGATAAGGGGGGCCCAATCCAGAGACCTTTGGAAGAGAAGTACCAAGTGGAGGATGGTCCATCCGAACCCCACGGTCCATCACTGCTACCCAAGAAGAGAGGCTGCATGTGGGAAAGCTGCAGGAAACAAGAGCTTTGGGAAGGGAACAAAACACGTTGCTCCTACTTTTTTCACCTGATAGTTTCCTACTAAAGTAATAAACTCTGCTTTGGAAACAGGCAAGGTACACAGGGAGCAATGTCCCTAAATATTTAGGTGTCAAATTTGCATCAATGTCAATGGTTCCCAAATACCCTTAATGATCATGATCTAAGTGATCTGCAGCCACTGAGGCAGGACATATCAGAGCAGAGGACTGTGCCCCCTGAAGGCACCCTAATCCTCAAGGTCATCCAGTCTCCACTGGCACTAAATGCATATCCCAGCCCTCAGGGTAGGGAGAAAGGGGAATTCCACCTTCCTAACACTTGTAACTCTCACTCTTAAGAGAGACCCTGACAATACGTGAGCAGCAGCATCAGATGTAAAAATATCCAGGGCTCCCTTTGAATGACAAATAAACTTAAGGGCATAGGACAGAGGGACACGGTAATGTTTCCTTTTGTTCCAGTTCTGGTAATGGCTGCAGGGCTAGAAGGTAATTCCATCACTGAGAACCAGATCCAAACTGCTCCTTGATTCTGCCTACAAGTAGTGACACAGGTGACAACGGTGCTTTCTATCGTGCAAACCAGCACCACGTCCGAATTTGTCTGAACACGCTGCGTGTTTCCCCAGAGACCTCCGAACCTGTGTTCAGACAGGTGATGGGGAATTTAGCACTAAGGATGGGCCTGAATCAGGACAGCAGCTCAAAGGGCAGCACAAGTCAACCCTGGTCCTACGTACTAGTCAGCCTCAGCCTTGGCTGTTTGCCTCCAGTTGTGTGCAAAGAAACTTCCCTCTCCCATTTTCCAGAGTAGTTAATACTGCCTTCTCTTCTTGACAGCTGCTCAGCAGGCACAAGCCAGAAGGACAACAGCATCACTCTGATCTCCATGAAGAACATCAACATGAACAACAGCATGAGTTACCCGCTGTCAGAAAAGGTTTCCCTTTTAAGCCTTGCTTTTTAAAGAGTTAGCTGGGGATTATTTCTCTTGCTGGATAAGAGCATGCCTTTGAGGTATTTCTTTGCTTTCTTATTCCTTCAGAAAGATAATAAAAACCAGCTGCCATCAAACTCCTAAAGGTCCAAACTGATTCCAGTGAGCCTGGCAAAAAGTTTGGGTGCCTATCTCAGGTTTAACCAAGCTGCCTGAACTCAAGGTGTCAAGTATACCTCATGTATATATGTGCCATTACCTAGGGCCAGCTGTCAAAGTTGGAGTGGTTTGTCATTAAATGAAGAGGTAAATAAGCTAGCCTTGAGAAATCAAGGTCTCGCCCTCTAGTCCAAGCTTACCCACTCCTGCTCCACAGGTGATGTTGAAGCACATTCCTCTCAGTGCTCTCAGATCCATTCAACATGAGTAATTCACATCATTTTCAGTCATTTTAAAGCTGGGACTGAGTTTGAGAGAATGCATTGCTTAACTCATTTTGCCAGCCCAAACAGGCTGCTGATGCACCACGTTTCGTTCCTTTTGCAGGTGCTATGAAGTCAAGGGCCCAGAACTTGAAGCTGACACATGACAACCAGCAGTGACTTTCTAGGTTCTTTTTTTTTTTTTTCTTTGGGGGAAAGAGCAAGGGTGGACTTTATGTATAAATTATTATGTCCTTTCTGATCAATACATTTACAGTAGCATCCCACATCGCTTCGCCACTTGGGGTCTAAGGGCTTTCTCCAGTTACAGCCTGCCATGCTCAACGGTTGATATCTAACTCTATTTTTTATATGCCTTCAAACATTCAGATTATTGCAGCAGCAAGAAGCACCAAGGCACCATCTACTTCACTAATAAACTGCTGCCTTAGATTAATGGCCTTTATAGTCTGTTCCAGCCAGTCACAGGCTCATTAATCAGTATAGCCCCACACTGAGTCAAACCCATGCATTACAAAAGCATGATCTGAAGCTGAAGGCCTAAGGGGACTTAAATGGCCAAGTGCTAGGTCAAGTCCCAGCATGACTGCTCCATACCCCTTATCCTTGGTTCCCTCATTGTCCCCACTGTGGTGGGGATGATCAGATCCACCTACCTCACAGGGTTGTTGTGAGGTTATGTTAATCACTGCCTGTAAAGCATTTGGAGAGCCATGAATTAAAGGTGCTGCTGAAATGCAAATTGCCATCTTAAATATTTTATTATTAATAATGGCACTTCAGGCAGGTAGATCACTATCTTCCCACAGGTCCAACATGCTCAAAGACTCACCTAGAGTGTAAATAACAAGGTCTCTGCATAGACAGGGTTTTACCTGAGTGTAAAAAGGAGTGGCCACAAACAAAATGCTGACCTACTTCAGCTTCTGAAGTTTGGTAGCCCGAGTTTGCTGGGAGAACTTCCATCTTGTGCACTGCCACCTTCCCAGAGCTTTCTGATAGACCAGAAAAGCAGCATCCCCTTCCACAGATCAGTCAGAGCACCCACCTTACCGCAGCACCAAGAACCACCAGTGCACCCCCAAGTCACCACGATAATGAGAACAGTCCTCTGTTAGGCTCCACAGTGCAACAGCTCATGTTTGGAGCCAGCTGGTTCACAACCCAAGCTGGCTCAGACCCAGCTGCCAGTCACTTACTGCCTACAGCAAAATACTTATCCGTGTAAGCCGAGGATGATGGAGATGTCAATACCCAGCCTCCACATGACTGTAAGAGAAATGATGCGCTGTTGGGTATTTCTGGAGGTCTCAGCTGCCTTACTCAGCAGCATAACATACTAAAGCACTAACTCTGCAACTACCTTTGCCTCTGCCCATCTTCACTGCAACTCCTGCTTGCAAGCTTCACCAGCTCCACAGTCAACACAGACCTCCAGAGTACCTCATCTACCCGGCAGCAGTATGCCGAGATACTACATTCTCCTAACATGAGCATCAACATCCATCAACCCTGAAGGTAAACTGTGACGTTAACGAAAAAAAGATCTAGCCGAGCACTCAAAATAGGTATTGCTGCACACATCCCCCTGCACAGTTCGATGAAACATAATAATTTAGCCTGATTTAACTTTATAGGACGGATAAGCGATGTTTACTGGAACATGCAGTGCTGGAGGTAGCTGTGCTTTGCAGCTGGCAATGAAGTGTTCAGCAAAATAAATGCAATGTTTTCACAACTCCTGCTAAGATCCAACACACTTTCTATCTTTAACCAGGTAGTTTAATAAGGTATTTTTTAATAAATAAAGCTTTTCTGGTAAAATTCCTGAAAAGTAAAGTTACATCACTCTGCTCACCCAGCCTCCACCAGACTGGTGAGTTTGCTTAAGCACAAAATCCCAGGTGATTCCCAGCTACGGGGATCCAGACAGCTCCAGATCCTAGAGACCTGCAACTTGCTGCGTGAAGCCTCACAGGTATGTTTTTAGTCCCAGTAGGACAGTGCAAAGGCAGCTGGTAAGCACCTGTAATATCAAACACTTCAGTCACGGTCAAGCTTTAACTAATCTCCCCTCCACACCGACCTCTGAAAGATGGCCCCATGCTTAATTTTCCTTCCTTTGAGCTCCTTCTTCCCATAGGCTCTTGAAGGTCTTGACAAATCACCAGAACCCGCTCCACTTTAAAACTGATCCACATCCAAAAGCAAAGTTCCAACTTCGACCTTGTTCAAAAGAAAGACTGAATAAAAAATAAACAACAAGTGATGTGACCCCCAGCTTCCAGTAGCTGCTGCTCATGTGAAAGGAGAGGTCTTCTCCAAGCTGCTGTGCTCCTGCAAAGCACACTGGTGGAAGATACTAACTACCTCACACCAGGACTCTGCTCCCACAGCTCATTAGCCCAGCTTTAATCGGCATGTGGGCTGAGGGGAAACAAGCAGCAGCATTAGCAATGCATGAATGCAGCTGGAAGGAGTTGCAGGACAAGCCATTGAGGGCGTTCTAACAAAAGGTTGGTCAGAAGGTGTGGGGCAGGTGATTCTCCAGGCCCCTTCCAGTCTCAACACAACAATTCAAGACCATCTCCCATAGCTCTGCCAACGCAGCAGTACTGCTGTCCAAAAAGCAGATTTGTTTCCCCACGTGCAATGAGCCAATAATCACACACTCAGGAAAGACATTATTCATTTCATATCTGCACAAAGATAGGTGCTAGGTGGTTAATTCCACTAAGCTAGCACGCCACACCGAAGAAAAATGATGTATTTATTCTGTTACATGATTAGTAAAAACCCACGTAAGTTTACACTCATTGGTTAGTAGTCACCATCTCATCTGCTTTTGGCCAGTTACATTTAAATTAGCCTCGCCTGCTATGTAGATTAGCACTCATGCTCCTTGCAGGTGGGGGGGGGGGGCAAGTTCTTCCAGCCTGGAATTGAGTCGGAGGTCACCATCTCCCCCTGCCACCTTTACCTGTCCCCCAGTTCATGCTTCTTCGGCAATCACCTGGCCTTCGGCACCTTCTGGAGCGGGACGTTTCCTTTTATCGGTCACATCCTACGTTTCTTAGGTCCGATTATCCTTGTTATCTCAAGAGCGTTTCTTTTCTCCCTGATGGACCTCGAGCATTCTCGCCAAGTTGGCAGCGCACACGAAGCACCCTCAAAACATCAAGGCCTAACCGTTCCAGGGTGTCCTCGCTCTACGAATGCCGACTGCGCGCCTCTCCGATTACAGCCTTACTCGTTAATTTGACAGATACAAACCCCATCTTGCACAAAACAGGCGGACCGCTCTAAATCTCAGAGTTATTCCTCAACGCTACCAGGAAGGGCCCTTCCTCACCGACGTAGCGATGTCACCCCCTGAAGCCGTCATCCCGCTGACCTCACCCCGCTCTGGCCTGGGCCGTGCCGTGACAGGGAGGCGAGCGCCTCAGGCTCTGCCCGCGCCAGCCACCACCGCGGCTCCTGCCGCCTCCCCGCCACCTGCTCCCTCACGGCGCTGCCTATGACGTCACCGAGCCTCGCTACGACGCCACAGGCACCCCCCGCAGTCGCTCGACACCCGCCCAGCCCCTCTAAGCCCCGCCCCCGCGCGGTGCCCGCTGGGTATTGTAGTCCGCTCGCCGCCGGGGCGGGGCGGGCTGCGGACTCCCGTACCCAGAGGACCCCGCGCGGCCGCCGCTTCCGCGCACAACATGGCGGCGCGGGCGGGCCGGGGCGGCGGGTTGTGAGGGGCGCGGAGGGCGGGCTGCCCCGGGGCCCGCCGCGGCCGCCATGACCTACACGGCGGAGCAGCTGGACGGCGTGCGGCGGTGAGCGCGGCGCGGGGGCCCCGCCGGACCGGGACCGGGACCGGGGCCAGGGCCGGGGGAGAGGAGCTGCGGAGGGAGCGGCGGGGGCCGCAGCGCGGTGACAGGCGGCGGGGGGCGATGGGTCCGGCGGGGCGGGCTGCGGCGGTGTCTGGGGGGACAGGCCGGTGAAGGTAACCTTGCGTGCGCTTTCAGGATAAAGCGGTGTCGGAACTACTACGAAATTCTGGGGGTGGAGAGGGACGCCAGCGAGGAGGACCTGAAGAAAGCCTACCGCAAACTGGCCCTGAAATTTCACCCGGATAAGAACCGCGCTCCCGGAGCAACGGAAGCTTTTAAAGGTGAGGTGGGGGCTGGCCCGGTCTCGAAAGTCGTACAGCAAGATGAAAACGAGGACAGACTGCCTCAGACCTACAGTCCTGCGCCTTATATAAAGGCATCATACGGGCCCACGTAGCCTGTCATTTTTATAGACGGATAGGTGCGTCTCCACAAAATCCCACAGCTGGTCGGCAAGGCTTGCCTTTTAATCTTCAGAATACAGATTTCCGTTAGAAGCAAAGGGAAACGTATCCCAAATCTCATTACTAGATACTGCTAAAGGTTCAGAGCAATGCTTGGAAATAATACTGGCCATGCAGGGGAGTGTGGTGTTGTGTAATCAATAACTGCTCTGTGTCGTAAATAAATTTATATTTTTACATATATATATATGTGCAAGCATATGAAATTTGAGTCCAATATTCCATATCTGGACTTTTCAATACAATCTAAACAACGTTAGCGTCTAAACTCTTACATCTTTTGCCTTTTCTGAGCTGTGTTGCTGCTGTCTGCAACAGCACTGTAAGGCAGTGTGAGGAAAGTGAGATACTCATTCGTAGTCTATTAGAATAAGGAGTTTTTGAAGGGCTTTATTTTTTTGTGTTAGGGTTGTATTTCTCTATGAACTTGTTTACAGCTGTGTTCTGTCAAAGATCAAGGAAGAAGATGAACCAAACAAATACTTCTGGGTGGTTTGGCGTAAAGTGTGAAATAGATATGCTGTACAGCTTCACAAGCATCTCTGCCGACAGAAAAACTTGGAATATGGTTCTGCATTTTAATTAGTCTCTGCAGGTATTAACTTTGTATTAACTGTGTATGGTATATGGAGGTGCACTTCTATGTCAGCGCTTAGTTTGATCTGATAAAATGTTACATTCTCACTCAATCTCTTGACTGAAGTAGACTCTCTCACCTCAGTTTTACAAATATTTCAATTCTCTCCATGTACTTTAACACTTTTATCTTTCTCCTGGTATCAGTGATAGCAGGAAATAGGTTCCATCACAGGTGATGCCAGTGTTGTAACACTTTTTTTACAAAGGCAGTTCTTTCAAAAGTAACTCAAATCTTTGGTCAAGCACAAATTTTCTATGCCTGGTTGGGCTTTTTTGCTACTCTGCCTGTAAAAGTCTGAGATCTGGAAATACTGCGTGATATGCCTGTGTAACACTTCTTTTAATTCACTCTCCAGCAATAGGCAATGCTTTTGCAGTTCTGAGCAACCCTGAAAAACGATTACGATACGATGAACTTGGAAGTGACCAAGAGCATGTCAGCACTGGTCAGGCCAGGCATTATAATTACTACACAGAATTTGAAGCAGACATTACACCAGAAGAAATATTCAATGTGTTTTTTGGTGGGCACTTTCCTACAGGTCAGTATCTGTCTGCAGTGTTTTTGAAATGTGGTGAACTGATACTAGACCATAGAGGAAGTTCAGCTTCTCTTGATACTGCTTAGGGAGTTGATAATACATCTGAAAAGAGGAAAAACTTTTTTGGGTTTACTCTTTTCTCCTTTCCTAGCTTTTTATGCCTGGAAAAGCTCCCTTAATGCATGTTTTAGACTTCAGATTTTAGCAACTCCATTCCCCAAAAAATGTTGTCAAAGCCCAGCCTTGCTGTCCAGGAATGCTCCTAGAAAAGAGAGCTGCCAGTGGGGTAATGGCTGTTGCTGCCAGGGCAAGTTCCTAACCTTGCCTCTCTTGAAAATTTCTGACAGTACTAGGTAGGAGAAAGAACATTTTAGTCCGGGAAGGGGTTAGGCTGTTTGATTCTTGGGTAGGCAACATTTTAATATCAGCTGTAGCTGAAGACCCTTCTTTTTGTCATTGCTTTTATTCCCTCCATTGTCTGAAGCCATCAGTGGTATGGGAGGTAAAATAAGGTGTGAATAGGAAGGGATCAGAGGTATCTTTGCTGATGGTGTAGTACTTGAGACACCTTACTGTGTTCCGTACAGCACGGCAGCAGCTGCTGGCGTTGTGGTCTCAGTGCCCCTATAACAAGGAAAACATAGGAGTTCATTTGGCTTGCAGCACCTTGCATACTGTAAAGAAATTGAAACCTCTTAGCTTAGAAAGTGATGCCTGCCAGGAAAGGCTCATTGTTACTGGATATAGAGTATCCAGTAACAGAACGGTAGATCTGTACCTGTAGCAGCTCCATGCACATCTCAGTCCAGCCTTGGCTTTTGTATTTGTAGTAAAAATAGAAAGATACTGCAAGCTCAGTGGAATACAGATTTGGATTAAAAGTAAATCTGAAAGGTTTAGTGAGCTAAAGGGTCTTCCTGGTAGTATCTAGCAAATTGCTTTAGCTCTTTTGTAAACTTTTTCACCTCCAAGGCGTGGTATAGAGCAATGTACGTGCCAATACTACACCCTAAAGCCACAGATACAGGTAATTACTTAAAAGCTCCCCATAACCTTAGTCTGTGTGGTAGCATCTTGCAGCTCAGGGGACTTCAAAATTTGATCAGTAGAGGTCCAAAGTGAGCCAAACTCAGTGTGGCATAATTCCACACTGAGTTTGCAAGTTTTCCATTTCTGACTTTGCAAGAAGTTGCACCCGCGTGTGCCTTTTGCCTCAGCCACCAGTGAAACATTGCCCTCGTGGAATGTGACTGCTTTCTAGCTGCGGGCAACAGGGATGCTTGGAGCTGAGGACAAGAAATTGAGGAGCTGTAGGAGGAATTTGAGTACTGGGCATGGCAGGTTTAACAGGTCAAGTGGCATGAAGAAGTAAATGGGAACTTCTATCAAAGTGGCAAAGAATAAGAAAATTAAAAGATAATTTCATAGTAATACGTGTTGGTAGTAAATGATAGTTTCCTTACCAAAAAAAAAGTTTGGGTCTAAATTTATGTACATTTTCCTAATCTAAAAGTGAGTTTTAAATTATGGAAAATCGTCAGTTCAGTAGTTTTCCAAATAGGCAAAGTCCACACAGTTTCTACTTAGCAAGAGAGTTACTAGTAAGAGGGTGTGCAGATAGTTGATATAAAGAAAACATTTTTTAAACTGTTGTAGTGGGACTTGCATGCATGAGCTGAAGTTTGTTTTGTGACACCTTGCTGTCACCAGGCTTTCTGGAAATCTGAATAAGAAATGTTGGTGTTAGGGTAAACTCATTTGTATAGCTTTTGTGGGGAGGTTTATGGCTTTGTTTATGCTGTGCATTTTTCCTCTATGGATATTCAGTGAAAAAGTCTTGAAAGTTAAAATGTTAAATGTCGTAAGTCTGAAAGGAGACTGTCCACGTGGCATATTGTTGCAGTTACAATGGGTAGAGGCTACAAGTTGAACTTCCTTCTCATAAAAAATAAATGCACATGGAAGGAAAGAAACTGCTGGCAGAAATTCTTTGAGATACTTAGGATTTGGGAAGACTTTTTTCTAGGCACCCTGCAAAAGGCATTCTTCTCTTCCTGCACTTGCTTCTGTTTTTTCACAGGTTGATTAAATATTGTCTGAGCAGTGTTGAATCATAGAAACAAACTTTCTTTTTCAAGAAAGAAATTTTTGTTCTTCAAGCCAGTCTTGTTTGGTGCTCTGTTGCAGCTCTGACTGCAAATGTGCCTAGACCCTTGGAAAAACCTTTGAACAAGCAGTGAAACAGATGTTTTTGACACAATAGCAAAGGTCACTTCTGCCCAGGTTTCTTGCAGAATTCTGTGGGAAATTCAGAGAAAGGGCAGTGTAAGAGTGTAAAATAATGTGACATCTTTCCCAGGGCTTAAAAATACATTTGCATTTCTGTTGTCATGATAAGGCCATAAATTTCAATTCTCTAATATAAAGACATTCTGAATTTCAAAAGAGGAAAGTACAGCTGTTATTAGATAGGCATATGGTGATAAAATCAGAGCTGAAGCTTCAAATCGAAACAGCATATGCAATTCTTTCCTCACTTTAGAATTTTTAAAAATAAATCAACTACATTCAGTGTGCAAGAAAGGAAATCCTGATTTGTACTTTTTTTTTTAACTCATTTTTTAAATCTCTTTCCTTATTATAAAATCATTAAGTGAAACTATTAATAGCTTGAAGGAAGAGGAAGTAGAAATGAGTGTAGAAGACCATATTCAGTAATTACAGGAAGCCATAATTCATGGCCTGAGTCTGGTGAAGCAAATCAATTTTCCTGCTTAGAGCCTGGGGATGCAACACAAGGTATGGCCTTGCAAGTGAATGTGACAAAAACAATATTAAAATATGAGATACAACAATAAAAATTATAGCATGTTTCTGCAGGTTGATTTAAATTAAGATGGACTTGGGCAAACTTTACAATTTCTCTGGTACACTTCTCAGAACGACATATTATTTTGACTTTTAAATCTGAGGTGTGTTTGCGCTTTTTAATCTGAGGTCTCCCAACTGTAATTCAGGCCATGTAGTATATGCTTGGATAATTAACTAGAAACTCTGAGAAATACAGGCGAGTATCAGCAACTAGATGAAAATTATGACTCTCTCTTTGTTTCTTTTAACAGGAAATATCCATATGTTCTCCAATGTAGCCAGAGATGCGCACTATTATCCACGGAGGCACCGAAATGAAAGAGCATGGACACAGGAGCAAGAGGAGGAAGAAAACAGGCCACAGGTAGCCAGGAGGAGGGATCTCTTGGGCTTAAATATTTCACCAGGGTGAGGGGTCCACTTACACTTTTGAAGCCAGGACAAACCTTCCCATGCTTACATGCTCAGTGTTTATCCTCAAGTGCTGCAGCCAAAATGGATGTTTTCAAAAGTAACTAGATTGTCTTTTATTAATCACTACTTTAAAAATACATTGTATTGACAGGATTACAGGCCCTGGAGTTTCTGTCACCTAGTGTTTTGCTGGTGCTTGCTTTTTGCAAGCTCAAATGGTTTGGTAAGCCAACAACAATTAGTCCAAATGTGGACTGATAATGCATACAGAAGTACTGGCTTGTCCTTATGGTGTCTTTAACCCTTCAGGAAATAAGCACGCAACTTCTGCTCAGGTGCTGCACAGGCTTCTTCCAGCCCAGGGCAGGATGCGTCTGGGATACGTTTCTACCAACTGAAACCTCCAGATGAGACACAAGGTGTCATTTGTTGCTAGTGCACATATACATGTGCCACCTGCCTTGGAAAAATCTTCCTCCATAGGCAGTCTGTTAACCTAACAAGGTTCTCCAAGGAAGATGAATTTTTCTCTGTGAGTCTCTTATAGTTGGGCTCTGAAAAAAAAAAGGATACAGCCTATAGACAGCTAAGCTAGGGCAAATGAATCCCACCTGCTACTGCATCAGGTATTCTTGCTGCTATCCCAGAGCAGAGGGCAAAGTCTAAATAGCTGCATATTATATTTTGCTCCTGATAAGAAAAGGCGTTTTAGAAAGGCGGTTTAAAAATCAGATGAAGAGCAGAAGTAAAGATCTGTGTTTTCTCTATGACTATCAGAACTCTTTGGTCTTTTAATATTTTTTTCCCCACTCTTTTGTTCTACAAAATTCATTCAAACAAAAAACCCAAGTGCTTGCATCCTGTCCCAAGTCACACTATATGTGGTCTCTTAACCCTTTACTTTTCAGCCATTTTATCCAGTGTTTGAACAGAGGTTGAGATTTTTAGAATGCATATAGCAAACTTCAGAAGATGCATGGAAAGCCATAGGCACAAATGGGAATTGTAATGTGTTCCTTCAGTTTGGGTTGTCACCTGGTCACTGACAGGTGGGCATCCATTGCCTTGTGAAGGAAGCTGTAGATGAAAGAAATGTCATGAAAATATAATTGAAAGAAAATGGCTTTAAAGAGTTTTCCCACATTATTAATAAAGGTTATTTTGAAATTAAAATGTCATCCCTCTCAAAATTTGAAGGTACTTCCTCTTTTTTTTTCTTTTCAGTTTACATTTAATACATTGTTGATCTATGATAGCCTCGTTTCTGTGAACAGATGCATCCTTTTCTATCTGTATCTTCTCTTGACTACTAATTATTGTTGTTCTTTTCAGAATTCATATTCTGCATTTATTCAGTTGATGCCAGTTTTCATAATAATAATAGTGTCAGTTATAACTCAGCTGATGGCCACAAACCCGCCCTACAGCCTATTCTACAAATCGTAAGTCATTTAAAACCACATTTTTCTGGTCTTCGGTGTTTGCAATAAGGAGGGAGATGGAAGTTGGACTTGGTAGCAAAATGCATATTAGCGTTCCGTTCTGCTCTTTCTAGAAAGTGTTATCAATTTGTAAATAAGGAAATACCAACAGTCTCTACTGATGAGTTCTCTTAAGCATTATCGCTATGAAGTTAACTATGGTGTGCTTTATTGTACTGTGTGCTGAACAAATAGAGGCCTTGAGCCAAAAAGCTTTCTCAACTGGTGTGAAATGTTTCTGCACGGTGATACAGTACCAGGAATGTGGGTGTAGCCCAGCTACAGTGCTGATCAGCCTCTGGTCTGCCCAGCCCCCAGGGATCTGCGGACCACCGCTGAGGTTCCCATGTAAAGCAATTAAAAAATGAAGCCTGCAGTTTGCAGTATAAATCCAAATCCTCTCTGGAGCCTGAATTCCACTGGAAGAATTGTCAAGCTCCACAAATCATTAAAGCCTTGAAATGCCTTGGTTTAACATCTGTAAAGAAGCAGGACCCTGAGGTTGCAGAGGGCAAACTGAACTGGTCAGCTCTGGAAGCAGAAGGAACGCCACCAGACCTGCTGTAATCTGAGTTTGTGGGGCAGAGGAAAACCCACTGGCTCCTCTCAGCATCCAGTGTTGGGAGGAAGGAAGCTCTCTAGCGGGAAGAGCTCGGTTCAGTCACCTTCACTGGCTCTTACTGAGATAGGAGTGGGAGTCAGCAGGTTTTGGAGAACCTGCTGCACACAGCAGTAGCAGAGTGCTCCAGACACTCCCCTTGCTCCCTTCTAGGAGTAAAACTACGTAAGTTTAGGCCCATATCCTCTCCACTGTCATAATAGCCCAAAACCCTTTATCGCTTTTTACCACAAGATGTCAGTGTGTAGACCTAGCGTAAGAACAGGAGGGTGGTTGGGTTTTGGGTCGTTGGGCGTTTTTTTCAGAGAGTGTTTTTGCTATCTGCCAGTCCCATGTGCAACTTCCCATGCTGCCCCCAGAGCAGCTAATCTCTCCTGCTTTTCTTCACTACCTCCCCTTCTCCTGTTGATTTGAGATAGTCAGGCCTGAGTCTGGTACACAGTTATACTGTTTCTCTAAATCATATCCTTAAAAAAAACCCTAACAGCCTAGAAACTAAAAGAAATTGTTTATATGAAGAGAGCATACACCTCTGAGACATAGCGACAGAGCAGGGGTCATCCAGAAAGTAGAAGGGGCAAACTGGATTCCATTGAGTAGGGTGTAACCTTTGTGTTTTGGCTGTCTGCTGCTTTCTCTGGGCAGTGATTTGAAAAAAATGCCTGGATATCTTTGCTCAAATAAGGAAATTCAGTATAAGAGTGTAGTTTAACCCAGTGGCTGTGTCAGAGTGGCTAATTCTACCTACAGGATATTCTTTGGGATATTCCATGCCCCACTTCTCTTACTGATTATTATAAAACCCTAAAAGAAAATATAACTAGAACCTCCCCTGCTAATTTTTATTTCTACTAAAGGATCCAGAAATTGAGAAAATCTAGATCCAATTGCATTGTGCCCTAAGCAATACCAGGGCCGTCTGCCTTTCCTATAATCTCTACATTTGTTATCAATTCCCATGGATTTCTGGACCTAGCTTGCCAGAAATTACCAGCAAACAGAAGAAAGTGTATGGAGCTTCTGTTCACAGATAAAACTTGCTCTTACGTTTTGGAAGTCTCTTGACTGAGGTCTTGAGAACAAACACAGTATTTGGAAGGAACAGTGTCAGCTCAGAGTCGATTCTTTGTAGATATCTCCAAATATTAGATATTTTCTGTGGTTTTTAGGGGGGGGTGAATCCTGTTTGCCTGAGACTTGTAATTTCCTTATTGGATGGTTGAGGGAGCCATAGTCCTGCAGAAAGTAACTAAAGAAGTTGTAAATACTGTCCTCTGGAAATGCTAATATGGAGAAACATCCCTTGATTTCTTTATATTTGAACTGCTAAAAGATTCTGTTTTCTCCATGATGTTTTCACAGGTCCATAGGCCACGTTATTAGTAGAGAAACAGAGAACTTGCAGGTGCCTTACTATGTTGATAAAAACTTTGAAAGGAATTATCAAGGAGCAGACCTTAAAGAGCTAGAGAAAACTGTTGAAAAAGATTACATAGACTATATTCAGACCAGCTGCTGGAAGGAGAAACAGCAAAGTAAGTTATTTTTGTTACAAGTGTGTGCCTACAACCCATCAGAAGTTGTATGATGGCTGTGCTTCACAAAGCACTGCCATTTTTAGCCTCATTTTCCAATGCTTATCTCAAACCTTGCACTGATATTTGTCACATCTGCTCTTAACACTGAATTTGCTATTCTTGAAGGTCTGTCAAAATTCATTTTAGGTGATTCTGAGAGACAAGTGGAAAGTAGATTTCACTATTTGAGACATTTTTTCCACTCAGTTTTTATGCTTGAATAACTGTTAGCGATGATGTTTCAAACATGTAATCTACCACATTTATCTAGCTCTGACACATTGTTAGGGCTAGAAAAGATCTTGAGACATCACCTATTCCACGTTTCCTTTGCTGGAGCAGAATAATTTTTGCTTCGACTGGCTCCATGAGAAGATTATCTAACTTTTTCTTCAAAACTTCATCAGAAGGAGATCCCATAGCCTATTCAGGTGCTTTTGGTAATATTGCAGTGGACTCTGTTACTGGTATCAGTTTTCAAAGAGCGTGCTGCTTTGCTTGTTTTGTGCGCTTATTTGCATTTTCTATCTTTAGATGAGTTTGAGATCATGTTTTTCACCATAGTCAAGATTGTCTTTTAAAAACAAGAATTGAATGCAGAAAGGGAGAACACAAAAATGTGATCATTCAAAATCATTATTCTCACGTCAGTCCTAAGTCGATCAGTGGCACGTATAAAGGCATGTATTTTAACCCCATATCGTATTACTTGTTAATTACTACTAATCTAGTTCATTGAAAACAGAGCAAATCCCTGCTGCTTTTGGAACTGTATGAAATAACAGAAATCAAATTACAAGGACTAGCTGAAGTTAGGATGTTGTGACTGATTTTTTTCAGCTAAAGAACTCATCACCTTCGAATGAGTAAACACAAACTACTGCTGTGCATAAAGGAAACTGGAAGAAGTTGTTTCTGTGTAAATGTTTAATAGTAGTAGGCAAGCTGCTTTCACACACCAGTAGGGCTTTCTAAATTGCTCCATGCAAAACAGTCCTCAGCACACTGCAAAAAATTGACTTTGCACTTGTTTACAGTTTCTTTACCAATTGCATCATTATGGAAGCACACACTTTGTCTAAACAAGACATGTTTAATCCTGTGCTAGAGGTAACAATAGTGTTGCTGACTCCAGACTATTTACAGGTTTTTGATGGGAAGGGTTGTTTTGTTTTCATCCAGAGACTGTTTTGTTTTATTTTACAAAAAAGTTACCAGTCTTGCTTTTAAAGAGAAATATACAGATGTGGGCTCTGAAGTCAGAAAAGAAAAGAACCCATAATATGAGACCATAAAAATCCCAAACAATCCCTTAGTTTTTGGTGTGCTTGACTTGTGATCTCAGCATCTGTGGCTGGCAGTAGCAGCCTCTAGGTATAATGTGGTGGTTAACCATAAATGTAGGCTTCATGCGTAGGCTTGCTATAGGGGTAGAATTTATTTTGTAGAGAAAAATCCTTGTAATTGACCTTGTGCAACTGAAAGTGACCATACTGCCTCTTTCATGTAGACCTTGAGCTAAGGAATGCCATGCCCCAAAATGGGCAGCAGGGTTTGCAAGTCTAAGAGAGACTGGTAGAGAGGGGGAGATGATCTAGCATTGAATGCCAAGTAATGCCTGCAAAACAATGCTTCTCTGGAGCTTTTTACACTTACAGACTTTATTAGTCACACATCTGCAAATATATTTACAATGTCCACAATTAGCAGTAGCCTGAGGAGACCACTGTAATTAAAAAAAAAAAAAACCACAACATTTTCAGAATGATTACTATCTAGGCCAGCAAGCAGGTAATGAGCACAGCTGAGTCTGTGCTAACTTTAGTACAGCCAAGTTTGTAAAAATAAACTGTGAATACAAGATGGAGTGCTGGGGAAAAGTTCTCTGGAGATGTTGAGACAGTTCTTAGCTGTTGCTTCATAACTTTTGTCCATTAATTCTTGTTTAAGTGTTTAACTTCATGTGGTCAACTTTTTTTTCGTCCGTTGAATGTCTATTAATAGTACGTTTGTTTTGTTTACTGAGGGTGCGTTTCTCTTTAGCACCAGCAAAATGGACATAGATTACTTAGATAGGAACAGTTTGATTTTTTAAAGTCCTTGATTTTATGACTTGAAAGTGTTACCTGGTGTCCAGCTACCTTAAGGAAAACTTCAAAAGTAACTAATAGATCAGTATCTTGTTCAGCCAGTCACTTTTATACTGCTGTACCAGACAGTGTTCCTCCCTTCACAGCAGAATAGTGTGTAAAAGTTGCGTATGCTGTGGGTTTTGGTCTTCTGAAATCTTTGATAGAGTTAAGTACAAAAAGCACATCCCAGGTTTTTACAGGAGATTGTTCAGCTGTGAAGGCACAATTGTAAAGTATGACTGCAAAGAGCTCTGAGTTGTAGAAAATTACAAAAAGGCCACTGAAAACAGAGAGAATAAGGATATGTAGTTGGAATTTGGTATTTTAGGACTTCCTTAAAGAGAAAAAGTTCAAAGGAACAACTCTTATGTAAAAGATTAAAAAATACAAGAAACAGACGTGATGGAATGAATGCTGTCAAAAGTGCAAGTATTTGCAGTGAATAATTTTGTCCAGTTGGATAAGTGTAGAATTCCTTAGCTAATCAGCAAAAGAAACTTCTCTGAATTACTGGTGGGAAACAATTTAAACAATGGGATTATTTCAGTTTTATGATGCTTTTGAGAAGAAGGGGAAAAAAATATGCAAAGTGCATTTGAGATTGTATTGTTAATGAAAGGGCACAGAGGCCTTTCAGACAGGTCCCTCAGCTAGCTGTTCACCTTCCTGGAATCAATACAAAAAAAAAAACCCAAAAAACAAGAGAGAGACTTTATAATGCCTTCTGGGCAAACCTCTTGCCAGACAAAGTTTGAATTCTGAGAAGTGCAACATCAAAAAAACAATTTTAAAGTATATATTTGGATACATGCTCTGGGCCCTTGCAGAATGGATCTGCCAAAAGAATTGCATTTTTCAGTTATGTGGGCAGGGGTGTATGTCTTGTAGTTCCTGCTCAGCTCATGAGGCTGCAGACAGCTGATGCAGCCCCAAGGAAGCAATAGGAAAAGTAGTCATGAGGCTGTCTTTCCTTCTGGCTTGTCACATAAATACTGCTGATAGGTGTAGAGTAACCCCCCTCCACCGGTCTGTGCCTGCTGATGCGTCAGTAAGGACCAATGCATGAGGAGATGAGATCTAATTCAAATGTAAATAGTGGTATCACCTGAGACAGGTGCTGTGTTGCAGACCAAATGGTATCCTACTAGCCCCTTTTTATGCACAGTTAGTTTAACTTTATATGTATATTTTAAAGTAATTGCCTATTCTTTAGATCATTAAGAATTTTAAATCTTATGTAACTTCTAAGCCATACTTTTATAGTTTGTGTTTTCTTTGTAGACAGTAATAATCAGTCTTATTTTTTTGTGTTGGTTATTGTCCTACTAGTGCACTAGTAGAGAGGGTTATTATAACTGTTTGAGTTTTCAAGCAATTATGAAAATACTCTTTTCTTAAGTCGCTAGCCTGGTTAAACCTGATGGCCACTCTTTAAAGAAAGTTGTTAACATGCCCGGTTTCACTGAAACAAGGTGAATTAGAAAAAAACCATGCCACAAGGATAACAAGGCACTGAGTTATTTAAAGTAGGCTTGCGGCTTCATCCTAATATAAATTTTTTTCATCTTTCAGAGTCTGATTTGTCAAATTTGGCCAAGCTATACAGAGATGAGCGGTTAAAACAGAAAGCAGAATCACTGAAACTTGAGCACTGTGAGAAGCTCTCCAGTCTGATTGGAATGCACAAAGGGGGCTGACCAGGGCACACACATTCTGTAGTTTTATTTATTGCTGGTTTAACTTATGTTTTTATTTTCCTTTGTATAAAAAGGGAAGGAGACTGTTGTAAAGAGTCTGAATATTGGAGTCCTTCTGCATATAGTGCAGAGATGGGCCAACACAAGCTGCAGAGCTAGTGTTTGCTATAATACATACTCTACACAATATTTGGTTCTAAGGACCAGTGGCGCTTTGTAAATTAATTCCCTGGGAAACGCTATTAGTTTGGAACCTGTCTTCATCGGTATTTTGTCTGCCATCCAAACAGTATATACTTCCCAAGAGAGCAGACAAATGTCTTAGCTTTCTGTATTTTATATGGACCTGCAGTTCACTCAATCATACGAACAGCGTAGTTCTCAGTATTAAGTGCGCTAGCCTTCTCGTACTGATACCAAGTGGATGTCCTTGCTTCTACAGTGGTTTTGTAATGAGAACTTAGATGGAAGGCGGCATGTTTCCTGTTCAAGTGTAATATGCAATGCTTAATTCAGAAGAGTCAAGTACCTGCTTCAGGTGAGCACTTGAGCAGGCTCCCAGCTCTCCCTGCTGTCAAAGGGACGTAACCCCGTGCTTGTCTGACCAGAGAGGGCACGCTGAGATGCCAACAGCAACATCGAACAAGAAGATGGGAGTCTGTGAATTGCACCAATTCTGATGTCTGCCAAACTGTAGAGAAAGGACAACTGCATTTATTTTCTCATATGTTTTCAGTGGCATACTTTTAAGCTGGCTGTCTAATTCTGATTTTTATCTGCAAACTCTTCTCCAGCTGTTACAGGGGTCCTGCTTTTTCTGGTACAGTTTTGATGTAGCATATTTTTACTCTGTTGAGCAGTTATGAATGTTTCACTGTAGAGATTAGTATTGCAAAGAAAAAGATCCATGTAGTAGTGTCCTGTTTTTTCTTGATCCTCCTTTACAAAACCAGGCATTTAAAGGCAGGTTGAGGATGGGTTATACTCGTCAGCAGCAGAGACCAGTGTTACTCCAGTTGAGCATCATTAACCTCCTGAGCCAGTTTCTCTGGTGGGGTGCCGCGGGTGCGTACCACACGTGGAATGAACTATTCTTACGAAGGACATCTCTGAGCGGTACAGGCACTGGAGGTGCAGGCTTCTGCCCTCCCTCCCTGACGTGGGGACTCAGCGTAGCCACAGCAGAGGCAGCACTCGCCTCTCTGACGTGGAAGTGCATGTCTATTAAAACTGAGCAAGTCTCTGTTGTTGTCCCCATTCCTAAAACTCGCTATGAGTAGCACAGGATGCCACAGATGGCCTTGGCTTAAACCTAGAAAACAAAAGTGCTCAAAAGTTCAAGAAATGCCAGAATTAAAGTCACCTCTAAAGTTTAGACTTCAAGTCTCCACATGCCTGGGCATTACTAGTGCTCTGCCCGTGCGCGAGGGTGTCCCGTTGGCATGGTGCACAAGATGGCTGGTACTGAGAGCGGGGAACTGGGACCGCAGGTACCAGAAAGTGTCCCCTTGGTGTCCCTGTCCCGTCCGTTACAGCGGTGGGAGGTTGGGCAGCAAGCGAAGCTGGGAGCTGCAGGAAGAGAAGGTTTTCTGGTGGTCTGCGCCGCAGGAGGGGTGTTTGTCTTGGGTTTTGAGACTTGGTGCTTCTGCAGATGAGGCGTACATGCCCCATATGATCAGACCATTGCAACTACAGCAATATTGCTGCTATGAAATGGTGGTGTGTTTAAAAAAAGACTAAAAAGAACAACATAGTGACTCCTTAAAACAGCGTTTTCATATTAACATTTGTTCCGTGTTGGGAAACTTTGTAGGAGTGCTTGGGGAAGTTGAGCAGAGTTTGTCAGCCACTCGGGACAGGAAGAGTGCCAGTGAAAAAGGCATTTAGAGGGGGTTGTTGTGAACCATCTTGAGTGTGAGAGTCTGCAAGGGCAAAAATGTTTGATTATTCTAGATTGGTAATGTGGCTGGCAGTGGGACAGGCAGCTTTAATTCTGGTATTTCCCAGGTTTGAGCACATAATATGAGTGCGTACAAAGAAAAATTCTTTTAATGTTGCTTTTTATATATTAAATAGTTTGTAGAATATATTTGAAATCTATTAAAGTAGCTGGACTTTGTTCCAGGTTTGATATCTTCCCTGTCATTCCTGTTTGACTCCCATGGCTATAAAGTGATATAGGTGGGTAGACCAAACATGACAACTTTACTGGACCTGTGATGTCCTGTACAGAGCTTGAATTCATACGTAGTATTTTGCACTTAAAATGGATTGCACCTTTCATCCAAAGATCTCAGAGTGCTTTATGGAGGTGGGAGGTCTCCCGTGAGAAGCATAATGATTTTAAGTCTTCTCTGCAACTAGGAAAAGAGGCCAGGATGAAGCAGAAGGTCAGACTGGAAGGTAAAAATATTTCAAAAAGCAATAAGATGTTCTTTGTTTGTAATCAGAGTCAAGGGTGTTACGGATGACTATTTGCATGCCAGTGTTGTATGCTGTGAATAAGGGCATTTGGCTCCACAACCTCTTCAGCGATGAGCACGATGAGCAGAGAACTTCCTTTTGTAAAGCACTGGCATCCTACTCAAAAGGAAAATCATTATCTCGTGCCCGTGGCTGTTGAAATGCATTGCTGTCATTAACCAAAGGTTACTTGCCATTGACTTCTGATAATTTCTTGGGTCTCTAAAGGGAGAAAAAGGTGTTCCCTGAGCAGGCCTGTTCCCTTGGAGCGGTGCAGTGGGATGCTCTCGTTTCTTGGGGAATACCTGGGACTTGCAAATGGGTTTATATATATATATTGGGTTTTTTTTAAACGAAAGACTTGACATTTCTGTGCCTGTCTGTACCGTGGTAAAAGCCTGACTTTGAAACAAGAGAGAATGGTGCTGTCTGGGAGTTTGTTCCACGCGAAATGGCGGCAGCGGCCGCGGGGATGGGCGAGGAACTAACCGCCGCCCCCGCGGCGACAGCCCGCCCCAGGCGGCGGCGAGCCCGGGAGAGCCGTGGGTATTCCCCGGGGCCTCGGCGGAGGCCGAGCCCTTCCCCGGGTTGCGGAGCCGCGGCCCCGGTTCGGCTCCGGGGCAGGGGACGCGACGGGCGCGCTCGCTGCGGGGCGGGAGGGGGCTGTCCCGGCCGCGGCCCCTTTAAGACCGGTGGAGGGCGGGGCAGGCGCGCGCGTTGCTAGGAGACGGAGAAGGCCTGGCGACGGCGGCCGCCATTTGCCGCGGCGGTGCGGGAGATGGCGGCGGGCGCTGAGGCCGTGGGCTGACCGCCAGCCGCGGCACCTCGCCGAGGCGCTGGCGGTCCCCAGCGAGCGGCGGGGCCGGAGACCGGGAACCGGGGACCGGGATCGGGATCGGGATCGGGGTGTGAGGGGAGCGGGGGGGGGCGGGGGCTATCACCCCTCCCTGTCTGAGGAGGGGGTGCGTCTGACAGGGACTGCTGCTCTGGGGGCGGGGCCTCGGGGTGGGAGGGGTCCAGCCAGCCACGCCTCCCCTGGTGGTGCGGGGAGGGAGGGGCCTGCGCCGGCCACGACCCCGGGCGCAGCGGGGTCCGCCCGTGGCGCTGGCCGCCAGCCCGGGCGGGGGGGGGGACGGGGCCCTGGGAGCTCCCTGCGGGTCACGGCCCCAAAATAACGCCCGTGGGGCCGGCGGGATCCCTCCTGCTCCGCCCTGTGCCGAGGCCGGGCCCGCAGTCTGGGAGCTGGCGCTTGAAACCGCCGTCTCGGCAGGCCGGAGCTTCGAGGTCGTGCAGCCCCGGGGCGCCCGCTCGGGCGTCACCCCCCACGCGTGGCCCTGCGACGCGGTCGGTGCCGCGGGGAGGAAGGCGGCGGCGTGAAGTCCTTGCACGGACTCGGAGGCCGATCAGTTTGCAGGCTGGGGCCAGCCAAGCTGTTCCTATGTGCCCCCGGCCCGAGCATCCCAGCCTCGGGTACTGAAGCGCTTGAGATTTGTCAGAGCTGCCGGCGTGTTTTGGATGCCCGGTTCCCTTCCAAACCCCAGAGGCAGCTTCGAAAGCCTCTGCCAAGCAGGGCCAGTGTTTCCTGCTCCTCTGGAGTTGCGAAAAGTAGCTCCAGCGTGGGAGAGGCGCGTCCTGCTTTCGGCAGCTACCGGCAGCCTTCATCTTCCTCCTTGCTGCCTCTCGTTCAAGCTTGCCAGTGTTGAGAGGCGAGCACGCAGAGAGCTGGCACAAAAAAACAAGTTAATAAGCAAATGCGATGGTGAGTCTACAGGCGGTATCATGCTGGCTTAAACATAAAAGTAGATCGGTGTTTAATTAGCAAGTCTGGCTCAGCCTGGGTCCGCCCGTTGTTCTGTAACGTGCTTGTGCCTAACAGGCTGCTCCCACGCACACCCCGAACTGCTCTGGGTGCTGGAAGACGAGTTTACAGCCTCTTAACCTAAAATGGTTGTATTTTGGTTGGTAGGAGAACCCCGGGGATCTCCACTACGCCCTCCTCTCTCTTTCTTGTTTAGAAATCACCAGCCGCACCGAGGCCGGGGGGGGATGAACCCAAGGACCAGGAGGAGGAGATGCTGGCGCTGGAGCAGGGCTCTTGCCCGGCAGGTTGCTGGCAGCCTCAGGCTGCAGCCAGGGCGGTGAGACAGGACTGCCCAGCCGGTTCCCTCTGTGCTTCAACAGCACACCCAGACAGGTTGTTTGTGGCAGCCTCGGGGCTGTTGGAAGAAACCAGCCAAGCCGGCAGTCCTTGCTGCAACCCGGCCACCCTTTTTCCACAGAGCTGGCCCTATGGAGCAGGGAGCGTACGGGCCCATCCCGTCTCCCGCAGCACTGAGAGCAGGTGCCGGGGAAGAAGATGAACGGCTGGGTGTGCGGCGGTACTTTCCAGCCACCCTCGCAGCCTCCGGTATTGCCATACCGCTTGTCGCAGCTGTTGACGCTCTGACCGTTTCGGTTTTGGCAGGACCCGGGTGTCGGAGTGAAAGGTGCAGCAGCAGCAAGAACTGTGCCTAGTGCGAGTGCTGGAAAAGAGGGAGAGGAAAGCTTTAAAGCGGTTATACAAGTCGTTGCCCTACACCTGCCTTGCACCCGCTGCCAGGACAGCAGGACCTGTAGGCAGTAGTGCAAAGACTTTTCCTTTCGTGCCCAGGGAGAGCTGCGGTGATCCTCCCCGAGCTGATTATTTTACCTTACCCAGAGCTTCACCAGCGCCCACAGCCCATTGTTCCCCTTGTACCTTCTCCAACGTTCCTCCTCTCCCCCAGTAGTGGTACCCTGGATGCACCGAAGGCATCGGCAAGGCACCCCGGGGAGGCTCAGCCAGACAACGGTGACCCCAGGCTGGACCAACCTCCCTTTCCCACCAACTGCCAGCAGCCCCGGGACGCTGGGCATGACCCTCGGTGGAGGAGAGGGAACGAAACACTGTCTCTCTGGGATCTGGACTGGCTGGGGACAGCTCAGTCCCGGGGGGAACTGCGTCCCCTCTCCCGTTGTGGGTCTGTACGTCCCCCCCGGCACCGCAAATCCGGCAGCGGGCAGGGGCTGCGGGCAGGTCCCCGCGGTGCTCCCGGCTGGGCTGTGCTGGGGCTGGAGCCAGCAGTGACTCAGCAGGCGCCCGCCGGGCTGCCCCGCTGTGAGCCGGGCATGGGGGCTCGGGGATGCTCCTGGCCAGCCCCAGGCTGAGAGCTGGACCCCCCCTCGCATGGGGACCATAGGGTGGTTGCAGCACCCAAGCAGCAGCCCAAGGTTTTGGGGTGCAGCGTGCCATTCAGGAGCTCCTCCCCTGGCAGCTGCTTCCCGCTGGCTCCCTGCAAAGCTGGGTTGTAGGGATTTGGGGATTTGAAATCCCCCACACACACTGTCTTGCACAAAGCCACCGCGCTGGCCGGTGCCACCCACGGCAGGTCTCCTCCGCTCCCCCTGGGCACAAACGCCACCTGCAAGCACAGCCCTGCTCAGCAGCGAAGGGTTAAGTGCCAGGCCAGCTATCAGGGAAGCTTTCCTCTCCTCCTTTTCCTTGCCAAGGTTTAAATTTAGTCCCTGCATGAACCCAGACAACTTGGGCATCAGGTTGCTCCAGGGCTGGCACTGCCGGGGAGCACCTGCTGCCGTTGCTTCACTGCAAAAATCCCCCCGAAAGCCGGGACTGAACTCCGCTGGTGGTGGTTAGGGCCGGCAAGCTGCAGAGACCCTCGTGCCATGCCGAGCGCCCCGACCGCTTGCTTTGGGTCCCCCGAAAAAGGCAAATAGTAGCCATCCATCGTTTGGCTCTTGTGAGTCCTGGAGGTGCTCGGTGCCTGGTTTGATTTCAAGCCTTGCGTTTGCTCCTGACTGCTTGCGATTAGTTCTGGGGGAGCTGCTGCTTGGGGCAGGGTGGTTTTGGGGGAAGCCCCCAGGATGGGGACACGCCGTCTGTGCAGCGAGGCGGGCAGAGGCACCAGAAAGGAGCCATTGCAGGGACGGAGCAGCAGCCTGGGGTCTGGCTGTGCCCTCCGCACGGGGATGGGATGTCCCTAGAGGGGTCTGCGGGTTCCCCAGCTCCAGGGCAGCCCGGCCCGCTGCGCCGGGGCCCACGGCCCCGGTACCTCTGTGGGGCACAGGGATGCCCCGGCACCTCGCCGGCGGGTTTGGGGAGCAGTGGCGTCGGGCGAGGGGGCAGGGGACGGTGCTGGCAGCCCCCCGGCAGACCCCTAAGGCCGGGGGCGGTGGTGGCATCCCTGCAATGTGCTTGGCATTGCCTCCCCTGGGCTGGCGCTCGCTGATGTCCATGTGATCGAGGGGCTGCTCCATCCTGCCGCTGGGTCCAGCCGCCGTGACGGCGAGGCAGCCAGAAGGTCGAGCCAGCGTCCCCGGCACAGCGTCCCCGGCACCGAGAAGGGTCCCCCGGCACCAGCTGGCACCCTGAGGGTCATCCCTGCCCTGATGCCCCACGGGAAGAGGGACCCCATCCTGCTCTCCCACGCCGAGCTGCCCGGCGCCGACGGCGAGGGTCCCCGCAGCAGCGGCGAGGGCCGGCGGTCCACGTCGGAGGAGGAGGGCCACCTCCCCTGCCTCCCCCGCGACGACCTCGCCAAGAGTATGTCCGGCTCTTCCGTCTCCTCTTACCACTCCGCCCTGTGCTCAGAGGGGACGGAGACCTTCAAGGACTGCCTGGAGTTTCTGGACGAGGAGGGGACGCCCACCTGGGACACGGGGCGACGGGGTGGCCGTGCCGAGGGGGCTGCCCCGGGGCGCTGGGCTCCGACGGGGGCCCCCCGGCGTCCCCCCCGCCGCCCGGCCCCCTCGCCCGCCCGCAGCGGGCTCAGCTGTCCCTCGCGGCTAAGAATAGCCCGGGGCAGGGGGGCAGGATGGGTCCCCTCGGCGGGGACCGGCAGCCCGTCACTGCCACCACCGCCGCCGGCGGGGAGCTGGCTCTGCCCCGGCAGCCCGGGGGGATGCTCGGCGAGGCACCCAGCGATTCGGACGAGGCGGACGGCGAGGTGCGGGCACTGACGGCCAGAGCTTTCCGCAGCCTCTCGGGTCCCCCCGGCGCGCGCCTCGACATGTGCAGCTCCCACACCTCCTCCAGCCTTTCCAACTCGCTGTCGGAGGATGGCGGGCGGCCGCGGCGGTGGCCGGCGGCTGGCGGCGAGCCCCGGGGCACGGCGGCAGCCGTCCACGGCAGGGTGGGCCGGCCCTTCCCCGCCGGCGTGGACGGGGAGCTGCTGGGCTTGCTGAGTAAGGAGCAGTTTGAGTGCGTGGACGTGGAGCTGGAGAGCGGGGAGGCCAGGAAGGGTCACGGCAAGAAAAGGACCGTCCCCAAGCGCCAGATCCTGCTGAAGAGGAAGGAGAGGAAGGAGACGGGTTTCAGCCCCCGGGGGGATGGCCCGGCCCCCCAGCCCCTGCCCCCCGCCAGGAAGGAGCCCCTCAGCAAGGGCAGGGCCGTCGGAGAGGACTTCAGGCTCAACTACAAGCAGTTCGTGAAGACGGCCTCCCTGGATGCTGACGCCGGCAAGACCAGAGCAGCCTCTTGCCTGGTGAAAAACGTCCTCGCCAAAAAAATGCAGTACGAGCAGAGGATCAAGATGGAGCAGAAGGGGCTGCGGGGCAGCTCGACTTCCTCGGGGCTGTCCTCTGCTGGCACCGACCTGCTGGGGGACGGCTTGGAGGGCAAGTCCAGCTCGCTCTCCCGCTCGGACTGCAGCTTCTCGGCCGAGGAGCTGCGGGGCGGGGGGATGCCGATGGCCGCGGTGGCCACGGGGGATGCCACCACCACCCATCCCGCCAAGGGGGTGGTGCTGAGCGAGGCAACGAGGGAGAGCGTCTGCAAGCTGAAGACAACCTTCAACGAACTCAACCAGAGGATGAAGTACCGGGAGGTGCTGGAGGGCCACCGGCTGCCTGGTGCCGCCGAGGAGCCAGCATCGGAGAGGACCTGCTACCAGCGAGCGCGCGCCTTGTTCGAAGCCCACCCTGGGGTGGGGAAGGCGCTGGACGTTGCCCCCAGGTTTGAGAGAGCGCTGAAGCCGTGGCCCAGCTTGAAGCAGCGAGCCATCCACCCCAGCCACCCCCAAACCCTCCCCTTCGAGGCCGACAGCCCGGCGCTCCCTGCCGCGCCGCCGTGCCGCCTCTTCACCTCCCGGGCGCAGGAGGTGAGGCTGGTGCCGCAGAGTCGGCAGGAGGAGAAGCCACCGGCAGTGCCCCGCCAGCCGCCCAGCCCCGGCACCCCAGCCCGGGGGTCCACGCCGGCCACCCCCCCCGAGCCAGAAGAGAAGGGGAAGGGGCGCATCCCGCAGCCCCGGGACGTGCGCAAGCTGGTGAAGAGCAGCTACAGCCTCTGCTTCGGGACCGCCGGCGCATCCCGTGGCACCGCAGCACCGGCAAGCGGCGGGGAGCCGCCACCGGCCACCCCGCTTGTCATCCACTGCACCTCGGTCTGCCGGCGGGAGCCAGCGACGGAGCCGGGGGACGAGGAGGTGCTGGCAGCTGCTGGCCAAGAGCCAGCCGCGGCGTGTGCCGAGGGCCCCGCAAAGCTCACCGGCAGCCAGCCCTCGCCCACCCGGGGCTCCCCCGTCCACATCACGAGGGTCCAGGCCACGCGGAGGGGGGCGGCTAGCGCGGAGGGGCCGCCGGCATCCCCCCCGCGCCGGGAGCGGAGCGAGCTCAGGGTGCCGCCGCGGGCAGCGGTGGCTGAGGGGGTGCCGCACGTGGAGACCCACCTCCACGTCCTGGTGGGCCGGCGGTCCCCAGCGGCAGCCAGGGAGGGCTCCCCGTCTCAGAGCAGTGCGGTGCTGCGGACAGAGAAGACCGTTCTCCTCCCGCCACCGCCGCCAAGTCCCACGGAGGGAAAGGAGGGACGCGGCCGTGGCGGCACCGGAGAGCTCCACGCTGCCGAGGGGCCTGAGTCAACGGTGCAGCGGCACGGCGGCGGCGACAGCGGGGACCCCCAAGCCGGACCCCTGGCCGGCAGCAGTGCGTACCCACAGCCTGTGAAACCGGCAGCGGGCAGCGTGCCAGAGCTGCCCGCAAGCGAGCAGAGGCAGAAGCAGCCAGGCAGCCGGCCGGTGTCGGCAGGGAGCGGCGGTTCCATTGGTGGCACCAGCCCTGCTGCCCCATTTCGAGCTGGGGAGGGCGGCGAAGGTCCCTCTGGCCGGCTGCCGGAGCGGAGGGAGGCCTGGGAACATTTACCGAAGTGGCCGGCAGCCACCGAGCCATACATTCCTGCTGCCCCAGCAGAGAACTCCAACTACTTAGCAATTCCTGTGAAAGCCCCCAAATCCTCTCCGATGCCAAAGCTGCCCTCAGTCCCCAACCCAGCCGGCGCATCCTTTGGGACCCCTTCGGTCCCCAACCCAGCCAGCGCGTCCTTTGGGACCCCTGCAGTCCCCAACCCAGCCAGTGCATACTTTGGGACCCCCTTGGTCCCCAACCCAGCTAGCACAACCTTTGGGACCCCCACAGTCCCCAACATGACCAATTCATCCTTTGGCTTCCCATTAGCCTCCAGCCTGGCCAGCACATCATTTGGGACTCCCTTGGTCTCCAATCCCACCAACAAGTCTTTCGGGACCCCCTTGATCCCTTACACAGTCAGTGCATCCTTTGGGACCCCCTTGGTCCCCAACCTGTGCGGCACAGCCTTTGGGACCCCCTCGGTCCCCAATCCGTCCAGCGAATCCTTTGGGACCCCCTCAGTCCCTAATCTGTCCAACTCGTCACTCGGGATCCCCTTGGCCCCCAACCCAGCCAGCTCATCCTTTCGGTCCCCCTTGGTCACCAACCAAGTCCCCACTTCCCTTGGGCACCCATCAGTCTCCAGCGTGGCCAGCTCATCCTTTGGATCCCCTTTGGTCCCCAACCCAGCCAGCGCTCCACTGGGGACCAGTGCGTGTCCGTTGCCTGGTGTGGAAGCGCCCTGGAGCAAACCCGGCCCTGAGCCCACCCTGCCCCAGCCCCCCGAGGGCCCAGCCGCTGCAGAGCGTCCGGTGCCGCTGCCCCCAGCCCAGCCCCAGCCTCGCCTCGAGGATGCTCCCCATTTCCTAAGGAGGACTGACGGTGCCTCGCCGAGCAGCAAGAGCACACCGAGCCCCACCAAGCCCTTCACCCCCCACCTGCCCATGCACCGGAGGATGCTTGTCGATCCCGACAGTGGGAAATGCTACTACATGGAGCCGCCGCGGCAGCCCCAGCTGAAAACGCTCTACGACCCTGAGACCGGGCAGTACCTGGAGGTGCTCATCCCGCCGGTGGCATCGCACACCGGGCTCTACCAGGCTCCTTTCAACCCCTTGGTCATGGCCCCGGGGGTCTATGGCCCACCCTACCTGCCCTACGGTGGTTTCCCAGGGCTCCTGGCACCCTCCGCACCCTCTCCGGCACACCCTGACCTGCCAGCTGCCGAAAACCCCAGCTTCTCCGGGACCTTCAGCTCTGCTCCCAAGGGTGAGGGGCCGCCCACTGCCGGGGGTCCCGACTGTGGATACCTGGAGAGCCTGTACTACATCCCCACGGGGATGCGGGCCAGCCCCGGCCCCAGCCCTGGCCAGGCCCCTGCCCGTGCCAGCCCTGCCGGGGCCGAGAAGGGACCGCTGCTCCAGATGTGATGGTCCTTGGCCGGGGACGGACCCACGCGGCACGTCCCTTCCCGAGCAGCTGGGCTGTAACCCCACAGTCAGCATCACCCCTGGTACGGGAGAGAGCCCCGCTCGTGGCTGAGCCGGCGAAGCGCCGAGAGGTAACAGGCACCGGCTGGACCTCACCGGCTCCTTGTGGGAATGGGGAGAAAAAGGGTATTTTCCAATGCGAGCACCTGGCAGTCCCTGGGGGGGGCCTGAAGTTATGGGCCCCGGCCGGCAAAGGGACCAGATGCACGGCCCCCGCTTTCCCCTGTACTGCAGGTCCCGTCCTAAGGGCAACCCGGGCTGGTCGGCACAGGGGGACGATGGCCTGGCCACCGCCAGCCCCCCGCCCACAGCCACAGCCGCAGCACGGACTCCCTGAAATAGTAATAAAAATGCTGAGACAGCACTAAACCCTGCATATTCATCCTGCGTTTGTGTAGTCTGTAAAGGGGGGGTGCGAGGGGCTCCTGCAGCCCCTCTGGGGGAGCCGAGGGGCTGAGGCACTTGGACCCCACAGTCCGTCCGTCTGTCCTGGAGTGTCGACCAGATGCATCCCAGTCCCTGGGAGTAGGAGCGGGCTCCGCAGTCATCAGGGAGCCCTGAACCCCAGCCCTGACCCCCAAACGCCCACCCCAGCCCCAGCCCCCGGTAGGTCCACACCATCCCAGGGAGGATTTGAGCCAAGGAGGAGGGGTCGGGCGCTATGGGACTGAATAACACCGAAAACCTCCCGGAGAGGGGACACTCGGACGGGGACACCCCACACGCACCCCCCCCCCCCCCCGCCCCGACACCCCGGGGATGGACCGGGCCGCGTCAGCCGGATGCAGGTGCGTCGGCTGCGCATCAGTGCCCGCTCGCCAGCACCGGGGGGGGTTTATAGCTGCCCCGTGCCTCCGCCCCAGCACTTTCGGCATCGTGGCAGGATGCGGCCGGCACTGGCGGCGTGGCTGGCCCTGAGCCTGCTGGCAGGAACGGGGGCCGAGGATATGTGCGGGGCCCCCGCCACCCCAGCCCGCTCCATCTCTGCGCCCCGGCTCAGCCCCGAGGAGCGGCTCTCGCCCCACATGCCCGAATCCCTGCACTGCGACGCCTGCTACGCCATCGCCTTCCAGGTGGGGATTGGGGAGACGGCACCCCGAAACCGGGGGTGAGAGCCCTCACAGGGATGCTCCAGCCTGGGGAGATGCCGCCGGCTCCCCCGGGGCACGCCGCTGATTGCTGCCCCCCGCTGGCACCCCAGAAAAGCCTTTGGGGCCAGCGAGCCCCCTTGCAGCTACTCATGGCCTCACCCCCCCTTGCAAAAGTACTTCAGCTGCCAGGGCCGTGAGGAAGGGGGGTGTGGATCCCATCCCTGCTTGGGAGTGGGGTCATGGCGGGGCTGCTGCCCTCACTGGCCAGTTTCTGCCCTTTTTCACCCCAGATTGAGGAGCAGCTGCGCAGGGCGGAGGGGAAGGTGGGCAGGAAGGCGCTGAGCGAGTCTGACTACGTGGAGGTGCTGGAGAGGAGCTGCTCGCAGGGCTGGGAGAGGTGAGCGGGGTGTCCCCGGGGATGGGAGTGTCCCCGGGGATGGGGGTGTCCCCAGGGATGGGGGTCCCCATCCCTGCCTCTCCCCACAGCTACGGGGTGCAGGAGCTGGATGGGGAGAAGCGGCTGGCGGGGCCGGGGCTGCCGGGACAGGAGCCCATGAGTGTGATGGTGATGGGGGGACCCTGGCCAGGCAGGTAAGTTGGCAATGGAAGGGGGGGGTTGCCGGCCACTGTCCCCTGGCCGCCATGGCAGGGGGACGTGGTGTCACCCACAGCCGGCTCCTTGCAGGCTGTCCAAGATGTGCCACAGCTACGTGGGCGAGCAGGGAGAAGCGCAGATCTACGGCGCGCACCGTCGGGGCCCGGCCGCCCTTCGGGAGCTGCTGTGCCACGGGGAGAAGGGGCCCTGCACCGGCAGCAAAGCCGGGGGGCCGGTCCCACCCAAGGCACTGCAGAACGAGCTGTAGCCCTGGCGCAGTTAATGCTTAATGCCCTGGCGACCTTCGGAGCCGACTTCGTCCCCAGCGAGAGCCGACGCGCGCCGGGAGGTGGGCGCCTTCCCGGCGTCGCCCATCGCCGGCGTCGTGACCGTCCCTCGACGCCCAGCCTGGCTGTACTGGGAGGATGCTGGTGGCGGCCGGTGCCCTGTGCCACCGGACCCCCCCGCGAGCCGGGAATTACTCTGTAACCCACCGGCAATAATGTTTTACCGATGCGGTGTTCACGGTGGGAGTGCCCCGGCTCCGCCAGCGGTGCCAGCCCTAATTAAAGCAGTTAATAGCTGATCCGTCCCCACGGCAGCGCTCCCCGTTTCACAACCGACAGCCAATGGCCGCCTTCCAGCCCGCCACCCCGCGCCACGGCCCGGGTGGTGACTAAAGTCCTTCCCACAGCCATAAAACGCCCCGTGCAGCGACATCGCCGCCGGGGCCGCATTGCCGGAGGATGGGGACCCGCTCGGGAGACCTGGCTCAGCCCCAGGTGAACGCAGCCTCCATCCCTGTCCCCATCCCCTCCCTGGCCGTATCCTGGGGCAGTGGGGAGGGAGGTGGGTGACTGGGGGTCCGGACCCCGACAATGGCCACCTCGGGGCTGTGATGGCCAGCCGGCACTGGCAAAGGATGGGGGGGGTGAGCTTGGGGACTGTGGCGAAGCCCAGGACCAAGGGGACATGCTGGGATGCTGCAGCTGGGACTGGCTGTGCCATCCTTCCCGGCAGCCGCAGGGTGCTCCGGGCACCCCAGGGCCAGTGGGGACTCCCCTCCACCCTGCCCTGGGGACAAACCATCATGTAGGGACTGGTGGGTTTTGGAGCCAAGACCCCTCTTGGGGGTCAGAGCCGGTGCCGGGTGCGGCTGACCAGCCACGCGTGCCAAGCTGCGTCCCTGGGGCAAAGCCCAGCCCTGTTCCCATGGGACACCCGGGACAATGCTGACCTGGCTCCTGCCTTGCCCTCGCTGCCAGAACGGGAACTCCGTTCTCGCTCCTGCCAGTCCCCCGTGTCCCCCTGGGAAGGAGATGCCTGCGGCAGGCAGGGTGAGTACTGGGGCACCCCCCCGGGCAGCATGGCGCCCACCCCAAATCTTGCTGTAACGCACCATCAGATGGAGACCGGCCGGCCGGGACCCCTCCCCATCCCTGAGGGCACGGGGGGGTCCCTTGGGGCAGTCTATGCCATCCATGGGGACAGTGCAGGGTGTCCCTGCCGCCCCGTCCCCAGCCCCGAAGGCGAGCCAGGGCTGAGCTGTGCCACCACACGCCAGGACCCCAGGGCGGGCACCGTGCCCCCCCGGCCAGAGGTGGACATGCTCTACAGGATCGAGGACGTGCCCCCCTGGTACCTCAGCATCCTGCTCGGTTTCCAGGTACGGCCTGGAAGGGGGTAACCCCCATCAGCAGAACCTCAGCCCCTGCTCCCCGTGGCGCGGGGCACCCCACGGCACCCCAGCCACCCTGAGCCCCCCCCCCCCCCTTACCCCCCCCCAGCACTACCTGACCTGCTTCAGCGGCACCATCGCCGTCCCCTTCCTGCTGGCCGAGAGCCTGTGCGTGGGCAAGGACCAGCTCACCGTCAGCTACCTCATCGGCACCATCTTCACCTGCGTCGGTATCACCACCCTCATCCAGACCACCGTGGGCATCAGGTAGAGCCGCCGCCCTGGCGGGGACCCCCCCACTGCCCATCCCCAGGCCGCGGGGCGCAGGCGTCCCCTCTCGTCCCGTTTCCCGTCCCCCCCCCAGGCTGCCCCTCTTCCAGGCGAGCGCGCTGGCCTTCCTCGTCCCCGCCAAGTCCATCCTGGCCCTGGAGAAGTGGCGATGCCCGCCTGAAGGTGAGGGCAAGGAAGGGGGGGGGTGTCCAGCTGCTCCCCCCGCACCCAGGGACCACCTCACCTCCCCTCCATCCCCAGAGCAGATCTACGGCAACTGGACTCTGCCGCTTAACACCTCCCACGTCTGGCAGCCCCGCATGCGAGAGGTACACCCCACCACCACCCCTGGGGGACCCCAAAATCCCCGGCGGGCTACTGACAACCCCCCCCCCCATGCCCTGCAGATCCAGGGGGCCATCGTGGTGTCCAGCCTGGTGGAGGTGGCCATCGGGCTGCTGGGGCTCCCCGGGGCGCTGCTCAGCTACATCGGGCCACTGACCGTCACCCCCACCGTCTCCCTCATCGGGCTCTCCGTCTTCCAGGCGGCCGGCGAGCGGGCCGGCTCCCACTGGGGCATCGCCGCACTGTACGGCATGGGGACGGGGGGGACAAGGGGGTAGGGGTGTCTGCTGTGGAGCCAGGAGGATGCCAGGGCATGAAGGACCTCGTCTCTCTCCTCTCCTCCCCACCCCAGGACCATCTTCTTGATTGTCCTGTTTGCCCAGTACCTGCGGCACGTCAACATCTGCCTGCCCGGCTACCGGCGGGGCAGCGGCTTCGTCCTGCTCCGCGTCCAGATCTTCAAGATGTTCCCGGTAGGGACCGGCCGGGAGCTGCCGGGATCCTGGGGCATCCCAAAAAAATCCCCCCCTTTTTCCACACGTGGATTTGCAAGCAATGCCGGGTGTGTCCCCGGTCTCTGCCCCCGCAGATCATCCTGGCCATCATGGTGGTGTGGTTGCTCTGCTACGTGCTGACGTGCACCGGCGTCTTCCCCAGCCGGCCCGAGGCGTACGGCTACAAGGCCAGGACGGACGCCCGGGGGGAGATCCTGTCCGTGGCACCCTGGTTTCGGGTCCCCTACCCCTGTGAGTGCCAGGCGGCCCCACGGCACCCAGGTCCCGCCAATACCCCTTTGCCTGGGGAGGCGAGGACCCGACACAGCACCACCAGGGCTGGGAAGCGCCCGGGGCGGGGGGGGCCTCAAAGCGGCACTGGATGCCCCCACCCTGACACCCCGCTCTGCCCACCCCCCCCGGCAGGCCAGTGGGGTCTGCCCACAGTGACCTCGGCGGCCGTGCTGGGCATGTTCAGCGCCACGCTGGCGGGCATCATCGAGTCCATCGGGGACTACTACTCCTGCGCCCGGCTGGCGGGAGCCCCCGCTCCCCCCGTGCACGCCATTAACAGGTACAGCCAGCTGGCCCCACGCCGGTACCCTGCCCACACCGTGGCATCCCTGGGGAGCGGACAGGGATGCTGTGGGAGAGCCGTGGTGGAGACCAGCCAGTGCGCGTTGGTCCCCAGAGGCATTTTCACCGAAGGCATCTCCTGCATCATCGCGGGGCTGCTGGGAACCGGCAACGGCTCCACCTCCTCCAGCCCCAACATCGGCGTCTTGGGCATCACGAAGGTACCGGGGCTGGGCAGGGGTCCCAGCTCAGCCGGGGGGACAGGCGCCGTCACCCGCTGCTGCTCTTTTCGTGCAGGTGGGGAGCAGGAGGGTGATACAGTACGGGGCCGGGATCATGCTCGTGTTGGGGACCATCGGAAAGTTCACGGCACTGTTCGCCTCTCTGCCCGACCCCATCCTCGGCGGGATGTTCTGCACCTTATTCGGTAACCTCGCCGCAGCTGCCTCTCAAACCCAGAGTGCTGTTATCACCAGCCCTGGGCCATTTCCCTGGAGATTCGGGGGCTGGTGAGCTCAAGGGATGCAGGACGAGCTTTGAGGTTTCGGGTTGAAACACACCTGCATTTGAACGCCCCTCGCTGCTTTCGCGGGCAGCCCACCCCAACGCCCGGCTCCCAGCCGGCAGCAGCAGCGTGGGCGTCTGCCTGCCTGCAACGCAGCCGCCGTCTCTGCTGGCAGGCATGATCACGGCCGTCGGCCTCTCCAACCTGCAGTTCGTCGACATGAACTCCTCCCGCAATCTCTTCGTGCTGGGCTTCGCCATGTTTTTTGGGCTGACGCTGCCAAACTACCTGGATTCCCAACCCAAGGCCATTAACACAGGTACCCGCCTGCCACGAAAAGCCCCAATTTTGGGTGTTTAGGGAGAGAGGAGGGCAGAGCTCACGGACACTTGCCCACCCCTGGCAAGCAGCTATTAATTGGGCAAATCCAGCTTATCTCACACGCACCGGCTCGGTCCCCATGCTCTCGCAGGTGTCCCCGAGCTGGACCAGATACTGACGGTGCTGCTAACGACAGAGATGTTCGTCGGGGGGACCATCGCCTTCATCCTGGACAACACCATCCCGGGTATTTAAAGCAGACAGAGCCAGGGGGAGGAAGCGGGGGGGGCGGCGTTGGAGGCAGATTCATTTTGGTTTAGAGCTGCAAGAGGGGATCGCAGGGTGAGGGGGGGCCGATGCTGGGCATCCCCGCTGCGGGCGGGCAGGCCCCGGGGTCTCGGCTGACACGATGCCGGCTGCCGCAGGGACGCAGGAGGAGCGAGGGCTGGTGCAGTGGAAGGCGGGCGCGCACTCGGACAGCACGGCGAGAGCCAGCTTGAGGAGCTACGACTTCCCCTTTGGGATGAGCGTGGTGAGGAGGAGCCGGTGGTTGAAGCGTGTGCCCATCTGCCCCGTGTTCACGGGGTTTAAGGCCCGGGCGCGGGGCAGCAATGCCGCGGCGGCGGCTGCAGACGTGCAGGGTACGGCGGACGGGCTCTCCGTGTGCACGAAGGTCTGAGCGAGGGGAGGGCTCGCACCCTGGCGCCGGAGGAGCCGAGCCGAGCTCCCGCGGGTGCTGTCGGTGTTTGTTAGCACCCACCAAGTCCAAAGCCAAGGCTTCTGGTGCTCGTCTTGAACACAGGGCTAGGGAAACTCCAAGTTGCCTTTCAGGGACATCCCGAGCTCCTGGGGTACAGGCCTGGGGACCACCACCCCCCGTGTCATTGCTTCACCTCAAGCTTTAGCTGGTTGAGACTCATTCAGCACTTGCTGAAGCTCATTAGCCACCATCGGAGATGGCTGGAGCCACAAACTCCCACCTGGGGCCACAGATTTTCATGCTGCGCCCTCAGCTTCAGCAGGGCTACCCGGCAGCTGAAGCGGGCTCTGTGTGGGTACAGTATCCAGACCAGCGTTAGGATGCCCATTTTAAGATCATATATTAAAAATAATAAAATAAACAATGCAAGCCTACTTGCCCTACCAGTGTCTTTGCTGCGTCCTGCACCGTCCCCTCGTCCCTTCTGTGTTGCGAAGGCTTCCGCTGCTTTCCACGCTCCCTCCCGGGCTGCCCACCGCGGAGACACGCCAGATTTTGTCCAGCCCTAGCAACCGCATGTGCGGTGGGCTCCTGCCCGAACGCCGGTGCAGCGGGAGGGGTGGTTGAGCACGAGCCCTTGGCAAACCCGTCCTGCTCTGGGGAGCACCGGACAGACGGCTTTATCCCGGCTGCTCCAGCGAAGCGCTGCCTCGTGCAGCCGGTTGGTTTTCAGCAGCAGGCACAGAGGGCAGCCGACAGCCTCACTGCAATGGCTGACAGAGCCAAGCCCATTTCTGGGCTTGGGTTTAGCACTAAAATCGAAAAGCTGAAGCCAGCATTGCATGACCCCGTCACGGTCTGTCCACACTGGCGTGGTGGCACGGCCACGCACTTGCTCCCCAGCCTGAGCAGAAAGAGCAGAAGTGAGAAAACCCATGGGTTGAGACAAGGACAGTTTAATAAGAGGGGAAAAAAATAACCACCAAAAACCCCTAAGTGATGCAAATGCAAATGCTCAGCCAGGCTCTGAGCAGCGGAAGAGCCCTCGCTCTTCTGCTGCTGTCCCAGTTTTGTTGCTGAACATGACGCTACATGGTGTGCAATACCCTTTTGGTCAGCTGTGTCCCCTCCCAGCTTCTTGCCCACCCTCGGCCTGCTTGCTGGGGCCAGAGCAAGAGCAAGAGAAAGCCCTGATGCTGCGCAAGTGCCGTTCAGCAACAGCCGAAACACCAGTGTGCTATCAAATCTGTTTTAGTCGCAAACCCCAAACACAGCAGTGCAGGGGCTGTAATGGAGAACAGTAGCTCCATCCTAGCAGAGACCATTGGGAAGTTCACCTCTTCAATAAACCTCCCGATGTTGTATAGTTGGCTGGGATATAGCAGGGAAATAAAAGCAAAGAAACCAAACCATAGTTGGGCTGGCTCGCTCACAGCAAGCTGGCTCCTAGCAGCAGCATTCAGTTGCCAATCACCCCGAGCTAATCGCACCCGGGCTGAAACTCCAGGAGGAAGCTCACCAACAAGCAACTGCTGCCAGCCATGCAGGGGTTCGCTGGTGAAACTCCCACTCCAGCTAAAAATAAGCCGGGGCATAGTAGTATGTTATTTCCTGACCTTCTGTCTTTAGGTGCTCGAGTCTAAACTACCTCCAAGTTAGTGGAAACGCCAGAATAGTTTTGCTGCTTCTATGAAGGCCAGATCTCAGGTTAGGAAAGGGGAAGGTAACGCTTAGTAAGGAGCCCGGGATAATTACAATTAACATTTTGCAGAGCAACAGCAAAATGAGTTGGTCTGACTGAATTCCTCTAAGAGGGATTCTTCCATCTGGAGCAAGACTGATGCAGCGATGTGGTTACGCTGCAGGGTTATACCTGCGTAAAGGCTTCATCTCACTCTTCCCATCCTGCAGTACTGCATAATTTCTGAAGTGTTCCCATTTGGTTTAATTGGAGCTTAAAAGAAAAAAAAAAAAACCAAAAAGATATTAACAGCGAAGCTGGGCAAAGTTATGAAGCAAGAGTGGATCAGACTGGTTTCTGAGGACTGCTGGAGGCTGTTGCTGCAGCCACACAACTCACCCACAGCCTCCTGCAGCTCTCAGGTTTACAGGACTGAGAGCACCCCAGTTCCAACAGCCACCGTGCCAAAGCGTCCGACAGCACGCTTTATATAGTGCCATCAGCTGTTAACTAGGACTGCCCGTGCTGCCAGCAGCAGTGGAGCTGAACTGGGATTAGCAGTGGTGAGAACGAAGGAAAATATGCCCAGGCAAGTGCATAAAGTGGGAGGAAAGAAATAAAAGAGCAGTCGGAGTTCAACCTCAGGTGGGTATTTTGGGCTATCATGTTACAAACAGCCTTACAGGCACCATATCCATAATGTCATCCCTTTCCTCTGCATGCTGCCAAATGAGTTTCCATGTGAGATGCATATTCATGAGACAGCCACCACATCAGTTCTACTATTATTTATTTTTTTAAATATTTTTGAAAAAATATAATTTTTTTACAATATTTTCAACTTAAACACTATTCACACTGAACACGTATGGCAGCTTAACCTACCCGAATATGAAGTTTAAGAAGCCAAAACTGTTCTAGCTTTATTAAAAGAAAAAAAAAAAAAAGTTGTTGTGCTGTAGACTATTGTGTAGTGATGATTAAACAAAGCAAGGGAAAAGCACCACTCAAATCACTAATGCTAGGGTTTTCTTGGTTAAATCCAGCTATAATAAAGTTGTATGCTAAAAGTTACATAGGCAGTGCTATGCACATATCTGGGTTCTTGGAAGAAATTGTGATGAAACTCACATCTCCTTTAACATAATCAGGAAGTGAAACATTTCTAACATGATAACATACTGCAAAGTACAGGGAATTTCTTCCTTCCAATTGCTTGGATGTTAGTTCAGTAGCTGAGATCTACGACTCTGTACAGGTCTGTAAAATTTCTGTTAAATCTCATGCTGCTTAAAAGGAGCATGAAGCTTTTTAAGGGGAAAAATTAACATTAGTAACAATACTGATATTTCAAAGGAAAGTTAGCTAATTTGCCTAACAATCAGATATCCTTGCTTTCATTTTTAAGTTAAGGCATTATCAGGTGCAAACTAGCACCAGTTAACACATCTTTAGTTAAAAACAGACCATCCATAGCAAATTCCAAGTCCTATTTAAAAAGACAGAGTCTGCAGAAGGTTTTATAAACGTGGTACTTTGTCTCAACTTGACTGGTGCTTCTTACCTCACTGCCTCCTTTGCAGAAAGCCAGGGCCCAATTATGTTTCCATTAAACTTTTGACAGATTTACTTAATAACAGTCTCAGCACTTTTATTGAGCATGCAAGACTAACAAAACTTTGGCAATGCATAAGTGTAACACAGTGACAAGAAGAGAGAGCTTTTACAATTAAATCTTCTAATACTGGCTTCACAGTGTGGAAATTGTGCTACATCCACCAAGAGAGGGCCCAGTCTACTCAAATATTTAAGTACTTCACCCCAGGAACAAACTCCTTTGCGTTTGGATTCAGATTACTCTTGACCTGAGGAAAGGAAAAACAGAAGTCTAGTTGAATCATTATTTTCATCTTCCATTTTCAAGCTGAATACAATTCTGGGCAGACAGCATTAAGAACAGTTTATGGACTTAGAGTAACAGTCAGGCATATAATCGGGTTTTTGCATATACCAAAAGTCTCTATAATTGCTAGAAAAGCCCACTCCTCTGTGCTAGTACCTGAATTACCCATCCTTCCTTAGCACCACCTGGACATTTCAGTCAGATGAGGGCTCAGGGAATACGAAACAAGAAAACCACAGGCATGCATCACATACAGCAACTTCGCTTAATGCTGAAATAGCTTTTTCTGAAGTTGAGCTGTTAAACGTGCCATGAGGCTTTTAGATCTTGGTTATTTAAGCAAGAGGAGACTTGTTGCAGGAACTTAAGCCGCTTCTGGGAATTTAACATATACGAGCGCTGTATTGATTTTTTACAATTCTATGTCTGTGACTACCCAGTCCTCTCACTTGGTAAGCTGCTGCTCTACAATGTCCTGCTTTGTCCACCTGTTATAGGTGGGCAGCCAGCACCTTCAGAATGAGCTCTTTATCACAAAGAAATGGAGGATTAGGCTTTTGTGCTCTTGAGTCTAAAACTGCTGCCTGCAGCTGCTTAAGCTTGGAAAAGTAGGAGTTTGCACCTGAATTTCACAGCCATTGTGTGACACGATGGTGTGGGTTTTGTACTCTGTATCAGTAACTTCGTATTTTGTTAGGGAAAATATGTACACACTGCCCTTTCCTTTTAGTTAAGCTCTGAACAGAAGTCATAGAGCAAGAAACAGGGAAATGATCATAGTTTAGCTGCTTTCCTCTTCCTTAGGATTTCTACAAAGAGATCTGCTATCGTTCACATGATCCAAACCAGACCTTAGAATATGGCTCGCACCTACCCAACATGTAAGTGTTGACAGATGCTGAATTAAACTTTTGCAGTCCTGTCACCAAATGGCACTTCACAGGGTCAGCATGCTTCGCTCACTGCCTTTCTTTCACAACATGGTATGCATACCCAAAGCCACTTGAATTTATGCCATGGGCGAGGAAAGGCACCATGCGGTTATGAAGAAAATCACTGAATAGGTCACATCACTCAAGGAAACATCCCTTGCCCAACCGTCCCACATTTCCCCCTCCACCATAGCCACAGATGGTTTAAGAGTCTCCGGCCTACATGTAAAGGATTTTCTCTAGCCATTATCAGCAACAAAAATCAGCCTTGGACAAAGAGAAGATGTCAAGTTTTAGAAATATGATGAGAAACTGAATTTACCACCAGATCCTCCAGTGATGAGCTGTCACTGATAACAAGGTCATTGAACTGGTCCTGGATTTGATCCATTGTTTGTGGGAGATCACGGGCTGGAATAAACCATTCATGCTCCTCCTCTTCTTCCAGCATCTCCTGGAAACAGCGCTCAATAAATTCTTCTTCCCACAACTCCTCTTCGATCTATACAACGAGAAGAAACCGCTTCATCAGCAAACTTACTGAGAGCCTGTGTTTTCATCCCAAGGTTTGTGCACCTAGCTGACCTTCCTTCTAGCTATGCAACAGGACTTCTAGCAGAACACCATGCTTGTGCTGCAGGAAGGCAAGCAGCTTTGATTTTTTTAATGTAGAGAAGTGCTTGGAACTTGGGCTGCAGTTAAAAGGGAATGGGAGGAGAACACCCCAGCCCTAGCTGTTCCGTTTGCAGCTTGTTATGAGCTCAAGGAGAAGGAAAATGTTAGTTTCAGCTGAAAATTTCAGTTGTACCAACTAGTCTGGACTAAACTGACTGCAAGTGTGAGGAAGGGAACCAGGGACAACACATGCAGCCAGGCACACTCCCTCGGTAAGTGTCCTACAAGATTCTTGGGGAAAAACACAACCACTGTCCATCACTTTGAATAAGGAACAAGCAGCACCTCCTTGGCTGTAGATTATGTGTTCACCCAGTGTAGTTCTCCTAAGGAACTCCACATGATCTTAGCAGTTGCTAAGAATGCTGACCTGCTGTACTACACACAGGACCCATCAACAGAACTGACACGCATTGCAAAGATTAAAGGAAAGTTTTGCTTGGTTGTTCAGTAAACAAGCTTTTGGAGGGAGTTCATCCTGACAAATTTTCCATGTCCTGCATCGCAGTACTTAAGAGTGGAAAGCAGGGAAACAGAAGCTGGTGTGAATGACTTGCCAGACATAAGGGAGCGGAAAAATGATTCAAGACATGTTTAAAAGTTCACTCAATGGAAGCTCGAACAAGTTTTCCTATCTATCCTTCACTCTGAAATCAAACACGTACTCGATCCTAAAGTGGAAATTAGGTTACGTACCACAAGTACCAAATCAAAAAAGTTAATGCCAGAGTTCGGGATTCCTATAAAATCCAGGTCCCCTGTGCTTGGGGCAAACACACTCACCAGCTCACTTGGTGCTCAAGACGCACAGCTTTGGGGAACAGGGACTCATCACCATATGCTCTAAGCCTGTGTCCGGACAATTCAAACCCCGCATGAAACACTGACTTGGTGATTTCCCCAGTAAAGCACTCCAGCAGGGACAGCGGTCTCCAATCAATCCTTCTTGTGAGGCACTGTCTCCATCCTGCGTGCAGGTAAAATGCAGCCGTGGGCACGCAGCCACAAGCTAGTATTACAGCAGGGGTTGCCCAGCTCCAGGTTTTTTGTTACATGGTTGTATACCTACAAGTGCCTCCAATGGCAGCTCCAGAAGTACTAAATAACATTTAATTCCCCAAACGTCTTGAAATTAATATTGCCTCTTTGTATTTTCCAGCCCAAGTTTAACTTGTTCAGGTTCCCACAGAGAGATGTGCCTACAGTGGCAGGCGACCAGGCTGCCACATTGTGTTTGCCTGCCTGAATAAGACCATTCTCCCCTCGTGCTCCCACTTTTCCTCTTCTCTGAAAATGAAGTCTGTACCTGAAAAATACTTTATTCATGGCAGAACTCTCAGCTGCTTCCCCAAGAACTACACATCCTGTATGCTAACTACAGTACAGCCCCCAGGAGGAAAAACCCACCAAACAGGAAACAACACTGAGACCATCCTAGCATATTGCACAAGAGAATTTAGATTTTGCAAGCAACCTGAATTTCAGATTACGTTTGTGCCCTGCTGGCACCCTAAAGAGAGAGCAACAGATGTATCCTATTTCAGAAGCTCAGACTTCAGCACAGCCATACTGTGCTGGAGTGCAGAGAAAGCAGCTACCTGAGTACAAAGATCAAGTTTTGATTAAGAAAGGGGCGGTGGAAAAAGGTAGGCTGTTCCCAGCCTCCAAAGGAGAGAACTGCGTCCAGATGCAAGGTGAAATATGAAGTCAAGGCTTCCTTCCAACCCAATTGCAAAGGCCAGCCGTAAGACACTTAAGTATTAAGCAACAAAGAGGACTGTCACCCAACAGCTACATCCACCAACTCCCTTAGGAACAACAGCCCTGTTGACGAGGCAGGTATGCACCTGGACGTATCCCGTTCAGAACTACAACAGCGGGCATGTTTGCACATGTAAAACCTCCGCAACTCAGCAGCCTAGCAAGACCTGTCCCTTCCAAAGTGCCACATAAAGTCTGTCAACTATTTTTTTTTTTCTCCCTCCTGCAGAAGTAGGGAATCAATGGATACATTAGAACATGTTGCACTTACCATATTTTCCATCAAGATTACAGAAAATAAGTATTTATTGCCAGAGAAAATGTTCCCCAGGATTATTTTAGCAAGCCTATCTTAAAAACCCCTTTTCTAAAGGATTCCAAGGCTTGTACCCCAGTTGCTAAGCCACAGCGCCTCCCCCTTCAGCTAGAAAATGGTAAGGCACATCACAAGACATTTATCGAGGGAAATTACTTGCCTGCCTGTTAAATTCCTCTTCGTTCTCCATCCACATGTACTCCGCAAAGGGATTGTCATCTTCATGAGAATGACCATTTATAATCACATCTTCACTGATGATGCTTGGGCTAGTACTGCTGCGACTTGGATCTTTCATGGCTGCGTCTTTGTTTCGAAGTCTGCAATTAAGAAATGTGGTAATTAAAGATGTGCAGATTCGCTCATCACCCTGCTTCTGCATAAGCCTGGCCCAAGGGAAGGCTGCACCTGTATTTGAAGGTCCCAGGTAGCCTTGCAGTGACTGTAGCAGAGGAGCTCTGCTAATCGCAGCAAGTAAAAAAGTATCAGAAACACCATTTCCATTGTATGCAAATTCGAGTGACAAATTAATTTCCCAAATTAAACCTCACCAAATGCCAAGCACCAAGACCAATGAAAAGTGACAGGAAAAAACCCCAGAAAGCATGCGTACTTGCCAGTAGGAAAGTATTTAAGGCAACGTTCAAGAAACAAAAGGGAAAATTTGTTTTCCAAAATACTTTTAAAACTCCCACCCAAGTTTCAGCAAACTCCCCTGGAAATGAACTGCTCAGCATCCATACTGTTTCAGAGGTGGTGGGCAACACTTCAAGGGGAATTTCCAAGGATATCCACAGTAGGGGAAACTTCGGCGTGACTTTTAGCCTACCCAAATTCAGTTACAGGATGTTCCATGTGATCACATGAACCAACTTTCACAGCCATCTCACCGCTGGGAAACCTTGCAAGCGAGGCAGAAACCATTACGCACCGATTCCTCACAGAGCCAAGTTGGCACAACAGTTCTTACAGCTACTTCGTTAGCAAAAGCCCACTGATGGGGAAGCTTCAGGTAAAGAACACCATAAGGCATTGGAAGACAGTACGTGCTTGCCTGTCATCCCACTTCATTAATATGGATTGAGTCACACCTGAAGAGCACTCAGCATTTCTGCGTGTCCATGATATGTGATATCACAACATGCTGAACTCAAGGAATGAAGGTACAGTTGGCAAACGTGTTTGTTCCACCTAACCACCGCCAAAAGCAGGACAAAACCTACATTTGGTCTGAATCCTTGTCATAAGAATGGTATTGCAGCCTTTCCATCAGGCCTGTGTGAAGCTTGTAACTCTTGAGTTCAGAGACCCAAGTCTGCTCACAGCCTGGGTTCTTACTGGAAATCTTATTTGTGTTGTAAAGTAACTGAGACAATACTGCTGATTTTCTTATACCATGCTTAAGTACAGGTATTAATACTGGAAAAGCTGAGTATTTTTAGATACCAATACTGGCAGTATTAAATATTTTGACAACAGTATACAAAACCTGTGAGGCAATGAGCTCAAAAAAAAAAAAAAACCAAACCAAAAAACCCAAACTTGAATGATTTTCCAGTGCTAAAAATTCACAATGAAACGATGCAGCAGTAAGTATTTTTATTTTATTCACAACTCGATGTTTTAGCTCACTGTCTGCAAACCAAAAAATGACTTATTTGGAGAAGAGGCTATCAAAATATGGCCTCCACTGGCATTAGAGTACAAGGGCTTATCACATAGCAGCTCATATTTCTCTTTGTATTTCAGTTGGTCCTATCATCTGTGGAATTAATGCAAGTTTTGGTTCAAAATGTATTCTTGATAATAGCAGGTCAAAAACCTGCCACATCCAAAAGATCAATTAAGAAAAGCACAAAGAAAAAGGAACTTGCCTGGTTTGCTCTATTCAAGGTTTTTAAATCAAAGGCAAACCCAAGTACGGAAGTCACTTTAGCTCCTTAGGAAGTACAACAAATGAGACAAGAACCCGGGTATTCTAGCAAGAGAAAACAGGTTTTTTTTGATGTTCTTTCAAAACAAACTTGCAAAGGATTATTGGCAGCATTTAACGTGAAACAGGAAAAGACATTGCATTTAACACCCCAACTCAAGCTTGAAATTGCTTTAAGTAACTTCAGCTGTTCACAAGCTAACAAACAGGATGGACTAAAAGAAATAAAAGACCTCAGAGTCTAAAAAGCCTGATTTCTTCTTTTTTTTTTTTTGTTTTTTCTTTTTAAATAGTGGCAAGCATTTTCACCTTGGTTTTGTGGAGTAATCTTGACATTAATATTCCACTAGGCTTTCTGCGCACGAACAATTTACACTACAGGTGAATAACTGCAAGGTTACTGTAAGGTACTCAGGCCACATTCCAGGCAACTTCTGTACAAATAAGACAGCACCTAGACAAGTCCATAAAGTTAAAAATAATAATTAAAACACCCCTACTTGTTTGTGTGAAAGCTTGAAAGGTTAATTTGTTGAATCATGGGCAAGTTTTCCAATTTCTTAAGTTTCCCATAGAACACAAGCCATTTGCTTTAGGAGGGAGGGAAGAGAAGTGCAGTGTTTCACATTTGGACTGAAACAACTTTTTCCATTACTGCCCAAGGACGATGTGGATCATTATCTTCGAGAAAGATCCAAGGCTCAGCCTGAATATCTGAAGTTTATCTGATGAAGCCCCAAGTCCGCTCATGTTTTCCCACAGGAAAACACATCAACTAACACTTACCCTGCATGAACGGTTAGGAAGCCCCAGGCCAGTCCCTTACTCGCAGCACTCCTTGTAATTTGATTTTCTGTAACTTGTAATAAAATACACTGTATAGGGAGCTTTCCATTTCAAGATACAAACCAGTTGGCTTTCTGTGCTTATTTGCGAGGACAAGATTAGTCTTGTTTCACTGGTATTAGATACAGGCTTTTTAGTCAAGAGCTACAGGCAATTCTGAGGAGATCCAAATGCCGCTTTAGTCTTGCAAAAAGTCACAATCTAAGAAGGCTGCTGCAGAAAAGAAGCCACAGTGACAGGCTACACTACCATCGTGAATAAAAATAATACATTTTCCATCTGGGAGTAGGTGGAAAGCAGAGGATCTCGAAGCTCCTTACACTAGAACAGGAAACAGAACATTAGTAGTGCTAAGGAACAGAAAATACGGAGAATTTTGCCATAGTCCTATGATTTGCAATCCAGCCCCAAATTATTCCAGGATTTTGCTGGGGGGTGGGCGTGATGCAGGAAGAGCAGTGTAAGTGCATAAGGAAAGACAGAAAAAAAAAATAGGATTTTTATCTCAGGAATTATGTCAGAAATTAAAAAACCTGTAACAGTAGGACTTTCAGTTGACTCAAAGTGTTTTCTGCATGAAGTGTGGAACTTGTTACTGCAGAACATCATTAAGGTCCATTAATTTACCCGCTTCTCTTAATTCTGCTGCATTTATAGCAATGAAGAACCCTAGACTGACCATCATTAAAATTCAAAGCTTTGCGATTGAAGATTTTGCATTTAAACCCCAACCACAAAAGAAGATTATCTACCGCCTACTTCAGAAGATAAGGTCAACAGGCCTAATTCCGTATAGCAAAACCCAGGTCCTTACCCTTGACTGAAAAAATCCAGAGGAATAAATATGAGGTATTTGCTTCAAGCACCCAAAAGCAGCAGAGAACAGCGAGCAGCACATTAGGACTTTAGTAGCAGCTGAAGTTTAAGCAAAGCTGTTTTAGTGCAGCAGGGAGTACTTTGAACTTCTGCAGAAGATGGTGTTATTTGTTTATTAACTAGCGATTACTCTTGTGAGTCAGGAGTGCTGGCCAAGTTCCTCGTTATCTAATTAGATTAGCAAGCGGCAGTTATCAAGCGATTATACTCCGTATAATAAATAGATTTCTCAATCGAATCCGTGAGGGATGCCAGTGCTGTCCGACACGAACACTTCAAAGCACCGCGCCGGAGCTGACTTGAAACCAGCCGACTGGCGCAGCGGGCCAGCACCGAGGCGTGAAGAACCAGCCGGCCGTCACGGAGCAGGGCCCCGGCAGAGAGGGGCAGCTCCCCGGGGCCGGGCAGGCACGTCTCCGGGGCGGCAGGGGGTTCGCTCCCCGAAACGCCTTTCTCGCTGCCGGCGTTTTCGGTAGCGGCGACCGCCGCGGCCCGCGGAGCCGCCTGGCTTCAGCCAGTAAAGCTTCAGCCGCTCTCCCCCGACACCATCTCGGTTACGGAGGCGAGGCGGGGCGGGCTCTACCCCTCCCGGGAGAGCGGCCGCGTACCGGCCGTGGCGAGAAACGCCCGGGAATCGCAGACAGCCCCCAGCTCCCGCCGCGGGTGGACCCAGCCCCGCGGCTCTGCGCCTGAGGAGCCGCCCGCTTTGTTCGCCCGCAAGGGCCGCCCCCGCGGCGGGGGTGCCGTGCCGTTCCGTGCCGTTCCGTTCCCTCCCGTCAGGCCCCGCGCCGCCGGAGCGCACCCCCCCCCCCCCCCCCCCCAGGACCCGGATGGAGCTGGAGACAATAAAGACGGCGCCACGGGGCGGCCCCGCCGCGCAGGCCACGCCGCCACGGGGGGCGGGGGGCAACGACGACGGGGACGACGACGACACGCACACGACACGCTGAGGGACGGACGGACCGACCGGCCGACGGACCGACCGCCGCCTCAGGGGAGGGGGCGGCTCCCCCCCGCGGCGGCGGCGGCGGCGGCCCGGGGCTGCGCGCCCCCCTCACCTGCGCGCAGAGGGAAGGACCGCGGGTGCGCAGGCCGGCTCCCAGCTGCTCCGCCGCCGCCGCCGCCTCGTCCCCCGCTCCGCTGCCGGCTCCGCTCCGCGCCCGCCGCCCCGCTCCCCTCCCAGCGCCGCAGCCCGCCGGACGTGAAATCACTTCCGCTACCTGAGTGACCTCACAGACGCCGCCCCCTTCTCCCCCGGAAGCAGCCACGGCCGGGCGCGGCCGGCCGGCCGGCAGCCCGGGCGGAGAGGCGGCGCGCTGCATGCCGGGATGCGCAGTCCTTCCGCCCCCAGGGCCGCGCCGCACGGCACGCCGGGAGTTGTAGTTCCGCCCGGCTGCCATTTTGCGCGGCGGCGCGGGGCAGGCCGGGAAGCGCAGTCCCGCCGGGGCAGGGCAAGCCGCCATCTTGTGGCGCCGGCTGGGATGGAGGCGCCGAGGGGCCAGTCGTGCTAACAAAGAAGTAGTCCCCAAACACCACCGCCCCCCCCACACCCCGCTTCCAGGGCAAACCTGCCCCGCTTGCAGCGGCACTAGTGCGCGGCCGCGGGCAGGGAAAAGGCCGTGGGGAGCGCTACCACACGAAAAACCTGGCCCTGCCGTGCCCCCAGGACTCCCGAAGCTTTTCCAGCCTCCCTCGGGGGCCACCGGCCGGCCTGGGGAAACCACTGAGCCCTGGGCTTCACGGAGGAAAAAGAAATTTAATACTTTCTGAAAAACACACCCGTTTACAAAACAAATGTTTCCGCACTAGACTCGTGCATTTTTAAGGCTTTGTATTAGGCAACGCAAATGAATGCTCTTTTCTGGAACCTACGTTAAGTGCCCGGACTTCAACCCTATTTACAAAATGGGTCGAAAAAGCAATTTTTTTATTCTCCTTTGATTCTCCCCCCCCTTTTTCTTAAAAGTAAGGCAGAACTGATTTTTTCCTTCAGACACCACCTGCTAAAACCAGTGCGCAGAGGTTTTAGCAACGATCAGAGCCATGCTGTGCTCCTCACTGCATTTACCCATCCTCTCAACTACTCTGCCTAGGTACAAGCTTTTCCAGTCCTCTCATCTTCACAATCTCCTAAAAACCAAAGGAACTAGACACTGACAAGAGTTAAAAGCCCCTTTGTTCCATCCAAGCCACAGATGAACACAGTCCAACTTGATCTGGAGTCAAAACACAGCATCACAAAACCACCTCCACTAACAGCCGCCTGGGTACGACAGACTCGTAAGCTAACCACCACAAAAAGCAGGAAATCTACCCCAACGGCAAGTTGGGACACGTATGGCAGAAAAATGTTTTTATGTGCAACTGCAAAGCCCAAAAGTGTGCGTTACTGAGGTCTAAATTGCACAGAAATAAGTAACCTTGGATAACCCCAAAATCCATTAGTGGTTGAAGAGTTACCATATGCGAACAGGTTTTTTCAGGCTCAAGAACAGTTAGTGAGCTAGCAACGTACAGACCAACTTGCTCAGCGTAGCTCTTTGTATTACACCACCTGTTAGGCTGCAAAGTCTCCTGTGCTATCAAAACACTCGCGTAGGCTGCTTGTGAGCAGGAAAGGGGCTATCTGAGGGTAACAATTTCATTAACATTTCTCTGCTCAGCCCCTTTACTGCCTTCCTCCTAAATTTTAGTAAGGGTTGGCCCACTCTACAGAAAGTTTTGGTTTTCTGATTTTCCAGGGACATATTCTCCCTTAAATCAAGCTTTTTATACTGATTTTATTAGTCACCATTACTGACTCATTTCCAGGGCCTAAGTGCTTTCTCTAGGGCCTGTCATATGCCCACTAAATGCTTACCTTCTAGCAAAGTACAACCTCAAAATAGCCCTGTAAGGATCATCCTTTAAAAAAAAAAAAAAAAACTACTATGCTCTTACTTCCACCACTTTAGTAAATTCAGCACAACACGTGGTTTTCTTATCTATAATGGAGGCTTCTCTTTCTACTTATTTCCCCCAGTGTTCGGCAAGCCTAGTGCCTTTTGTTGCACCTCTGCTGAACTACCCACACGGCAAAGAGGCAACAGCCTCCAGGGTTACTCTTCTGAGCTGAAATTTACGTATGAAAGCTGGCATCTAAATTGCAGAGCCTGTTTAATATTTCACTCGAGTCTCATGCTTTGTGTGATTTCCCCTCGCCCCCTTACAGTGCAGATACAGTTATTTCCAAAGAGTAAGCAGCCCATGGCAACACCACATATCAATTGCCACCAAAGTGTGTTCCTGGCATCTGTCCTCAAGATCAAGTTACTCTGATGCCTTCATCAGAAATTGTTGCAAGGCATGTATTCTCTCTCTGTCCTTTGCACGTAAACAGATGTTTTGCAGAAGCAAATTAGGAAAACTTACTTTCCAATGTATAGAAGCATCATGTTGCACATGTGCAGGTGCTAAGATTTACATACAGCTCACCAAGGTTTTGAAAGTACATGCATTAGACAGCTAACATCCGCTGATACTAGCAACAAGAGTTGATGGGAGCAAGGGGTTTTCTGACTCTGAAGCTGGACTATGCCACAATTACTTTATGCCTGGGAATTCTTTACATTTAGACACTAAACATGATGCAACATCCTCCCACAGTTTAATTCCCAGCAGTTACACAGGTTAGCATTTGCAACAGACCGAGCACACTAGGTGCAAGATCACTGAACTGCACAGCTATTTAAGATGCAGGTAATAGCTAAGGAAAGGTTACTTTAAAAATAAAACACACAGAACTGTAGTATTTCAATACATTAATCTTGACTGCCATGTTGTAAGGAAACTTAAAATGCTTGGGGGAGGTAGAGACCTTCAAAATAAATTCTTATCTACCATCTTTAGAGAGACAGGGGATGACTGCCAAACATCAACTGACTGCTTTGAAGTCAGGTCCTCCACTTGGCTGATGAACTCAGCAGCCTCTTGGAGACAGATGAATGACAAATGTCATCATAAGCAAGCAGGGGTCCAAGTACATCCTTGTGACTTCATCAAAATAGAACTGACTACAGGGCTGCTGCTACTTGTGCTTTCTTTCAGGGGCCTAGGAAAGCTGTAGTTTTAAGACTGTATCACTGCATTACACTTAATTGATTTCATGCAAACTCAAACAAAATTTTGCATAGTAATGAGTGCCACGTAGAAAGCAGTAACAGTGCAAGAATGAGTCACTGCATGATAAAATTTTGTCATTTGGATAGGCTATTTAAATAAAATCTGCAGCTTTAGCTGCTTATTAGCATTTCACCACTCTCTATACAGACAGTCCCCAGAGAAACTGCTACTATCACAGTAGGAGATATTTGAAATTACACTTAATTCTTGCACAAAAGGGATCGCACACCTCCCCTTTTTGTGAGGATGCAACAGCAGAAACTTAAAACTGGAAAGACAAGGTATCAAGACTTCACGTCCACAAAATACACCATCTTGTGTCTGCTAGATGTATCTGCTTAAGTAAATTAAATTCATCAAGACTCAGCCTCCTACATTTGAAAACCCTTCTTAGCACTGAAGCCTCCCTGTTGGCCAAGAGGCTCAGGTTGAAAGAGTTGTCCCTAGTCATTTTTACCCACACGAATGTGATGATGTGCCTTGAACTTCAGCCTTGATGAAAATACCATAAAACTCAAGAAATAAAACTGTCAGCAGAATATACCTACCAGTGTTTTAACAAGTGGTATTTTAATTTGTTTGGAAACGAAAGAGGTTTTAGGAAAGAGAAAGAAGTTATGCAGTAAGGTGCTAAATCACAGGTGTTAAAACATGCAAATTTTAAAAAGACAGCTAGAGTTTCAGTGTGGTATCATGAACACAGGAGTAAAGAGTTCAGTAGACACATTGGTTAACATGCCAAACATCTATAACAAATTACTGTTGCCTAGCTTTGTTTATTGGTAAATCACTTTAGTAACCTGAATTCACAAATAAGCAGTAAATAACAAAAACTACAGATAAACACAGGTTACACATGCAAATTCCTGTTCACATATCACATGTGCAGGTACATTAAGAGCACAGTTCTAAAGATTCTTGACGAAACCAGATTTTAACAAAAACTGTTTTAAAATGCAGGTATGAAAAAATTACATGTGAAGAATATAAAGATACCTTTTTACATTTCAGGACTCAAATGCTGCTTTTGAATATACTAGAGATGTATGACAGCTACAAGATTCAAGTAAAAGCAGGAAGAGCTCAAGGAAATAATACTGGTCAGCGGAGAATGGGCATTTACTTTTCACTAAAAATACACAGAATAGCTGAATAGGAAAGTCTATCAAGAGCTTAGAAAAAAAATCACAAAGTTGTAAAGCTGACTAATCACTAGTTTTCCTATTTGCTATATAACAGCAATGACATTAAAAGAAACTGCAATTCAACAATTAAAAATGCAACTTACATTTAAAGCCTTCTCAAAAGTGAAATGCAATGACAGCCTTACACTCGAAATTAAATATCTGCTAGGCTCAGACTGAAATATGGAATGTTCTAGATAAAATAAAAATACAGTGTTACTTTTTATTTTTTATTGAGAATGGAATTGAAAGACAATTTCTGAACCTTGAAAGTAGTAAATTTCACTTCAGTGAAGTTTTCTTCCTGTAGATGAGCTTTCCACAAGGGTGCAGGATTTTTTCTTTAATAGCTTGAAGTGTCAAAACGAAAACTTGTTGCCATTCTCACATCAAGAACAAATTTTTGTCATTAACTTAACTGCATATGCTTTTTTGCTACAACATTTAACACATGAACAGACCTATAATGCCTACTGTATTTCACTAAAACAAAAAAAGAATACAGTATTTCCATCTACTACTTGTACTGCTTTTAAAAAAGATTAACATTAAAAACAAAGCCACTGTTTTCCTTACATCCTTCCTTCCTTTTAAGCTTCTTTCTTTTGCCTGTGGTCTTCTGCCATTTTATCCAGAATTTTCTGTCGAAAGAAAGCAATCATATTTTGGATATATTTAAAGAGTTTCTCACAATTGCAACATCAATAATAGAAACATAAATCAAATTTTCAAGTTGTAAAATCTGTGAATATTAACTGCAAAGGTCATAAATAACAAGACTGGCACTTCTCCATATACTGAAGTGGAGCTCTCCCGAAGCACATTATCATTATGTCACTGAACATACAGCTCGCCACCAGTAAACACCAAATGGCAGCCTCTGCAAGCATTTACCTGGCCCTGATGTTAATGCCTTCCTAACAGGCCGGCAAGACAAGAGAATTACTTTCCATTTTGTCATGGACTTGTGACAGCGATCGTGCCACTTACCTGGTTGGAATTTGCCATCTATAAAACCAGGGATAAAACATCTCCCCTCCCTAGAGAAGGGTTATTTTGGAAATTTGAGGAATTTGTTACCACTTCGATGACATTTGGCAGCAATATCAATTCATCTATTTATTTACTTATTGGTCTCAAAGTGAACGAGACTCCCAGCTAGAGAAGTGCCTTGCCATTGTCAAACAAAAGCTGCATTCCCCCCTCTTCTTCCCCGATTGTAACATTGGTGTGGTTTTAGAAAGTCATTCAACAGCAGCTCGCTAGTCATTTGTGCCATGGAAAAAGCAAATCAAATCATGTTTCATTTAAATAAGTGATAAAGTTAATAAACTGGGATTATTTCCCCCACTTCCCCTTTTACATCAGGTCTTTAAAGTCCCATAATCAGGTACCTCAATGGAAAAAAAAAAAAAAAAGCTATGGGTGATGGATGAGGTGGGTTTTTCTCACTACAAGATTCTGCATGGTAATTGATTTTCTGATCTACTCCTCAATGATGTTGTTTGCTTTGTGACATTTATTTGTGCCATCTGCCTTCCAGGGCCCTGTATTTGTTGAGGGTTGCCTATTATTGCAAGGGAGAAAGCAAACGTTTTGAGTCTGAGATGCCACCTTCTTTTCTATGGAACCCCCAGGGTTTGTTTTCAGCTCAATAATCAACTGGTATGAAATCAATTTATGTGAACGCTACATTACTATTAGAATTTCGTTTAGGATTTCCCTTCCTCAGAGGTGACATTTAAAAGCAGCTCACAGTACACAAAGATACAGCAGCAGCATTATCATTCATGCCATGCAATCATGTGATACCTAATCCAATTAGAAACTGTAAAACACGCTCACAAAATCAGAAGTTGCAAATACGGATTTTTTTTTTTTTTTAAATATATAAAAACTTCAGCTTAAGCTCTGTTGACTGGTTAAAAACACTCAAAGGGACAACTGGAAGGGATTTGAGTCATCTGTGTTTACTCTGCACCACTACTAAGCCTGGCCTTTACTCCAATCTGAATGTCCTCTTTAATCCAAATTTACAAAAAAATGCTGAAGCCCATCTCTAAAATGTGTATCCTGAGTATTATTTTCACAAGATAAAGTTTTGGAGAGGTCTAGCTTGAGTTAAAAGTTATAGAATAAGCCAATTTCCACTGCCTGAATGCTTTTTTTTTTCCTCAGTCCAGTCTCATTCAGATCTATTCCCCAGGAAAGAATCACGCCATTTAAAATGAACAAGTTTTTGCCTTACCTTCAACTTTTGATAATGAGGAAGGCTGCTGCAATGGGTCTTTTTTGCAACATCTTCATTTGTGTAGAACAGGGAACACAATTTGCAATAAAACCCTGTTTTGGGTACCACATAATTCACACCTAGAGAAGTAAACACCACAAAATAAACTAAGAGATCTACTCTACATCATTTCTTTTAATGTCATATGTCATTTCAGCTAAATCTTAAAACCATAATTCACTTTACATTAAAAGCTGCTTTATCTTTAAAAGTCCTTGGTTTAGTTTAGTCAAGCCAGGGCCTAGTAATAACTAAATATGTGCAGGCTTTTTTTTTTTTTTTTTTTTAAATTTAAAAGCAACCTTTCAGATTAAGGGTCCATTTTATCAGTTCTTTCAAAAGAACTAACAACGTTTTGTCATCAGTTTCTGAGTATTTAGTATGAATCTGAACTATTAACCACTATTGTGCTTTGTGCTATTAATGGAATTTGTGTTGCTAAAATATACCTCTTCCAATTTAACTTCTGCCTAAGGAAAGTGTTATGGAGAACTGCATGAAAATAAGGGAAAAAAAGAAAATACTAGGGTTAGGGGAGGAGTGAAGAAGGGGAGAAGAGTGGGAAGCCCTAAAATGAAAGGCTCAGAGGCAATGCGTTGCCAGAAATAAAAGTCAAACGAAATGAGAAATGCTACTGCAATGCACAAAGACATATTTGAAAAAAAATGGAAACAGCCTTACCAACAGGAATGTTTGGCTGGTATGGCCCAATCCTAAATTCATCTGGAACAAGAGGTTTCTCTTGGACATTCTTCGTTTCCTGTTCATCCTGGGTGTCTGTATTTTCATGGGCATTTTTCTCAGTATCTTGTGCTGTTGTGGTATCAGAAGCTTCAACAGCTTCAGCCTTCGAACTATCTTCGGTTTTGGTTCCATTTTCTAATGTTTCATTTTCCTGCTCTGGCTCCTCAATCTTGTCTACCTTGATTTCTGCCAAACTATCATCATTTTTGCCAGCAGATTTTACTGCCAAACCTGACTTGCGGAGTTTTTGATGATCCGAGTCTTCTTCATCACCAACCTCATCTAGAGTGACAAAGCCTTCCATGCTCCGCGGAAAGCCACCCACGTATCGCTGTTGAAAAAATGTTTTCCTCATGTCAGCTTATTCTTAAATGTTTCCCTCAAACTGTCTTAAGTTTCAGAAGAGAAATATCTTCTCCAAATTCCCTGGAAAAGTGCTTAAATTCTTCCTTCAAGACCTACCTCACTCATTCAATATGTTACTCAAGCATGCAGAAGTGTAACAAGCCCTTTTTAAATGTACTCCACTGTCCCAGAACCAAGTGTTCAATTTCAGAATAAATTTTTTTTTTTTTTGCATCATGAGGGTCCACTGTTTTATCATATGAACATGTGATCTTCAACTTGAGAATTTCAGTATCTTTTTGCTATATTCTTACTTTGAAAGTCCTTCTAACATGAGTATTTTAAGTGGAAGTAATTTTGGAACACACAATTTTTGTTTCTATTCGAGACAGTCCCACAAGATCCTCAAATTCATGCCTGCATAAAAGGCAAAACCTTACCAGAATAATTCTGTGCCCACTAATAGTATGAAAGTTCATAAAAAAAATAATTAAGAGCTTTTTCAACCAGTGGAAAGCTTGGAGCTTCCACATTAAAAAACAAACAAACAAAAAAACCAAAAAACCACCGAAACTGGAGTTTTCTTAAAATCCAGCTTCATTAAAAGACAGCAGATCTGTCTGAATTCTGATGTTTTTGAAACATTCCTGCTGATAGGGAGTACTACTGAAACAGCATCAGCTTTACAGCTGTGCTCTAAGAATGTAGGTCTTCAAGGAAGCAAATCTGGGTTTTGAGGCAGTTTATCCTAACAGATACCCACATAATAAGAAATAATCACTGCCATTTGTCTTGGCAGTATTAATCCCAACACCATGTAAGTAGCTTCCTGATAGAAGGATCCCCCAAAATTGAAAACCATGCACACTTCATTCATTAAGAATAAGGAACATGCCTTACTTTTTTGCAAAACAACATTCCAAGTCAATAAATTTACTAAAACTTTGCATGCTACTCCACATAACCAAGTATAATTAAAAAGCAGCTGGTAGGACATAAAAACCCATGAGAGTATGGGCTCATCTGGTGAGAGAAAGGAAATTCACAGCAAGTAGCCTATGACTGAAGACACCTTGAAACCAATTTCTGCCCCCCCCCCCCCCCCCCCCCCCCCCGAAATGGGCCTTGGCTAACCACAAATGGACTCGCCTACCTTTCTGGCCAAGCATAAAGTGTAGATGTATGTACAATTTTGTCCAAGTCTAGATTAGCCTCAAGTCCCAAATATATAATTTTTTGAATGTCATTGTTCTGCTCTATGCTCAAACTACAGCCAGTCTCACAAGAAACTGCTCAGGAGAAAACAGTTCCTGGCTGCTTAGTATTAGTCAAAAAAGGGTTGAAGAGAAAGGCAAGAAAAACCCCAGGAAGCGACATGGGTAGAAGCCCACAAGTTAACAGTTTCCATCAAAACAGAAACAGCGATTTATAACTGATTCCCTTTGCAAGTTGCATCCAATGGCATCTTCTATTTTCTTCACAGGAGCTTTAACACCTGTTTCTCTTCAGACAGGTGTGCCATGCATGTGCTTTAAAGGCCCACAGAAAAAGATCTCAAATAGGGTGTACTGTGGTGTGCTATTTAAGTTACACAGGGTTTTCCACACTCAGGTACCTTGCTATATGATTACCTTTTTAAGCTTCTTCTTTGTTGCTGGATTGGCCACAACATTCCCCTCAGTTTTTATGGTCACATCATCAGCTGTGTCCTTTTTTTCTTCAGTAGTCACATCAGCTAAATTGGCAACATCTGCATCATCTCCTGCTGAGCTGCCACTTTCTAACAGTGCTGCTGCTTCCTCCTCATCCACTAGCAGCTCATCTTCAGATTCAAGGAGTAAACTAGGCTCATCTTGGTCTGCCTGTTCACTGCTTTTAGCACCCAATGGCTCAGCAGCATCATCTTGTTTCTCCTCTTTCACTTTTTCTTCTACACTGCCACTTTCAGGTTTCTGAGTAGCATCTGTTTTAGACTTCTTATCACTTGGAGAATCTTTGCTGTCTGGAGAGTATGTTCTCTTTCTGTAAAGAGCAAAGAATACTTGCTTGTAAACCTGAAGAGAGCCCAGAAATGACTAAAAAAGGTAGGTTCTATTTTTCTAGACAAGCCTGAAAAAGATTGTGGTTTAGTCCAGAAAATGGAAGGTTGAGGAACCTTGAAGGATACCATTCTTCAAATATGCAAAAGGCTGCTGCAAGGAGGAAGTGTCCTTACAAGACAGGACAAGTGTTCATGGGTTTAAATTGCAGGAAGGTAAGGCTAACTAAGGACTGGAAAAGATTTCCTGAGGAGCCTGAAAAGGCTGTGAAATCTCCATCATTAGAGGAAGAGGGTAGGTAGCATATTAGAAACAGTTAATCTCATGGCACAGCAAACAACAATTTGATCTCAGAGCTTGCCTGACTTCTTTTGTCTAATTCTATACTCTGGATAAGGTATTTTCATATTTTTTTAAAAGAACGTTATGCTTTAACAATAGGAGATTACCTAGTTTTATCCTTTTTCAGCAGTTCAACTCCTTTGTTTGGAATCTAAAATAAAATTAAAAAGAATTGTAAGTCACAGTAGAGTATCATTTATACAACTGTTGCAGCATTAATTCAGACCAGACAGCAGAACCTAGCCAAGTGCTTCCAATTATGTAAATCCACAGGTACTCTTACCATGCCCACCCACCAACCAATTAATAAACTGCTATTAAGTTAGACAGGACATTACCAACCTAGAAATGCCATGTCTTTATTCACAGTAATTATCAGTTATTAAATACAAAACAAATGGGAAATCCTGCTCCAGAAAAATCATATACAATTCCCCTTTTGTTTATGAACTGATACAGTGTGGTGCAGGCAATGGCACAAATCAGTCTTAATCTATACCCTTCTCCCTATCATTAGTGGTGGGCTACACAGACTGCTTTAGCAGGCTCACAATGCTTCACGTATTTATGAGTTACTGAACAAGGAATTCCACTTGCGTGGTAGTAACACGGAAAACTATTCAATGCATTGGTTAAGTATTTGAATTTGCCAGGAAGTGTTCATTTTTGGTGCATGATCATGTGCAATAGTAAGATTTCTTCATATTCCACAATAGAAAGCTTATGTTTTTATGACACAGCTTGACAGTTCAGATTTCTCCTGCTTTTCTACCTAGTGTCCTAGTCTGATGGACAAAGTCTTGTAATTGCAAGAGTAGCCTGGTGTTATGTCAAAAAAAAAAAAAAGCTATCATCCAACCCTGCAAATATGCAGTTACAAAGTAAGTTTTGACAAAGCTTATTCTTACAAATTAGATCGTAACACAGTCTAGCTATCTAGGTAGTTGGAGTTAGTGTCCACAACAGGGATAAAAAGCTTTCTGGTGCTAAAAAAAAAAAGGTTTTGGACAGCATCCAACACAGGAAATACATTCTGTTGTAATACTTCATAGTTCAAAACGGAGTCCCTAACAACATTTTGTCTTTTTTCCTGTACACAAGAGTACATGTACAACAAAGTGGACAAACCAACCAGCAGCTGTGAAAAGCCAAGAAATAAGCATACAATGTATGAGTACAGAGTTCTGCCACTCAGCTTGATTTTACTCACTGATCTTTTTTAGAGGAGCCTGAGAAAAAAAGAACCCACATTACAGAACGTTCTAAATGGAGATATTTTAATCAAAATCTACACCAATTACTCTAAAATCTGAATTCTAGTTGTTTGGTTTTTGTTTAATCTGAAAGGAAAATCCTATTACTTTGTTCTAGGCCTCATAACACCACACTCATGCTAAGTAACTGCACTTAAGGAGCCAGAAAATACTAAAGGGAATCCTTCCATTTTACATGTGGCACTGAATATTCAGTAAGTGATAACTGTCTTCTACTTCACTTTACACCTTCAACTACAATTAAAAAACTAAACCCACTACTTACCCTTAACACCAGTTTCTTGTATTTTTCAGATAAATCCACTTTCACACATCTGCCTTGGAACCAAAGCGCTTTGTTGGCACAATGCTCAACCATAGCTAAAGCATCTTCTCTGGTCTCCATCTCAATGAAAGCCTGAAAAGATTAAAACACACATTAAAACCGGACTATGAAATACACAACACTTTTGCAGGCAAAGCTATTTAACTTAAAACACAGCGTTTCCAAATGCTGAAACAAAATTATGAGATTCAGCTATATTCAGCTATCTTCAAACTAGCCGTACATATTAGAATTTACCAAAGTGCTCTATATATCCAAGCTATTCAATTCAGTAATATCTGCCACACAGAAAGTTCTGAAATTAAACAACAGGCATTTAAATAACCTGCAAAAAAAGGTCACCATAAAGTAAAATATGATTCCAAATAAAAAGCATCTGGACAATGAAACACATTTATTTGGTGCTTAAGTATCTGGGAATTCCAGGGTAGCTAAGAAACTACCCCAGTATTTTATTTTTCGAGAGAAGCCTGAAACAGAAAGGCAGCAACTGCTGGTCTATAAGCCCTGCTTTGTGAGGTGTTCCTCCAAGAAACAAGCCTATGACACACAAGTTTGCTGAACAAGCTTTTAAAAACACTGGGCTAGAGTATCATTGGCAGACAGAAGAAAGCTGTTTCTGCATCCAGCTTAGACAGCAAGGGATTTTATTTTCTAGTGAAATAAGGTCAGGGAGGACTTCCTAGGGGTCATACCATAGATTCAAGTAATTTTTCACACCACAAGTGTGGCATTACAGGATTCAGACATTCATCTCTCTGAAAAAGTGCTGGAATTTCCTATTTAACTCAAGGGAGCAACAAACTGGGACAGCAAAGTTGAAAAAAATTTAGAACTAAATACTTTAAACCGCTGTGTATTTATAGAAACCATGTACATGCACATCCAAAGCCTTTTACTATACACATGCAATGCACTATCTTCAAACTTTTTTTTTTTTTTTTTAAGTTAGAGCGCCACAGCAGGACTGCTTTTGTTTAGTTTTAAAGAATGAAAAATAAAGGGTAAATGAAAGAAATGTGTAGTAGTGGAATACATTTGTTAATGTTTCCTAGGTAGTATTTTTTCAGCCTTAAAAAAAGTTCCAAGACTCCCGGAAATCTGCATAACAAAAAATTAAGCCTCAGTGCTAAATATATGTTCTTCAGAGCTGAGGCCTATTCTTTCTTTTTTTTAAAGCAGCTCACATTACAGTAACATTTTGCAGTATGCTAGATAGCAAAACACCACCTACATAGGCCTCTAATAATCTCCATATCTATGCTAGAACAGAAAGTCGACACATGCACCAATTAAAGACACATCATTTCTTCACAGTTAAAAAAAACTTAGTTTCAAATTTTCACACATGTATGTTCCTATGGTCAGTTACCTGGCTTTTCATTCTCATGAGTATGTAGTTCTTAATTTTTCCATACGGTTCAGCCAGTTTGAGTACTGCGTTGTCAGAGTATCCCGAATGAGGTAAATTGCTGAGGTGAATCACACGACCAAGTTCTGGTTTTGGCGGCTCAGTTTTTTGGTCAGGTTTACCCTCGGGTTTCTAAAATTAAGTGGGAATGAAATTTTTTAAAGTAGATACTACATAAAATATACATGGATGACTGTCCTTTGATTAAGTTGATACAGCTGAGAAGTACATGAACTAAGAATAACTTAAATGCAATGGCCTCATAACACTGACTGCCCTAGATTAAAATCAGGCAGTGTTAAAAAAGCAGAAGTTTTTTACCTTTATTCTTTTGTATTTCTGTGACAGGTGGACTCTGACTGGTTTACCAAACACTAGCGCAGGTGTTGTTGAATAGTATTCTACTGCAGCCTGAGCATCTTCTGTGGTCGACATTTCGATAAACGCCTGAAGTCATATAAAAACAAATTAAGCACTATTCCTTCAAGAATTAGTATTTTTGTTTAAAATCTCAAGCTCCTCCTTGCTTTCCTGTAAAAACAGCTGCATCAAAAATGAAAATTGCCTTTTGGTTACAACATTAACTGACCTGCAGAACTTCACATGAATTTCACATACTTTATTTAGGTGCACAAACAGAACTATTTAGTTTGTTTACATTCCACCTAGATTTGGATTCAGAACATTCAATTGCTTCCTGCTTTTTCTATTCTACGGTATCAGCTTTTCCACACTCCAAAATACGACACACTGTATGATACAAACTAAGACCAAGTAAGTTTTCAGAGAGTATTAGAACAAGAACAGAATTTGCAAGCATAGTGTATTTTTGAGAAAGCTGTGAACAACAAACAGGAAGGATTTTTTTTTAGCAATATTTAAGTTAAAATGCAGTACTACAGCATTTCTGCAAAGAAACATAGTGGTCACTCTTCCTTTCACATGTGACCTTGGTGACACGTGCCATCTTGCTTGGTAGCTGAGTAAGTCCTTTTACAAAAATTAAGCTCAGACAGTAAGCATACTAAAGACACCAAACAGCACCCACAGCAGTACTAAAAGGCCTAATCTTACCTCATTGATTTTGTTTAGAATCAGATGATTTGTAATTATTCCAAATGGTTCAACAAGCTGAAGCAGCTGATATCTCAAGTTCTTTCCCCTCTGGAAATCCATGATGTGAACAACTCTGCTTGTTTCCTGTTGAAGACAAAGCATGCATAAACATGAAAAGAAAATGTGTATCAGCTGACCTAAACAGAAAGTCTGTCAAGGCTCAGCTCTACTTGTTTTTTTTTTTTTTAATTTTTAAATCTTCAAGCAGTAACCAAAGCAAGATGCATATAGAAAAGGCACAGAACCTCCAAGGATTTCCACAGAGAAAGATGCCTGCCATGCCAAAGTTGCCTTTCTTGTATGTTCATGTCCCACAGCTTCATCAGAAGAGAATGTTTAAATAGGGTCTATACAGTTTTGGAACAAATATTTTGTAGAGTACTTGGCACAACAAAACCCCAATCATATTCCAAAGCTTCAGTATTTCCACACAAATAAATCCTAAAATCTCACTTTTAAAGACAATCCATTCATTAAAAAAAAAAGTCTTACGAAAGCAAACAAAAAGTATAACATAAAATTGTGGTTTTTTAAAAACAACAACAAATTTTTAATACTAACCACTCTGCCCTTTTGCATGTGTCTTGGTCCTTGCATATTTCCATTTCCAGCTCCTTTAAGAAATTAAAAGAATGAGCAAGCTTAGTTCAACCTGCAAGACTGGTATTGTATTAACACATCTCTTCACAAGTTCTTAAGAAACCAGAATGACATCAAGTTTCAAAAACTAATTATTTCATTACAGTCTGAAAAGGCTGTTAATTTGTTTATTTCAGAGCTCTTGTAACTTGAGGTCCTCCTTCCTGGTCATTCTGTTCAGTTTAACATTAGAGAAAGAGCTGCATTTACTTATGTGCAGAAATAGCAGAGAGTAAGTAAAGCCCATTGAAAAAAATATCTCCTGTTTTAGAGTAAGATTTGCCATAGCAAAATGTCTCCGTACACAAAAGCTGAGAGATCTCCAAGAAAGATACACTTTTCACTATTGAGGTTTTTAGGTGCAGAAAAAGACTCCTAGTTTTGGTTCTAAACCAGTACAAATTCTACCATAATGCCCATTTTACTAGGAAACACCTGAAAAAAGCCTTTTAGATAGGCTCAAAGTCAAGTTTGAGATGTTTTGAAAAATTAACAGTATTGTTTTAATGAAATTAAGTATGAATGCACCTATCATCTAAAAATTCCTTTAAAGTGTCTGAAATACTTGTACTCTGTCAGGATACATAGGTAAATGAATTAGTTTTGCTCTTTTAGTCACTTGAACTATTTAAAAGGTAGAAAGTAACAACTTCAGACAAGAACCTGATTCTTAGCCTGCCTTCCTGTGAAGAGACTTGCATCATCTATCTTCCCATTTCTCACTTGCTATTCAAATCTATTTGTCAAATTCATTTGAAATTAAGGGGGAAAAACGCTTAGGACATTGAATTCTATCAAGTTTCACAAAAAAAAACCCCACCAACATGTAGCTAATCAGAAGACAGATACAAAAAAATTCTAGACAGGAAAAAATACAAGTCCAAAATGTGTGGATTAATCAAACACAGTTAAAAACCAGCCATAATAATGTGACTTGTAGTTAGCAGATGGTAAAAAGATGAAAGTGTGGGATCTGAGTAGCAGTCTTTGGCTAGGGAGGGACTAAAATATTTCAGTTCCGCTGCTTAGAAAAGTGAGTGTTTTGTTTTGTTGTTCTAAAACACTGGTAAATTAAAACCAGAATAAGGGGGGGGGGGGGGGGGATCAGGAACTTAAAACTTGTAAAAGTAGGTGCCTGTTGATGTTACCTCTTGGCCCAACAGGAGGTCCTCCAAGGTGAAATGGAGGTGGTGGTGGTCCCAGAATTCCTGGTGCAGGGTTTGTGGATTGCTGCAACATAAAGGGATCACCCCTAGAAAGAGGGGAAAACACACCTTAATTTTAAACCAAAAAACTGCAAAGCTTTCATTCTCAAAAAAACCCTAATTTCTGCAGAGCATCTAAGGAGAAGTCAACTTTAGCTATTTTTACTGCTGCTCTTCAGCTAGTAGAAAACAAAGGGAGGTATCTATTTGAAGAAAAGGAGGTGTTTTGTTTCACATAGGATGTTAAGAATGTCCTCTGCTTCAAATAAAAACATTACAAATACTTCAAAAATCATTACTACTTACATTCCATGTCCTGAGTCACTGTCAGGATTCCATTCTGGATATCTTAAAAGAAACAACAAAAAAAAGAAAACAGTAAGAAAAAAAATACAATCTCCTCTACCTATGTAATAATTTTCATACAAGCAGCTATACCTTTACATGTTAACACAGGTAAAACACACGGTAACACTGCCCACTACAAGACCATGACAAGAGTCATGAGCAGTATCTATTGACAGAATAGAAGTGCTATTCTTAATGAGAAACTTCCTACACTACATGTAACACGTCTGCCAATTTATAATACAAATTGCACAAAATTCATTTTACAATGAGAATTTAGGAGTTGGTATAATTGTCTAGTAAAAAATTACAATAGATTGTCAACTGTTAAGATCCAACTCTTTAAAAACGTTACATATAGATCAGTAGGATTCAAAAGTTAGGAACCAAGAACCCTTTTTTGTCCTGAAGATACTCTTTTAAGTTGTTTTTATTCCCTACAAGGCACAGCATATTTTCTAAACCTGCTTTGTGCAAAGTAATTGACCATTATTTATTTGTACATGCCCTCATGCCACAAGAATGTTTACTGTACTTCAAATTCATACATTTCAAGCAGCAGCTGACAACGTCGGCTGTGAGTCGCTCCATTGATATGATGGTTCCACTCCTGCAGCAAAGTAAATAATTAAAAATTAACAGCCACATATAGCAAGCCATTTTTAACAAATAATGTTGTATAGCGCAATATCTTCTCTTCTAAGCTGAAGTATCAAAGACACATAGATACCAAAATCTCTTTCTGTAGTGCTTTAAAGAAACACTGAAATTGGACCTACCTCTTAACTCCTAACCTGGGTGAAAAGGTGTCTGATGAAAAAAGTCTTGCAATCTATGGGCTTGAACCTGCCTCAAAGGTGCAAAGCTTACCAGGGGATAACTGCTACAGCACACATGCATATCATTGCTATTTCAACTTTTAGAACTGGATGCTGAGATATTTTTTTGTCTTCAGTAATTTTAGAATTTCCTCCATTCTCTCTGCTTCATTCCTCAGACTTTTAAAGATTAATGTGAACTAAACACTCAAGTTTCTAGAACCATAAAGAAGCCAAGAAATTTCAAGGAATTCAGAAAGGAAAGACTAAAGAAATGAAAGTGCATAGCTAGGACAAACTACAAGTATACAGGTGAAATATAAAAATAATGACCATTTGAGGGGAATAATCAAGAAAAAAGGAGATCTAAATCAAGATAGTACAAAGGAGGAATAATGGAATTAAACCAAATCAGCCAGGTGAAACTACTTCTGGTTCTGGCTTTAGCACTAGAAAGGAATGAGGGCTTTCTACTTTTTCTCTGCAGACTATTTTGATTACAAAGGGAGTTATTCAAGAGGTGAAAAGTCATGGAGACTCCTCCTTTATAGAAGTACAGAGTGCCTGATCTCCATATGCTTACATTTTTACAAGTAACAGCACTAGTTTGTGCTATAATTTGCATTTTTAAAGTGACAAGAACTTCTGAAGTTTCACTGCTGCACAGCTGTGAGCCACAGTCTAATTTCCACTCTGCTGCTCTTTAGTAAGCAAACGGATCAGCAGAGACGCATGGGGCAAGTTAGCTTTATGTTCACAGAGAAATGAAGGGGAGAGTAATTACAGATTTGGGGGGGCAGTTTAACTGAAGGTTTTCTCTTATCGGCTACATTTTCAACTGTGAACAGGTATACTGCACCGGCTGACTGTTTTATATGTCTCTGCTTACATGCATATTTCTGCTCAGCACCCACAAATGATCTTTTCCTAATCCCTCATCTTTTCTGATTTTTAGTTTCTGCCACACTACAGCCACCCTTCTGGATACAATGAGACACTCCTGAGGCTTACTGTAGTGTTTCCATATGCTAAATGCCTACCTTGCACTTTCCACAAAGGAGAAAAACCTGGATGTAAAGTCTCCCATAAAGTACTGTTGTTAAGCTACACTACAATATTACTCTATGATACACAGAACGTAACGTGGGGCAAGATGAAACCTTCATTCATTTTATCAAGATGTAAAATGAGAGCACCACTTTTTCTTGTTAACTGCACAAGATGTAGGCTCTGCAACTATAAATTAATAAATACGTTGGCAATTAGGATGAAAAAACCCACCAAAACCCCCAAGCAAACCTACCTATGAAACATTCAATACTTAAAGTTTCCTCAGTTTAAAACTTGCTAACAAGTTTTAGTACTATACTAGAGAAAACAGTCCTTTAAACACTAAAAACCCCCCTAAATTTGGGTGCATAATCTGTAAAGCCTCAGTGGCTGATTCTGCTAGATATAACATGCTTTAAAGCCGTCTTAACACGTAATTTTAAAGTATTATAAACTGAAGTAGATGTTATCTGCAAAATAGAGCCAAAGTTTGGGAGATCTAATTCTCATTATATGTCAAAATTTTAAATTGCTTTTAAATTGGCAAAAAAGGGAGATCTGACATATAAATTAGGGTTCCCCCCCCCCCCCGAAGTTTTCAGAACAACGTCTCATCTACATTATTAACTCTTTATTAAATACAATTCTTAATCTGGACTTCCCTTTACTCCCTGCCTCTACCCAGTCTAAAGCATCACTCTTCTGAGGTTTCAGGGCACTAAATATTTACAGACACTGATTAACATTAACATCCTAAATTAAGCTAGAGAAAATCTGAACTGAGTTTCTTAAAACTCAGATTACCTTTTGCCTCAATTGATGAAAGCAAGAGGACACACTGTTCTTCAGAAAATTAGGCCAAACTTAAGCACCTAATTTTAGATAGCCCTCTATTAGGGACACGGCCATGTTTTTCCTTTGAGATGTATAACCATTTCAAGTGTTTAACCTCCAAATTCATCTGCTCATGTTGCATCAGCCTTTTTCTTTGGCAGGGAAAACAATCCCTCCACATCTAACACCTCACTCCTTGATAAAGGGATCAGGATTGACAAAATGCCTAAAGACCCTGGGGCACAATTTACTTCACAATTGGACAGAAAACAAACTGGGTCTTAAAATAAATACATGTCAAATTAAAAAAGCAATTAAGAATGTTGCTAAAAAAGAAAGACAGAGGACCAGCCTGCCAGCTTTAGTTACACTAAGGGTGTTTAACCCCTCGCTCGAGCTTAAAATACACACTGCTTCATCACACACTTTTAAAAAAATCTCATGGTATTTTTATTTGGAGGTGGGGGAAAATGAGATTTTGATACTGCAGTAATAAGTTTACATTGTCCCAGCTAAGAAAAGCATTCCCTTTCTGCTTTCCATAAATTTTGGTTCAGATCAGATTACTTCAAAAGTTAAGTTCTACTTGATTCAATTTTGTGGGAGACACAAAATAAGAATTCTGTAACTGTTAGGTATGCAAAGCAGAGGAAAAAAGGAGAGAAAGAGAAAAATTCTTACAGTGACATGATTTCTGTAATTAGAAACAAAGCCCAAACTTGGGTCATAAGAAACAGATGATCCAATCTCAAATATTTTATGGTGTACTAGCAGTTTAAGTCAAAGCATATTCCTAAAAAAAAAGACCATTTTACATATTACAGAAGAAGTCAGCCACTTAAGTTATGCTGTCAAAAGAATTTGGTATTTCTCATACCTGGAAAGATACTTCATGTTGGATATCCTTTCAACAGATCTTCATACCAAAGCAAACTAAGAACCACAAGGCTTTAAAATGAAGTGCTAAAAAGAACCCTACTTACAGGATTACTGGTTGCCATCTTCAAGGGCCTCAGAAGTTTTTGTTTTCAATCTAACCAAATGAAGTCCTTTTACAGAACTGAGCATGGCATCTAAACTGTCAACACTTAAAACCTTTTATGAAAAGCAATGTCAAATATAGGAGACAAGAAACCCGGATTACTGTGATTATTTTATATAAAAAGTAATTAAAGCAACACAAGTTCATAAACTGTCAGATCAGCTGGAGTCATACAGTGTGTGCTCTAAAACTGGTCATTTCCTTGCAGGGACAGAATAATTCTCATGTTTCAAAAAGATTAGATGTACAGAAGCAGCACTTTTTGAGAGGTAACTGTAAAGAAATGGTTAGTAACAGCAATTCCACATTGTATCAATTTTACAGTAATAGCATGTATTGTATTTTCAATTGAAGGCCTTCAAGCTAATTAGCCGCTAATTGTGATAAGAGGGGCACTGCATTAGCCAATTAGCCAATTAAATTGCCTAGTATACTGAAAATCAGCAAGATGAGTAAAATTGGAAAAGCTGAAAGGGAGAAGGCTCTGAAAATAACATCTGAATAAACAGGCCACTTTGAGTAACCTGCTACCTTTGCAGAGAGTTGAACTACTCATGAATAAACTAAGAGGGATGTCTCAGCATAACTGAATATACCCGAAGATCCACTCTACTGGTGAGCCAAGTAAAGAACACTACTAGGAACACAGAGCAGGATACTGCAACAGCAGACTGATTGCTCGGAGAGTCTACAGGGATAGATGCAACATGTGACAATAAAAAGTGAGTCTGAAGTGTCTAAGAAAGTTGTGAAAAAGGAGAAAAATGACGACAAATTTCAGCCATAGTATGAGATAGAGTGTTAAAGTGAAATTAAAAAGGCAAGAATGAGCTAATCTAAAATGTCGTTTTTACTTTTGCAAATAAGTTCCAGGGCTCTACATTAACTCTTTCCCTTTGGACAGGGAAAAAGCAGAACTGTGCAAGAATGCATCTTAACTACATATAAATCAGCAATCAAGACAGATGTGGAGGAGAGCTGAAACTAGCTTCCTGAATAGCACAGTAGATACACAGCAAAAAACCCCCAAACCAACAAAAAATAAAAAACCCACCCAAAAACTGCTTGAATGCCAGATGTTTGTGGTTAAGAGAATATGTAGATGTAAAATATAAATAAGATATCCCAGCAGATGATAGCTGTTTGACTTGAAGTTAAGCAATCTGGGCAAACAAAATACATTAATGTAAAGCCCTGGTTTACAATGTTTGTTAACAATTACCTTGTAAATAAACCAAGTGCCTTTTTCACTCTCAAACCAACTTTCAGATCATTTCAAAAGCAACAAGGCTATAGAAATAATTAAAGAAATAGGTAAAAACAGAACAGATACTACAACGTAAAGGAAAATAGAAGTATCTGGTGCATAACTCACCTTATTAGAATGAACTGGCATATCACATATAGAGCACAGATGGGGATAACCCTTCGGTAAGAATCCATGGAAGTCTTCAATATTGCTATTTGGAGGAGCACCTCTCTTTTTCTCAAAGAGAGATCTCTCAGGACCAGGACCACGACCCATTCTGTCATACTCACTGTCAAATTTATGATAGTTATGCGAAGTCTCACCATAAAAAGATTCATCCCTACACCTTTCTCCATCTCTTAATCTGTCATCTTCATAATCCATTCTGTCATAATAACCAGATTCTTGAGAACGACTTCCATGGTCATAGTCAACCACTGGGTTGAGACTAGGACCACGATCATCAAAGCTATCTCTTCTAAAATGCCTTTTTTCTTCCCAATCATCCCTAGGTACTCTGTATGGTGGTTCCCGTGTGGATGATCTGCCATCTCTACCATAACCTTCTTCAGCTCTCCTCCTTTTAAGTTGTAGAAGAATCTGAGGCAAGTTTTCAGGAGTAATCTTGTCCTCGGGATAGCGACTCAGTTCATCTAAGTCTCTAGCAGACAGACCAAAGCTGGCCAAAATGTTAGTGGCCTGGTCTGCATCTCCACGGTGCTGAGAAGACAAAGGGAGCGGACCTCTACTTCCAATGTTAAATATAGACTGCAAATTATGGGAAGAGGTACTACCAGAAGACAGTGCACTATGAGATCCTTGTTGGTTCAATGAAGAACTCATTCCAAGATTCATTAAGCTAGCAAGGCGTGCAGTACCCTGGTTCATCCTTCCAAGAGATGCTGGCATATTTAAAGACTGGGTAGCAGCAGCAAGAAGGCCTATTCCTGCAGAGAGGTCACGCCCATGACCTTGTGAATCCCTACTCAGAGATGACTGCTGGAATGACTTGGACATTGTAGAACTATAGCTTGTCTACTTTATGGATAAAAAAAATTTCTTTTTTTTTTTTTTTAAAGATGGCTGAAAAGAGAGCTCACACTAGAAAGCTAGGCAAACTTCACTTCAAAAATGGTAACGCCAAGAAAGAGGATCAATAATGACTGCAGATCTTCTTCAAGCTGAGAAACACCAGACAATTCTGTAGAAAAACAAGCAGTTTTAGTCACAAATCCCTTTAAACAGATGCAGTTTTAAACTTATGCATCATGTTGATCTAAAAAACATTAAAGATCTCAATCTTACAAGGCTTTTATTACATAACTTAACAGATTCAAGAGGTACCCAGAACCTACATGTATTATTTCAGATAAAAATACAGTAGTGTTTCCTATACATACTACTCTTCTTCTACAAAAAGCTACTTTCATACCGAAGACAAGCGAATTTCAGAAGTTTGGGATGTCTGAAAGCATCTAAAGTTTACTAGCATATAAGCCTTGATCTCTGGTTAATGGTTTTGTTTATACCCTACGTTACTGTACTGTGTCTATGAGAAGACCACAAAAAAAACCTTTAAGCCCATAGAATCCAAGATGACTTGGGCATATAATACATATTTGAAAATGAAACCTATACCACCACAGAATAGGACGAAAGGAAGTTAAAAGTAACTGAAGTTTGGGCAAAAAGTTTCTGCGGTAAGATCTAGCAAATAAGACCAAACATAATATTCAATCTTTATGCAGTAAAATTCAAATTACTGATGTGAAGACAGATGTGAACAAGAAAAATAAGTTTAAAAATTTGCAGGAAGTAAACAAGACCTCTTGCTCAAATTGCAGTTATACTGATAACAGCACTTAGGAAGCGATTCTTTATTCTATTATATTGCAGCTGTGACATCAGCCTGTACTCGCAGACCTCAAGCTAAACAAGGTCAGGCTTAGTACTGCGATGGGAGACCCAAGGAAAAACCTGCTCCTGCAGAAAGAGACACTAGGTGAGTCAGGAGATGGCACTACGCCCCCAGCCAGGCCTGCAGAACAGCGGTGTCCGTGTCTCTTACCAGCATACTGCTTCCTTGGTTCAGGCCCGACACTTTTGATACCATGACCACATGTGGTAGTTAAAGATCCTGAAACAATACTTGTAAGAGAGAGATATCTGCCCCATGTCCCACTAAAATACTAACCTAGTATTAAATATTTGGTTCAGTTGCAGGTACTTGAAGTTTTAACTAAACAGTGTATCAATATCCACGGTATATTTTATGACGCAATGGATATATTTCATAAAGTGGGGGGGGAGGGGCTGCTGGGGGTTTTTTTGTTTAGGTTTGTTTTTTTTTTAAGTGCAGAGCAGAAATAAACTGTAATACTTCTCCCCATACTCTTTCAGCCTTAGGATAGATACACAAAATTTAAAGCAATTCAATGCACATGAAAACATTCCACCAGAAATACACCATTCTTGGGTCCTCGATGTGGTAAAGCCCTTTCAAATGTCTGCAGAGCAGTTTTGCTTCTCCAGCACTGCCACTCAGATGCACATAAAACATATAATCACTTGAAAAAGAAACAGGCACAAGTTGCATAGCTCCAAATGAAATCAGCTTCTAAGAGAACAGGTACGTTTGGGGAGGAATGGAAAAGACAAAATGAAAGCAAGGATTTTTCCTTGAAGAGACCAGTTCTGCAGAAGGCAATTTCTCTTGTACTGGAAACAGAAGAAAAAAGGTCAAGGTTATAAGCATGTCTCTATCCCAACTGCCTACTCAATCCAGGGCCCTGTTTCAACAGCGCATAGTTTTTTCTACTTTAAGTTGAAAAGCACTTGGGTTCTCTTTCTCAGTAGCAGCATGTTACAAACCTATGCATTTATGTAGAAAAATAATGGATTCTATGAGATACACATAAAGTACCCAAAACCCACACAACTCCATCTTTGAAAAGTAACTGCTTTATACAGTTTGCTACATATTCCGTTATCAGTACATCTGAACTTATATTTCAGCTGTGCTTTTAAGATCCACATACATTGGAGTCACTTAAAGTAAGCTTAACTGTGTAACATTTGGTTGAGAGTAAGAGATTGAGAAACACAGGGATGGAAATAAGTTTAAAAGTATCTGAGGCAGAAGACAGAAAAGCATTGCAGAAAGCTTCAGAGGAAAACAGTAAAACAAGAATACAGGGAGAACAGACGAGGTAAATTCTAAGTGAGATATCCAGGACAAGCTGACCACACTAAGGAACACCTGAATAGAAAGCATTTAAGAACTGTATCATAAAAACCAAGACTCTTTGAAGTTCAAACATGAGAGAAACAGTAATATTTACCTGGGTACCATGTTTTACCTTACACACATTCAGTAATCTTCAAATTACTTTATGACAATTTTACAAGTTAATCCTTATTCCTTCCATTTTTACATATAAATTTCCTTCTAGTTCATTCACACACTTACAGAATGGTTTGAAACTGAACTTACTAGGTTCTTCATAAAATCAGGTATTCCAGAGGGCTTTACAAACCTGACCCTGACAGTGATTCAGCAGACAACCATGTGGTCAGGAAAGGCACGGTGCATCCTGCTGTTAATGCAAGGACCTGCATGATACAAGTTTTCACTAAATCAGGAAAGTTCTCTACTCTTCAAAAATATCCTTTCTCTTTGAACAGATGCTCACTAATCCTCTTGTCAAAATTTTCAATTGGCAGCTCATTGTCTGCTGCTCTGGAGAGATTAGCAGAGAACAAAACCCAACAATTCCCAGCCTGGCATGGACCTGGGCTACAGAGAACCTGATTACATGCCATGCTTTGACCCCACATACACACAGAGGTTTTACATAACCATACTATGCTGCTGCTGCTGCAAACACCCATAGAAGAAAGAAGCAAAGGGTAAAATACAAACAGGAAAGATGGGGGGAAAAAAACGAGACAAAGAAACAATGAGGGACAATCTTATGAAAAAGCATGAAGTGGGACAGTAAGACAACTGTATGATGAAGACAGAATATAACATTGGCAGTTGGTCTGCTAGCCAGTACACTGCCCTACACCTATCAGGTATTCCAGTGGAGTACTTTAAAAACTAAGTTTTGAGTTACCCTCAAAAATCACTATTTATCACATCACTGTCATCTTGCAATTGCTGTTGTACTCTGCTCCTAACCATCCCCATTCTTTAAGATCGGATGAAGACAGCAACAAAACAAGGTGGGGGAAGAGCTCTAAAAATCATACCAAAGAATGTTTAACTTCCACATGGTCAGGTTTAATATGTGATTCTAAGATAGCATTTCTTGCACTGATCACTTCTGAAAGATTTCATGTCAGTATCTGATAGAGACAGGTTCCCACGGACCAATGCCAGCTTTGAAGCGAGTGTGCCATCAACTGATTCACAGCAACAAGATGAGTATGACTGAACAAAGCTGTCTAAAGATCCAGACATGATTTAGCCGAGTTGAAAGTGTTATTCTAATTGTTCTTCATGTAATTTCAGCTATACTGGGAACAGACAGGCTTTCAGATATACATTTTTTTAAGATCTGTGGACAGAAATTTGGCCATATTACTATTTGAAAATATATAATATAAAGCAATCTTGAAATAAGTTGAAAGTCAAAATGTTACTAGATTTCCAGATAAATGCGGACAATGAAAAAAACATTTTATATCTACAAGTTGCAAAAGAGTTTGCTGTAAAGGCAGACAACAAAAAAAAAGAAATTTGAATCCTAAAGAATACACTGCTACCAAATAAAGGCCAAAATGAGGCTGATTTAAAAACACTATAGAAGGTTTTTCTTTTCATGTAAAACTCTTCAATAAAACTTACAGAACTCTTGCTCCACGTAAATATTAATTTTGTTCCTGAAAACCGTTTAATACAGTGAATTCTTGAGATACATTGATCATGGTGAACACCATAACCTTATAGAACACCAGTAGCCTGAAAATAATTCCCTAGCTCCCTATTCCTTCTACCACTCAATTTTTTTCTTTTTAACCTGTGCACACATATTATAGCTTTAATATTAATCTTGTTCTTAGAACAACTCATCTTTTACCCATTCCTCTTCCACTATTTATAGAAAAGTCTCAAAAATGAAAAGTAACTGTTTTCACTTTCTAGTCAGTTTCACTTTCACTTAAAAACAAAATTACTCAAAACACATTGAATTTAATCAAATAAACTTAATTATGGTAAAAACATGAAGAAATCTGCAAGCTGAAAAACACACCCTCAGTTTATAACACAAGACTTTTGAAGACTGTACACCCTTGGGAAAAAAGTCTCAAAGAAGTTTCACATCCACAATCCGTGCTCTTTGGATAAAAATCTACAGATTTTTCTCCTCCTCCCTTACACATTACACTCAGTGCAGAAATCTATTCTGCTATGGAAGAATTCATATACTTCTTGGCAAAACTATCTCCAACGCATCAAGGCAAAAAAAGGTTATCAACGGAAAAGATCTGGAAGTCCAAGTGACAAATTGGACAGACAGCTCCCCATGTTGCTCTGAGAACTAATGGTAGTAAAAACAAGAACTTGCAAGGAAATTAGAAGCAGATGTTATCTAGCCACTGAATGACCGAGTGTAATGGATTTGGAATCTACGGGATTACTTTAACTTGGGACAATACAGAAAAGGCCACTGTCTTTCCAAAGGCACAGGAGGAATTGTCTAGCAGCCTTAGAGAAAATGCAGATTATCCCCTATTTCAGGCACCATATTCAGAGTGGTTATTTAATATTGCTGTTTCACATGCAAGAAAACAACTCATCTTGTTCGACTGATCTTCAAAGGTCATGACCTCAAAAATTTAAGCAGCACCTGGCACACTGGATGCATACGCTTTTTTTGTGCACAGATTAGACAATCTGTTTCAGGCAGAACAACTGGAAGAGTTTCATTTCTTAGGATTACGTTCAACTTCATCTCGGTGACTTGCTCGATCAGAGGAGCATATAATAATCCGGGATCTGAAGTTACTGTAACAGAGGATTGCTTCAGAACAGAGAAGTATTACATATGAAAAAGACTTAATTTATAAATGGGGAATTAAAATGACTAGTTTAGCAATTAAGAATCTTAAAAGAACTTACACAATTTTCCACATTTGAATGTAGAAAAGAGCACTGTAAAAGATGCTGATTTCCTACTTCTGCTCATTATATAATTCAATAAATTCAAGCATCCTTCCTTTTGTAAGAAGTGCATGGAAAAAAGTGCATTTTTTCCTTTACAGAAACAGAAGTGAAAAAAGGGGTCCAAAGAACAGTACAGAAAGATTAGAGGAGTCAAAAAAATGTGTACTTTTAGAAAGGGAAAATAGAAACAGCCAGGAACATATAGAGTAACTGCCATCACGTGTACTGACCGCTCCATCAACACATGATTACCTCTATGGCTTCCATGTACTCCTTTCTACTACTTGTAAGTCCACTCTTTGTCACTACCTTCAGAGCTCCGACTCTGCAATAAGATGGATACACACAGGTTCCAGCACCTACAAAAAGCTCCATGAAGCCATTAAGACTCAGTTCAACAGAAGAGGTCTGCCAAAACCAGTCATTGCAGAATGCTGCAGGACCTTAGCTTGGAAGCTCTGGTAATAATGACCCTACGTTCATGCACTCAGCAAAGCAAGGAGACAATCACTATTCATTCACATCAGTTTTGGAGATGAATAGCCTCACAGGCACCAAAACTTTGACAAAACCCACAGAACACACCATAATTATTTTTAAAAATTAAATAGGTCATACATAAAATGATTCAAAGACAGTCCAAATCACTGTAACAGAGAACCAATTTTACATTTAAAAAAAAACCAAAACAGAACACTTCTGTATTCTGATCTGGTAAGTGATTAAAAAGCCTTCTGACTAATCAGATAATGTAAGTCTGCCTCCAGGCATTTCCAGAGCTGGGATAAAATCACATTCTTTCCCAGCTGAAATCTTGCATGAGGTTGTTGAGATGTATTCTGGCTGCAGAGAAGAAGAATCAAGGGACTGTTTGACTGTTTTAGTGCTCAAAATAAAATCTCTCTTGTTTTAACTACACAATATGGTACTTAAACACTTGCAAACTAAATTAGTTCAGAAATATTGTGAGGTATTTGCTTTTGTTTTCAAGACTTGTTGACTTAGAGCATTGAGGAAGAATGTAAGCAGCAGAGGCAACACAAATACACTCATAAATTAAGAAATAAACCGAATGGAAATAATTTCTTTGCAGCTTTGCTTACAAGAGCTTCTCCCTCAGATTTGCTAAGCTACCCAGAACACTGTAAAGCATTAGATTACAAAATATCTTCACCAAAACTCTCAGCAGAGATATGTGCACATCACAGAGAAGGGCAATAGACAGTATTTACTTGTTTATCTCCCACCAAGCTAATATGCATTTTTATTTAAGTGCAGTCCTGAATGAACCAGGTGGCAATCATATTTCAGTTGTATGGACCATAATACCATGGATCCTTTATTTAGTTTGGAGCCTCAGAGACTGACTCTTCATCCTTCCTCCTTAATTGGTTTTTAGTTCTTACTTTTAGGAACATGGATATTCACATTTTAAGGATGCATTTAGGAATTTCTCTTGGTTATTCTTCCCATCATTTAGTGCTGGGATGTACAAAACACCTAGATATGTGCAAAAGACTGGAAACTGAAGTTTTCAATACACAGTAACTTCAGACAGCTTCTCTAAAACACACAAAAAAGGCTAGTGACATTGCAAGCCTCACCAAAGTCATTAGGAAGTGATCAAAATTCTTGTTGTTCAGATTTCATCTCCTTACCTAGTGCACAACGTAACATTACCGATATTAGGTTACCGGTGAACAAACACGCGTACAAGGCTCAATTGCCAGTATCCTCACCCAAATTTAATTATTCCATGTAATTCAGTAACAAAACCTTTTGTGTGTTTTTGAATAAAATTCAGGACAGAAGTTCATCAATTTCACAGTAATACATTAAAAACGTTAATATGTTTCACTACATTTTGAAAAAATAATGCATTATTTAATATACTAAGATTTTCAATGTATTACATGTTTCAAAATTCAGGAAGACCAAACCACTGCATCAAGAGATTCTTTATAAAGAAGTATCAGAAAAACTCTCCCTTTTCCTCTCTTCTGAGGCATGAAAACTACACAGACTGTTTTAAAAGACTTATGTTTTCAACAAGAGCTGCTCCCTACTTATCTTACTCTAGGAAGTCAGGACCACCTACTCCACCGATAGGTCAAAAAACCTGAAGAATTTAAGGCTGACTAAAAAGAATAAAGACTATTCAATCGTTTAAAACAGTATCAGATACTTTTTTCCCAAAGGTATGCTTTGTGGAAAGGAAAAAAGGTGCACATTTAAAAGAGGGATTTTTCAGCTTTCTTTCTACAGCATAAATGCTTCATTTATCAGAACAAAGCAGTTCTTCAGGTTCCCAGAAAGTTCTTTTTAACTTTTGCTTTTTCCCAGCATAGGTGAACTTTATATCTCATTACTTTGACTCTAGAAACAAAATACATACATTAAAAAAACACAGAATGTTATTAATCCATCAGAGGAGGGGGAAAAAAAAAATCCCTGCAGCATGATTTGCAACCACAGCCTGAATTATATGAAAGTGAAACTGAGCAGAAAGAGGAGTCAAACGGATGCTTCCACTGTCAGTATTCTTAATGCTCAACTCATTAATTCTTAATACCAGATGAACATCAAACCCGCAGTTTTTGAGACTAACGGCCTTCAGAGACGTTAAGAAGGCACGCACGTTACTGGCATGCTGTTAAGCTTCCGAGGGGGACGTTCTTGGGGACTGGGGAGGAAAGATGCCGACTCTGAGGCCTCAGCTGGAACCACGAGCGCTAGCAGGGCGCTCCGGTAAAGTTTCAGTCACGGGGCGAAGCGTGGTTCGAGCTGGGGTCACCCCCGAGAACACGTTTTACGTGCCGGAACACCGAGCAGCCGCCCCTCTCCCTGCCCTCAGCAAACGGCGCGGCGCAAGGCCGGGCAGGCCGCGCACGGCCGCCGGAGCCGGCCCTTCCCGGCGAGCGGCCGGAGGCGGCGCGTCAAGGGGAACCGCGGGGCTTTGTTCGGGCCCGCCGGAGGCCGCGCGGCGCGGCGAGGCCCGGCCGCAGTACCGCCGGGCGGCGGACGGGGGCGCCGGCGGCGGGCGGCCCCTGGGGCAGCCGGCGGGGGCCGCGGCACCGGCCGGGGAGGGCCCGCCGCTCCCGCATGCGCACTGCTGCTGCTGCTGCTGCCGCCGCGCGCCAGCCCCGCTCCCCCACACACCTCCCCCTCCCCCCACCCCGCCGCGGGGCCGTTCCTAACGGACGCTCCCCACAGCGCGGAGCGGCGGCCGCCGGCGCCGGTTCCTAACATGGCGGCGGGCCGGGGGCGGCCGCAGCGCCGCTCCTACCTGCGGGCCGGGGGCGGCGGGAAGGGGAGCGCGGCGGCGCCTCCCGTTCGCTGTGGTACCAGCGGCGGGGGAGGGGAGGGAGGGAGGGACGGAGGGAGGGGAGGGGAAGGGAGGCGGCGGCTGCGCGAGCCCCGCGCACGTCTCGCCGCGCTCGCGAGAGCACGCCCGCCCGCTGCCCGCCCGCTCACGTGCCCGGCGGCAGCCGCCCCGCTCCGCGCCGTGCCGTGCGGCTCGCCTCCCCGCCGCTCCGCTCCGCTCCGCTCGCTGGCGACGGCCGCCCGCCCCGCCCTCCGTGTGTGGATGTGGCCGCGGGGTGGGAAGGGGGGGGCGGGGGGAGGGAGGTGGGAAGAGGGAGGGCCCGCTGGCCCAGGTCTCGCGAGAGGTGGGAGCCGCTCACCCTGCTCTCGCGAGAGTCCCGCCGCGCAGCGCGGCGCCAGCCCGCCGCTCGCCCCCTGCTCATTGTCCGCGCGCTCCCGCGGGGGCGGATGGGAAAGTGCTCGGGGGCGGGGCTCGGCGTCGCCAGCCTGTCCCCGCCCCCCTCCCCCCCGGCCGGGGCTGAGGGAAGCGGGAGGGCTGGCGTGGGGGGCCGCGGGTTCGCGGCCGCCCTCGGCCTCTTGCGCGCCTGCCGCCCGCGCGGCTCCGCCGTCCCCGCCCGCCACCGCAGGAGCGGCGCGGGGTGACAACCGGAGGGACAGTCCCGGGGCCTGTGGCCTCTGAACCCCAGGGTCCCCCAGGCAGAAACGCGTCTCTAGCCCCGGCCGAGGGAAACCCTCCTCAAGACAGAGCCGGGGCTCCCCTCAGGGCCCGCGCCGGCCTCTCCCGCTTTCCGTGACTGGAAAGGGCGGAACGGGTAAGGCTAGCCAAGCGCTTCAGCATGTATTTTCCCGAAATAAGGATTCCTCGCTGCCACTTGGCTCTTCTAACCCCCAGAGCGTTGTTACCTTTGTAATAGGGCAGACACTCATAGTCCCTGCAGCTCCCTAGGCTGGGCTCCTGGCAGCCAGTGTGGCCATGCTCTGTCAGCTCAAGCCTAAAGACTGCTCTCCTCAGCAGAACGAAGATGTTACCATCTCTAAAATATTTAAGACAATGGGCTCTTGATGCCTATTAGGTTCATTAGAAGATTCTGGTAAAAGAAACCCTACAGCTTATGTGCAAGGCTTTCCTTTTCATCTAAGCCAATATTGCCACCTTGCGCTGGTAGGAGGAAAGTTCACTTTTCCTGTGCTTTCCTTAAATTACTTGATTTTATGACCGAAGTAGTACTCGTGCAATCGGGCAAATGCTATTAATGATTTGAAATTCTTTCACAGTCAATATCTTTCTTTCCAATTCAATTTTGTGGCTAAAGACCCAGTCTCTCCATCCTCTTGGAAGCTGCTGTGTTCCAGCAGCTTTACGAAGGTGAGGGTGCCTAGCTGAATGCAGTCTCCAGGGGAAAGGAAAAACCTGCCTTTTGAATTCATCACAGGCTGATTTTTCTTCTCTATATGTGGCTGGAGAGCACAATGAAACAATAACACAGAAGGTATTTGAAAAAACCAGGGGATTGGCACAAAACATGTGTTGAAATAATATGAAAGTGCTCAGAGAACAGCCACAAGAAATTCAGCTCTCTAACAAGCTCAGGATAAAAAACAATTAACTGCTCAAAAACAAACACATAAATTTAAGTTAACAATACTTCTGTGCTCCAGTACTGCAGAGCAGTAAAAGCAGAGCAAAGTGCCTTGATGAAACGTAAAGCAATCTAGCCACTTTTGCCCAGTAAAAGTCATATATAGATTGCAAAACGTATGGTGCTAATAAACAGAATCATAAATCACGTTAGCATTTCCCGAGTACAAAAGCGGGTCTTGCTCCATTTCCCTGGCTTTATTTCAAAGCCAGTATTTTGTTCCTTTTGGACCACATGGGTTGTGTCTCAATTTCCTTTGTTGTCCTTTGGTCAAGGCACCAAACTGGCGGCGAGGTGGATCATTTTGACCTTTATTGATTGCATTTGTGCTGCAGAAGGAGCCATACAGTGCTGACCATCACTACCCTGCTAACACAGCTGCTGCGGTAAGACACAGAGCTCCAGTTCCCTGTACTCGTGCTGATCACTGGAGAATGTTTATGACATTCCTATGTTTTTTCTTGTCCAGTATGTGCACAAAGCCTGGCGGATTTGGGGAAAAAGTGGTACCCTCCATCTGCCTGAGAGTGGTGGGGCCTCAGAAGAGCTCTCATGCTGCGTAAGGCAGAGCTCTGCAGCCATTCCCAAGCGCTCTGATGGGATAATCACCGCTGCCGACAGACTTCCTCCATTCTTTTCTACTGCCTGTTTTGCTACAGCACAACCAGGCTTACAAGCCTTGGGTTCAGCCCTGAGATGAGTGTAGCAGAGCTTTATCGCAGCAACAGTTTTTCAAGGAAATAAGCCAGTCAGTGTGTATTTATTGTCCACATAGCACTTGCTTTCTGGGGCTGTGTCCTGGTTTTGGCTGGGATAGAGTTAATTTTCTTTCTAGTAGCTGGTATAGTGCTGTGTTTTGGGTTCAATATGAGAATAATGTTGATAACACACTGATGGTTTCAGTTGTTGCTAAGTAGTGTTTATACTAAGTCAAGGATTTTTCAGCTTCTCAGGCCTAGCCAGCAAGAAGGCTGGAGGGGCACAAGAAGTTGGGAGGGAACACAGCCAGGACAGCTGACCCAAACTGGCCAAAGGGATATTCCATACCATGTGACGTCATGCCTAGAATATAAACTGGGGGCAGTTGGCGTGGGGAGGGGGTCGCTGCTCGGGAACTAACTGGCCATCGGTCAGTGGGTGGTGAGCAATCACATTGTGCATCACTTATTTTGTATATTCCAATTCTTTTATTATTATTATTGTCATTTTGTTATTATCATCATTATTATTTTCTTCCTCTCTGTCCTGTTAAACTGTTCTTATCTCAACTTTACTTCTTTTCCCCCTGATTCTCTCCCCCACCTCACTGGTGGCGGGGATGTGAGCGAGCAGCTGCATGGTGCCTAGTTGCTGGCTGGGGTTAAACCGACAGGCTGACAGTAGAGTGTATTCCTCGTTTTTTGCCAATTTCAGAAATACCTGGTACAGCAGCAGAGACCCCGATGCAGTGAGTGTGTTTCTTGGCAGTCAGCAGGCAGAAACCCACCTCCGCCCCGAGGGCAGCGGGCAGTCAGCCGTAGAGCACCCATCACTCCCCTGCTGGGAAAGTACTGGGAGAGAGGAAGATTGCTGGGTACAACGTAAATCCATAGGAAACCTGGTTATTAGTTTTGCAGGTAGAACTTGTTCATATAGAACCAGTATAATTATATTCATGTATGTCGTAGACTTCAACTAAGAAAAAACTTCTTTCCAGTAGCGTTGAATACTTCGACAAATATTTCCATGTAGAGTATAAAAAAACGCATATTCAAAGATCAGCAATACTCAGATGGCAGAAGAGCTAACAGGTGAGTGAGCAGTGTCGGGGACATTTAAAACTTAGGAGAGCCCTTAAAAAATTCAGCACTGTAATTCATGCATGACAGAAGCACCTATTTGACGTAAACCATCAGTAACTTGGGAACTAACCTGATGTGCGCTAGTGTTTTATCAAAAGCCTCATGGTTATAAACTCCAGCCACTATCAACATAAATACATTGACACTGTTCACTTCTGCAGACAGCAAGGTGTACAACAGCAGTCTCATGTCCATGCTTCCCAGTTTAATTTGTGTATAGATGGCATGGCACCTGCAGTAGCACCTATGACAGGATAATTGTAATGTGATGTGACTGAAGGCCCTTGAACAGTTTTTAACACTGAAAAGATTAATTTTAGCCTAAAAAACTCCTAAGTTTTGATTATTTCACACAGTATCCTCCAGAAGACTGCACTGAATCCAAATGGGTCAGGCATCTTGGTGAGAGCGATATAGTCCTTTGCTCTGACAACTACAGTCTCTTTTGCGTTTAAACAGCATTTTTGTCTGAATCTGTGATGGTTGTCTTTCCCCTCCCACCAGTTTCAATGTATTTTACATATTTGGCAGCCTTTTCCAACTCACCCATTTTTTGTGGGCTTCACCTCCCCCCAGGCCCAGGGAAGGGAGAGAACGAGAAGTTCAGGAACTGAAGCACAGGAGGGATATCTTGTGAACTTGTTCTGGCTGTGTATGCAGCAGAAATAGGAATCCCAGACCTTATTTCCTTTATGGAAAAATTTAAACATCTGATCTCCTTCAGAGTGCCAGAGGAAAGGAAGCCTTGTTAAAAATCTGTCCTTGCAGCACAGGCCATGGAGAAGAGTGTGTGTGCATGGCAGGAGGGCACCAGGTGCCCAGCACCCCATTCATTCCTGCCTCTCTAGAGTCTCCCATGGGCAAGAATTCAAGGTGACTTTCAAATCCTGCTGTACCCGACAGCCTTACGATATAATGAAAAAGCAGAATGATCAAGTTCAAATAAGTTTAATAAATAGGTCACAGAAAAAATATAATTTTAAACAAGCAGTGAGAGGGGATTAACAGCAAATTGTATACGTAATTCTTGTTATACCTTGCCCCAACCACCTCTGATGTTTCAAGTTACTACACCCAGATCCTGAAAACAAGTACTTCTCCAGTAGTCCCATTTAAGTCGTGGACTCTACATTTCCATCTTCTCAATCTCTTTCAAATGGGCATCTTCAAAGCAGCGCCCACAGCTTATTTCTTTTCTTCTCACAACCACTGCTGCTCCAGCGAGCCCCCACCTGCAGCGAAACATGCGAACTGTTTGCCTGTAATTAAAAAACATACAAAGACAGTTAACAGGAGTAACTCTAAAGGCCCCGAATTCAACACTTAACACTGACCAGTTAATTAGCCGACCTTCATTTTTATACAAAACATGCAGTATTAAACAAAATGTCCACAACATTTTTTTTTTTTATTTTCTGACTGCACGTTGTCTGCATCCAGTCTAGGATTAACTCCACGGAGAAGGAGTTACTCCACTCTTAAGCATGCAGAGCGCTGCCAAAACCTGGCACCATCTAGGGCCAGAACAGCACCTGTGGTGCCAGGAACAACTTGGCAGCGCATTTCTCTCCCAGCAGCATAACACTATCACAGGCACTGAGCAGCAATGCGTAGCTGACTACCGCTGGATGAAAGAGAACTCAAAATTGAGTTTTTAAAGGACAGAAGGAAGTAGAGGCCCAAAAGCACATCCCTCTGGCAATGCGGGCCTCGCTTCTAACACCTCCTCTCATCAGGGCTTCCTCCAGCAACTGGAAGCACTACGTTCTTCACTAGATAAACCAGGTTATTATTTCCACCCCAGAGCAGCAGAGGCTGGCACAACAGCCCATTCACAAGCCAGCAGAGGCCATTTAGTTTACTTAGTATGGCAGAACAAACGGTCTTTTTGCCCATCTCCCCATGTTGGCTTGTGGAGAGACCTCACCCACGTAGCTCAAAAGGCTCCCGAGCTTTCCCTGTGCCTCATGTGCATGTTACTCCTTTACATCTCCTCTCCGCTGGTCACGCTACCAGAGCAGCAGTCTCCTCCAGAAGACACCTCACTTGGCTGCTTCCACCTCCTGTAAAACTCGGGGGTTTTCATAAACGCAGGCCACCAGTGAGGACCCCTTACCTGACAGCTGTATCTTCCAGACGGCTCTCTTGCCACCCGAGACCTCCGATTTACAGCCATCCCTTCACACACACTTAGCTGCATATCAGCTGGAAGCCCTAAAGAGAGCACAAGAGAAACATCACTTCAAATATTCGATTAATTAAATCTATATTAATAGAGCTTAACAGCTAGGATTTGGCTTGCGGAAGGGGAAAAAAAAAATCAAACGGAATAATAGGCTGAGAAATTGCTTCTAAACGGCACAGCCTGAACAAATTACCCTCCAGTCCCAGCGCCTCGGAGGTTATCAGCCAGCGCCGGCCGCCGGGCACCACCGCCTTTCGGCCATTAATAACAATTTAATAAAAAAAAAAAAGGGGGGACTATTTCAGGCGGCGTTTTCCGTTTCCAGAGCCCCGGGGAGGGGTGAGGCACCCCAGGCCTCCAGCCCCGGTGGCGGAAAGACCCACGGCGGGAAACCCGGCGCCTCCACCTCACCTCACCTCATGGCGGCGGGGAGGCGGCCCGGAGCCCTCACCTCACCTCATGGCGGCGGGGAGGCGGCCCGGAGCCCCCACCTCACCTCATGGCGGCAGGGGGAGGCGGCCCGGAGCCCCCACCTCACCTCATGGCGGCAGGGGGAGGCGGCCCGGAGCCCCCACCTCACCTCATGGCGGCAGGGGGAGGCGGCCCGGAGCCCCCACCTCACCTCATGGCGGCAGGGGGAGGCGGCCCGGAGCCCTCACCTCACCTCATGGCGGCAGGGGGAGGCGGCCCGGAGCCCCCACCTCACCTCATGGCGGCAGGGGGAGGCGGCCCGGAGCCCCCACCTCACCTCATGGCGGCAGGGGGAGGCGGCCCGGAGCCCTCACCTCACCTCATGGCGGCAGGGGGAGGCGGCTCGGAGCCCTCACCTCACCTCATGGCGGCAGGGGGAGGCGGCCCGGAGCCCCCACCTCACCTCACGGCGGCGGGGAGGCGGCCCGGAGCCCTCACCTCACCTCATGGCGGCGGGGGGCAGGGGGGAGGCGGCCCGGAGCCCCCACCTCACCTCATGGCGGTAGGGACGGGGCAGGCGGCCCGGCACCCTCGCCTCGCCTCACGGCGGCCGTCCCGGCCCCGCGCCGCTGCGCTCCGCCGTGGCTGCGGTCGCCGAAAGAGGGCGGCCCCCGCCGCGCCGCCGAGGTGGTTCCGCAGGCGCCGCCCCGCTCGCCCCGGCCGCTCCCCTCGGGGCGGGCCCGGCCAGGCGCGGCCCGGGGAGAGGTGGCGGGGCCCGGCGGGGCCGGGCAGCCTGCCCCGGGAGGGGCCGGGTGACGATGAAGTCGGTAACCTCCTGAAAGAGAAGAAAAGGCGGGAAAAACGGTGTGGCTCTCCCTTCATCTCCTTCGCTCGGGGTCAGAACAACTGCTGGTGTCGAGGATTAGCTTGTACCTCACCGTGCAGTGCTTGTAGGAACAAATACAGTGTGTTACCATCTCCAGTCCCCAGCTGTGACAGGCCATTGAGGTTATAAAAGCGCTTTTCATCAGAGCCCAGCTAATGCCCCAAGGCTGCTTTGCACGTTACAGCCACGGTACCTGCGGCAGTAAATGGCCGAGGGAACCGGGACTGGCTGACACAGCACGTTTGCAGAACTTTTCTTGCAGCGATTTACTGAATTTTCTCCCCCCTCCCACAGTATTGTTTTTCCTTTTACTCCAGAGACTGTCCGTGCAGCACAGATGCTGCTAAGCCAAGGTCCGGTAGGTACGGAAGAATCACGGTACCGAGCCTGCAGCACCGGAGCTGGACAAGAGCAGGCAACCCAGGGCAGGGAGCAAGTCCCCGGGCACGGGTGGTTTCGGAGCTGAGGATAACACTAAAGCATCGCTCTTGCTGTTGCAGGAGCTCCAGACGTTGGCCTGTCCCATCCCAGGCTTATAGCACGCATGTTTTTGAAGCATTACAGCTCCATGCTACTGCAGGTCCCTCAGGCGGATGTACTGTGCCAGCAGACAGTGCTTCATGTCCTGATTTAACCCATCCTGCTAATTTATGGGAGCAAAACCTCTCAGATGTGATCCCTCCTTTATTCTGTAACTGAGCATCGACAGGGGTTAAACAGGCTTCTGGAGCCTGTTGAGTTGGTTTGAAGACAAACTGCAGGGCTCTGTCAGGATGCAGGGAGTTCAGGGGAGGCTGTGTCTAGACTAGAGGAGCTCTTCTGAAGGCTGGCTGTGCTTTTGTTGTGTGTAACTTGTATCTCTAATCTGGCTTGAAACAACGTGTCTCGGTCCCTTCAGTCCCCAACACCGCACTTGCAGGAGAAAAGGAGGATGTATTTAGCTTCCACCAGGCTAAGATGAACAGCAGGCCGAGCAGGGATCTTGGTATCAAAGAACAACGTGATGTTTGCTGACATCAGCTATGGCCTGTGAGACGAGGAAGACCAACACATGAAACCACCATGAAACCAGCTCTCGGACAGTCAAGCCAGCGCTGTGGACACTTCTGGGGTACTGCTGCAGGCAACCGCCTGTATCTGGCCGGTCTGCAGGCCTGGAAGCAGGCGGGAGGTCAGGCAGAAGGACCTGTTGCCCAGCCAGTTGCTGTTGCCAGTCACAGTGTGGTTATGCGCAGCTCTGCAGACTGGTGCCTGGCCAGGCTGCTGCAGCACGAACTCCAAGCATGGCATTACTGGGCTCAGCCTGTTTCAGAAGGCTTTTGTCATCCCCTCGGAGAGATGCAGCAGATCTAGAGAGCACGCTCACCAGGAAGCTGTGGCAAAAGAGGGCTTCATTCGATACCCATGGCAGAGCCGTTGTGTTTCACCTGGTATGACACTTGTTACCCAAAGCTCACAAATAACATGCAAGCATTTTTTTGAGATAAACCAATGCTCCAAACCCAATTACTGGAGGGGAAGGCTGTGCGGGAACACAGGGAAATCTATGCTGTGAAGTGAAAGGCTGGTCCTGGCATCGAGAGTCGCCGAGTTCTGGTATTTGGCATTCAGAAAGCTTTTGAAGTATCTCCCTGGTCCTGCTGAAAATGTCTTATTATAGGAGGCAAGGCATATTAATTTGGGCCCCATGCTGCACTACTGAGTTATACAGCTTCCAAACTGGAGCTGTCGCTTAGGCAGCCTGCTCCGGGTCTCAGCAGAGCTCATCATCCATCCCCATCTGTGGGCACATGCCCTCAGCCACAGGCAGTAAGACCTCCAGTAACAAAATCATGAAGTGCTCTCTCTGTTTGCTATTACCTGTCCCACCAGCATAGCAGCTGTTCATCAGTGCTGGATCTTCTGCACTGCAGCATAGCCAGGAAACTCTTGTCCTTCACTAGGTTCATCACTAGCTGGGAAAGGACCTAATGCTTTCCACCGCTCAGCACCAGCCTCTCTCCCTGCACGCAGCCATGGCTGTCCTGGGCAGAACAAGCCCAGTGCATCCTGGGACGAGGCAGGGACAGGCTGCGTCGGGGAGGAGCACCCCCCATGTCATGGCCTGCATGAGCATCCCCACATCCAGGAAGAATAGCTGCCCACCTTGGGCTGTGAAAAGACCAAGAAGCATTTGAAGAAGACAGAGATGGAGTGGATGATTGCCTGAGGCAAGAGACAGCTCCAGCTGAGCATCGGTGGCATCCCCAAGCTCTGAGAGCCTAAGCTACAGGAGGAGCATGGGGGAGGGATCCCAGCCTTTCCCAAAAGGCCTCGAAATGTCTCAGTGGAGCATAAAGCCCTGGTGAAAATCTTCCTTTGAATGGATCGCAAGTGAGAGAGGTTATAGCTACACCGCTGTGCCTGGGCATGGATACATGCAGCACTGAGCTGGCGTTAAGGCATCCAACAGAGGCTGGGAAAGGTGTAGATGTGTCTCTCTCCCAGCGAGGGACTTGGCAGGACTACAACTTTTCTTCTGCTTGTTTCAGGACAGGGGTTTTTGCTGTTGGCAGCTCACAGCTGTTTCCGAGCTGACTCTTCCTACCTCGTGTGTCTGAAGTGCAGTATCAGGGGTAAGCAGAGAGCCAGCTCGCCTGCACTCTCGTTCCCGTTAACTGGCACTTGATTTCATTTTTTCCAGCTTCACGGATCCTGTGTTTCCTGTACTGGTTCTCCATACCCCTACATGCGCATCTCAGCATTGAGGTCAGTGTGGATGTTTACAGCAAAGTTGATCTTGCTGAACTCTTCATCTTCAATCTGGGAAGAAAAGTACCTTTACTGCTTGGATATGGCACTTGGAACCAGAGGGCCTTCCACCACAGCTCGTGACACAGGTGGCACTGGGTCCTTCCATGCTGAGAAGAAAAATTAGCCCTCAGCACCCAAGGAGAGACACAAGTCAGATTCTTCAGCCTGGAAGAAACTGCTTTTGTAGCCAGATAAATGATCTAGAAAGAGAAATATTAACTGAATGAATCATTTTCACTCTCTCAAAGCAAGAATAGGGACTCTTCTATTTGAGACAAATGTTCTCTTAGCCCCTGGCTTGTTAAACGGGGGTGCTTCTGCGCTTTCTATCCATCTGAACGAGAGCCGCCCATTTCATCCGACTCCGCAGAGGGGACCCTGCAATTTCCACTCCCAGCTGTCATCACAAGATGGCATTGCAGGCTTAAAAGCTGAGCCGGCTCTGCTAACGCTTAGAGATCTTTTCCAGACCCGGGGGCGTCCAACCCCAGAGGAAGCTGTGGACTTAACCCCGCCTGCTGAGCTCCTCCACCAGGTCTCAGCCCCCGACACTTGCTTTTAATCACGTCCCTTTAATGTCAAGGCTGTGCTTTAAGCACACGGTATGCGGAATGAAAAGCTGCAGCCGTTACTCCTGTAACCTGTGAGCCATCTAATTGCACTGATTTAAGCTAGTTATAGTTTTGACAGTTAATGGCATGCAGAGCACTTTAATCTTGACCTGCAACCCCTCTGGCTCTTCCAGGGCCTCCTCTGCCCCCGAGGAGACACTGCTAATCAGACCAAACAGTGAAGTAGTTTAAGACATGGCTAAAGGGAGCCAAGGACAAATCATGAGCGAAATACACCCAACTCATTTTGCTGCAAAGCACTGTCAAATTTAGAACTGTCTTTTGTTTGCCCAAGAGTGATTTGGGAGAACAATGATAAGTCTTTTAATAATTTACAGCTTTAAAACAATAACAAAAAGAGAAAAATCACTCTTCTTAGCTATGATTTAAAAAAATAAAGCTTATTTTGAGTTAGATGCATGAAGCCCTGGTGTGGTGCGCTATCCCCTCTGTGTCTCCCCTGCTACCCCTGCTCTCGTGGGGATGCAGCCTGCCCACCCATGGCATGACCCACAGCCAACAGCCACAGCTCAGCTTGGCCCCACTGGTGAGGAAGCTCCAGCCCCACACGCTGCCCCATCACCTCTGGAGAGGGCATCAGCAATGGTGTTGGCTCACATGGGACTGTGCTCCCCTTCAGCCCTTGTTGCTGCCATCACAGCAGGCAATGCTTTGCCCAGATCAGACTGTGATCAGCACATAGCTATGCTCACTTGCTGGGTAGGTTCTGTTTGCCGAGGGTTATATGCAGCTTGGATCAGCCCCAAAGGACCAACAGCCCTTAATGGCCCTGACCAGCCTCACCTGACACCACTACACCCATGGGACAGGAGCCCCATTTAAGCTCAGCCCTGGAGCCTTACTCCTTCTATGAGTGATGCTGCAGAAATTCCTGGCTCTAGCTCTATCTCCAGCCCTGCTCCTAGATAGACCCTCAGATGTATGTTGTAGCTATGTCTCTGGCTCTATTTTCTAGATGAACTTTGGACCCATGTTGTAGCTATGCTTCCAGCCTTGTCCTTGGCTCACCTCCTCTTGCTCCTGGGTGGGCTCTGGACCTGGGTCATTGCAAAGCTGTACCTGGGACTGCTGGTGGACCCTGTAACCAGCACCCAGCTGGGCTCAGACCTAGTGGGACTCTGCCTGCTGGTGAGGATGATATCTCTGCTGGGGTTATCTTGGCTCTGCTTCCCTTAGGGAGCAGCTGGACCTTCCTGCTCCCTGCTAGGCCTGTCATCTTGTTACAAGAGCGTAAGCACAAAGCTTGTTAATCTCTACACTGACCCTGCTCCTCTGTGGACCTTTCTGGGTCCCAGTGGGAGGGAGCTGTCCTGCTATGGGAAGGTCCCAGTGGGAGGGAGCTGTCCTGCTATGGTATTCAGTGGCTGTATCAGGAGACAAAGGTGCAGGGCTGGGTTAACGTGAGGCTTGCGGTTCCTGCATGTCAGTGGGTGCTCCAGACTTTGTCCACCAGTTGCTCCCTGCAAGAAGCAGCCATGATCTAACTGCACCCTCTTCCCTGGCCAAGGGCCCTGCAGCCTCCCACCAGGGCTTAGTATTTGTCTGTCTTGATAGATTGGTGGCTGTGCTGTCTCCTGGGGTGACAGCTCTCCCCAGCGCAGCTCCCCTGGGGGTGTCAGTGGGGCGAGATCTGTTGCTGAGCCCTCTCTGAGGCTGTAGCTGGATGCATCCCTCTGGGCAGCACAGGGAAATGCTGGTCAGGCTGTTCCCTTCACTGCGGAGCTAGAGGGCAACCTCCCTTGGCCCAGAGGAAAGAGCAATCAAAAAATGTTATATAAACCAAAATCAGCCTGCTGGAGGGGTGGATGCAGTGGCACCAAGTGCGGTGCCACTCTGCATCTGGCTGGGCAAGAGCATGCCCTGCCTGCAGCCCCTCTCCCCAGCTGCCCTCCCTCCAGGCCTGCCTGGGTTTCATCTTGCTGCCAGAGCCTGGGTCTTTTTGTTGTTCAAAATGTACTTGGGCAGCACGAGGAGCCTGTGTGGTTCCCCTCTGTTCTCAGCTGAAACTGCTGCAGAGCAATTTCTTTTTCCCTTTTGTCTCCAGCAGAGCCCTGGAGCTCTGCTCCCTTCCTCTTGCCTCCTTCCTGTGCTCCTGCTGAGCTCCTCCCTGGCTGAGTCTCCTTCCCTGGTGTCCCCTTCCCCTTCCAGCTTCTATTCAAACCCCATTTTTTTTTTGCTTCTCTCCCTCCTTCAGTGCTCCCATCCAGAAGACAGACTGCAAACTCTCTGTTACTCGGTGCCTTTCATCTAACAGATCCTGAGCAACTTTCTCAGCATGATAAATGCGTTCTCCTAATCCTATGGAGGGGAATCCCTGGGACGCAAGCCACCTCTGGGATCTCCCACAGATCCCATGGCATCATGCTGCAGGGTCTGTCTTGGTTGCAAGTGTACAAGTGGTAAAGTGTCCCTGAGCACGGGTATCACAACTTGCTCTGCTCCCCCAGACCTTTTTCATCTTAGGAATTTACACATGCAGCAAGACTAACCAAAGCAGATCTTCCTCTTTCAGTGGTCCACCAGCTCCCTCTCCAGCAAGGAAGAAGCTCAGCGGGGCAAGCAGCTGGGTAGGGGATTAAGTATGCGGAGGAGAGCTGGGGGTGGGCTTGCACGGCACCAACCTGAGCATGCGAGTGGGCTGTTCTTGATCTCTAATTACTCTAAATTGTACTATGATAATAAAACCCAGTTACTCTGCCATTTTGCTGGTGCTGGTTTAAATCTGTGAGGTCTTGTAAAGCCTGACTTGAGCCCCAGGGGATTTTAGCGAGTGCTGGCACTGGGAGCAGGGTGGTGTAAGCATGGCCCATGTATCCTGGGGTCGAGTGGTGGGTAGAGATGAGTGGACACACCAAGAAAAGCACCAGCCCAGCATTTTAGAGTAAAGCTAAGTAGAAACAGCTTATTCCATTAAAAAAAAAAGGAAAAAAATGAGTCTTAATTAGGACAGAAACCCCCAGATAGGCTTTTTCTTTAAAAAAGCCTAAAAATACCATTTTTGCTTTGATTTAAAAACTATTTTTGCTCTTCAGACTGTAAGATAAAACACATTTGAATTGATGATGCATTTCACAACAAAATATATTCCTTTTCATCTTGAAAATGCTGAAATGGGTTGTTTCAAAATTTTCAACATTTACCCCCCTTTTTTAAAAACTGAAATTTTTAACTTAGCTGAAATGTCTTTTTTTGAAAGGAAACTCTTGATTACATTTTTTTTTCCCCCAACAGCTTTAATTAGAATTAACAATTACAGCTGATTCTTAGCTGAGTGATAAACAGCTGGACTGAATCCACTCTGCAGCCCTCCCTGCTCTGGGACTTCCAAACTAGCTCCAGCACTAGCAGGAGATTAGCCCTCCACAACATTTTAGCCTTGTCTAGTCACTGAAATTTATTTTTCTTTCTTTTCTCCCCACTCTTTCTCCTCTGAGGGTTAGTTTTTACTAGTGCAGCATCTCTAACAGTCAGGGAACTTCACAGTGAGTTGAGATCGCATTGATTTCTCAAGGAAGAAGCTGCATACTAATTTTTCCTATTTTTCTCCCATGAGGAAAGCAGGTAACAGCTTCAGGAAGGCAGCTGAGTTTGTAGATATTATGTTCACCTGCCACGTGACAGGAAAGTCTGAGGTCTGGGGGACCATCATGGGAAAGAAGGAGACCTTGGCTGGTCTGATGCAATGTCTGAAGGTGAAGCTAGTGTTGCTGGTAAAGTGAAGCATGTGGGATTAAAGCAGAAAGGGTTAAGCCTGAGAAAAGCATTAGGTGAGGATCAGGGGATGGATCAGTCCATGGTCCAGCCAAGAAAAAGGCCAGGAAGGGCATCCTGCTTAAACCAGGCCCTCCATCAGGCAGAGGGGAACCCTTGCTTGTCATGCACAGGGTGATGCTTGTTGTAGGCAGCAGCTCAGGACTCCCAGGGCAACGGATTGTTCTGGGCAGCTTTGAATCCATTGCTGGATCCACCCAAGCTGCTGTGTCTGCTGCCTTGATGCCTCTGAAGCAAAACCCACCCATTAGCTGGAGGGTTTCCAGGCTTGTGACCACCCTGGAAGGCCCCAGTGACCAGCAGAAAGGTGCTGCAGAGAATCCCAATGGCTTTTCAGGCTGGAGCCCAGGTCATAAGCTTTCTCAGATGGTATCCCAAAGGTGTCCAGGGCCTTTTACCCCATGGTGTGGGGCTGGGGGCTCAGCCGCTGTCCTGGCAGTGCTTCCCTCTGTGTCCAGGATGATTCTCACATACCCCAACTCTTTGGGGCAAGGGAAGGAACGCTGCAGTGGTGTGAACAGAGAAGGAAGGGCATGGAGGTGGAGGGGAAGGGAAGATATTAGTCTGCTCTGAAAACCCCTAAAACCTCTGTTTCAGGCATCCAGGCAGGTTTGTCCAGCCTTTGCAGGCAACCTCCAGAGAGCCAACAGTCACTGGGGCATCCTCCTTGGCCGAAACCAATGTCCCTGGTGCCCGTCGCGGCTCTCCTGCTGCCGGATCCAGTCCTCTTCATCGCTGCTCATCCCTGTGCTGGCTCGTTGCTGTTAAGGGCTGATCTCTTCTCCCTGGAGACAAGGCCATGGCTTCAGCCTGTTCCACCTTGCTCCTCCTACTCCCCTGCCAAGCAGTTATTACCATCTTGGATGATCTTGAGATGGTATTGAGAGGGAGGTTTCTGTATAGAAGTCTCCCTGTGATTAATGGATTAAGAGATTTTGTGAAAATTAAAGCCTTTCTTCATACTTCACGCTTTTAGCTCTTCAGCTGTTGCTTTTTCCCTTTTACTTCTGTACAGAAATCCCCGTGGGCTTTGCTTGCCCCATCTCTTTTGCCGATGTCTTCTCCCCACGGTGACGTGGAGATGTGGCCGGCAGTACCCACTTCTCTTTGCCACTCGCTTTCCCCAAAAGCTTCACCCTGCTGAGCCCCTGGCAGACCCTGCTGCTCCCGGGCCAGTGGTTGTGGAGAGGAGGGTGCTGCAAGCACAGCTTATTTGTATACGAACCCAACCCAGGAGAGGGGCCGTAAATGCCTCCTTATTTCCATATTTATCATTGCAGTTCAGATGGATGAGGAATCCGATGGAAAGTTTAGGTGAAACAGAGGAAACGAAAAAGTGTCGGTAAGTGGCAGCTCAGCTGAGACTGGCAGCCTTGAGGGTTTCCAGCAGCAAAAAGGCTTTCAATTACCATGCTGAGCTGCTGCTTGATAACATCTTCATTTCCCCAGCTGTGCTGCTGGGATGGATGGGGCAGCAGGTCCCTGCTGTGGAGCACCCCGTGCCTTGCCATTGTGTGACCCCAGCTGTTTTCCCAAAGACTGCAGCCTGGTTGTTACAGCGATATGAACCTGAGACCCTAAAAAAAAAGCGCATTTGGTCTTGTTGGTGTTTTACAGGTCTCTTTTCTTCCTGGATGCTGGTAGGTATCATGAGCAGCAGCAGAATGTGGGTGCTGAGGCGCAATAAATATCTCCAGGTAATGAGCATCGCAGTCATTCGCGCCATGCTGGAAAGGAGCTGCAAAGGCTTTGCTGGACAACTTCAGAGCACCCAGTGCTGGGTGTTGGTGATGGATGATGATTTAAAGCCCATTTTTGCAGGGAATAATGGCTCACAACAGTCCCCTCTCCTTTAAGTGTGCGACACTTGTTTCCACCTTATGGGAAGTGTTTTACTAATCATCCCTGCGCTTGCTCCCGAACCTGCACGTGCTGCGGTGTGGGGATGCTTCAAATGTGGTGAAGAGGAGGTGGCAGGGTGGGATGCGGCTCCCAGGGGAGGCAACCGGAGCAGCAGGGATGGGTGCTTCCTGGAATTTTCCAAGGATCTGAAATCTTCAGCCCTGGGACAGACTGTCTGCCCACGGGCCAAGGGAGCCTGGCTCAGCCTGGGCTGCCCTGCCGGGGATAACCAGGACTGCATGTCCGTGCCTAGGGCCCGTGTGTCCCTGGGGAGGAGGTGGAGGATGGAGCTGCCCCGTTGCTGCCTGCACGGTCCCCCTCCGGCACCCCAGGCCAGTGAATTTATTCTTACCTAAATCCCTGCTTGGACACCTGGAAAGGCTCCTGCTCAGGTCACTAGAGGTGACTGCTTCTAGAAAGGGTCCCTGCTGCCCTCACAGTCACAGCTGAGCTGGTGGCACTAAAAACTTGATGTTCCCTTTACACCAGTTATGTATCCGCCAGGTCCCTCTGCTCTTGCTACGGGCTTTATTCTCCTCTCTGCTTCTAAATCATTTGTGCATGGCTTCCTAGGAAAGCGGCTTTGAATTGATCACCGTTGCAGCCTTATCTAATTTAATCCAAACCTGATATCAAACAGAAGAGAGCGAGGGAAGCCCGGTGGGAAGCCTGTGTGCGGCAAACCGCTTGGATGTGATGAAAAGTGTCGTTAATAACCTGTAATGAAATGCTGGAGTCATCTGGCATTGCCAGTCTCCTGAAATGAGGCAGAGCCTGCCCTCGCTCCCCTGGCTGAAGCCGCCAGGCTCCTGCGAGGGCCGAGCCATGCTGCGGATGCGTTCCAGAGGGAGAAGAGTCGTCACGGACTGACACCCGCCAGGATCCCAACCCCGAGCTGTGCCGCTGCCACGCTGGCAGCAGCTCACCCAGAAACCCTCATGCTTTGCACCCTGGCCCCGCTGGCAGAGTCTCCCCACAAGCGGGGATGGCTCATCTCATCCCATTTACTGCTCCAATGCCTCCGAGGAATTGACGGCAAAAGCCCTTGGATGAGTCTTTTTTTTTTTTTTTTTTTTTTTTTGATGGTGAATGAAATAGTATTTGGGCTGGTGGTGATGAGAAGCTGCAAGCGGGACCCATCTGATCCTTATGGCAATTCAGAGAGGCTGATGCTGACGTGGCAGAACTGGTCCTATAAAAGCCCCTGTGTCCCAGCACACAAAATGGGTGAGAAAAAGCATTTTTTAAAAGCAAGTGGTGTAACCCTGCAGCTGCAATGCCACCTTGTCTCAAGCCCAGGGTTCACTTCTGTCCTCTCTGGATGCATATGCACTGCAAAAATCATCTGCTCTGAACTCAGGCTGGGTCATGACTCACTTCTTGGGTTGTAAAGATGTGTTTCTTCATCTCAGGGTGGAAAGTGGCTGCTGCCAGCTCTCTAGCAGTGGCGAGACTGGCCGCGGCAGGCTGGGAGGTGATGAAACATGGCACCAGAGCTGCAGGTTGTTAAACAACTATACCCACTGGAGACTGAATTTCATCTAATCTTTTGGAGCTACAGCATGATAGAAAAGGTTGAGGGGAAGGGAAGGCTGGAGGGGAAAAGTGTTTCCGACAACAGCCCTAGTAGGACTCTCTTCACAGTGACTGTCTGGCCACAAATCCATCTATTTTGGTGCAAGCATGGAGTGCAAAGCCTGGACCTGCCACCTGGAAACTCAACCTAATAAGTCTCCTGCAGCCTGTGGAGTTTGCTTATTACCTGGGAGAATGACATGTTTCATGCTACACAGTCCTGGCGTCCTCCCAGGGGAAAAGGGCAATCAAACCCTCTTGGTGACAGCAGCTTGATGCAGAAGCCCTGTGAACATGGCAGGGTGATGAGGGAGAGCACTGGCATGGGGGGACGGGAAGGTCCCCAGTGCCTGTCAGCCGCCTGCAGCTGCATTACAACAGCATCTCATGGCTTTCCTCCGGGTCTTCCCCCAACGAAAACTACTTGCAGGTACTTCAGCATGAAAAAAACACCAAAACCTAAGAGTTAACCAGCGAGGGACAGCGCTGTGTGGCTTCATAGCGATGGCACATTGTTATTTGATTTTGCTTTTGGACTTAAATTGAATGTCTGAGTAAGAGTCTGGGGGTATTCGGCATGAGCCAGGTAATTCCATTTCTGACCAAATTCGGAACACATTGCCACAGCTGAGCTGCTGGAGAAGCTGGACGGTCCCAAGGAGGGGAGGTGGCTCCAGCTGAGCATGTGGTGGTCCCGGGCACAAACTCACATGCCTTTTCCTGAAGAAAATCTGAATTTCTGATCGCCCAAAAGTCGCCCTGTGGCCCTCAGCACCATCTCTGCAGTGACTGCCCATCTTGCCTCCAGCTCCTGCCCAGGAAGCAGCAATCCTTGAAATCAAGTAATTAGGGCCAGTAGCAAAGGCAAGGAGAAATTTTATTGATTTTATCGTGACAGTGAATCACACCGTGGTGTCAAGCTATTGACCTGGACTTGTGCTGATCAAGGGCAAGTTTTGTATCATCCTGCCTAAGGGGAACCAAGCTTTCCCTGCTGCTTTGCTGCTGCTTAGGCATAGGACTGGCCCAACATTTCCGGACCATTAGCCTAGTTCACTGTTAAACTTGTGAAGCTGTTGACATCAGTGCAGTTTGGCAGGGAATAACCCATTTCTGCATCCGCAGCTTTTCTGATTTCCTCTTTTGAACAGCCCAGCACTACTGATATGGGAAGAACAGGGTGCCCGTGGCAGGTATTTGGGGATGCCAGTGGCTCTGGGCTTGCAGGCAGCCTGTGGGAGCTGGGCAGCAGTGCCTGGTGGTCTCTGCCTGGGACAGGGGAGCGGGCAGGACCTGGTGCATGCCTGGGCAGGATGCTCTGCCCAGAGGGAGCAGCCCCGAATCCCACCCCGTGCTTAAAGCTGAGCTGCTTTGAGCAAAGGTTGCCCCTAAAAGAAGGTATTTAAACACAAGGAATCAATTGCATTAAGTGCAAATTCATCTGTTGATGCTGCTGTATGCGGGCAGAGCAGCCATTTACTGTGGTGTGTGATGCTGCGGGGATCAGCTGCTCTGCGCTCATTAATGCTCTGGGCCACTAACGATGCCCAGAAGTGGCTGCAAACAAAGACAACTGAAGTCTGATGGATTAATGCCGCCTCCCACCAATACAGCCCGCAATCCATCAATTACCTATCTGCTTAGTCCTTTTCTCCATCCTTTTACAATCTAAATAGCACATTTTATAGTCGCTGCTAAGTGATGTGATCAACATCAATTACCTACTAAAAGAGAATCAAGTCTTGATTTAAAATTAAGTGCTGCATTTTGCCATGTTCTTTATATGTAGCCAACAGAATAATTGCAGTGACATAAAAACTAATTACACAACTCCACAATTAGGCCTCCCTCCTAGTGCTGTGATTGTCTTTAAGTACATTGATGAAAAATTACTCCCAGCCCTAAATTACTCTCTCACACCCATCTTCTCCAATACCTTTGGAAAAAAACCTCCACCCCATCAGATCAAACAGAAGAACTCAAAATGCAGAAGATAATACATGCAGAGCGTGTTTTCTGATCTCTTTGATGTGTGAGCAGTTTCAGACGGCGGGATTAGGCTGGCATCGCCCGAGGATGCAGCGGTGCTCCTCTCTGTGACGATGGACCAAGCATCTCAGCAAGACTTCCCAAACTGCCTGGGGCTGTCACGGGGCCATGAGGCTGGTGGGCTGGCACCCTGCGGCATCGCCATTAGGCTGTGGCTGGGGAGAAACTCCTCTTCCCTGTGCCCCAGCCGATGTTTGGCTCTTGGGCTGCAAGCAGAGGAGAGGCCAGCCCTGCCCGACTGCTGGCCTTGGGTTTTACTGCTGCTGCTGCTGTGCCTGAAAGAGGGGGCTCACCGTGGCTTTGGAGAGATGGCTGATCATCCTGTTAGTGCTGTTCCACCTGGCAGAAACAAGGGGAAAAGCTGGATCCAGCTTGCCTGTCCCACTGGAGAGACCATGGCAGGGTTTGGGCAGAGACGGATGGATGAGCCCAGTCCTGAGCTGGTGGCAATGCTGCTCCCAGAGCTGAGGGGGCCCAGAGCCCCAAAGGGAGAAGAAGGAAGAGGCTGGAGTATGGCAGTGCTTTCACACGTCCAAAGGCCAGGAGTTACATCTTGCCAGAAATCACGTAGCTGCCTGAAAAATCACAAACCCTAATAAAAATCATAAACCTCAATAAATCTTTTGAGCACTCTGATGGGCTTTGTGGGTTTTGATTCCAGATTCCTATTTTGAGGTGTTTACATCCAACCTGGAAAGACTGAAAACATTTCATTTACTGGAAATGAAAGCGGAGATTTGCTTACAATCAATCTCTGGCTGCCAGGATCTTTGTGGGTGCTGGTAGCAAAGCACGGCACATGTGTGAGCAGAGCTGTGGGGACACTGGCCCAGGGGACAAAGTGGGAACGCAGCTTCCTGCTGGTCCCCTTACACCGTGCCATTCTGTCGGTCATCGCTTGCTGTTGCTGAGCATCCTTTGCTGGATAATTAAGCATTGCAGGTTTAATTTTGGGGCTGGCAGGGTGTTTTTGGCTGCTGCCTGGTGCACAGTGGAGCCCACGGGCATCCTCGTGCACTAGCTGCTCCTCAGCCACAGCCCACCCCAGCCCTTGCCGAGCAGGAGGGTTGCATAGCTCATGGCTGTGGCTTTTCCATCATTTCTGAATGCCATCGCTCAGTCACCAGCCAGGAGAGGAGTGGGAAAAGCTTTGGCACCCAATTTTAATCAGCACGGTGCTGTGAGCAAACAAGGCAGAAGGGACAGACCCACGGGCCCAGGCAGCAGCCTGGCAGTCCCCGTGTCTTCCAGTCTGACTTTCTCACCTCTTCTTCAGCGTGGTCCTGGGGACTTTAGGTGCCAAGGCTGTGAATTAACACCCTTGTATCTACCTGAAACTTCACTACCTCCCTCCAAACGTGTGAAAAACGTAGGGGTGCTGAAGCAGCCAGCTGCAGGGAAGCTGTGATGTGTAAGGCCAACAACATCTCGTGAACCTTGCACATACCACCCCCTTCTTCCCCACTGCCCACCTGGTGTGGGGGACAGGGGGAGCTTGGGATGCCCCACGCACAGGCGGGCCAAGGCTGGAGCAGGCTGCCTGGCCACTGGGCAATGGCGGACAATGGTGGGCAATGGCGGACAATGGTGGGCAATGGCGATCCTCACGCCACCAGGCGAGCCCGAGGGATGACGCACGATGAGCGAAGGTCCTGGTGGCTCGGAGTCCGCAGGCAGACAGCTGCGGCGTTAAGGCCACCCGAAAGAAAGCAGGCGTTATTGGGCAAAAGCCGTTTATTTTCACCCTTTTTCCCTAAAACCGATACGGAAAGGCGACCACCAGTCAGTCAGTCAGTCAGTCAGACAGCCCCTCCCTCAGGCGACCGCCAGTCAGTCAGCCAGCCGGCCAGCCCCTCCCTCAGGGTGACAGGATTTCTTCAGGGCCTGGCACGGCCTCGGCGGGGCTGGTGTCCGCTGTCCGGAACAGGCCGTTTGCCCACGGCTAGGGCGTCTCTCCGGGGCCCGGTTCGCCCCGCTGCCGCTTCGCCCCGGCCGCTCCCGGGGCCGCCGGCCCCAGCCCGGGACACGGGGCGGCCCCGCTCGCTGCGAAGGTGGCGGCCCCGCCTCGCGGGGGGGCGGGGCACGGGCGGAGGGGCGGGGCCGCCGCATCGGCCAGCGCGTATTGGGCGGGGGCGGGGGCCGAGCGGAGCGTGCGCAGTGCGGAGCGGTGAGTGGTGGCGGGCGGGGGGAGCGGCGTCTGAGGCGGGAGGGCGCCGGCCCGGCACCCCTCGGCCCGGGCCGCTGCTGGGTGCCGGGGCACCGGGCCGTACACGGGCCCTGCGGGTCCTGCGCCGCCGCCTTCCGCGCTGGAGCGTGTCTTGCCGGTGCCTTCGTTCGAGGGGAGCCGGCGGCGAGGCCTTGCCGGGGCGGGGGGTTGCCCGCCGCCCTGGTTTCTCGCCGAGGGTCACCCCCTCTCCCCCGTCCGCCGCCCAGGCTGTGAGGGCGCAGGGCCCGGAGAGCTGTCTCTGGGGTGCAGTAACGGCGTTTGTCCTAAACCCGGGGAGGTTCGGCCGGCCTTGGGCAGGGCTCGGGAGTGAGGCCAGCTGCCTGGGCTGTCGTGTTCTAGAAGTGACCGAAAATCAGGGCCCTGTGGCGGGCACCTGCCCGCAAAGTGCAGGGCAAGAGGCCTGGGCAGGCAAGGATCCCTTATGCCGAAGGGCTTTAATTACAAATTCAGCGAAATGGGAGCAGTTTGGGCTCTGCTTTGAACATGAGGATGGGCTGGGTGACCTCAGGCCCCCTTTGCACCTGGGCAGTTGTGGAATAAAAGTGTCCTGGTACTGCCGGTGTAGCTTTGGGCCATTAAAATGGATTCTGCTTCAGGGTATGCACTTGGTAATACGAGGCCTGAATTTTAAAACTGTTTAATTATTTTGGTACAAGCTTGCGTATGGCTCTTGCTGGAGAGCTAGTGAAATTACATGTTGCACAAAGCCAGGCAGTGAAAACTGAGCAAATGGGATTTTGTATATAAACACTATTTGGAATATTGCCTTAAAATGTTTAACTTCAGTGGTTGACTAACACTTGCATTAGAAGTAATCTTTGACAAATAATCAACACTACCCGCCTCTCAAGATGGCCTGGGTTTACACTAACAAGTTCTGTAGACGCTATTTCTTAGGGGCAAGTTATTTATTTTACAGTGTTTTGCTGATAGAACTAACCTAGTACAAATATGGCTTAGAGGCAGAAAGTATGATTTCACTGATACTGTTTAATTTGCTTGCCAAAGGAGTATAATCTGCACAGGCACTTCTGTTGGTAGAGCTGTCTGCGCAAGGAGGCTGCTCCAGCATACAGCCGTGGTAGGAAACCTTTTAAGTGCAGATAAGTCTCTAAGGTGTTAGAAGCCGATGATACACCCTGTCATTTACCGAACACGCTACCGCAGTGTTTTTGCTCTGTGCGATCCTTTTGAATTCATTTGCGCTCTGGGAGTAGCATTGTTACAGGATGGACTACTTTTTTTTTTTTTTCTCCTCTCTCTTCTTTCCCCCAACCCTGCCTGAAAATGACCAGCCTGGACCTTGTTGGTATTTTTTAGCAGCCTCCAAGGCATTTCTATAGTGGAAGCATCCGCAATCTTGCCACAGAAACTTTAATGTAGAAGTGCAGCTAACAGAGGTGAGAGCAGTGTCTGCAAGTTCCCAGGGTCTGCCACCTGTGACCATGTATTTACTGGATTTGAAGGGATACAAATATGTTCCTTTTAAAGAAATAAGCTGGAAACTGGCAATTCCTAATGCGTTGTCAGAACAGCCCTTGAATCCACAATACCATGCCCTAAAGCAACACAAGACCAGTGCTGATGCTACCACTGCCACTTTCTCCTTTTTTACAGTTGAGCATTTCTTTAGCCTGAGCAATAAAACACCTGAAAAACTCTCCAGCACTCCCAAACCATCTCTCTGTCTGGTCTTGGCAAGGAAATGGAAGACTACTTAAATACAGATGTGGTCAAGCTGGGCAGGTGTGGTTGAAAGCATGTCAGCTATACCCTGAGAATTTGCAAGGCAGTGGATTATTGGGATAAATTTAGGTATAATAGTTAGCCTTTCTATGTGCTAATCCTCTGTGCAACTGACTCCCTCTGTGGCTTTTATAACCCACCTCAGCTCTCTTACCACTCAGCTTTCCCCTCTGAGAAATAATGTTCAACTTGCACTTGTGAAGTAGGTGAATCAGCTTTAATGAAGATTTGTTGAGCCCTTTGTTGATAAGTTCCCTATAAAGCTAGTTACTATTTTTTATTAACACACAGATATTCTTAGCATCTGAAGTGAAAAATGACACAACACTGGGGATCTTCTGGGAAATAGCCCCGTGAAAGGAGACCGTGTGTGCTAACAAAGGCTTTGTCAAATCACTTCTGGCTGCGGTTCATGAGGCAGCTTGCTTCTAAAGCTCTGACTCAAAGAAAAAACCAAACCCCCAAATCCTCTTGAGTCACTGGGAAATCTTAAATGTTCCTGAAAGTTAAGCCCTGCTTTTGCATAAGATTTGTAGGTCTTGCCCCCTTGCTGTATTTCTCGCAGAGCCTGTGGTCGGGGTTTGGTGCAGCTGTGTGTGTATGGCATCAGCTGCGCAGGCACAGCTGCTCTTGCCCGATTTGAAGCACCTTGTTTCAATGATTTCAATTGCTTTCAGCAATTACTGCCTCAAATTATTCTGTCTGGGGTAGGGAGGGCTTGCCTGCTCGGCTGGGTGGTGGCTGCAGCCTGTTGCACGGGTCAGTGGGGCTATTTGGGGGTAAGAGGGGAGGAGGGAAGCCTTGCCCTTCCCCGCGGGCAGCCCAGGTCAGCATCCCTCACCCTGCAGCGTGTGGGAAGGCCATCTTCACCACCAAGGTAGCATGGTGGCAAATTGAGCTGAAGAGCTTCGTTTATGAAAGGTAATGAAGATGTGGATTGAAACGGTTATGGCTGTGCTCGTTCTGCGTTGCTGTGTGGGTGCCCTTTCGGCAGGATGAGGAGCCCTATTGTATTTTGGGGAAGAGAAGACTGTTAATTTAGCTGTAAGATATCACTGCTGTAATGGTGTAGGAGTGGCCAGGTGGAGGACGCTAAAATGAAATGCCGGGCTGGAAAAGCCTCCTTGTCAGTGCCCCTCTCCTGAGGCCAGGTGAGAGATACTTAGCTCCAGACTGGACAGCGGTGGATGTTAGTGGAGATCTGGATGGGGGCAAGGTCCCTTTGGGACTTGATGAAATTACAGTCTTGGAGGGCCTGATACCTCATCTAACTTGCCCTTGCAGCAAATTAGGCAGGCCACTTTGTCTCTTGCCTTCATAGAATGGGGACCCCAATAGATGGTTGTCCTTGTAAACAGCTGTTAAATGCTGAGAGCTGATAAGGACCCTGGATGGGAGCAGGGATGGAGAAACCCTTCAACAGCTGCTATGCGGCTGCGTTTTACACCACTGACTGCTCCGCTTGTTGCCCAGACCCTCTGGTTTGTCTGCAACTTTCTTAGGTGCGATACCCAGCACTGAGCATGGCCTTCGAGCCCAAAATTAGGAATTTTATGCTCTTAAATCACAGAATGATGTTTAGCTTTGCAGCTATAGCTGTGGTGTCACAACACTGACACATGTCGTATCTTTAGCCTGGTCCATGATTTTCCTCAGTGTTACCTCTGTCCAGAGGGATTTCCCCCGCGTTGTATTGGTGTGCTTGATCTTTGTTTTTGCTGTTTCCAAGTGCAGTTCTTTGCATTGTTTTCCTTGCTTTTATTGATTCCTGGGTGTTTTTGGAACTTTTCTTCAGTTTATCAATTCTGATCATGACCTCTGGAGTGCTTCTAGCTCTTAACTGCTGGGCATCCTTTCAGGTTTTATAAAAGTACTTTCTCTTTCATTGTTCAGGCCATTAATGAAAAAGATGAATAGAAGCAGACCTGGACTGAGCTCTGAGGGCCTGTACGTGAGGTTTTCTCCCTCTGTGACAGGGAATTGTTGATGGCTACCCCCAAAGTGTGTGTGTGTGTGAGTTGCTTTGTTGGTTTTTTTTTTTCTTAGTTAGTAATGAGCACTGTGCCTTGTTAAGGTGAACTTGCCTAGTCCGAATTCCCCTGGTTTGCCTGAAAGTGTTGGATTGATAGAGTGAAAAGCCCGCTTTAATGCTGTTGTGCTGGTCAGAGGTGTGGTGGGCAGATCTCTGTAGAGGGAGATTTGTGCCCCATTTCTGAAGACTTGGATAATTTTCAAGAGCTTTCATGAATCTCACTTAACTGGGACTTCTCACTGGTGCTTGCTGGGATTGCTCAGAGGCAATCCTCTGGTCGCTCAGCCCTGCTTTCCACCGAGAGCTCCCCAGCTTTCTCTGCTTTGGTAGCAGAGGGGTATGCATGGGGGCAATTTGCATCCATAGTGTCCTGCTCCCCTTTGTTTTTCTGTAGGCCTGTCCTCAGTGAGAGTTAGGCTTGTCTGTATGTGACTAAGGCAGTAAAAATACATTTTTCTCCTCAAGCAATTCGAAGTTTCTTGTGTGATTGCTCTGCTCTGGAAAAAAAAAATTACTTGCTCTGGAAAATTTAATTACACTCATTTTTATCCCTGAATAGTGTGTCGCTGTGGGATCGGTTGCAGGATACCTCGTTCTACCAGGGTTCTGCCGGTCACCTTCTCAGCGCAAACTCAGCTTAATGAAGAGGAGTTACTTTAACTGAAATACATTTAACTGGAGAAAACATCACTGTCCAAAGAGAGCCACCTCTAACCACCCTGAGTTCTGTAAGTACTGAGCTGCTGTGTTCAGCTTTTTGAATTTTAAGAGGTTGGTCCTTTCCTGAAGTGCACTTCCACCCACTATACCATCTTTCTTTGCATTGGTGTAACTGTGGGGTGAAATTTGGGCCCCACTGAATTCAAGGACAATACAGGGTTCCTCTGTGGTTTTCATCTCTTCTGCCTCTCAAGGCTGGTAACTTGAGGTACCTGGCCACAGCTGTTCGCTCAGGCTCTGCTTCAAGGACATCATCAATGGGATGGAGAAGCTGTGCCCTGTGTGTTCTCCTTTATTGGTCCACAGCTGATGGTGGGTGCTCTGACCAAATTTCAGTTCCAGGGGAGAAAATCAGCCTCCCTAAAACATTCCTGTGGTTTCTGTTGGATTCTTCCTTACTTCTCTCCAGGGGACTGCATGCTGTAGTTAAATACTGGTAGAAATATTGTGTTCCACTCTGGATTATGGCTGAATCTCGGTGGTGGATAAATTGCATCCTAAGTCCAGTCTGCAAAGCCCTTTGGGCTTCGTGGGATGCAAGAAGCTGTATTTTATTCTAGATGTGTGTTTGCTGATAATTCTATAAGATTTTCAGTGAGCAGGTTGTAAGAGTCCTGATTATACTTGTTCTCTGTGCAGTGAGACTCTTTGTCCAAATAATTCAAAAGCCTGCTGCAGAGAGAGGGAAGGGAAGGTGGAAGGATGATTTAGAAACCTCTGGGTCACTGAAATAGGTGGGAAGAAGATGCATATGTTGATCTGAAGGATATACTGAGCCAGGTATATGCCTTTAAGCATCTAAAGAAAAGTCAGTATTTTTTTCAATGGCTGCCTACTTTAAACCCAAATAGTTTCTTTAATGAGAGTTTTTAAAGGTTTAGCTGTTAATTTTAGAATTTTTATTTCAAGCATGCTTCCATAAAATTAACTTTTTCAACGCAGAACGCTTTAATGTCTTCCGTGTTGGTGCTCGTTTGCAAGAAATCTATGCACAATTATTTCTTATGTACTAGTTAAGTCTATCAGCCAACAGATGTCGAGTGTAGCAAAAATGCTATAATAATATTATGGTCTAATAATAGTTATAATGATTCTAATTACCTGGCGCGGCTTTTGAGAGAGGCAGACTTAGAAATTAGTGCAAAGGAGATGTTTAACCTTGAACTGCAGAAGCAAGGCACTTTCAGAGGTGTCTGGCCTGTGCCCCCTCCTCCCTGTCGGACATCCCATTCCCTTTATTTCCTCCAGCAGACTGGGAGTAGCTGTCTGGTCTGTTTTAAATGTTCAAACCTCATTCTCGGTATGTTCAGAGGTGGAGAAGAGTGCTGGAGAGCTGTAGATGAGCATGTTTCTTGAAATACCTGTGAATGTGAATCCCCCGTCATTTTTATTCTCATGCTGCAGTCTAGCCACCCCGGTTTTGGCACACTCCTGCTGCCTGATGATTACAGCGTTCACAGATTGCTCTCACCTCAGGAAGGCTGCAGGAGGCTCAGCAATCTTCATCTTTTATGCAAGCCGGTTGTGCTGCTTTTAAGTGTCAGGGAGGCTTTGCCACAGCCTGGAAATCGCAAAGCCAGCCTGAATCTGCCTGGGTGCTGCCAGGCAGCGTTCACTCTGTCTGCTGATGGGAGAGCGGGTGTGGGGGTGTACGGGCAAGCGGACATGAGTTGTTGATCCCGATGGAGGCTTTGGTGTGGGAGGCGAGGAGGGTATGTCAGCAGATGGGAGCCAGCCACCTTGCTGGTGCACGAGTGCTGCACTTGCTTTGCTTTCGACAGTTTGGGACCCGCATGGCCTCGTCGGAGTCTCCTTCCCCAGTTCAGGAAGGATGCTCTGTGTGCCAGCTCTGTTATGTCACTCCCAATGCCCCTCTACCACCGTATTTTTCCTTTAGGAAGGCTCCTGGGCTGCATTTTCTTTATTCTGTCGGTTTTTGCCCAACCTTGCTATGTAGTGTCTTGGGGTCCCAGTGCTTGTTATTGTTGTAGGACTGATAAGGCGATGCATAATGGATCACCCCCTGCCGCAGCTGTTCGTTTTAATTTTGTGATGTGAAGTTGGTGAGGAGTCCCTGATTCGCAGGGAAGGATCCTTTCTGCAGAGGAAGCCCTGCATAGGCTGGAAGTTGACAGCTTTTAATGATTATGTGCCAGGCTGAACGTTTTCCCTTTAAATAATAGTTTCAGCATGCTGATGAGAACTCAGCAGGACCTACGGGAATTTGGCTGCCGGTTGCTGATCCCCGACATGGGCAGCAACTGTGAATCTTAGTTACTGTCTTCCTGTAAAATGGATCCAGAGGTGCCCTTGCAAGGTTTTCTTCTTCATTTCCAGCCTGCTCATAGGCTGGCATGCTCTGCTTCTCACAAAAGCCCTGCCTGCCAGTGCTGCGCACGCTCGGTGCACACAGCCCACCTTTACCCGGGGCTCACAACGGTGAGAGCTCTGCCATCTTCAGCCTTTTCTTTGGGGAGGTTTGCCTTCTTGCCGGAGTCAGTACCTCCATCGGTGCATCACCATGGAGATGGGGCTGTAGAAGCTGCAAGGCACAGCCTTATCCAGGCTCATGTGAAGAAGGGTGCGGTAATGGGCTACACTTGTTTAGGGAAATGATTTCTCAGAGTACATAATTTGTCAAAGAATACTTGTTATTGCCCCAGATGCTATTAAGGAAGAGACAAATCTTGGATCTCTTCAAGCCCAAGCCTGAGCTGTAAGGTTCATGTAATACTCACTTGCTTTTTAACATGCTGCTTTGCTTTGTTCAACATCAGGCATTGCTGCTATAACCAACGCTGACTCACTAAACTGCTTGTGCTTTTACTTAGCCCGAGAAACCAAAGCTCCCTTTATTTTTCTCCTCCCTGTAAATATTAGCAGTGTATTTCTCATCCTGTTGCAGAGCACCTTTCTGCATCCCTTTTTTCAGCCTTTTGAGAGTCCAGATTTTCACTGCTCTGAGTCAGTTGCAAAGGTTCACTTCCCTATGACCAGTATGGCTCTGGCTGAGTTTCCAAAGGACGCAAAGGGTGTGTAGGTGCATTGAGCTCTCCTGCATGCAGAGGAGTGCAGGCACCTCTCTGGCTTGGCAGACCATGCCAGCACACCCCAGACCCTGAATGAGCTCATGCTGAAACCTCCTTGGGGGTTTGGGGACTCTGCCCTTTCTGCTTGCCTGGCACTGGCACACTCTTTCTTTGTCTAGTTTCTGGTAGACAGAGAACCGCCTCGACAAGGTCTAGAAGAGCCCTCTGGCACCTCTCTGCCTCACTGGCTGCATGTCTCATTTCAGACTTCATCTGTAAACATCTCTTTGCCCTTGCTAAACACTGTGTCTCTTAATTTCTCTCTGCAAGAGTATTATTTAATTTGTAAATGTTTTGGGACGTTATTTGAAAAATACGGTATGAAGCTGTATTTCATTTACTGTAATGATCCACTAATGCGGGCATATTTCAAAGGCAGGCTATGCAGTACTGTGGGGTTTAATTAAATTTTGTTTTTCAAGTAAGCATCAACAGACAGACAATAACAAATGGTGGACAATATACATACAGAACAAAGTCACTCCATTTTCTTTTCCAAGACGGTGGAAGTGAAAATGTATAGCCCTTAAAATGTACTTGGCCTGTTCACAAGTGCTGCTTTAGTGCAGTTACTCACTTTAGGGGGACTTTTTTCTTCTTACTCTGACTTAATTTTCTTGATCTCTTCGTGCCCACAAAATAAACTGTTACACTATGGAAAATTTCCAGCAGGAGCTTTGGGTGATCTAAGTTCTGCTGCAAGCTCTGGACTTAGTTTTGAATATTGCGTTGTTGCTCAATGCATTATGGCTTGTAGAGATGGGTCCTCATCAGGGTTACAGAACCAAAGGGCTGGGTATGACTTTTTTGTGGTTTAACCCCAGCCAGCAACTAGGTACCATGCAGCCATTCACTCGCTTCCCCCCGACCCAGTGGGATGGGGGAGAGAATCAGGAAAAAAAGTAAAATTAATGGGTTGGGATAAAGACAGTGTAATAGGACAGAAAGGAGGAAACTAATAATGATAATAATAATACCAAAATGACAATAATAATAAAAGAATTGGAATATACAAAACAAGTGATGCACAATGCAGTCGCTCACCACTCGCTGACCGATGCCCAGTTGGTTATTGAGCGGTGATCCCCTCCCCAGGCCAACTGCCCCCAGTTTATATTCTAGGCATGACGTCGCATGGTATGGAATATCCCTTTGGCCAGTTTGGGTCAGCTGCCCTGGCTGTGTCCCCTCCCAACTTCTTGTGCCCCTCCAGCCTTCTTGCTGGCTGGGCCTGAGAAGCTGAAAAATCCTTGACTTAGTATAAACACTACTTAGCAACAACTGAAAACATCACTGTGTTATCAACATTCTTCTCATATGGAATCCAAAACAACACTACACCAGCTACTAGAAAGAAAATTATCCCAGCGAAGCCAGGACAGAGGTGCTCATTCCTTTGGTGGGAAACGCCTGTCTCCAGTGGCTGGATGTGGCGCACACCAGCCCTGGCACAGTGAGGTTGCCGGGAGGTAAAAATGATGTTGTTGCATCTGGCATTGTTGTACCCAAATCGGGAATAAGCAAGTGGCTCTTGAGTGCATTTTGTTCCTTTTCTTCCAGCAAGTGTGGGGCAATCAAGTACAAAATGTATGCAGAGAGGCTTGGAAAGTCTGTTCAACGTCAGCGGGAGGCTGTTAGAAATCATAATGGCACTCACAAGCGTGGCACTTGTACAAGTTTTCTACTGGTAAAGAAATTCATTGGTGATGATGTAAATGGGCTCCTTTGTTTGGGTTTGTGCGGAGAATCGCTTGAGGAGCAGAATGAGATTGCTAGCTGGAGCATTGTTGAATTCTGGCTGTTTTCTGGTGGCTAGCATGGGTTTTGTCCTCTCTTAGTGTTTGGGAAATTTTCCATTGTTTAGAAACATAAGCAGAATTTGCTGAGGAAATCAGTGCAGGTGCCCTGGACTCCTGCAGCACACTATAGCCCTTTCATTTCTCTCTGAAATCTCTCCAAGTCAGACAGCTGAAAAAAAGGTAAATTATTCAGAGGCGGACCCCCTGTCCTCTGTTCAGAGATTTGAGTTCAAGCCGTGTCCTGGATTGATGCCTAAAGCTTTGCCTACTTAACCTGCCTGCAAATGGATCCTGGGCCAGGGCAGCGGGGTGGCTGCGGGCAAGGGCTGGCTGTGCCTGGTGCTGGCTCTGCTCACTGCTGGCTGACCCGGGGTGGGTCACTGTCCAAATTGCTGTTGGGTCGAAATTGGAGCATGTAAAGCCTGGGAGAGGCTGTGGGAACCTGGTGCTTGACTGGCATCTCTGCAGCTGTTAAGTGTCTGAAAAGCATTGCTGTAAATGACAGACTTCTGTCTGCTAACCTCCTCCTTCATGAGATCTTGGTTTAACACTTTCTGTGTTACAGTAACAGCCTATGTTTTCTCCTTGCTGGAAAGCAGTGCCACAAGTACTTTACAGCTCTCCTGGTGCACGTACTGGCTGATGGTGTTTTCTGTGCTGGATGAGATGCTTGTAGGAAACAACAATCCTGTCCAAGTAAGGCTGGCAAGATGATGTCCTGTGCTTGATGCCAGTCCCTATGGCTGGAGACGAGTCCTGGTACAGATAAACCAGTGTCTAAATATAACTTGTCATGAGGCGTCAGATGCTCTTTAAATAAATTCTGGAAAAAAACCCATGCAGCTGAGGTTTGCGCTGGTACTACCAATACCAAGGGGAATGCCCTGTGCCTGCCACCTTGTTCTTCCCTTGTTCCTTGCTTTAGGCTGCCAGGTTTTTTCCTTTTCTCACTTCTTTTTGTTGATATGTAGTGTCACTCGAGGCTTAGTTGCTGGGTTTTGGGGCAGGCAGTTGCTTTTTGATGACTCAATGCAGCATCTCCTACTTCTCATGTCCTTCCTGTGGATCTCCTGCCTTTTTTCTGTTCGCTCTCACATTGTGATAAGCTAACCTCCTCTGTGGGCTAGTCAAGCTTCCTATCCAAGGACCTTGGGCCTCTTGCAGATAAACTTTTCTGGGGCCATTATTCATCTTCTATGGAAGGAAAGGTTTTCCTGGCCATGCTGGGGCTCAGGTGGCTGACCCCAGATGAAACATGCTGGCATCTGGAACATCTGGAGCAGGCGACTGAGCCCTGGGCTGAGGGATTTGCCCTCTGTGTGGACCAGTACATGCATAAGCTTCATCTTTGCAGGAGCAGGTGAGTGATTTTGGTTCCCCACAGTACTGGCTGGCACGATTAAATCTTGCAGATGTGCCCAGAACAGGTTTAGGGGCTCATTCTCCTGTCCAGCAGGATAACAGAGAGAGAACGATGTGCCCTGCAGCAGAGCCAGTGCTGGGAGTCCAGGGCCTGTGCTTTAATGGTTCTTGCAGGACTGTGCTGCAGATGGGGGACCTGCAAGGGGCCTCGACACAACGTCTGGAATGACACAAGCCCAGGGCATGGGAAGCTATGATAGTGCTCAGGAGTGAACAAAAATAAAAGGCTCTAGGACTATTTAAAAGTAAAAAAAAGTAATCTGTAATTCAGTTTTGGGGGAATTAACTTCTAGTGAGAGAGCGCGAGGCTGGCTGGGAGAGGAGGAGCGCTTGCTCAGACGGATGGTAATCCATTGCAGCCCCTTACCATGCCAAGGCTCTTTGACAAACATTAGCCCTCTTAATGCCTCCCTAGGATGAGCGAGATGCTGTGCTGCTGGATGTGGAACGTGAAGTTTCTGGACTATGAGGAGCTTCATCCCAGTGTGATAATTTAAACACCGAATTCTTTTTAGTAATGGATATTGTTGATGGCTGCCTCGCATGGGAGTGCTGCACAGGAACAGATTGCGTTGTACTGATGTGTTTTAAAAATGAAAAGTGTGCTGGTCTTTGTAAGCACTTGGGTCTGACACCGGCCAGCTAGGTTTCTTGGATTTCTCCTTTGGAGTTTGGCAGCCGTCTGCTTCAGGGAGTACAGTGGTCTCATAAGAGTTTATTTGATCTGACACATGACAAATTGTTTCTGCTGGTGGGTACTTCAGGCACAGTCTGTTAGCTGGCAGCCGTAGCTTTGTGGGCACCGGGGAAGTTGGGGAAGGCAAGCCTGCCCTCCTCCTCCTCTTAGAAAGTGTAAGTGGAGGGAGCGTTGTTGTAGCCCACCTCCCATTCCAGCCTTCTTTTTGCCGGTTGTTAAATTGTGCTGTTTGCATAGATTATTAATGTTGCTTATGTGCTGGGTGTTCCTGCAGATGGTTGTTGTGTTTCTTGTTGCGCCTTGGTGTGCGGGGCAGAAGAGAGCTTGTGTTTCTGGAACCGGACCCAGTTGCCATTAAAGATGCTTTGTTAAGTTGCTTTTTTTAGGGCACCCTTTTAACTATGTAATGAGGAGCGGAATATTACATTCCTCAGCAGAATAAAAAGTACATGTCCCCTGTGAGATACTGTAAATACATTTTATCTGTTCTATTACCTACAGTTTTGAGAATATGTCCCCTAAGCATTTTAATCTTGTTTTCCAGAGTTGTCTCAGGGTGAGGAATCACTCCTATTTGCAACTTTGGGAATAATTATGGTGTTCATTAATTTCTTCTCTTTCCTGCTGTCCATCTATTATTGCTTCTGAGAAAAAATCCCTCTCTGTAAATCTCCACTGAAACAGGACTGACTCCATGATTAGAACGAGAGTTATGTGCACTAGAAATGTGTTTGTGAGAGAGCATCTCGTAGCTGTGCACGTGGACAGACCCACCAGCGTGTGCTGGCTCCTCCAGTGCCGTTCAAAAGCACTTAGCCACATAGAGCCCGCCAGATGCCCGGGCTGGCTCAGTGCTGCTTACCCTACGGTTAAAGAAGAAAGCACTGCAGGCAGCACGGTTCTGGGCAGTCGTGGCACACCTGGAGCACTGTGATGAGACAGGAGGCTGAAGGTCAGATCTGCTCAACCACCCAAGTGGTGCTTTGCCTCCTGAAGTGCTTTGCCTGCAGTGCCGGGCTGCTGTTATGAAATAGAAATTAGACGGGACAATAAGCGAAGTGGTTCATCAGCTGCCGCTCTTTTGTCCAGCAACTAAAAGCCAGTTCAGAGATTTTTTGTGGAAGCGCTGTTTGCTTTGGTCCTTTTTTGCTCTTTCTTTAAGTACAGACTGAAAGAGCCGGAGACTGGAGGCCACTGTAATTATTATTCCTTCATGACTAGCAGAATAAATGTGCCATTTAATGCATAAATGACAGGGTCCTTGCCTCAGAAAAAATATGTGGTCTGACCCTGATGCTGCAAACCCTTCTACATGTGAGTAACCGTCCCTGCCTGGTTCTGGGTGCACTGAGATTTCTCACTCCCTAGATCAGGGTCGGTGCCAAAACTTGTCTCGACGTGTGACGTCTGCGGTCACTGGAAGTCACTGTAGAGGCTGTCATTGAAACAGCCTTGATTCACATCACAGCTTTATTTAGATGGCAGCTGATGCAGAAGCTCTGCAGAATAGTTTGTCCATCATGTGATGAAATCTGCTTGCAGGAGGGAGCAGCTGAACTCTCTGGTCTTCATGGGAGAAGCTCCCTCTGTACAAATGTGGCCTGGCAGTCCTGTGATGGATTTGCCATCTCCCCGCCAGATGTGGCAAGATGAGGCTGTAGCACCACCAGCATGTAGAGGAAGCTGCTCAGGATGTTCTGCTGTCTCACAGCAGAGAGAAAGTTGCTGCAGATGCATTTTTCATCAGAGCTTGAAGAGTATGAGTGGCTAACAGCCTGCACTTAGCTCTTACAGCAGGCAGGGAGATTTTGAGAGTCCTTGGCTTTGCAAGTACAGCAAAGGCCAAGAAACGGAGAACGAAAATCACTGTATCCTTTGGCTGCTGCTTCCCACTGCCTGTGGGTGCGTGGCAGAGGCAGCAGATGCAGTTACAGCCAGGACTGCCAAAGAAAGGACCCTTTGTGGACTGGTGCTGCTCAGCTACTGAGATATGCCAGTCCACAAAATGGCTCTTTGTAGGGTATTCTCTAACAAAAAGATGTTCCTTTTAAGTGGCTGGGTCTCCTGCTGTTGGTCCAAGCTCCAGATGAGAAACAGTGGGTCTTGTCATTCTGGACTGGAAGGTGCTGAGGTTACAAACACAGTCGTCGTCCCTTGGAAGGGAAAATTGTGGAGGAAAACCACTCCTGGTCGCATCTCTGTTCCCCTCCTTCCCCAGCCTAGGTTTTGGGCTGCTGGAGCCTGCCTTTCCTGTGGCTGAGGGGCAGTGGGATGGAGCTAAGGCACTGCTCCTGAGTGAACCCCATGGCTCTGAAGAGCAGTGAGCATGGTCAAGGAGCTCAGGAGGGACCTGTGGACTGGGAGCAGTCCTACTGCTTGGAAGGTTTACTACTTCTTTGAGTCTCTCCATGACCCTTCATTGTGCACACTTTATGGCGCAGTTCAAATGTCGGTAGTGAAGTGGTTGCTCGAGCCTTCCCTGCAGAGAGGAGCGGTGGGGACCTTGCAGCCCTCAAGCGTGGAGGCTGGTGTGACTCTGACGGCACATGCAGGGTCCCGTGGTGGCTAAGGCATTCACAGAAATGCTTTTTCATAACATCTGCTGGGATTCATGAGATGTAGAGGCAGGTTCCCTGATTTGTCACCATGTCGTAAGGATTTAAGGTTGAAGAACTCTTTGAAGCACCAATACAGCCTGTTTTGCCATGACAAGGTGGAGGTGAGCGCCAGCGTGACTTTTCTTCCCTAAGGAAAACGCTGTTTTGCACAGATCACAAGCCGTGGCTCTGCCGCTGTTTGAAGAGACCAGACGAATCGCAGTGACGGGCACTCTGTGCAACATCAAAGTCTGCCCCTCTGAAGCCGAGATGCTAAGGAACTCCAGCTCAGCATCCTTCATGTGTAGGCAGCAAAAGGAAAGAAGATCTCTGAACCGGGAGTCACTTGGGGGATCAAAGCTCTGCTTAGCGGAGGCTAATGAGGCAAAAGGCAGGATGACAGCAGGAAGGTCACAGCCCCTGTGGATGATCTGGGCCATCTAATAATGGCAGTCGGGCCTCCAGAGGGGTCTGTGAAACCTCCTCCTCTGCTGGAGGACTTGGGCCTGCATGTATGCCTGAGGAAGCAGACATGCAGCGTCCAGCACCTGCGCTTGGCCGGAGCAATTATGGGGTCCCTGAGGGATTGTTTAATTAAAGGGAGGCTGTACTGTCACATTTCAAACTGTTTTTTCCATATGTTGCTACAAGTAACATCTAAAATAGCTCTAAAAGGCAAAAAAACATTCCCCAAAGTAGAGGTGGCAGATGATGAAGAACAGGAGAGGGAAGGAATTATGTTCTCTTTCAGCTTCCCATGTCTCTGCATTTACTTCTGCAATTGCAGCCCTTGGAGCTTTTTGCTATTTTAAATTTCCTTAGGAAAAAACCTGCTAAACAAATGCTGCCTGCTGCTGGCTGGCTGTTCTGCTTTGGTTTCAGACCGGGGAGGCTCTTACGCTCGGGGAGCAAGACTCTCTTTTTAGTCTTGGTGGGAAATGCCTGGGTAGAAGAATGGAAATCATAATGAGAGTCGTTTCTACATGATGATACTGGTAGTCTCTCGGATCTCTCTTTGTGCTCGTTACTGTCCCAGGGCTTATTTAATTGCTTAAGACCACTGAGACCACTTTAAAAGTACTAATGCAGTGAAAAAAATAAGCAGACTTGGATAATGCCTTTCATCCAAGCACGTGACGATATCACTGCAGACATTAGTGGAAGGAGCCCTGCGATTGCCTTGGTTATAGCCATGGCGTCTGTGTTAAGAGTGGAGCAACTGAGCCCCAGCATGGGGAACGACTTGCCCATATTCATGCAGAGATTCAGGGCAAAGCCAGGAGCGATCCCAAGGCAACGTGCTTGGCCGTAGGTTATATTCATCCCCAGAGAGCTCCTTATTCCCCTTCAGGGGAGGGTTTAAAATTGGCTTGTTAGGGCTTTATTCTGGGTTTTGGTGCCAGTGGCTGAACTGGCAGCTCCTGGGGGTTTTTGGCCCATTAGGCGGATCCCGGTGGCCCTCTACCTTTTCACCTGGGAACTTGCCATAAAACTGGAAGTGTGGGGGAGCCCAACTCGCTTGCGAGGGAGCTTCTGAGCTGGGCATCCAGCCAGGCGTCCCGTGCAATTAATCCCACAGGCTGCCATGCCACATTAATCCTGGCCACATAGCCAGAGCATGCGACAGGCGAGCCACACGTTTGCTGCCTGCGTGCTGTCCTGCTCCCTGCTGTGACCTGTACCCTTGGGTCGTCACGTTGAGTAAGAGCTGTCACTGCTGCCCGGTGCACTGTAGAGGTGAGGAAATGCATTTTTCATAAACTTCACAGCTCACTGTTTCTGGCAGATTGATAGGGCTGCTGGAGAAGCCCTTTGCTTGCCTGCTGTCGGGGCACCTCTGCACCAGCTGCTCCGCAGGGCTGTGGCAGCGGGTGTCCTTAGCTCGGGAGAGATGGCGATCCCGACGGGAAACCTCTGGGCTGAGCTGGAGCTGGCAGCGAGGGTCTTGGCGGGGACAGGCTGAGATACAGACAGAGGGGATAGATGCTTGTACTGGGGCAGGCAGCGTGGTGTGGGTACTGCTGTGAGAGTTGTGTGCCTGATACATCAGCGTTGGATTTCTCTAATACTGAGCTTGAATTTTGCATGTTTTTTTTAACCTCTTAATTGAATCTCTTTATAGGGAAGCTGGCATCTGACAGGGGAAGGAGGTTGTTATTCGATGCAAGAGCCATGGGTGAACAGCAGGAACTTGGAAAATACAAAAAGCTGTTTCCAGAGAGGCTGGGAGTATGCCAATTAAATCTTTGGCTCTTTGTGGGCCCAACTGCAGTGGGACATCAGGGTGCCCGGTGACCTGGCTAGTGTGGCGTGTGCTTTCTTTCCTGTTAGATTCTCCAAGTTTGGGAAAGCAGAAGGGGTAAAAAAAAATATACTGAACGCTGGCAGACTCCCAGGTTAGTCCGAGGCAAGGCATCACCTTGCAAATAGGGGCTGATGGAAATACATGTCGGGGGGGAAATATCACTCAATTGTGTGTGCTGTACATGGGAAATTGCAGCGAGGAGCAGGAGAAGGGAATAGGAGCAGGGCAGGAGGAGATGTGTTTTCAGCTGGCATTTGGGGTGATGGGGAGGCAATGAGGAAGGAGAAAGCTGTTTCACGTGGTTGAGGTCAGGTAGTGTGGCAGCTTTCAGAAAGCTGTTTGTCCTGAAGGTCCCTGTGCATCTCTTATCTCCAGGCGAGTCCTAAACTGGTGCAAATCATCGCCCACGCTCTGGTACGGACTTGAACGTGCTTGCTAGCCCCAAAGCTCTGCAGAGTGAGGGTGTTGCGTGCGTGTGCAGGCTGTCGCAGAGCACTGTGAGAGCAGCTGCCAGAAATTCAGATAGGTGCATTTTTTATAAATAATAAATGATAAATTTGGTCTTCTGACCTCTGAGGCATGCTCTGCTTTTGTACACTCCATCCTGAGCGGAGCAGAAGATCCCCCCATGCTGGACCCAGGGCTCTCCGGCGTGGAGGGTCTGAGGACTGTTGGAGACACTGGCTGCAGTGCCTGGGATTGGGGATCTTGCTGAGCCACGGCGGAGAGTGGCCCCTTCTGCCATCGCCGCTAATGAGCGGGTGGAGAGCATGACGGCAGCCTTGCTCTGACTTCAAACCACCAAAGTATAAAGCTGTGCTCTGGCCCTCTGGGGAGCAGTGTTTTCTGTGAACACTGGTTTCTGAAGGAATTCATTAAGTAAATTTAATTAATTGACTAAGTGATGCTCAATGTTAAACTGTGTGAGGTTGTATAAACAACACAGTCGGAGTTGCTGTGGTCGGGTAGAAGGAGCGATGCCAGGTTTGTCTGTAAATAACCTGCAACAACCCACTCCTCTGTCCCTGTGCGGAGCCGTGGCCGGTGCCGGTGAAGCCGCTGGGTGCTGAGAGCTGCCCTCACTGTGCCTGGGTGCTGCTGTGCTGTCTCCTGTCGCTGGAGACATCCGTGCTCTGCTCTCACTTGCATTGGCACCTGGCAGTGCTTGTAGGAAAGACCAACGTTAGGTGGTATTGTAGCTGAGCTGCTGTTAGAGGGACTGATGTTAGCTAAGCAGGTAGCCTGTAGGGGTTATTAATATTTATTTTTATTATTTGTTAGTGGAGGTTATAAAAGTTGCATCATTGCACCGTAGATGCCAGGCTCTGTAAGCACACGTTTTTGCCATGGTTATCCTCCTCCCTCCCCATCCCTACCGCCCCATGTCAAAATTTCTTCCTGTGTGCTGGTCCCAATTCAGAGCAGTGCTTCTGCTGCAGGTCAGAGCAGGACCTGTTGCTTGGGGGCAGGCTGTGCCTCACCAGCAGAGCTCGAGCCACGATTTATTCCTGTAAACCTAAAAGCGTGGCCTCCTGCTGCGTGGGTTCTCTGTAGGCAGCCAAATACGGGAAGGTGTTCCCACAACTTTTCCCTTGTGTAGGAGTGTTTTTAACACACCAGAGAAGAGTCCTGGTAGGAGTAAATGATGAGGAGCAAGCAAGAAGAATAAACGATTTTTAAGCAATTTCATAAGCGGGATCAATGAGACGGTCTGTGTTGCAGCTGCGCCTTCTCTGCTGAAATCTTGGTAGGGTTGAGGGTGTTTGCAAACAAGTGGTGCTCACTGTCCTGTCTTTCACCCATACATGTAGGGCTTCATGCCCAGGTGGGACCCTCAGGCAGGGGTTGGGGGCTCTTGGTGCAGTGAGCTCCTGCGTGGAGCTGGGGATACTCGCTGGAGGCATGAGCATGCTTTCCCAATGGCAGGACACCAGGAGGAGCAGAGCTGCTGAGAGCATCCAGAGCGCAGCAGAAGCAGGTGCAATGTCACACCTCAAAGCTGTGCAGAGCCTGTGCCAGCTCAATGTGGTGGGTCCGTACCCAGAGAAGTCTGTTCCTGCCTGGTTTGTCCTGGGAGAATTGAGGACAAACAAATTGGGGCTCCATCAGGAGCACTGCATGGGTCCCTGAAGGAAGCTCCTTGTTATGTTTGGTTTTGCCATTCAGGGCTCTTCTCCTGCTTTGCATAAGGTGATAGATAGGTTCATTATTATTATTTTATTCTGTTTTTATTATTAATTTTTATTCAGATCCAGTTCTTTGATCAGTCAAGTGCATTCAGATCTCTTCCAGGATCTTTGTAGTTTTAACATTGGCTTTAGTGAAGGGGAAAATTCACTCCTGCCTCCTTTTGGAAATGTTGCTGATCAGGACCTGTCCGTGGCAGGAGTGAGCTCAGACAGATGTATGGAGCAGGAGATCTCCCAGGTGCCTGTTGAGCAGAGCCACTGCCAGCTGTGCAGAGCCATGGCAGTTCACCTGGGCACTGCACCTAGGGCAAGTGCAATTAATTGCTGGGCCTTTTCTTGGGGAAGCAGCAGCATGAAAAGAAGATGAAGATGTCTTTTAAGGGGGAAAAGTGGTATCAGAGACTCACAAGTCCTGCTCTTAGTAAAGGCAGTAGGGAATGCTCACATTGTACAAGGTTTGGTAGCTCATTGTGGTTCTTGCAGCATCTTGCCCATCAGCTCACGTCTTTCTGCTGGATCCTGCACATTAAAATGTGCTGCAGGTAACCATTTCCAGGTAAACATGTTTGGAAGGACAGGACCTGTGTTCTCTCTTATGAGAGCCATTGGGTTTTTAATATGGGCAAGTTGTCGTCTTATGGTTCCCATTTCCAGGGGAAATCCAAGAAATCCTGTGCTTCATGCCAGAAGCCACAGTGCAATGTCCACATACTGTCAGGGCAGGGAGAGCTGAGGCAAGTCTTCAGGATTGAGACCTGCTAAGCAGACACATGGTCATCTGGGCCTGTGTCCACCAAAACATGAGTATTTCCAGACTGGCTTCTCTTAGCTTGGTTTGTACTTAACAGGAGCCTTTGTGTCCCTGTGCCTCTGGGAAGAAGAGAGGATAATTTTATTTGCAGATTGGTCTTGCTCATCTGTTTGAAAGCAGAGGATTGTGAAGACCCAACTGTAATGAAACGGGGAAGGGCAGAGTGTCCTGTGGCCTCCTAGTAATCCTCTGTTTGTCCACCAGCTGTTTCCTCTCTTACACACAGGCTGAATTTCAGATTAAAACCTCTTCTTTCTCCTGTTGGTGTAGCTGCACAGTCATGGGAGAAGGAGGGACTGCTGACTATGGGACATTCCCAAGGTGTCTGACTGACACTGCTCTGCTCTTCAGTAGCAAGTCAGCAAAAACGGGTGCTCATTACAGACCTGGGGACCCTATTGTTCAGAGGAAGAAAATTTCAGGTCAGTCAGCTAAATTTCCTTCTCTTTCTCCATTGTATGGCACATCACTTACCATGTCATGCTGGTCTCAGCCATAGATGCCAGCGTCATTAAAATGACATTGTGTTTGAACAGGGATCTTGACACTGATTGCAGTATGTGTCCTGAGTGCACCTCTTCAATCAGACATCCTAGTTTACACATCTGTCTTTAAAATAGTTTCCTTACCTGTTATTGCCCATCAAACTTTGGCTTCAGCCTAAGAAGCTGTGGGTGCTTGGAGGTCTTCGTGCCACCGGTTCAGCTGAAGGATGCTTGGGCTGTGTTCCTTGATGTCTTTCCCTGTTTGATTGTTCTCCAGTGCTGACCTATGCTCAGGGAGGGGAGCTCTGTGAATTATTCGTGCTCATAGACACGTAGTGTGCTGTTGACGCTTTTGTTACCACCAGCCGTCTCAACAAAGGGTGGCTGGACAGATACCTGGCCTGAACTAATAAATTTGCAGACAGTTTTGCAAGACTTATAATTCCCGTACTGCTCCCTCGATCCCTAGATGAGAACAAGGATTAGCTTATTGTTATTGCTTCCAGTTGGCTGTAAAACCAGAGCCTGGCAAGGGGGCTGGGGAGCTCTCTGGGACGTCCATGTGCTCTCCTCAAGCAGCAGATCAGAATTCAGATGAGGCTTCAGATGGATTTATTGGAGTGGCATAGTATACGCAGTGTGGGCTTTGAGTTAGGACATGAAAGAGTGGTGCGTTCCCAGCAGTGGAAGGCATTAATGAAATATGTTCCTCATACTGACTTGCTTTGAACTGTCACCTATGACTACAGCAAACTTATTCACGGGGCTGTGCAGCATTTACTGATGCACAGCTAGTAAAATCAGTAAAAATGTCCCTGCTAATAGAGAGTGTAATGGCAATGCTATTGTTTCTGTGGCTGCTGGTGCAGACAGGATTTCCTGGAGCTGCGGAGCAGAACCTCCCTGCACTGCGAAGCCCAGAACATTGCCTGCTCTGACAGGAGGACTGCCCCAGGAACAGAGGCTTCTTTGAGTGTGACCCTTTGCTCATTCCCTAGTACCTGATTTTCTTTGACATAAGAGGATTATTGGGGAAAAAAACCAACACCCCACTGCACACAAGGGGAATTTGTGGTCCTCCTGTAGTGATTCTGGTGCTGACTGGCTGCAGCTGTACATGGGTGCTGCTGGATCCAAAATAATGTCCCTAAATAAGAGCAAATGCTCCCCATACAGGTGGGGTCACAGCTACCACCCTTTCTGCTTTGTGAGCTGCAAGGGTCAGTTCTAAAAATGCATTGTATCCACATAACATTTGGTTTGGAAATCCTCTCATGCCCTCTGCGTGTGTCTGTCTTGTAACGAGATGTCAGCCTGTGCAGACTTCTCTCCAGGAGCTTCAAACCCCCGTGTTTCACATGTTCGTTCCTCCTGCCTACCTGGGACCTAAGCAAACTGCTAATTGTTGTGCAGATGTCATCTTCTAGGCAGGCATGAGTTTGTAGGCTTTAAAGAGGCTGTACTGTCATTTGCTACCAGCCTTCTTGGTACACGTGAGCTCTATTTTTATGGGAGTGTGCATTTTCTTTCAGCCACTGCTTTGTTGAATTTCTTTTTCTTCTTTTCTCTTTTTATTCCAGGCTTGCAGGTAAAGTTTTAGGATACATCTATTTTTCATTATCCCAGTTTTGCTGCTTGTTTTATAACTAAAAAAAAAAAAACAAAAACCCCCAAAAACTGTTTCCAATGTAAAAAGCAGCAGTTTATTCCAAGGTGAGTTGAGGGGAGGACTGTATATCTTGGTCAGTCTGAGATTGAGGTCCTGACTGTGGCACTGGCCAGAAGGATATGTTGATCTTCTGGGAGCAGGTGAAGTTTGAGCCCATGAACTCTGCTCTGGGTTTTCCAGCTCAGGAACGTGGGTGTTAGTTGTAGCCTGGTTGCACTTGGCAGTGACCCAAGACAGAGGTGGAAGCTTTGGTCACAGGCTGTCTTTGCCTGTCTTCTGAAATTGGAGAGCTTTGCTTCTACTCCGTTTGTAGTTTAGTAAGGGCTTGTGGGTCCTTGAGGTGGTCCTTTGACCCTTTAGAAAAGAGGAGGATATCAAGCATCAGGTCAGAAACACAAGGTGGTACTTTCATGCATGGTGTGAATTAAATGGTGGAACTCATTGCCGAGTTGCTGTGGGTGTCAGAAGTCCAGATCTGCTCCAAAAGCAATTAATGGGAAAAACAAAAAACCAGCTGATCTGGATTTGAGTTCAAAGATAGAGGCTGCTGTTCAGGAAGACCCTGGGTCAGGAGTTTCTGGAAGATGCAGAAGTGCATCAGATGTATTACTATTTGTGCTCCCTGCTCTGCTGCTTTTTCCTAGATGTCCACCACTGACCAGCATGATGCGGTGTTTTGCCTTTTCTTTTCTTTTTTTGGCTAAAGCAAAAACCAAGCAGGAAGAGGAAGAAGTAATGTAATGGAGTGGGGAGACAAGATAGCAGTAAAGGAGGGGAAGGAGAGGACTCCACTCCCTCCGCGTTCCCGAAATTTTTTGCAGGGAGAGGTCCTTTGGTGGCAGGAGTTGGTGGTGGGTGCGCCTGTAAGCATATTTTCTGCTTCGTGGAATAGGAGATGGTTGCTTCAAGGAAGGAAGTAAGTCTGCGTTTGATGTGCCATCCTGATGGACGACAGAGACAGAAAGATATTTAGGACTGCATGTATGGGAGGAAATTCTTTAAAACCTGGATAGGAGTAGGAACAGACTTGATGGAGGGATGAGTAATGAAGGAGTGTTTGAACGGAACTAATCAGTCCCATCTTCTTTCAAAAGACCTCATTTAGTTTAATTTAGCAGCATGTAAATTTAGAGCCAATCAAAGGAAATAGTTCTCCAGCCTGTGTGCTGGCAGGCTGCTCTGTTCCCTACCCCAGTATGAGAAGTAGTAGTGAGCCGAACGCTGTAGGTGGATTTAAAGCCTCGTGTTGTGAGGCAGTGGGGGCACACGTGTGCGTGAGCATGGTTACACATGTAGCGGTGAGGACATGAGCTCTGTACCAGGGTGACTGGCAGCCACAAGAGGAGGACCCTTTTTTTTCCCCCCCCCTCGAGTTCAATACGTGGTCTGTAGTCAGTCAGGGCAGCTGTATGCCACGGGACTGCTTCATGGTCCACTGCAAGCGTGGGCAGAGCCAGCTCCTGGGTTCACAGTTTGGGTGAGCTGGCACTTTGAGCAGCAGGGAAAGCCTTGTGCTGTAGGAACCACCAAGTACACCTTGTTGACCTCTGCAAAATGTTGTTTTCCTCAAGAAAAACCTACATATGGGTTTAGATAAACTCCTGATCCTTTGATGGCTGGTAGTTTTGTTTAATTTGAATTAATGCAGCTACTTCTGTGCTTAAAATGAGGCAAAGGCATAAAAAGCCTTCGCAGGATTGCACTGATTTTTATTTTTCCCTCTAGTTGTCATCCATGGCACTAACACAGTGATTTTAAACAAGACTTGCTGGTCTCTTTGTATTTTCCAGGAGAGATATAAGCCCCTGTGGGGTCAATATAAGCTACTTTTGTCATTCCTTGTCATAAACTCCATTAGCAGTAAAATCGGTACCTCTTGCTATTGGCTGCCCCCGATGAGACCCATGCACTAACACCTCAAGGTGTTCTGTTTCCTGTGGTGTTGCACCCCTGAACCCCTGCTGCGTTGCAAAATGTCATGTAAAGAATGCTGAAACCTGTGAAAATGTGGACTAAAATATTGCTCATTTTGTTTTCCTTTGCGTTTCAGGCTGATGGCAATGTCTCACTGGGCCAGTCTCCTCTCCACTGCTGCCAAAGTCAACCTGCTGGTCTTGGTGGTTTCTGTGGTGTTTTCCCAGTCAAGCCTAAGCGACAGAGCTCCTGTAAGTGTTGGCTGCTCTGGCTGAAAGCTTCGATCGCAAAGGGCTGTCCAGCCACTGGAGTCTCTGGTGGGGCAACAGCCTTACCTGATCCCTCTGTAGGGCCAAGTAGAATGTAGCAGCAGTTGGTGAATCACCTCTCCTTGACAGTGGGCCTTCAATAACAACATTTCAGAAGGGCTTCTTTCTTGAGACCGCTTGCCTCACCCCAGGAAATCCAGAATATGCTCAATCCAGAGGGTTTGCAACAGGCACAGTGCAATTTGGGCAGCTCTCTTGTTTGCTAGATGTCACTTTTTCTATTTGGAGTTGTCACACGTTCCCACTGTGGCAAGAGGCAAAGCTAATTATGCGGTCTAGTGGCAAGAAGATGGGAAGAGGTGGCCTCAGTTATGTTCCTAGCTGTGCCTCTGTTGAGTCACTGCAAGTGAGTCAGGCTTAGAAGAGCACCCTCTCAGGTCCTTGTATGTGCATGGATTTTGGTACTTGCAGTGTTGTTCTGAAGCTGCAGTTGAGGTGAATGGTCGCTGTCTGTCCCTTTGCACTTGTACAGGTGTGCAGAACTCCCCTGGTTTGGATTGGGCTGCTAAGCCCCAGGTGCTAGGCTCCCCAAAATTAGCAGATCTGGAAAGCTTCCTTGAGAAAGCTTGAGCGGTAAAGAGTGGTGGTTTTTTAGTTTAATTAATGCTGTGGCTTAAAACAGGGGGTCCCCCAGCAAAACTGGAGTAGGGGATCACTGGATGCCATGTCCCTGGGCACTCGCTCCTGCCTTTGCATTGCAGCTTGCTGCTCTGTTGGTTGTGTGATGCAACTGTCTGGGGACTGTGCTATTACCCAGAGCAAATACAAGGGACAGGTGACAATATAAGCACTGTAGACCAGTGCCTTGGGCCCACCTGGAGTCATGTAATGATGAGATAATTTGTCTTTATTTCAGGGAGGGAGGGGAAGAGGCTGGAGATAGAGCACAGTCATCCCAGCTGAAGAACAAGCACTGGGACAGCCACCCAGTGATACCTGCCTGAATTGGCAGGCAGCCTGACACCGAGGTTCAGACAGGATTAATGCAATGTGTGGTTAACTCTCCCATCACCTTTTCCTGCACTCCCCCTACAACGGCCATGGTGGCCATGCCCCTCCTTTATTGCAAACAGACTGCAGATTGTCTCAAACCCTCCCTGCTGAGGCTTTTCAGCTTATTGCAGTTGATTTCAGACTGATAAAGCAAGGAGGCTTTTTGCCTTTAAGGAAATTTCCATTGTTTGTTCTTTCTACTGTCTTAATTATGAAAACAAACTGAAAAGGTTCCTACCTAATTTCTGCATAAATGAAGAATTGCTTGCGTGTTGTTGCCCGTTTTTGCCAGAAATACTAATGAAAATGGGGTATTGCAAAGCAACTGCGGGCCAAGCAGTGGCATTAACATTTAAGTGAACCAAGTCACATCCTTTTACCCTTACTGAACATTTAGACACTTCTCTTAAGCAGAGCCAGTAAACATCAGTTGTCTCCATTATGTGTTTCAACAGATACAACACTCAGAGGCCTGTTGGTAAATTTACAATAGCCTGTATCGTTAAGTCCCTCTTGGATAATAATATAGCAGCGTAAATAAGCTAAGTAATAACTGCTCTGACTCATTTATTTTAGTCCTGTTGAGTCTTGGCTCAGAAAATGTTAACATTGATTTTTATCTGCAGAACCTAGCTTTTTATGTTTATGATTGTTACTGAGCTTTAACCATTTGTCATAATTTTAACAATTTCAAGCCTCTGATGCACTACGCGACAGCAGGAGTTAAGCTCTGCTTTCCAGTGTATTTCCGAAATTTCAATCCCTTTTGACAGATAAAATAAAAACATTCTATAGGTTTGTCAACTATCTTCATGTGTTGCCACTGTCGTTGCTAATTGTACGTGTTTTGCTCAGGCTGACATTTCTCTTGCTCAGAAAACAGTCTCCTAGGCTGGGTAACGGATATTTATATGGAAAGCACCCAGATTCTGCCAGGAAATATGCATGCATTTTTTCCAAGAAGTGGAAGAAGTGAAGGCAGAACATGGCCTAAAATTTCCAGTTAACCTCTTAATTGACTTCTTCTTTTTCCCTATGAAAACATTCTAAGGATTAATATCAACACACTTCATGAAGTGAGCTGTAACTCTTATTCTAATTGCCAACAATAAGGAAAAATCTTTCACTATAGGCTGGTTATTTGAAATGATTCAGTGGTGGTGTTCTTGGCGATATCAGAAGCTGATAATACTCCCTGCAACAGAAACTGAGCTGTCTGGATGATTAGTCTGGACTAGCTTATCTGTTCCTGTGAAAACCAGAGTAGCAAAGACCTGCTTCCCGAGCAGTTAATAGCCGGGTGTAAGATAGTACAAGGTTGTTACTTACTATGCGCTCTCAATAATTTTATCTGTTGCAGTTTTACATGACTCCCACCAGCTCCCTAGGGAGACTTTCCAGTGAACAGCGAGGTTTCCCTCACAGCAAGGATTTTTTTCCTGCTTTTCATCCTTGTTTTTTCCTTTGCGTAATGTCATACCACTCGTGTTAGCTGATCTACCACACCTCTGCCATTCGCGTGCTGCACTTGCAATGTAGGTGGTGATTAAATTGCTGCCTCATTGTTTTAAAAGACTCGGAGGACACTGGGAACGGGTGGAGAAAAGGATGCTCGCTTTTTTATCGTGTGGGCAATTCGGTGTGTTTTCCCCATGTCCTATTTTGGAAATAGCTGAACTATTTTAGCTGAAATCTTCTCCAAGCCTGAAATAAGTGCATTTAAGAAAAAAAAAAACCCAACGCTTGAGGCGTTCCACTTGCGTGGAAAATTTCAGCTGAAAAAGTTAAAAGTTTGACATATTTTTAGAAAAGGGAAAACGGGGTCTTACAATGTTACACAACCCTAGTAATAGTCAGGGCTCCTGGTTCTGACTGTAATATAGGTGAGGCTCTGTGAAAGCTTGTTTTAAACCTGCAGCCTGCATTGGAATAGGAAATAAGCTGCGTTGCTTTGTTCAGCACAAATGTCATGCTACTTATGCATGTTTAACCTTTAATATACTTTAAATCTAAATTTAACCATGTGGAAAGAATCTTGGATGTCAAAAAAAAAATCTGCTGGCGAGGGAAAAAATTTTGTATTCTCAGCTGGCACTAAATTACTCAGATGCAATTGCTAATGAGCTGAATCTTTTCTATCCGAAAGGAGTTTGCCCTTACAAAAATAGAAGAGAGCGACATAAAAGATGACAGTGGGAAAGAGCCGATAACAGAAGATGATGCTGATCCTGAAGACCTGGAAGTGTTTTACCCCACACATCAGTGGCAAACCATCCGTCCAGGTAACATGCTGATGACTAATTATAGCATCCCTCTGAAACCCCACCTGACAGCACTGACAGAAGCCTTGCAGAAACTCAAAATACCTGTTTGTTCCCATGACGCTGTATTCTTTTGCTGGTGTTCAGACAAAGAGGTATGGACGCAATGACCCAATAGAGGGACAAGAGACCATCACCGAACCGGCTGGCAATGGGAGCAGTTGCTAAAGTGTTTTCGGTTCACTGGAGCAGGTCGAGTGGGCTGCCAGTCACATTGTAGGTGGTGGTGTGTCTCTCTCACTAGCTCAGAAGCCCTTTCTCTCTTTGTACGCTTGTCAAGGGACAGATTTTATAACGTTTGTTGGCATGTGGTATCCCAGGTCTGCTGTGCTCCAGTGTGGGCTGGTGAAATGCTTCTCAGTGGCAATCTGATTAAGAACCATCAATGTAACACTACACAGCTTTTTAACAATGGGTTTTCTGTTCCTTGGGTGTTTGAAATCCAGCTCTTATCCCTATCCATACGTGCCACAAAAAAAACCTCTTTCCTTTTTTTGGGCTGGTATCTTTTATTAGACGTGTATGGGACACGTATGGTGAGAAGACACCAACTGAGTAGGCTGGCTTCACTGCGAAAACCCGTGCGCTGGGAATGGCTCTGGAGAGGATAAGCCCATTTAAACACACACACAGATGCATGTGTGCACACTTATTTCAGCAATTAGGATGATCAGTAAGCCTGCCTCTGGGGTCTTGAACAAGGTATTTAATCCACTTGTGCTTTGGTGTCCTCATGTATATGCAGGTGTAATACCTTCCCACCTCAGAAGGGTGAACTAAGTACTAATTAATTTTTATAAAGTGCTTTGTATTTAAAAGAGCTTTATCCTGTGCTCAGTTATCATTGAATGAATAAATACGGGATCCATTTGTCTTGAAATTTCTGCCAGATATAGCAGAACAACTGTTCCAAATGTAAATCTTTGTATAACATGAATGTCTAGCAAAAGCCCCAGTATATACTTGTATTCCATTTTGGTACCATTATGTATGGAAGGCGTGTGCTGTCCCTGTTCAGTATTCAGACTGGCGCATCCCCACCACCCTTGTCGAAGCAGAATATGTATATACTTGCAGTCACTATAAACGTCGTTGCCAGTTTTGTTCAGAAGCACCTTCTCCATTGCTCAGGTGTCTTGTTCTGCTTTATTTTTGTAGCAGTTCCAGGCTGGGCCTGTGCAGTGAAGGGCTTGTGGAAGTAGGGAGCTTGTTAGCATTCGCAGAGGAGAAGAATTTCAATTACTCTTGTAAAAGGCTTAAGTGGTGGCCTGCCTTATCGTCTAGCCACTACGGATCCTCATTTCAGGTGTACGTGCAGATTTGGGTAGAGACATGTCAGAAAGAGGAATCGTCTTTTGTCTCCCCCTGCCAGCCTGGGTTTTCGTCCCCTGTGGGTTTCTCTGTAGCGAAATCTTGTGTGTGGACTGTGACTCACACTTTTAGCATGTGTATTACCTGAAGCAAGGCTGGGGAACCTGCTACCACTACGAGCCCATTCCTGTGGCCTCTGAGCTCGAGGGTTTCCCCCTTGCTAGCACAGGTCTGTGCTGGGGAGGGAATTGACCCACAGGACAAGGGAAGCAGCCAGCATGGCTGCACGAGGGATGTGCCTTTCAGCCCTTTAGCAGAGGCACACACATCGGCAGCATGTCTAATCTGGTGGTTTTGCATCTTCCAATGTTCTCTGATGTGATTTCACTCGCTCGTAGCCGAGCAGAGTCCTGGCTGGTGTGTGCTCACCACAGGCCAAAGTGAACCGCAGCACAGTGTTCAGAAGTTTGCTTTCTGCTGCCTGCCTCTCCAGGATGCCCCCACGCTGTCTTCTGATGCATCCCTGCAGCAAAGGGGCCAGTCTCTCCGGGGGAAGCAAATGTTTTGATTTAAAGTCTGGATCTTCAATTTTGAATAGTGGAAGGGAGCTCAGAGTTGCGTTTCTCCCCGTCGTGCTCCTGTTTCATCTTGTTCCTGTTCTGAGCTCAACACAGGATTTTTATGCTTCTGTCCAGTTCTGCAGTTGCTCATCTTTTATACATGTATTTCCAGTTTTGCTCTGCTGTTTTTCTATTCTCTGTTGCTAATTGCATCAAACCATGTTTCCGTCAAGACTGCAGCAGTGTCATCAACCTGTAACCTGTCAAATCCCTCTACCAAATTCAATTGTTATTGTATATGTAACACTGCTTTGTGCGGTTGTTCCCTCGCTGCCTACAATGTGAGCTGGATTTTGATCAAGTGCTTTCTTGCACTTTGAGCACGCTTCAAGCTGCTGGAGGTAGCTGGATGCAAACACAGAGAGACAGTTACCCTAAGAGCTCTGCCGCCTGTAATCTGGAAGCAAGGAGATCAGTTGTCTCTTCTGCCAGCTAGCTGGGAAGCTGATGGGCTGTGGAAAGGTTGGTGAAACTTCACAAAGTCCTTTAACACTTTGTTAGGCATTGCTTCTTTCTCACTTGGCACTAAATAATGCACCAGGCGCAGCTGGGTTAGACAGAAAGGACATGTGCGCCTTGGAAAGCCATCCACACCTCTATTATTTTACTTCTTTTGGTATCGTCTGAGGAAATGGTGAAGACATCTCTGGGGCTTTTTGTTCTGTTCTTGGTTGGCATCCATAGGAACTTGCAGGCTGTGTGGGTTTTAATGAGTAGGATTGCAATGTCCTCAGAATGGATGTTCAGACCCGTGGTCAGATCACTTCTTGTGGTCAGGTAACTGTTCCACCACAGACACAGAATTTTTCTGAAGTCGTGCTTCCTCTGATGTCTTTTTCCTTTCTGAATGCACTTTTACCAGGTGATAGTACTCTTGTGAGTTGGAAGATCTCAGAGAAACGTAGCAGAGGTGGTGACTTGCTTTTGTTGCTGCTCTGTCAAGTGCATGGAGGTGAGTCTGTCAGCACACAGAAACACCCTACCACTTTTCAAGGTGATCTCGCCAGTTGGTTATGGCGACCAAAGGCTGATTCTTAGTCTTTGGGATGGCAGAGATGAATGGAAGGATTGGATGGTGCTGATGGTCTTCTCCACCAGTTTGACAGTTTTCTTGGGGGTTCTTTATATAAAAGCATTTCTTCCATGTTTTCAGGTGACCTCAAATCTGCCAGGCAACATCCTAGAGCACATGAATGCTTCATTTCCTGGGAATTACCTACTTTTGTTGTTTGGGTACCTTATTTTCCTCTGTTTTGTTTAGCATTCCTGATGATGATTGAAAGTTTGATTGCTCTGACCAGCTAGTCATATCACTGGCCAGCAGATTTTCCACCTGACATTAGGGTCAGAAGTAGCTCCTCTGGGAAGACATTGCTGTGAAGATTAAGAAAAAGGATATAAGAGGCAAGGGTTTAACTGGGAAAGAAAAAGGGCGTTAATTATCTCCTCAGCAGTGACCAGCGCTGCAGGGAGCCCGTGCTGCGCTGCAGATGGGCTCTGTCCACCTCTGTGGCAGCAGCATGTAGCTACTCCCTGATGTGGCAGAAACTTGCTGGCAGGTTTCTCAGCTGACAGTTTGAAGTTGGCAATTAACGTGTCCAGTTTCCAAATCCAGATGGACCAAGTGAGAACCTCATCTGCCCAAAATACCAAAATATTTACAGTCTACTCTGCATGCTTTCTACTTGAGAGGAGGCAACAGTGGGGCATAGAAAGGTTTCCTTTGGTCCAGAGCAGCTCCCTTCAGACTGGAGAAATGGAGCAAAATCTTGCATTGGCAATTGAAATGTTGCACCATTGGATCTCCTCTCAGGTTTGGATAGCATGTCTCAGTACCTAGTGAGGCAGAGCATGTGTTACAGGAGCTCGGCTGGCCTGTACCTTTAGCTGTGGTTAAACTTCTTGCTTGCAGAGCTCTGTGCTGATACCTGCAGTTACTCTATAGCATTTGTACTGTTCAGAGTAGTTTTCCTAAGTGCCTAATTATATTGCAGTTAAAAAATAAGAAGACATGACTGCTGCTGTTGATCAAACTGCCAGAGCAAAGTTGACGTGAGCATGCTCTTGTTGCTGCTTCTGCAAAGATGAAACCATCTTATTTTCAGCGGGGAGCTGATGATACATTGCTTAGCATTTAAATATCCATGGCTGCAGCTTCCAAGGATCCTCAGGCTGCTTTCTCTGTCAGTAGCTGTCTTTGCTGTTCATACTTGTCTCAGGTCTTCCCTTGTCTAATTTGCTGCACAAACAAGGTTTTACACATATGAAAACACGTGTTTTTTCTTCTCAAAGAAAGCGTTCACGTTGGGGAGGTAATTTCAGAAGCTGCTTTGAAGGACTTGCTGTGGTTTTGGAAAGAACAGGACTCAGAATGGGGAATAATTCAGTCCAGTTTCATTGCCAGTCTTTGTCTTTCAGGAGATTTCAGTGGCTGAATGAGCCAGCACTGCAATAAGCTAAGAAGAGGTTTTTAAAGCGGGGAGGAGAAGGTAATGGCAGGAGGGATCCCTTTGGCTCAAGACTCCCATGCCAGGGCCTGTCACACAGCCCGTGTGGGTGACGTGGTGACTGGCGAGGATTTCCTTACACCTTGTTGGTGGGTATCTTGCTCCTGCTGTTCACTGGGATCTCCTGAGCTACACTGGCTCCTGCTAATTGTTTTGCTGAATTAATGAATCTGTCCGAACCATTGGCTTCTCGGTGACCTAGACCTAACTCAAACAGTTGTGTGCACGTCTCTGAAATATTTATGTCAGCATGGTTGAGAGAGGGCTGTGAAATACGGCATTAAACCACCAGGGTATGCTCGTTTTTGCAAAGCTTGACATGTGTAATCCAGGAAATAGGAGCCTCATAAGATCAGCACAGCTTTGCATGAAGAGGGAAGGCAAATGGGATTTAAAAACCTCATTTATACTAGATGAAATGCTTCTTTTCCAGGTCTTTTTATAAAATAACTTGTTACTGATGTGCAGAGGGGGAAAATCTCGACTGTGGAGTTGTTATAATTTTCTCTGGCCAGCAACAGGGAGAGCTGCAGGGTGATTACAGCAGGTAGGAAAGCCCAGGCAGTCTCAAGAGCAATTGCAAATGTTCAGTGCTTGGAGGTAGAGTTATGGCCACTAGTAGCTCTTCCTCTGCTTGTTTTCCATCTGACCTCTTGCATACGAGGCTTTTGATATCTTAAATGTATCTTGTGCCTGTCCTTCTTTTTATTACCACATGCCTTCATGCTCTCCTCTCTCAGCTTCCCCATCCTTGTGGGGTTTCCTTGACTTCTCACCTTCACATCACAGGATGCATCATCTCCCTAACACTGGCTTGTGCTTAATTCCTCCTTACACTGAAAGCCTTCTCTGGCAAAAGTGCCAGGGCTGAAGCTCCATGTGCCACTTCTGGCTCTGGTGTGGGGCACTGGAGGGCAGGCGTGTCAAGTAAAGCAGAGTCTCTGTGCCTTAGTCCTCATCCGTGTAAGAGGGATAACAGTGTCCCTGCCTGTTGTTGGTAAGAGGGCAGGATTGGGACTGCTCAAGAGACGCTCGGACAGCGTGCAGACAGGCGGTATCTCAAACAGCTATTTGAGTAGGGTGTGTTTGAAGGATGCCAACTCTTGGACGTGGAGATATTGTCTGTACGAGCATCTTTCCCTCTGGCTCAGCTGTGCAGATGAGGGCAGTGCTGTTACCTGTCTCCAGCCTTGCTCTGCATTATCCACTTGGATTTTCTTTACTGGCAGGTTCCCTGAGCTGGGGAGTTGGAGGGCACCCACCGGGTATGCACACCTGGTCCTTGTCAAGCCGTCTCTTCAATGTGCAGACGATGGCTTGCAGCACTGCACAGTGAGCAGTCCGGCGTCCTGGCTGTAAGGCAGGTGTGGGCTGGCTGTCCCCAGCACGGTGAGCTGCCAGGAGCTGCTGCCAGCATCCTGATGAGATGCTGGGAGCGTTGTAGCCTTGGACCTGTGTAGTTGAAACACTCATGAAACAAATCATGAATGTTAGTGGGCTGGGTCCTTGGGCACAAAGCTGACTTTTTCCAGGAGAGGTCAGAGCTGCAGAGCCTTTGTCATTCACACTAAGAAATGGGAAATGGTAGCAAATAACAGAAATTTATAGGCCAGTAACTGAACATGCACATTAAAATAATAAAAAAAACCCCTCCCACTTTATAAAAAACACTCTGCACCTCTAATTTGAGTGTAGTAATGCGATTTGATTATATATTTTGTAGCACGTTGTATATGCAGTATATAGATATTTAAATTTTGATAATGTAAGACCTCAGAACTGTATAGCTCCTGGTACTAAATCATTCCTGGGAACTGGGCAGACATGGACTGTTGCATGTCACTACACTTAACTTGCAGGTTTTAATTATGCGGAACTGCAGGGGTTGGTGGCTGTGCCCAGCCCCAGCGCAGCACTTCTCAGAGTGGTGGGATAGGCGGCAAGGGGCCACTCAGTGGGACGTGTTCAGCATGGCCGGGTACTGGTCTGACTCAGGGTTGTTCCCTGTGTTTTCTATCTGCTTCTTCGTGACCTGGGAGGTTTTGCAGCCATTGTTTTCCCAGCACATCTGTGAGGGTATCAGGTTCAGTATTTGTGAAATGAACTGGAAGCCAATTTTTTTTTCCCCCCAAATGCAGAGAAAACTTCTGTTGTCTTCTGTCATTTCAAGAACTGTTGATATCCTGGCAGCACCAGTGTTCATGAGAAAAAACTCTAAATTTACTACCGGGATTGCTCAGGTTTAGGAGCAGAGTGGGGCTGAGATGGGTTTTCGGTGTGTCTGGGTGAATACTTTCCCTTACTGGCCATGGTGTTACTGGTTTCATTAAACAAGCTGGTTATAAAAGTCTTCTGCAGTGATGCACATACTGCCAAAAATTAATTATGCTTCTGAGCAGCTGAGATAAAAGTTTGCAGCTTCTTTAACACATAGACATGGGCTTGGATGTTGGGCATAGCTGAAACAAGGGTGTAATGATGTATTTTCACGAGACAAACTGTGACTCTTGCTATCTGCATGTATGACTCCATGCTCCGCAGTGTGTTACGGGTTAATTTAAAGTGGTTATAAACCAGGTGTTGGAGGTGTTTGAGAGTCAAGTGGCTTTTTTTGTGCAACAGGAGGAAGTTAGGCTGCATTTTTCAAAATATTTTCGAATTAGCTTTAATGATGCTCTGACTGGTGTTACTATAAGTGTAGCATTAGCGAAGGGAATAAGTGTATCAGCTGTATAGCAGTAGACATAAGCAGTGGGAATCATTTACATGGTTAAATTTACATTGTTTGGAGGGGAAAAAGTGCTTTGAAAGAAGAGAGACTGTTTCCCAGAGAAGACATCTCTTATTCCTCTCTTTTATCTTCTTTCTGCCAAGCCAGGGATGCTGTGAGCATGTGAGCTGCTGAGAGATGCTTAAATGTGTGCTGGGTGATGAGGAATATCTTGCTATGATTTTTATGTGCAAGCATGCTATATTTTCTGCAATAACGTTAATAACCTTCATGTGACTGTTGAGAAGGATGAACCTCATTAAAGAAGAGGTATTTAATAACAGGCCTATTTTTATCTCTGTCTTTATCTAACAGTCTGCACATTTATTTCAAGCTTGTAACAGTGCTTTGGAAGAAAAATGTTTTTCCTCCTGGAAGATGTTTTGGGAGTGGATCCAGCCTTGGTTATTTTGAATTTCCAATTTGAGTATCTTCCCTGCTCCTTCCAGAGCAAGCAAGCCATACCAGGACCTTGGCTCCAACATTTTCATTGGCTATTATGGGAAAGTGTTTTTCAAAAGTGTGGCTTGGGTTCCAGAGTCACTTAAATGGTTCTGAAGGTTTGACCAAATATAATCAGAGCAACCCTCTCACACTTCAAATGCATGATCTTGTTTTGTGGGACAAGCATTCCAGGCATTGCAATGTATGCTTGCTTAGCCACGGGTTGGACCTCCATCCCCACGAAACCCTGGAGGGTGCTCCTGTGGCCAGGAAAGCATTGAATTCCCATCAAAGCACTATCACAGATGCTGGAGATCAAGTGAGCCATCCAGCTGCTGCTGCACACTGTGAGCTCTGAGCTGCAGGGTAAGGCTCCTTGTGCCAGCAGAGCTCAGCACCTCCTGATTACCCGAAGCCGTCCTTCTCTCTTCTTTGGTGACAGAGGGCTGCAAGAGCAATTATTTTCTTGGTTTGGAAATTAATTCCTGGCCTGTGGCATGACAGCAGAGCAGCACTGCTCCTGGACCATGGGGCTGGGTTTGCTGTTGGACATATTTTGACCACACACTCTTGGAGAGGTTGGCAGCTCTGGAGATCAGGCCTTCCTGCAGAGTTGATTTCCCCCCCCCCCCCCCCCCCCCCTAAATTTGCAATTTTATTATGTAATCTCATAAATTAATCCTTGACCTATTGATACAATGCAGACATTGTGTTTTCAGACTGCTCTCCTGTGTTGTATCTCATTTGCTGGCTGAGGTTGGCCGTGATGGAGGCAGGTGGTCTGCCCCATCGCTGAGAGGATGCACCATCTTTCCAGTTCCTTCCACATCTGTCCCTTTAATGTCACTGGTTCTGCATCCAGACTGCCTGCCTTGACTCAACGTTTCTTGGAGCAGAAGTGCCATTTAGCCCATGCAGAACTATAGTACCATACAGCCTGTGGCCAGAATGACCATTTCTGAACTCTTTTCCCAAGACACATATGTGGCCATATGCTCTGGGAGCTTGTGGGTTTGGTCCCTGGTGTGTGTTTGACAGTTGTTACAAAAACACCTGGCTCTGGGAGCTAAACCCTCCTTTTCTTTGGTGTTCAGTGTAGGTCATGTACATCACTAAAACACAGTTTCACAGCATTATCTTTTTCATAATTAGGAAGAAATTATTTTGCCCCATGGTCTTGCTCTGGCTGTTCCTTCCTTCAGTCTCCCCCGTGGGCTAAGACCCTGCTTACTAAAATTTCTACAAAACTGATTCTAGGTGGGTGAGCACAAAGTCAGATTTTTTTTTTCAGGCAGTCAGCACACAGTCAAATGGCTCCTGCGAGGAATATTTCGTCCTGGTCCTTCACAGTTCATGCCTGCAAATTAGTGCTCTTACTCAGATGGAGCTGCATGTGTGCTTTTTTTTTTTATTTTAATTTTTCCGTATGTTTATGTATAGGGTCACACTAGCAACAGATCTTCTTTTTCCACAAACGCTTTTCAGAGCCATGTGCTCTGCCTCCTCCATTCTGTCTTAAAAGCACCTTGCTCTTCTAAGGAAAACTCTGAATATCCATCATGCTGTCCTGATTTAGTGAGACATTTTCTGTGATCTGTGCCCTCCGTTCATTTTAGAATCTACAATGAATTTGGGAGGTAAATTAAAAAAGCTATTTGATGTTTCTTGAGGTCTGGAAGCTTGTTTTGCATTTGTTCTTACTTGAATGCACACTGAAACAAATGTCTCTGCTTTACTGAAACAGCTTCCTTTAGCATCTCAAGGAAGCTTCTGAGTTAAAAAATAAATATATCTCTGTTTTTCCAGCCTTGCTTTACCAGCATAAGCTTGGGAATGAAATGTAATCTCCTTGGGTCTGTCTTGATGTTTTGTAGAACTAATTCCCATTTATTGCAAGAACTCTTACAACACTATATTCAAGTTTAAATTTTTATTATGTGTTTACATTTTGGAAGGGGTAAGTGTGGTGGTGTTGGAAATTCTAATTAAGGATAACATTTCTGATTCAAAAGATCTTTCTTCAGTCCGGAGATTCTTTTTCCTCTCTCCTGATTTTCTGCCTGCTCCTTAAGACCGCAGGAAGTTTTGCTTGGGTCATTCACTTGCAACAGGATGTTATCTGAATACTGAATTAATGTATGCAGTCTGTCACTTGGTATTTCTTCTGTTCTTCTGCTGGAGATCTCCCAGGGTTGCAAAGACCTTGCAAGCGGCAATGGCAATAACAGGAATGTGCCTATGATCCTGCAAAGTAAAAGAAGAAACATTAAGCTGCATGTCTCTCCCATCACTGCAGGGTGTGAATAAATAGATCTAATCAACAATTTACATTTTAACCTCAGACCAGGTTTTATTTTTAGGATTTGTCATTCAGCCCAAGCGAAACCTTTCCGTTTCTGTCTGGTGGTGTTTCTAAAAGCACCTTTAAGTTATCACCGAGATGGTGTATTTTAAGATGCATTTACATTTTGATATAATCTGCTGCTTTTCCTATTTGAAACAAAGCCCACCTGTTCTTCATTAATTATACTGTTGTTTAACCTGCTAACCAGGTTGCTACTAATCACAGTTATCTCACTGTTTTGCAGCTGATAATATGCAAAAATTATTAACCTCTCTGTATCTCGATTAGCTAGAGCTGTAACGAGGTAGCAAATTGTGAAGGCTTTTACAGGTATTGTGAAGGTATTTACAGACTATATGATATAAAGCTGGGAGGAGTGGCTACTGCACCTGTTGAGTGTGCTGCCCTTCAGAGCGGCCTCAACAGCAAAAACTGAAATAGAAGAAATCCTGTTTAAACATAGAAAAATCTGTTTTACTGTAGGGCAATTGAACACTGGAGCAGGTCTGCTCCACCAGAGAGGTTGTGGAGTCTCCATCCTAGGAGACATTCAAAACCCAACTGGACACAGTCCTGGGCATCCTGCTTGAGGTGACCCTGCTTGAGCAGGGGTTGGATGGGATGATCTCCAGAGGTGTCTTGCAACCTCAACTGATCTGTGACTCTGTGTGGCAATGCCTTTTTTAAGACAGAAGATCTCGTGGTGAGGGAGCTGCAAATCCTGGTGGTGATGCTGACTGTTCCCCCTTGCTAACATCAGCTGAAATCTGAATGGAGCAAATGTGGGAAGAGTTGCTGAAGAATTCTCTGGAGAGAGGCAGCAGAAAGTAATGTCTGAGACCAGCTGGAGCCAGGAGCCAGAGGCTGGAGTGAAGGCACCCCAGGGGCCATAGCCTTTGCTGGAAGATAAGCCAGGGGGCTTTTCAGTTGACCCGTTTTAATCATCTTTCTACCCACTTTGATCTCTCCAGATGCTCTCAAAACCTTTGGATTACGTCCTGAAGTGCAAAGGACATGTCCTGAAGGAGGAGCAGAGTGAGGCTGCAGACAGAGGAGAGCTCGTACCTCACCCTGCCACCTGCGGGGAAAGCCTGGTCTGCTGGCAAGCAGGAGAGGAGGAAGAGCCAAGGGTCTTCCAAATCAAGCTGTGTCAGTCAAAGGTGTTAATGTGACCGCTTTATGAGGAGGAAATGTATACGCTTTCCTTCATCCACTCCAACAAATGTCCTCAGGTTAGGTCAAACCACCTGCACTGACTATTTTTACTGTTTGCTCTCTGCTATACTTGATGAACTGATTTGTGTGTGGGTTTTTTTGTTGACTTTTTTTTTTTTCTGAAGAGGACTATAGATGGTTCACATGATTTCTTTTGTGTCCTCTGCAGTGCAGATGATGCAGACAGGGCTGGGGCAATAGCATCTTTATACTTGTCAGGTATCCATCCACAACCCAAGGCACTGCCAATGTACAGCCTGAGTGCAAAGGTGATCTTGCAGGCTTAGGAATACTATACAAACAGGTAAAGCAAGACACTCGATGAAGACCACGCTGGAGAAAGACTATATCTGCTGTCTAAAAGCCAGATACAGGGTCACTGAAGTGCGTGTTGCAGTGGTAGCGGAGCTGGGAACCCTGAACGGGCAGGTTTCCCGCAGTTCTGGCACGACGAACGAGAGGACCTCCCAATGCCTTGCGCAGGGCTTGCTGTGACGCCGGGCAGGAGCTTGCTGATGGGGTTGGTCTGCCGGCACAGGCTGTGGTGCAGCCCAGCAGCGTTCCTGGGGACTGCGCGGCAGTGATGCTTGGCCACTCTCGGCGTGCTTCTGCTCTGAAACATCGCTGTGCATGAAGGTGCCTTCCTACAATGGCTGCTCCTTGTCTGCGTCGCTTCTGTTGGCAGAGCAGGGACAAAAATACCCTCCTGCTGCATCGCAGTGAGCCCTGTGGAACCAGCACACCTGAGAGACCAGGAGATGGTCTGTACTCTCCTGTGAATCGCCTGGGCAGTATTGGTTTAATCATTTATCCCTGTTCACACCCCCAAAGCTTTATATTGGGTGGAGATGCATGTATTTGGTGTGGGTTAACCCCCATGGGTAGCTTGTCAGGTGTCAGGCAGGATTTGCAACACTGGTAGCTGGGGAGAAAAACTGTTACTAAGTGTAACGCAGCACCTTGGATACAGAAAGCAGGGGGAGACAATAAATACAGACTTCCGTAATGTCATTTTATAGTGTCACTCTTCAGAATTTATTAAGACTTAGTTACAGTGATGCCTGCAGCTTCTGGTTGAATCGGTAAATTCTGTTCATTATCTCCAGCACTTGTTTTGACCTACTGTGTTTTAAAAAAGAGGAAATATTGGAGGCATAGGGGCACCCCAATTACTTTCTTTGGCAGCTGGGTTTTTTGGTGTAAATCCAGATTTTCTTAGGTTTGCTGCTGACACCCCAGTCAGTGCTTCTCTGGGTGGATGGACAGACCCAAAATGTGAAGCGTTGCTTGATGAGAGAACTGAGAAATGCAGGCACCGGTGACCTGCCTTGATCACCGCAGCCTCCTGCGGGCAGTGTGTGGCAATGGGAAGAGCCGCAGCGAGGAGGGATGCGACTGTCATCTTGGAGCAAGTTTGCATGTCTTGTCATCCCACCCTGGTACTGCTCCAGTGTGTGGACAGTCTTGGACAGGCTGAGGATGGAGAAGGGTTCACAAGAACTTCCTTCACTACAGAAAGGTGGTTGCTAAAGCCGTGAGCTCAAAGAATAGTTCACTGTCACCTTGCTGCAGGTGTTGCTACTTGTTCGCTGTTGGGAGCTGGCTGCCTTGTTGGAGCTGAGAATGGCACTGGCTTTTTTCAAGAGTTCCTCAGTCTACAAATTAAATTATGCCTGTTTCTCCCATTTTTTGTCAAGCACAAATCACAGCGGCAGCGTGTTTGTGTACCTTTACCCCTGTCCTCAGCATTTAGCTCTCTAGGATGGAAGAAAATGAGTTCAAGCCCAACCTTATGATAATTTATTATGTTCTTTGCACTTAAGGGCAAAATTTAAGTTGCCAAAAGCAGATGTTTGCTTGCTCCTTTTTTAGCTCTCAAAGTACTTTCTGCGCGCTTGATTGATGGACGTCTCTGTTACATTAATAGTTGGGCTTTGCAGAAAGCTGTTATTACCAGGAGAATCTGGTGTGGGTTTCAGTTTTCCTTCTTGCATTGAAAATCCATTATTAATGTCTTTTTGAGGAAAAAAAGGCTTCAATTCAGGCATTTTGCTTTGCTTTCTCAGGCTCCTTTGCAACTGTCTTCTCTGAGGCTCTTTTAAAAATCAATATTACAAGTGTTCTTTATATTTCACTGTATGGTTGAAGGTTTCGAAGTCTTGCTATTGATTTCAAATTGTGTTGCAGGACGTTTGGGTGCACGCAGATTGCCATGTGATGGATTACTTTATATGTGTCTTCCCAATCATCACTGGGTTGGCTTTTTGCATGTTCCCTCTTGCAGGATGCTGCTGCTGAGCCTGGAAGATACCAGGAGAGCTTTGCTAGCTTGTAGCCCGTGAGTGCAATCTTGAGACACTGAACTTGTGACCACTCATTTAATTTTGGTTTTGAATTTGGTTTTATATCGGACACGGAGGTGTGCTTGTGAGGTCTCCTTTTTTGTGTTGTCTTCATGGAGTTGTTCTGCCCTGGTTTGGGCAGCTTCATGTTCTGCATCGTAGGAGAATAACAGGTTGTCCTGGTTTTGTTTGGGGTGGTCATAATGCATCTTCAGCTCTTTGGATCAGTGCTGGCACAAGCTCTGAAATTGCCCCTTGGATCAGCTCTGCTAGCAGATCTTGGCATTTCAGAGGTGCAAAGTCCAAGTCTCGAAATGATATGGAAACACAGACCACATCTATAGCTGCTGTAAAGTTGGATTTGCAGATATAGGCTCTCAGAGCACATCAGCATTGGTGGAGCATGGGCATGTCTGTTTGAGAGCTTGTTGGGACTAGAGGAGGCTGTGAGGGGTGACATGACTGTGGCCAGCACAGGTGCTCCAAAATGCACCCATTACTCCAGGCGGGCTGCAGTGGGGGAAAAGTGCATACTGAAGAGGACAGAGGACCATGCGTGTGTATGCACATGGCATGTCCTAAAAGCACAAAGGAGAAAGAGCAGCCACAGGGTTTGCATGTGCCTCAGGCTCATGTGAAGCAGGGTGGTGAGCAGTCCCACCCCAGGGGTCTCCAGGCAGGTATGGACGTGTTTGTTGCTTGACCTGCCTGCGGGCAGGCTGCTTCCAAGTCCTCTGTGCATTGGCAGCACAAGCTCCATATCTACTGGCTGCTTTGGTTGCAACAATACGCAATATATAGGTGGTCTGGATATACAGTAAATTGCTGCCAGCTGGATTGGGGTGTTCGCTTGTCAGGCTTATCTTCAATAAGGTTCAACTCCTAGACACGTAAAAGACGCTGTGCTTCATGGAGGCCAGTTTTAGCTTTTAAGGAATTGGTTGTTGTAGTTTATCCATCCATGGTGGGGACCAGAGCAAAAAGATGGCAGGGGCGCTGGCACCATGTCTCTGGAGGAGCAGCACAAAGTGTGGGTGTTATAAACACGCTCACAGAGGGGATGGGCAGCCTGAGATCTTCTTGGGTCCAGCGGTGCCGCCGTTTGCTGGAGCCGGCAGTCGGGAGGGGGTTGGCATGCATAACTATGGGCAGGCTTCGACCTTGCCGCTGGAACTTTAGTTAGTGATTCTGTTGATGTTCTGGAAACGAAAATATAATTCAGGCCACCTTCCTCCTCCAAGCTGACCCTGAAAATCTGGGAGGAGAACAACTACTGAATAATTAGGGGCCTTTTTTTTTTCTTTTTGCTAGAGTTAGTGCTCAGTGTTGAACTGTGCTGTAAAGTGTCATTAGTTTCCTTGAACTTATTGGTCCAAGTGTACTTTGCATTAATATAATTGCGTAAATTGCAGTCTCATTAATCACAGTGTGCTGCAGCATATCACTGTCTCGCCTTATTTTGCGGATGGTTTGGCTGGTGGGAACCCCTGTAACCCTGGCCAGGGGGTGAAGGCTGTGGCTGTAGCACTCCCCCTGTGCTCATTTTAGCTCACGCTTCATATTTGGATGCCTCTTACTCTGTAAGATCCAGAAGCATTTGCCAGTGCTGCCATGACTGTGGAGAGCAGCCACGCCGCTGCGGAGGAGGGCAGCTGGGATGCAGCCAGGGAAAGGTAGGTTTGTCGTGAGGGAATTTTGCTGTACCACATCCCTGCAGCTGCTGTTTTGTTTTGGGTCCATAGAGGTCCTGGCATGGCAGAGCCCAGGCTCCTGGCTTTGCAGTAAATACCCAGAGTGTGAGCTCTTGTGCAGGGGACCGCTGCAGGGCCATTTGATGATGCTGTGGCTCTGTCTCCGTGGCAGAGCTCTCAGACTTCCTGGCAATGTAAATTCTCCTGGCTGCATGCTAAAATTACACTGAGTTATTGATTTATCTTTGAGAGGATTTCCTTCCCGAGGGACATTTCTGGCCGTTGTAATGATTTAGTTCTTCTGCGAGTGCAGAATCCATAGCAGAGCAGAGCCACCCTCCTGCCCTCAAGTCTGCAGCCCAGGGTCGTGCTCCTGCAGGCTTCCTCCACAAGCTGATTTCTATCCCAAAGCTGGGACAAGGTTATACTGCTGTTCCTTTCGAGTGAAAACTGCAAATAAAAGGGCATTTTCAACTTTCCACTGAGGAAGCTGCAAGTCTCGGACTAGCCTTTATGCCACAGCACCAGCATTGTTATCTTGGACTTGTTGCAAATGCAACTCTGAGGCTGGCACATGGGAACCATGAAGCTGTGCTGGCATTAATGCACTTGGGCTCCAGGGAATGTTTTAATTCCTTAAAGCGGGGTATGATGGGAGCAGGATCATGCAAATGTTTTTTTTCTAGAGATGCGGGGTACAGCCTCTCTTTGCTTTCTGCTGGATCTGCCTGTGGATCATCTCTAAAAATCAGGCCAGGCAAGTTCAATTTCAGTCTCCTGCTTGTAATCTTGAGGAGGCAAAGCCAATTCTCTATTTCTACCACCATTTTTCTCCCCTTAGCCCTGAAATCACAGTCCACTGGTTGTGGCTCAGCTGGTGGGCACCATCAGTAGAAGGACCTGACCCTTCAGAGTTGGGCCAAATGTTTTACCTACTATATGTGGAAGCAAAATGACAGGCTCTGTGTCCCTGGCTGCCCATCTCCAGCGATGGCCCATCTAAAGCACCTCCGTGTGGGTTCCTGGGTCTAACTCCACAGCGGATTTGGATCCGATCTCAGCTGCAGCATGCACACTGATAAAATGTGAGGCTGCTCACACACACAGTGTTATAAAACAGCATCCCCTGATTAGGCCCAGGGAGAATGTCAATTTATTTTCCTGTGAACCAAGTGTGGCACACCTACTTTCTTTCCTAGTGATCCATCTGCGGGATAAAATAGGTCCTTAGAGTCTATCTTAAATACTGCATTGTTGACAAGTTCTCTTGACAAAAATTAGGCTAATGTCCCTTACCGACTGCATTAGCTATAGAACAAGGCTTTAAACTGAAGCTTTGGAAAGCACTATACCAACACTCTCTCCAAGGCATCTTCTTATTCCAGTTTTTATTATTCAAATTTATTCTTGCTATAGCATGGCAGTGTAGCTGGCAGACAGGTTTCTCCAATACATTCTGCTAGTCTCACAGCCAGGTGGTTTGGATCAGGCACCTTTCAGTGTTGACCAGGGGAAATGTTGTCCAGCTGTCTGCGGACCCTCTTGGCTCTGGGGGGATGCTCTAGGCTTGGGGAAATGTTGGTGCTGGGATGTTACTGCGGCTGCTGGTGTGAAAACATGAGATGAGCCAGCTGACATGCATTGAGTAGAGATGCAATTTGAGTCAATAAGCTGCATGCCTTGCCAGCAGTACAGTGTGTCCTGAAACGCTCCCGGTGATAGCTGGAGCTGGGAGCAGGGAGTTTGGTTTTCCTCTGTTGTACGTGTCTCATCTTTTCAGTTTCGGCCTTGATTGAGTTATAAACGGAGAAGCTGAGGACAGGAACAGGGATCGCTGAGACCTGGTCATGAAGACATCTTCTTGGGCTTCCCAGCCTTCTCCTTGAAAATAGTTTCCCTTTTTGCCCCTTTTTTCCTCCTGTTGCACAATCTTAGGCTTCAGCTCCTTGTTTCCAACCATGGATTAACCATGGCCAGCTTAGACCTCTTGGTTCTCTTACTGGTGTTGGTCCTGATGGTTTATCCCTCCCTAGAGAGCAGTTGTGTCCTTTCCATGCCTCCGTGTTGCCATGTTCTTTGGGGATGGTTTTCTCTGCCCTTACGTTCATCTGTGGTGGCCATCTCAACAGCCACTGGAGAGAGGAAGAGAGACTCTGCGAGTGACAGATGTGGAAGACAGCTGTGGTTGATGATGTTCTGGAGGTGCTAATCTCTGTCATAGTAAAGAAGCCAGTGGTGCCTGGCTCAAAAAAGTATTAGATGCCTAAAATTTGGCAGGACAAATATCATCCTTAGCTCCTTTTGTCAGGTTCTCAATTCTCCTCGTCATCCCCCTCGTCCTTCTCTGCCTACATTCTGCATTGATCTTCTCTGAACGTAGATAAGCCTTCAGCATCCCAGATGGGCTTTCTAGTATAACAAATACACCTGTGGGATGACAATTATTGAATAGGTTGCAAGTGACATTATGAAGTAGTGTAGGCTTGGGGATAAATAACTTAGTGAGTTGGAGAGGGATTAAAACTGGCTTTTGTAAATAAAGTTTCTCTTGGATGTTGAGTTGCCGACATGGTGAGACAAAGGTCACTGCAGTGTCCGTGCAGCCTGGCATGCCGTTTGATAGCTGAAATAATCAGAGTGTGGCTGGACAGCTTCAATCTCCACTTTCTTCTGCTGCCCAGACCTTTGTGGGATTAAACTCTAAACTGCTACAGTTCACAGAATCGAGCCCAATATCAGAAGAGAAAATAAATTAAGTGCTTTGTATTGAATCGCTAAGCACATGCATCATGCTGTAACCAAGGGTGTGTGGTAATGCATAAGAAATTACTGGCTCGAAGCTGGAGATAAGCATTTGCTTATGAAGTGAAAACATGTGTTTTTGCCAATTTTACAAAAGGGCAACCCTTTCTCTTCCTTCCGTGCTATTATTTTTTTCCTGGTGTATTTTCTGCTGTTGCAGTGCAAATGAGAGAGAAGCCTTTGCAGAGAGGGAGGTGGAAGGGCAGAAGCACTTGTTGCGAGGAGCTGGAGCTCTTTGCCATATGAAGCTTTTCTATATTGGCAGCAGCAGAAGATGCATCAACAGATGCCACAGCAGCGACTCCCATCAGAGAGGCACCATATGTCGTCTCCCAAGCCTTCCCGTCGCTCCTTCCCTAAGAGTCTTCCTCCCCAGGCACCTGGCTAGCATCCGCCTTTGTTTCCATTGCTTACTATATCAGAGCATCCCGGAAAGCGGCAGACAGCTTGCAGGAGGTACATGCTGTGCCCTGCACGTGACAGCCAGCACTCTCGTCCTCAGTGGTTACCTTGCCATGAGAGGGTCGAGGTTGGATGGGTTTTTAGGCAGGCAGCTAGCTCGGCTCTGTGTATGCCCCTGCATGAGGCTGGGCTACGTGCAGAATAATCTTTTTGGCCGCTGGCGATGGTAGGCGTGAGTTGAACGGACCTGCTCTGACTGTGTCAACCAGGATCCCTCGCCTGTCACCGCCAGGTTCGCCTGCTTCTCCCTTCCGCTCTCCCACTGCTGGAGCCGGAGGCGAAGCCAAGTGCAGGCAGCGGGTGGATTTGGCAAGAGGCATTGGGAGCCAGAGCCCGGTGCTCGCGGGGTACCGCCAGTTTGAATAACGGCTCGTGGCCCCTGGCACTTGCTGATCGATTGAGACAACGTAAATACTGGTGCTGTGGGAGAGCACTGGATCGGTTTAAATTGGCAGTTGTAAGTAGTTGTCCAGCCGAGTGTCCAAATCTAACTGATGCTTTTGCGTGTCTAACCAAGTATTACTTACTGGAAAGCCCCTTCCTTGCGATGCTTTGTTCTCCGCTAGCTGCGGATCAAATTGCAGAAGGAGGGATTTGATTCTGGCATCATTTTAAAAACGTTTTCATTATATCTGCCGAGGGAAACAAATTACAGAGAAGACCTCTCAGCACTAGGACAAAAGAGTGGCTCTAAAACCCTTTTCAGATAAACAAATGTTTGAGCTGTAGGCCTGATGGATGGTGCTTAAAGACATGATTATTACTGCAGCAAGCAAGCGGTTGGCATTAAAAATCATAGGATGCAAGAAAGTAAGTTCTCCCAAGGTTACCGTGGGCATGTGTTTCCCCGTAATCCTGGTTGTGAGGAGCCCTTAGCACTCTGAGTCCACATGGTGATGTGGCATTAGCCATGGGAAAACAGTAGCCCAGCAAGCACCAGTAAGTAGCTTCTCTCTTGCTAAATAAGAAACTGGAATGGGAACAGCCCTTTCTTTGCACCTTATTCGAGCAGGGTTCAAGTCCTGCGGAAAGTAGTGCTGCTTCTGTGAGACACATAAGGACCCCGGGCAAGAGCAGAGACAGTGGCACTTTGTGTTGGGATGTATCGGTGCAGTGAATTTGGGTTTTTCCTGGGGGTGGCTCTTCTGCCAGCAGCAGCGCTGGGCATTGAACTGGGAATGGATTCACCCTCAGTGAGCTTGAAAATATTTCAGATGTCTTGGCTCTGCTGCAGCGTGGAACAAAATCGGTATTGGAGAAGATGGTGTATTTAGACATCGCCATTTTGACAGGTTGAATTGCAAGGTATTTGTTAGCATAGCTTGGAGTATTATATAATTAAGATTAGGTATTAGGAAAAAATTCTTTACTGTGAAGGTGGTGAGGCACTGGAACAGGTTGCCCAGAGAAGCTGTGGATGCCCCATCCCTGGAAGTGTTCAAGGCCAGGTTGGATGGGGCTTTGAGCAACCTGGTCTAGTGGAAGGTGTCTCTGCCTGTGGCGGGGAGTTGGAACTAGGTGATCTTTAAGGTCCCTTGCAACCCAAACCATTCCATGATTCTATGATAAAAGATTTGTCAGATAAACTAACCAACTAAAGCATCTTATGTGAAACATCCTTGATTTTGTCGAGGTTTTTTTAACTGTTCATTCAGTCTCTCAACATTTCATCACATTCAGGCATTTCTGGAAGGCAGTGGTACAAGTTGCTGCTGAGAGCTAAATGCCTGTGACTTGGGGATCAGGCCCTTCCTGCTTAGTATTTGTCTGTGTGCTCTGGGAGGCAGAAGAAGACAGCAGTTTGAGTTGTTTGCTTGTGCTGTAAGGACAAAACTCCTCTCTCGTGATTTCCTCTGTAATCCCAGGAAGGGAAGGACATCTCCTTATCCTTGTCAGCCCTCTGCACAGCAGCAGAATCTTTGTCCATATCGAGGGGCAATGATAAGACAAAATAATGGTGATAAAACTAGCCTGACAGCAGCCGGACTTTTCATTTGCAGGCAGAGGCAGCGTGGCTGCCTTCAGCCTCGAGGCAGGCAACCCCTGGGAGAAGTGGCACAATGGGAATGGCCACGGTGGGTCACGGCCGGGGTTCATCCAGCATCCCATCCCCTACAGATGCTGCAAGCATATGCCTAAGGAACAGTTCATGAGCATGGCAAATGTGGTGATTATAAAAGAGTTTTCTCAATAATTAATTACAGTAGGTAATTAGAGCCCCTGCTCTCACTGATGGTGCGGACCTGAGAAATCCAGGAGCGCTGGGCAGTGACCAGGACGATGCTGTGCTCAACAGGCAGCTGTGGTTTCCCAGCAGAAGTACAGAACTAATGGAAGCAAGAGATGCACATGAAGTGGCTTTGTAAAGCATTTCATCCAGCATCGTAGGAGTTTCTACTTGAAATGTGGATGCAGATATCTGAGCTTCCTCACTGTCTGCACTGCAGGCGAGGTACAGTGGGAAAGGCCAGGGGATGCTGGGCGGCTTCTGGGGGGAGCTTCCAGGCCTGATGCTGTTAAACCTCTCTGCCAGCTATCTGGAAGAGGTGATATATAGCATATTAATGACCTTTTCCTGTTGCACTTAATTGGGAGGAGCAGTGAGTGCCAGAAAACAAACTAATACAAAAGGCTGTAGATGAGTGAAAAAGGGGCAGGAAGTAGCAAAATGAGATTCAGGCTCTGGGCTTCCTCTTCCCGTCAGTAATCCATCTCTTCTTGACCTGTGTCTTCTACACATCTTCCCTTCCTTTTGTATGTAAAAATGTTCTGTTTTGAAATAACAGGCAATCCAAGGAGTGGTATGACTCACCCTTATAGGGAAAAAAAAAAAAAGCAAGCCAGGCTTTGCTGCTTTCTTGCTCGACAGCACTAACGGGAGAGTCCGGAGTCAGAGCACGCACCGAGCCCCGTCAGACTAGGGCTGGTTCCTCTGTTTCCTCTGAGCCCAGCATTCAGCGTGAGAAACAGGCGGCATCTTCATGCAGCCAAAGCACCATGCTCATGTGAAATCCCATCCTCTCCCCAGGCAGAGCCCGTAGCAGGAGCAGGCAGCATGAGCAAGCAATGCCAGCGATACGGCAGAGGGGAGCTCTGCTGCTTCCTGGGATTTGTCTCCTTGTGTATTTTTTGTAATCATTACTTTATTAAAGGAGTAGGTACGGTGCCATCAGATAACTTTTTGCGGATGCTCTGTCAATCTTGCGCAGCTTTATTGTTTTTAATATCGCAGCACTGCGGGTTTGTTTTGCTGGGAACATTCACGTATTGATTCATGGATTCTTTTGTTGCCTGTATTAGAAAGAAAGTCCCTTTCCCCTCACTCCCCTGTGCCGAGAGAAACAAAAAGAAAGGTAGATATTATCTGACGCTTGCTCAGATACCAAGGTGATTCTGAGAACTGCAGAGCTAGTTACTGACTCATAACTGTGGTTTGTTTTCACACTGTTAATAGATTTTTTTTTTTTTTTTTTTTTTTTTTTGCAATGGCAACCAAGGACACCCAGTTGGGAACAAACCAGGGGATCTGCCTTCGTGAGCTGGATCACCCTTTTTTCTGCTTGCAGAAGCCTTCCCAGGGGGACATTTCTCTGCTGCAGGGAACAAAGTGATGCCAGAAGGTGTTTCTGGAGGGGGAGAGTCTCGTGTCCCTCCTGGGCTTCTCTTGCTGAGCAGGTTGATGGGTGGCAGCTTGCGGGCCCAAGGAGTGTATAGGGGATGGGGATGCCCCTGCCAGGAGCGTAGTGAGTTATTGCATGATCTCGGTATGAGATTTGCATGTCTATGTATGATGTAAAACTTACCTGGTTATTTTTAATGCCTGCCTGTTTCTGTGTAGTGAGTTGGGGCTCAGCCCTGTCCCCATGCAGAAAAGCAAAACCACTTGTGGCCAGCACTAAATGGAATAATGTGCTGGAAAGGAGCTGGGCAGGATAAGACCCTTCTCATTTAGTGAGAAAACACAGTTGATCATTTGCTTGGTCTAGAAAAAGAGAGAGAGGGTTACTTGGATATTACTACGTGATGCATATTCAGCACAGCAGCCCTCTGCTTTTAGTTATCCTGTATATAATGTGCCTGATTCTTGCCTTAGTTGTGAGCGTGGTGGAAGCGTGTTCTGTTTTCCATTTGTTTATTTATTTATCGTCTTGTTTTCAACCTCTGCAAAGCTTGATATAGGTATAGAGCTTCAGAAACGTACACATAACAGAATAACAGATAACTGTGATTTGGTTACAAGGCAATAATTTAAGTCGACAGGTTTAGCTGATAACATAAAACACAAGAGAGAAATAGCATCAGTTTATAAATGTCAGCAGAACCCCTGCGAGTGAGTTGCTGCCTTGAAGCTGACTCCGGTGCTGTTACTCCATCTAATATATTATAAGAAGAAATAAAAGTATGTCTGAAAAAATCTGGCTGACCAAGATTAAAGGAATAGGGCTATAAATTAAATTCTTCCTTGGCATCACTTTAAGCAACTTTCAGGACAGACAGAACATGTCCAAGTAAGATGAATGCTAATGCACTAGAAGGACCTCCAAAAGACCAGGTGTTTTTAGGCTGTGGATGCTCAGACCCATAGCAGCACCCAGGCATTGGGATGGTTTGTCCGGAGAGCAGTGTAAGTCAAAGCAGTTGTGCTCCAGCTCGTGTGGGAGAGCAAAGCCTGTCCTGATGTCTCTGCAGCTGATAAAGGGATTAAATTGAGAACGGGAATAACACTGTCCTAGCAGTGCATTGCCACAGGATCAGTGTCTCCTGCTTGGAAAATAAATGCTGTCACTTTGCTTTGACATTTATTCCCAATAAATACCTTGTCATTCGTGCAGTGGCAAGGGTTTTTTTTATCCTCTGGAAGTATTTTAGCTGTTGGACGCTATCTTTTTGGCTGCAAGGCGAAGAGCTGAGTGATTGAGGGGCAGGCGGGTGGCACGTCCCCATCGGGGACACTGAGTGGTATGCCTAAACCCCGTGGCTTTCTCTTAGATCCATCAACCCAAGTTGATGCAGTAACGTATATTCAAATCAGTTTAGTTGTGGTTTAAAAAATTCCAAGTATGGGATATTTTTTAAGTAGTAAAGAATACAAACCAGTTGTGGGGGAAGGAGTTTGCCAGCTTCCTCCTCCAGCAGCTATAGCCTTTTCTGCAGGTTTGCGGAGGGGTTTTCGCAGCTATTTCTACTCACTGGGTAGTTGATTTGAAGGTGGGAAATCAATTAGAATAGAAACTCTTCTCTCTGTTTATAAGGAGTGAGAGAGTAGGACAGGATGATATCTAGCGGCTGTAGGATTTGGAGATCTCTGGAAAGTGATACCATTCAGCTTCATTCAGTAACACATACATGCAATGCATGCCTGTTTGGATAGACGTCTTTTGTTTTTCTAAGGTGTCAAGGAGAAAAAAGGTCAGAAAATTGCTTAAATATAAACTTGTTTTTATATTTTTTAATTTAGTTTCATTTCCCAAATTCAACTTAATACAAACAATAAGTAAAAAATAATTTCCTCTAGGAAAAAAGCTATTAAGAATATGATTCTGTATTAACAGCATGTGAAGCTGCATAATTGCTTACATATGTATTGCTCCGGTGCGTGCTCCCAGTTGTTGAATAGTATCAAATTATAGGAATCAAAGAGAATCAACTATTTTTAAGGGAAGTGTCTAGAAACTACATATTGAAACATCATTAAAATTCAGGATTTCCAGCTTGCTCATTTAAATCAGCAATTTTAATCACATTATTCAAGTCAACCCACCCTCAAACACACTTTATGAATAATACTTCAAAATACCCCAAACTAAACAAGACTGAAGACCTCATCCTGTCTCAAACGTCTGGAATATTTTAAAGTGACTACGCCAGTCTTTTTGCTGAAAACAGAGACATCTTTCTTGGTTTATTTAATAAAGCAGTATGTTTGTCCTGCTGTGGCATGAACCTGTGCTGCTGTGTACAGTGGTGAGAAGAAATCCCTGTAACAACGAAAACTGCTTAAATACATCAAGGCTGAGATTTCTGCTCTGGGGTTTGGATGGTCTCAGTCAAATCTCGTTTAGGAAAGTGTGAAGAAGTAGAAGCAGGAAAGGTTTGTGTCTTTTCTGATGGCAATCTCCTTAATTTGGTTGTGCTGGGTTTGTGAGCTCATGCACGCCAGGGTTCGCGTTTTATTTACTGCTTGCTGAAAATAGAAACTGGGAGGACCGGTCACACAGGAGTCGCTCAGCCCTTCTGGAGGCTGGTCCATTGCTTTCCCTTTTGATGTTTCTTTTAAGCAAAGCCTATCAGCCTTGTTCCTCTCCCCTGGCAACCGAGTGAACTGATGTGGCCAGATGCACCGGGATCACAACAGCCAGAATATACTGTACTCTTCTAATGGGGACATTTATTTCTGCCTGTGTCTGACAATTCAGGAGTTGCTTCCGTGAGTGCTGTGGTTGTAAACTGGGCTGTCCCAGCGCTTGTGACTTGGCGAGGAAAGCCGCTGGCTTTGGGAAGGGAAGGACCCTGCTCGCCCCTCGCTTTCTCCCCTAAGTGGTGTTCGTGCCCGTGGAGGAGGAAGACATCCTCATGTATCTGTATGTTCGGCACGCAATGCCAGTGGGAAGATGCTCCTCTATCTAGACATATAGATGAAAGCTCCCACGTATCACAAGTAAAGGAGCAGGAGGAGGTTTTTGTCCGTTGGTGGAAAGTGTGCCAAGTGTGGAGGAGGTACCTCTAGCCTGTCCTTGCATAGTTTAAGATGGGAAGATAATCGTGTCTATCCCCTTGCTTATCCAACCAATGCAACTTCCTATGGACAGGATATGGTAGAAAGAAAGAAGACCTATCAGAAATGCACCCTGTTCTAATAGAAAATCCTCCAAAATGGATTTTTGGTTTTTCTAAATGCATTTATACCTGCTGGATGGCTTTAGGCTTTGAAATGTTTTTGTCTGAATTGTGACAAACATCCCAGTCTTACGTAGGAAGTACCAGGTCCTTTGATCAGTGAAATGTCTCTTTGGTCTTGAACAGGGAGGGATCAATCCAGTTGTTCCCGAGACTAGAGAATTTTGTCTTTGAGAGCACGTATTTATTGTACAAATTAATTATCCTTGTCTTCGCTTCCCTTTGGTAGGAGATGCTACCTGTCTCCTGCATGCTGTGTTATTTTATCCTAGGCATCTTCTTAGGTAAAAAGAAACAGATAAAGAGAGAGAGGAGCATGAGCAGCTGTGTGTCTGTTTGTCCGTCTGTGTGCAGCTAAGACCTCTCTATTCATTCAGCTGTGACCCCGCTCTCCTAAGCAGACAGATTTCTTGCATTAAAAGAAGATGAAGCAACATCAAGAAGCACCCAAATATTGCCATCCCTCCATCCCAGTGTGACGGCTGCCTGTTGTGACGTGTTCGTGGTGAATTGTGACCAAGAAAAAACAGTCTGAATTTCTCCTCTTTTCTGCATTTAAAACCAACGCTTAATGTATTCCTTGTGTTTTTGTTGGTGGATAGTAGTGATCATATATTCCTTTTAATACAATATTTCCAAACCAACACAGCCTCGCCTCGGTACACTTGATATTCAGCGTACCTGGCTGTACTCTGCGGTATGCTTTGATTTCACTTTGGCAGCTGTATTTTATACTCTACCCCAATCAGCAACCTATTCCCCTTTCTCCAAATAGTCTCCAAATCCGCTCCTGATGTAGAGTTTTAGTGCTCTCTTAAGAACTGGCCCAGGAGGGAGGAGGGAGCCGGTGGTCTGCTGGGCTTGGGGTCGCTCCTCCCCTGCGGCATGGAGCCAGCCCAGCTCCACGGGGACGCGTTCAGTGGGTCAGGGTGGCATCTGTGCGAGGTTGAATGGGCACTTGGGTCAAAGGGGCACTGCTGGACGGGAGAGTGGTTGGCGGTGGATAGCCCGCTCCTGTTCACTGTGCAGGGCCAGGCTCTCTTGGGTAGGAGTGCATGCCTTCAGCTCGTCCTTCATGCGCAAAGGTGAAATAATGCACATGCCCTAAAATAATCTGACCTTTGTTTGTAGGTCAAGCTGTTCCTGCAGGGTCACACGTACGATTAAATCTGCAGACGGGAGACAGGGAAGCCAAGCTCCCAGATAGCGAAAATGGAAGGAGTGACACGAGAGAAGAGAGAAGAAGAAAAAGGTACAGTGATGCAAAGCATCAGGAGTGGGTGGGCTGCGGGTTTCATGTCTTTTATTAGGGGCCGGGTTCCCTGATGCACTCAATTGCTGTCTCTTCCTGAGACTTAATTGCTGGTTTAAGAGTTCAGCAGTGCTGAGAACTAAGCCCCATCCTTTGTGATCCCTTCGGGGTGGCAGTAGAAGTGCCCTGAGTGTATATTCAAAGACACCTTCATGGCTTCTCATGCCACGATGCTGAAACTAAATTTGCAATGTGGCTTCTTCGAACGACATTTATTCCTTTGTAATGTCTGCAGCAATTGGTCTGAAACTACTTTCTGAGCTTGAACCATCAGAGCAGTTGTGGGGGGCTTGCTTTGTGTTGACCTGAGCCAGATAACATTGTTTTCAGCTGGGTGCAGTCAGTAGGATTGCAGCATTCATTTACACATCAGTTACTACTGACATTCTCCTTAGATCACAGCCTTCCCTGCACCTACATTTTTTAATTTGTTTTAAAAGTTTCACTGGCACTGACTTTCCCCTTGGCACCCTCCTAACAAAGACAGGTTTAGTTACTATGGGGAACTTTCTTTCCTAAAGCGTGTGGGATTTACCACTGCTTCCCTCGCTTCCCTAGTTACTCCTGTTCGGAGCATGGAGAAGCTCTTTAGTTTCATGATGGATGAGCCAGCTCAAAGGCTGGCTTTCTTTTTTTCTGTGCAAGAGTGTTTAATGCCCAGCTAAGTTCCCTGAACCAATGAGATCAACGTAAAGAGCAACACAACATGGTTTTAAGCATTTCTGTGTAATTTCTGCTTGGATTTACCCTTGCCCTAACTGTGTGTGTGATGATCATCAGCACTTCAGCTGTAGATCTCCCTGTTAAAGCTTGCAAGTCCTTACCAATGATCTAGTGGCACAACGGTGCTTTTTTGTTTTTCCTCTGAAACATTTCCTGCTTTTCTATATTGCTACGTGAAATTCAGAGGCATAAATTAAGCAGCTCTTTCTGTTGTGTTAGGATTTGAGATTTTGAGTTGGCATGCAGATTACAGAGCCTTTTTTGTCAGGGTAAAGTGTCTGCAAACCACACACAAAAGGTAGCACTCGGACTAATCTTTTCTTGAGTGTGGAGTTTTTCTGTGTGTTTTAAGTGAGAAGCATGGAAATCCAGCACTCTTAACTCCTTTTCTCCTAAGGTTATCCATTGCTAGTATATCACAATGAAAACATTACAGGTACAATTGTTCACTCATAAAATGTTTTGTTTCGTTTCCTCTGCAAGGCTCGGCAAGGTGGATGTTGACTCAAATTCATTCACGGCCCAGGAGCTGAAAAAAGCGTTGGCTAAAATGAAGGAGAATGAAAAGGCAGAAAGAAAGGTAAGGGGAGTTCCTTGTTTCTAAAGCAATGCACACTATACGGGTGCGAACACCCTGCATTGCATGTGTCGTGGTTTAACCCCAGCCAGCAACTAAACACCACGCAGCCGCTCACTCACTCCCCCCCACTCAGTGGGATGGGGGAGAAAATCGGGAAAAGAAGCAAAACCCGTGGGTTGAGATAAGAACGGTTTAATAGAACAGAAAAGAAGAAACTAATAATGATAATGATAACACTAATAAAATGACAACAGCAATAATGAAAGGATTGGAATGTACAAATGATGCACAGTGCAATTGCTCACCACCCGCCGACCGACACCCAGCCAGTCCCCGAGCGGTGAATCCCTGCCCCCCTCCACTTCCCCGTTCCTAAACTGGATGGGACGTCACATGGTATGGAATACACCGTTGGCCAGTTTGGGTCAGGTGCCCTGGCTGTGTCCTGTGCCAACTTCTTGTGCCCCTCCAGCTTTCTCACTGGCTGGGCATGAGAAGCTGAAAAATCCTTGACATTAGTCTAAACACTACTGAGCAACAACTGAAAACATCAGTGTTATCAACATTCTTCACATACTGAACTCAAAACATAGCACTGTACCAGCTACTAGGAAGACAGTTAACTCTATCCCAGCTGAAACCAGGACAGTATCCACCCCTTATTCTATACCATTGACGTCATGCACAGTTCCCATACCTTTAGTTACATCCTGATCAATCATCACCTTTCTATTCCTTTAAGACATATGAGCAATGATATATATATATGTATACACACACAGAGATATCATTCCTTTAGTTCATGGGTCATGTTCATAAAATGTTCATTGAGTTCATTTAGTTTCCGACTCTGGGCTCCATCTGTCATACCAGTCTTTTCTGGGCAGGAGGGATGGTGCAAAGTCCTCTCAGTCGGTAGAGCAGAATTGGGCTTCAGTGCAGTGTGACAAGCAGGTGACATTTGGCGCAGCAGGAGGATGGTGTGTATCATTGGATTGTTGCATGCTGGAGTCAGTTCTGGTTCCATCACTACTGCGCTTTGCTCAGTTTTATCACAGTTCTTTTCTTGCTTGATCTAAGTGATTCTTACTATAGTACTATGGATATAGCACATAATTATAGTAAGGATAATATACAGTAACAGGGTTATATAGCAACTAATATACAGTTTAATTCTGGCTGTTCTCACCTAAAATTAAATCCCCTTGAGGCACACATCGGACTTCCCCATCTTTTCGCATCACCCACCAAGTGCACCCAGGCCCTTGAGCAAAAGCAATCCCACGAATGGGTTTACCTTTGCCTGAGGCAGGAGTAACCCAGACTGTCTTCCCTAACATATTTTTTATGTGCACTACAGGGACTTTATCCCCTTCTACAGTATGTAAAAATTCTGACTGGGCAGGGCCACCCCGATTGGCAGATCCTCTGGTGTTGACTAACCAGGTGGCTTTTGCTAAATGTGTATCCCAATGTTTGAAAGTTCCACCCCCCATTGCTCTCAATGTAGTCTTTAACAGTCCATTGTATCGCTCAATTTTCCCAGAGGCTGGTGCATGATAGGGGATATGATACACCCACTCAATGCCATGCTCTTTGGCCCAGGTGTCTATGAGGTTGTTTCGGAAATGAGTCCCGTTGTCTGACTCAATTCGTTCTGTGGTGCCATGTCGCCACAAGACTTGCTTTTCTAGGCCCAGGATAGTGTTCCGGGCGGTGGCATGGGGCACAGAATATGTTTCCAGCCACCCAGTGGTTGCTTCCACCATTGTGAGCACATAGTGCTTGCCTTGGCGAGTTTGTGGGAGTGTGATATAGTCAATCTGCCAGGCTTCTCCATATTTATATTTCAGCCATCGCCCTCCATACCACAGGGGCTTTAACCGCTTGGCTTGCTTAATTGCAGCACATGTTTCACATTCATGGATAACCTGTGCAATAGTGTCCATGGTCAAGTCCACCCCTCGGTCACGAGCCCATCTATATGTTGCATCTCTTCCCTGATGGCCTGAAGCATCATGGGCCCACCGAGCCATAAATAGCTCACCCTTATGTTGCCAGTCCAGGTCCACCTGAGCCACTTCAATCTTGGCAGCCTGATCCACCTGTTGGTTGTTTTGATGTTCTTCAGTGGCCCGACTCTTGGGTATGTGAGCATCTACATGACGTACTTTTACAACCAGATTCTCTAGCCGGGATGCAATATCTTGCCACAGTGCGGCAGCCCAGATGGGTTTACCTCTGCGCTGCCAGTTGCTCTGCTTCCATTGCTGTAGCCACCCCCACAGGGCATTTGCCACCATCCATGAGTCAGTATAGAGATAGAGCACATTTTTAACATCTTGTCCTGTCCGGACTGGTCCAAGGGCTACTGCGTGAACAATCTCCCTCTTAATTTGTTCAAAGGCTTGTTGTTGCTCAGGGCCCCATTGAAAATCATTCTTCTTTCGGGTCACTTGATAGAGAGGGCTTACAATCAGACTGTAATTTGGAATATGCATTCTCCAAAAGCCCACGACACCTAAGAAGGCCTGTGTTTCCTTTTTATTAGTTGGTGGAGACATAGCTGCTATTTTGTTAATCACATCCATTGGGATCTGACGACGCCCATCTTGCCATTTTATTCCTAAAAACTGGATCTCCCGTGCAGGTCCCTTGACCTTACTTTCTTTTATGGCAAAACCGGCTTTCAGAAGGATTTGGATTATCTTCTTCCCTTTCTCAAAGACTTCTTCTGCCGTGTTGCCCCATACGATGATGTCATCAATGTATTGCAGATGTTCCGGAGCTTCACCTTTTTCCAGTGCAGTCTGGATTAGTCCATGGCAAATAGTGGGGCTGTGTTTCCACCCCTGGGGCAATCGATTCCAAGTGTACTGGACACCCCTCCAAGTAAAGGCAAATTGTGGACGACACTCTGCTGCCAGAGGGATTGAGAAAAACGCATTAGCAATGTCAATTGTAGCATACCACTTGGCTGCCTTTGACTCTAGTTCGTATTGAAGTTCTAGCATATCTGGAACGGCAGCACTCAGCGGTGGCGTAACTTCATTCAGGCCGCGATAGTCAACTGTTAGTCTCCACTCCCCATTAGACTTTCGCACGGGCCATATGGGACTATTAAAAGGTGAGCGAGTTTTGCTGATCACTCCTTGGCTCTCCAGCTGGCGAATCAACTTGTGGATGGGAATCAGAGAGTCTCGGTTGGTGCGATATTGCCGCCGGTGCACCGTCGTGGTAGCAATTGGTACTTGTTGTTCTTCAACCCTCAGCAACCCCACAATCGAAGGGTCTTGAGAGAGACCAGGCAGGGTAGACAGCTGTTCCGTGCCCTCCGTCTCCAAGGCAGCTATACCAAAAGCCCATCGATACCCCTTTGGGTCCTTAAAATACCCTCTCCTGAGATAGTCTATGCCAAGGATGCACGGAGCCTCTGGACCAGTCACAATGGGGTGTTTCTGCCATTCATTCCCAGTTAGGCTTACTTCAGCTTCCAATACAGTTAACTCTTGGGATCCCCCTGTCACACCAGAAATAGAAATGGGTTCTGCCCCTTCATAACTTGATGGCATTAAAGTACACTGTGCGCCGGTGTCTACTAGAGCCTTATACTCCTGTGGGTCTAACGTGCCAGGCCATCGAATCCACACAGTCCAATAGACCCGGTTATCCCTTTCCTCCACCTGGCTGGAGGCAGGGCCCCTCTAATTCTGGTCAGAGTATCCAGTATTCACTTCTCGTAAAATTGGCTCAGAAGTCCCTTCAAGAGGATCAGAAATAACATCAGCCCTTCTACTCTGTTTGGAAACCGGAGCGGCATTTTTCCTGGTAGAATCCCCTTTTGTGGTGTTTTTTCCTCGCAGCTCACGTACCCGTGCATTTAGGACCGAGGTAGGTTTTCCATCCCATTTCCTCATGTCCTCTCCATGATCACATAAGTAAAACCACAGGGCACCTCGCGGTGTGTACCTTCTATATTCTCTCTCTTGGGCAGAGGAGCGCTCACTCCTAATAGCTGAGACATTGGTCCTTACAGGTGGGCAACAGGACATCTCCTCTTTGAATTGCTGGAAATCCTCGGACAGCTTCTCCACAGCCGAAATGCAGGCTTGTAGGGAGGAGGAGAGATTTTCTTCGTATTGACGGAGTTGGCGAGCCACTTCATCCACTGTCGGTGCCTCTTCATCTTTCCAGGTCATTATTGCCAGTGAGTTGGCATAGGACGATGGTGCGCTCCGTACAAACTTCCGCCACATGGGTCGTGTGCATTGGACTTCGTCTGGATCTTTGGGTAATTGTGGGTTGTCCGGATCATGATGAATTGTCTCTAGCACAGCTAATTCCCTCAGATATTGGATACCTTTTTCCATGGTTGTCCACTTGCTTGATTGACATATAACATCTTCCTTAAAGGGGTACCTTTCCTTCACACTTGACAGGAGTCGCCTCCAGAGGCTAATGGCTTGTGTCCCTCTTCCAATTGCCTTGTCAATGCCACCTTCCCTGGCAAGCGATCCCAGCTGCTTGGCTTCCCTACCTTCTAATTCCAAGCTATTAGCCCCATTGTCCCATCTGGGTCGCCAAAAAGGACTGTCGTGGTTTAACCCCAGCCAGCAACTAAACACCACGCAGCCGCTCACTCACTCCCCCCCACTCAGTGGGATGGGGGAGAAAATCGGGAAAAGAAGCAAAACCCGTGGGTTGAGATAAGAACGGTTTAATAGAACAGAAAAGAAGAAACTAATAATGATAATGATAACACTAATAAAATGACAACAGCAATAATGAAAGGATTGGAATGTACAAATGATGCACAGTGCAATTGCTCACCACCCGCCGACCGTCACCCAGCCAGTCCCCGAGCGGTGAATCCCTGCCCCCCTCCACTTCCCCGTTCCTAAACTGGATGGGACGTCACATGGTATGGAATACACCGTTGGCCAGTTTGGGTCAGGTGCCCTGGCTGTGTCCTGTGCCAACTTCTTGTGCCCCTCCAGCTTTCTCACTGGCTGGGCATGAGAAGCTGAAAAATCCTTGACATTAGTCTAAACACTACTGAGCAACAACTGAAAACATCAGTGTTATCAACATTCTTCACATACTGAACTCAAAACATAGCACTGTACCAGCTACTAGGAAGACAGTTAACTCTATCCCAGCTGAAACCAGGACAGTATGTCTCAGAAATATGATGGTTAAAGTAATTGCTTGGGAAAATATTGTGCAGACTAATCTTCTGGTGAATATGGACCTAAAATACCTTTGCTAGCCTGTTAGTAATATAGTTCCCTGGGAAACTCTCACCTCTTTTTGTACTAATCCTGGGTTTGCTGTAAAAATTGAGAACTCTTGTTCAGGTCTGTTTTATTCATTTCAAACTTAAAGGCCTTGTGTTGCAAGCTGCTTATAAGTACTTAAGTATATCTGCACAGTTCAGGGTGTTTCTCGGTAATAATTATCCCATGGGCTGTCGGGGGAGAGGGGCTGCAGCGGTGGAGTGGTCTGGGATCAGCAGTTTAACGACAGATCAGCCATCAGATGCTGCTGCTTTCTGGTCTTTACTCAAGTGAGTGGGATCTCAACTAGCAAACCAGACACACAGTGTCCACATAACCATCCTCATGAGCCATTCAGACACCGAATTTCTTACTGCTATTCTTGGTATACCAAAGCTAAAGTGAGGCTATGGGATCTTTCCTGAGCCCAAAGCAGGTATGGTCAGTGAGCTCTCTGATGTGATGCTGCTCCCCTAAGTTTTCTGATGCCAATGTGATTAGACCTGAAGTAATAATGCAAAAAAGTAACTTGCAAACGCTTGTGTGCGCGCACGGGCCGATTTCCTTTCCATTGTTATTTTTATCCATTGTTTTGATTTATTTGTTCAACTGCTGCTTGGTTCACAAAAATGTCTCCAGACCCCCAAAGTGGACTGGATTGCAGCACGATGGTGTTTGTAAAGGAAGTTATTTTGCTGTTCACTGTCCTCCTAAGTGTGAGTAAGTACAAGAAGTGATGTGTAGCTGAGGCACTTCTTTTCTGGATTCAGTGATGGTGACAAGCCACTGGACATAACATCCCCTGCCACTGGCACAGCTGGATCCAGAAGTGCTCTTGTGGTTTAAGTTTCCAATCTCATGCCTTGGGTAGTAAAAACCAAGTGGCTGTGGTGAAGCATAGGCTGAAATTTCCTTATATAAGCTGTAAGTTTCCCATTTAGTTGTAAATAGTCCACAACCAAAGTAAAATTGAATATAAGTGCTGCTTTCAGCCCTCTCCAGGCGTGGAGCTGGTCCCCAGTCACTGGCATGACACTGGTGCGATGATATGTCACTCATCAGGTGGACCACAGCCTTTTTTTTCCTCTTCCACTCATCAGTATTTCCTTAGGCCCTAGCTCCTCCTGCTGCCTTGACATTGTCTCAGTCAAAGGAAAACTAAGGTAGGAGTCAAGTCTCTAAAGTCTTGGAGACGCATAAAGTCTTTTTTTCCCCTATCTGGCACCAGGGCATTATTTCGTTTTCTGTAAGATTATTTGTGTAGCAGCCAGCGTTACTGGTAGCAGGACTTCTTGAAATGAGTGTCATTTAAATGCAAAAATTAGTGACACTCTATTGTGTGAAAATAAACCATATTTTAAAAAACCCTGTTAGAATAGCTATTGTCCCAGCAACTGGGCTAAAACCAGCTACATCTAATGGACCTAAAGTACTCCATTTAAAATCACTCCTGCAGGGAGCAAATTCATCCTCGAAGTAACTGTGTCAAAGTAAACTGAGTTACGCCAAGCGTGTTCCCATCTACGCTCTTGCAAAAGCAGTTCTGTGTGGTTGGGATGAGGATGGCGTTCTGCGTTACCGCATGGTATCTATAGTAATTAGGCAGTCATTAGCACCGGTTGTACGGCTGCCGTTAGGTTGACAGTGCTTTCACTTCCATCGATCTTTTTTTTTTCCTCCAACGGCTCGAGACCTTGGCTTCTGTTCACACGCAGGGGATTGGGGCAGTGCTTGCTGGGGGGAGCACTGCACGTGTAAACCCTCTAGTTGGGGGTCACTCCTGTATAAAAATGTGGTTTGGGATTTGTGTTCATGACAAATCCCTTTTAAAAGGGGCTTTCTTGCTTTCTCCTGCTTTTGGGGCAGCCCATCTTCAGTACAGCCGCCGTCCCCTGCAGCAGCAGGCTCTGTCCCTGCCTGTCCCAGTGCCACCAGTGCTGATGCTGGAGAATGGGTCCCTGCTGGCTCTGGGGCTTTCTCAGATCTCTGGCAGAACCTTTTCCTTCTCACCACATGCTTTTCTGCAGCTCTTGGTTCATTGCAGCCCTTGGGGTGCTGTTTGTATGAGGAAGACCGGCTGTGCTGTGGGATGAGCTATCTCCTGGCCAAGCTCCATGGCACAGCACTTCAGCTGCCCCCATCTTATAGCTGGTCCTTCCGCTTTGCTTTCTGACAGCTTCTGTCCCCGACAGTGAGTGCATACATTTCCCCGAGAGATAAAGCCATCCTGAAACATGTTAAGTGATTGGGATGACGAAAGCATCTTCCTACGTGTCCAAGGAGATCTCCTTGATGTCACTGGCCTGGAGTCACTGGGCAGTTCAGGCTGGACGGGATCTCAGGAGGTCTCCGGCCCCATCTCCAGCTCCAAGCAGGGTCAGCTGTGAGATTTGGGGAGGTTGCTCAGGGCTTTTTGCAGTCAGGCCTTGAGAACTTCCACTTGCAGGCAAATGGAGGACAGCAGTGCTACCTGCCTCTGGGCTTGATGGTGTTTTGGAAGGCACATAGGATGTAGAAATGGTGTACAAAGCCCTAGGTCCAAGCTCAGCTCCTTGGGGAGTGCTTACGGGCACCCAAGGTGGGTATCTTACAGATAACGGGTTCCTGGGCTTCTCAGAAGGACCCTCCAATGCTGCCCCTGCATCTCTGATGCACAGTGGTAAATCCGTTTGCATAGACAGCTAGGGTTCCCCTTGTAAATCTGGGGCTGGGGTTTCTTTCTATGTCTTTCTTGGCTCTCTATCACCTGCCTTCATATCTGATTTCTTCCTTCTGCTTTCAAGGCCCACGAGGAAGAGGTGAGGAAGAAGTTTCGGCCCATAGAGCAGCTGAAGGAGGAGTTTGAAAAGCTGAACATGAAGATGGAAACAGACTATGAAATTATGGTTAAATTAATCAGCAAATTCAACAGCTCTGCCTCCACGCTGGATGAAAAAGTAGCGGCGCTTTATGATCTTGAATATTATGTTCACCAGGTAACAAAAATGCATTAGTAACTACTGTGTAAAATCCAGGGGATACGGTGTCATAAACGTGGTTTTATTTTTCTTATCGGTATCAGGTAATACAAATTGCTTAATTATCATAATCCTGGGACAATAACAGACAGCAGAGGGCTACTGCAGGCTTATTTTATATCCAAGTTTGAATAAATCATTGCTTGTGCCAGTAGCGAGCAGTTTCCTGGGGGTTAGCGTTGCCTGGTTTGTTGTCTGTTCTCAGGCTTTTTTTCTTGCCCTCTCTTTTTCTTCTTTTATATGCTTAATGTTACAAAATGGGGTTTTATCTGCCATTTTTTGGTAAGTAGAGTGGTGGTTGCTAAGAAAATAATTATTTTCTCGTTCCTTCCATGGAAAGCCTCTGTGGTTGCAGGTAGGTGCCCTTACATCAATTTGCAGAGAATGTCTTTGTACTGGGGAAGACAACAGCCACCCAAAACCCTGTATTTTGTCTTGGCATGAGTAAGAAATGGCATGTAGAGCCTCTCTCACAGCTGTGCTGGTGGTGACAATGACTGAAGGCTCAGGTGAATGGCAAGTTGCTGAGCATCAGCTGAGCCGTGCTCATCAGCTCTGTGTGAGGTTGAATATCTTTCCTGAAATCTCGCTTCCTCAGGTTTATGCTCACACGTTTTCCCCCCTCCCTCTGATCTCTCTTGCTTTGCTTTCAGCTCGCACATTTTTACCTCCTGTTGGTTGCAGGCTGCAGGGACACTGCTCTCCTCCTTTGTGCTTAGTGCCTTCCCATGCTGCAGCCGCTTCGGTGGGTGTCTGGGCATCGAGGCTGTGTTTTGCCTCATGGGAAAGGACTGGGCTTCTCCCTCCCCAGTGACTGGGAGAGTCTGGAGTGGACTGGGAGAGTTTCCAGTGTCGCTCTCAGTGACTATCATTTCAGAGGGTGAATGGGACAACTCTTGGGAGATGCCAGTGCAAGACCTTTCACTGGAATGGCACTTAAAACCAAACGTGGTATTTTGGAGGAAGGTAGCTGAAGGAATGTGCTGCTGAGAGAGGGAGTCCATGTACCATCTAATAGAAGTGTTATTTCCAGGGCTCTTTGTCTTGAATTTCCACACTAAATCTCTGTCATACACATGCAGAGGCTTCCTTGCTGTTTGTTCTCAATGCTTTTGTTTCACTGACGGCATTTGTCTGACTCAGAGAATAAGTGTGAACAATGGGTGCCCAAAGAGCTTCATATTTATACTCAGGGCTAATTCTGTCTGGTTACAGGTGCCAGAGTATCAGGCCAGCATGCTAAAAAGTAACCCCCAAACACCCTGGGATGCTTTGGATTCCAGCATAACGGTCTGGACTATTCCAGCATAAAATCCCACCTGCTTGCAGCATGGGATAGGGCAAACAATTTCAAAAAGGCAAGAGGAGCAGGGAAGCAGTCCCCGCTCCCTGTGCAGGGACTGGAGCATCAAAGGGAACCACATCCAGCATCAAAGGGGTCAGAAAGAGGGAAATGGCAGGGAGGCTGGCAGGGAGCACAGAGGACTCCTTTGTGCATCGATCACAACGTTGCTTTGTGCCCGCACTGTCGGGGCAGATGGCTGGGCAGCACCTTCTCATCAGGCAGGAAGCTGATAAGAAATATGACTTGTCTCTAAGCCAGCATGGCTTTTCCTCCTCTTTCTTCTTCCAGCCAGTTGAACGCGTCCAGAGCATTATCTCTGCTTGGTACTGACTTTAGCAGCACTGGCTTAATGTAATTACTGAATAGCAGCCAAATACGCTTGTGCCGCATAACCCTGGAAGGGCTGAACTTGTCAGGAGTCCTCCGTGGTGAGCCACAGCTGTGCCGCTGGAGGACAGGGATCCTTGCAGGTGTGGGTGGCCCAGGGCAGCGTGCACCCATGTGTGGGACCGGTGACGGCTCTGCTACTCCCTCTTCCCCCAGACTCCATCTGAATGGTAACGTGCCATGGCTTTTGATAATCGTTCAGCTTCCAGGCATCCTGCTGCTGCCTCCGGGTCACCAAATGCTCTGTCGAATGGAAAATGCCATGCCCTGTAGGGTTTGCAAGCAAAGGATGCTCTCCGCTCTGTGGCATGGTCATGAGCATCCTGGAGCGCCGGGATGTGAAGCAGCACGTGCCTCCGAACTTGCTGCGAGGGAGCGGAAGGGAAGCCATGGCCGGTGCTGAGCCGGGGGAGAGATGCTCTCTCCTGCTCTTGAAGAGTCAGCCCAAGGGCTCTGTGTTTGCTCAGCTTTTTGTTGCCAGCTCTGGTTTGCTTCTCATCAGTCAGGATTCAACTTGGCATGTTTGGGAGCCCATCTTGGAGAAAGAGCAGGAAGGTTTGGCTTGCTAGGTTATCTGTAATGCATAGAAACCAAATGCAAATGTGAAGAGGCCAGAGCATAACTCATAAACAGAATTCACGGTGCTTGCACAGCAGTGTGCGGAGCCAAGACCCGTTCTCATGCGTTGCAGGCTCTTTCTCTCAATTATTTACTCTCCTTATCTTTCTCTCTCCCCTCCTCTGACATGCTACACCATTTCTCACTGCTAATTTCCACTCCGTTGCGTACGGTTGACATGCTGCTTTTCCTTGCTCTCGTTTTCTAACATTTTCTCTTCTTGCCTTCCCTCCCTGTTTTCTTTCTCCTTCGATTCAAAGCCGCTCCCTGAATAACTGCTGTCATATTTGCTCTTCTCCCATCCCTCTCCTCGCCCACCTTGCCTGTGTACTTTACTCAAGAGCTCTTTTGATCTTTGGCTTTCTTCTGTGCCGATTTCAGTGGACTGAAACAAGGCACGAGCTGCTGCCTCGCAGCATCCTCCACTCCCCAGAGAGGTTAATACCTTCAAGTTGTTGAGTTTGGGGGTTTTGTTGGTTTTGAAACAGTGAGTGAGAGAAGGAGCTCTCACAACAGACTCCAGTTAAAAAAAATAAATACTTGTTCAAAATAAGCTTTACAGCACACTCTGTATTCTGTGGTTGAGGTGTCTCGCTAGTGCTGGCCTGAAGGACTCCGGTGCTGATGAGGTTACAATGACGGTTGGTTTTACCATGACTGATGCTGGATGCAAACTCCTGCCTGTCTATGCATTCCCTCTTGAGCAGAAGTCAATGTCCAATTCCAGCATTAAAACAGCCTCAGAGTTTTTACAGAGGCTGAGCAATAAAAGGACCCACTGGTAGCTGAAATTGGGTTGCTGCATAGATTTCTTTGTAGACAAAGATGGGCCTGCAGAAAAGTAAGAGGTCTGGCAGGTCCAGTTTATGGGGACAGTGAAAAGAATAGGATCTGAAAGGATACAAAAGCTGCTGCAAATCCTGAATCAGCCCCAGCAGACCTGCAGAGATCGGCTTTCTGTCACCGGCTTTGCAGAGGGACAGCAAGCAGTGGGTATTGTCCCGCTGGGGAGAAGAGACAAGCTGTATGTAGCTCCCCAGGTCCTACTTTGGTAAAGACATACCCGTAGGACATAAAGCTAAATATTTTCTTCATTCTCCTGGGTACCTAAAATATCTGACTTATGGCCAATTTTGGTGGAGGTACACAGTTGAGATAAAAATAACACTGAGCATGAAGTCACTGTCAACTAAAAGAGCATTCAGGCTGGAGCACGGTGCCTGAGCCTGACATACCCTGCACGCCTTGCGGTGTTTGTCCTGTCCCACCCCATTGGTGGGGTCTGCTTGCTAAAGCTGGGGAGGTTGGTTTGCCTGGCTGATAACTTGTTTTTATGTTCTATTTCCATCTGCCAACAGATACTGTTGTCTCCCTGTCTTTCAGGGAGGAGAAATGTTGAAATTCTAAAACTGAATTTTTTGCACACGCAGTTCTGAGAGTTCATCAGATTCCCTTTTAAACTGCAAAAAAAATCCTTGAAAACCAAAATGCATTAATTTGACTTTGGACCAAATTTTGTACTTGAAGCACTTTGCACTGTTTCTCTAAATTTTGTTTGCGAGCCACTCGGAGCCCTTTTCTAATCTCCTCTCCAAGAACAGATGCCCACTGTGATTTGTGCCTGGTTAGCCCCAAGTCTGGTTAAAGTCAAAGATGGATGAATCCCTACTAATGTTTAAACTTTTCCCTACTGGCAGTTAGTCCAATATTGTCAGCTTTAGAAAAATCATTGCTCAGGCTGCCCCAAGGGGAAGCTCCTGTCTGACCCTTCCAAGCAGGGACTGGCTTTTTTTTTTTCATGTCTGCATGAAATTGTTGACGGTACTCATGAAGAACACCCAGACCTCCCCGTGCGCCTCGCTGCGAGTAAAGGTGATGCTGCCCACGTACCTGCTGCTGACAGGTTCTTAAACGTTCCTAACTCCTGGTGCTACAATTAGAGCATCAATTAATTAATTGCATTTGCAGAACATACAATTCCCTGGGTTTCCAGTAAAGGCCTGCTTAGGTGAGAGAGCAAAGAACTGGGTTTTTTGACATCATTGGATTTACCGAATTTTTAACATCACCTGAATTACTGAAATACGTGTGAAGAATAGTTTTGATAGCTAATCAAAGTATTTGAGTTTTCAGTGATGCCTTCTGCATGTAGTAATAGCCACCTGTCAGTAGACTGTGCTTCTGCAACCAGGACATCCACTGCTCGCAGACAGTATTGTACAAAATTCCAGCCACAGTCATTCCCTCTTAATTTTTAATTGCTTTTAAAATTCAGTGCTGGTTAGACTGAGAGGGAGGAGGTGCTGTGCTTTCTGAAGCAAGGTGTTCTTGAAGAGCTGTTGAGTGGAATCTGGCTGGGGGTTTTGTACTGATGGGGACCTGCTTTCTCCCAGGTGGACAATGCTAAGGACTTCCTCTCCATGGGTGGACTCCAGCTTGTGATCGATGGGCTGAACAGCACCGAGGCCACACTGAAGGAGCATGCTGCCTTCGTCCTGGGAGCTGCACTGTCCAGGTGAGCTCTGTCCTACCTTGAGTTGGGGGGGTGAAAACCTCGGGAGACCAGACAGGCTCCGTGCTTCTCTTCATCTCTCTTGATTTATTCCTAATAGCAGGAGCTGAAAGCTTCTCTCGTCCTGCAACACACCAAATTGCCTTCTCCGCTGCCTAGCCTTTTCCTTGCAACACCACCTACCCTGGTCTTCTCCTCAGTGCGTCCTCATCCTGCTTGTTAGGCTTAGCTAGAGCTAATTTGGTGTGGAAGCTCTGATTGTTTCTTGATTTCCCTGGGCTCCTTGTTTTTACAAAGTCCAAGGGGAATAATTCTGCCTCCCTTCCTCTCCCCTTGGCAGACCTCTCAGGGGGGAGATCTCAAGGATGGTGCAGTTGTGAGCACCCCAGGGAGCACCCTTCTTCCTCCTTCTCCTTGCTCCCAGGCTGCTTTAGGATAATGAGATGCTGATTTCAGAAATACAAGTGTGGTCTTTGGAGGGGGTTTTTAGCCCCATGGGCATGTGCCTCTGACCCACAGGCATAATCAAAGGGCTGTCGATTAGACATGGGGTTAGGAATGGGGTCAGCAGACGGAATCAAGAAGAGACTGGTCTGAAGGATGTTTGTGGTTCATTGGAAGGTGGCTGTTGCCCAAAGGAGCCCAGTTGGCCTCATGCTAGGGCATAGCATGTAGTGCTACATGTGGTACTGTGTGGGCTCAATGGGTTTTATTGGTGCCCTTTTTGGTTTACGGGTTTTGGGGCCTTAGGGTGTGTGTGTTGCATGTTCACATGTGCAGAGACTTTAGAAATGCATTGGATGGACCCAAACTTCAAGGTCAGAAGTGCAGAGTGAAGACTGAAAGTCAGGACCGTTATATCTGCATATTTCTGTGCCTAAAAATACAGTCATCTTCTCCACCATTATAAATTATTTATCACTTAGTCTAATATATTGTCTACAAATCTGCATTTCTTTTGCAATCTTGTATGCGATGCAGCTGGTCCTCAGTATGTGTGAAGTAATATGGCCTCGTGGACAGCAGCAGGTATCCAGATTTACACCAGGAAAGGATCCAGCTTACATTTTGAAACAGAGTTTGACTTATTGATCACAAGAAGATGTGCTCTTTCACATCAGAAACACAGACCCACTCTTCATATTCTGGTGTATCTTAATGTTTGAAGCAATATTGCAATTGTTTCCTCAGGTTCTTTAATAGCATGTAGACTCTTAATGATACGTTTTATAAAGAGAAAATCATGTAGAGGCTTTGGTAACATTTGCAGGTAACCTGCAAAATGACGAGGGCTATTAAATCGCTTCTTTCCTGATTTAGCTAATGTGACATGATCAAGACTCAAGAAATTAATTGTCTCATGAGTGTGTAGCAATGGCCACGAAACTAGTGGTTTTATATACTATTCCTCAATTAATTGCAAATGCCTTTCTTTGGACAGAAACAATCTCTTTTCTAATATGACAATATTAAAACACTGCTTTGGAAACTTTTAGACCTTTTTTTGTTTAAACAACGTTCTGACAGATGGTAATTTTGAGTGGTTTGGATGATGTATTGTCTGAGAGCTCAGTTCTAAAATGTGAGGAGTATTATGCCTGGATGTTGGGTTTGCTTTTTTTTTTCCCTTGCTATGCTTAAGCTTTCTCAATAGACACCTACATGCCAACTCGTCTGCTTTGTGCTATCTGCTTAATTTGTTTGTTCGTACATTTTCTCAGCTTACTCCGTGCTCCATTTAAACTGCCGCGGGCATTTCAAGTACTTCACACTAAGCATTTTCTGATATCTATGTTTTTCTGAGGGGTTGTTTTTTATTTCCTTCACTCATGTTGTTCCTAGGGGCCTCAGGTGGTAGGACTTTCCAGTAAATGCCCAGAGGTGCCACAGCTCACTGTGCTGTAGGGGCACGATCTGATGTGTACTCATGTGCCTGGGGCTGGTATCGGATCGTACGCTGGTTGCTGAGCCATGCCTGGGCAAGAGGCGATGGTCTGCTGCTCTCCAAATGGGTCTGTGGCCACCTCCCAGGTCTCTTCAGCCAGGTTGGCTTAGGCCAGCGGTTTCAAGCCAGGCAAACCTTCCCAGAGGAAAATCGGGGCATGATCATAGCAGTTCCTTGACCCAGCCCGGGAGGTCATTAACTCCTGGCACAGCTGAATCTGGAAGAGGGAGTTTGGTGTTGTCTGTAGGCAAGTTGTTTTATGCAGGAGAAAACCACTGGACGCAGAGCAGTCCCAGACGTGCTTGGGTCACATCCAGAACTTTTTCAACTCTTAAAAATACCCAGGTCTCCTCCAGATTTTTCTTGTTCTTAACACCAATCGGGTAGTGAAGCAGGTAAGGGATGGAGCAACCAGCTGCATCACCCAGGTCTTGCCTGCACGCAGTCCAGCTGGGACCCGTCTCAGAGGTCTGGCTGTGCTGAAAACTGGTTTGGGATAGAAGAGTTTTCAAGTGGATCAACATCTTGAGCCAATGGGCCAGGTGGCTGGCTAAGACATTGGATCAGCAAAGGCAGTAGGAGGAGAAAGAGGAGGAGGAGAAGGCACAGCAGAGGCAGCTCAGGATTTCTCCCTCCTGGTACTGCTCCTATTTATTTGGGTTAAACTGGACTTGAGAAGCAGCCTTAGCACAGCAGAGTTTGGTCCTCAAGGCAAAGGGTCCCAGGTTCTAGCTGCCAGGGTGCTGCCTGCATGGATGCTGTCCTCCCGGCTTCCATCTGCCCCTATCTGTGAGCCTCTGCCATAGAAGAGGGTGACCTGATATGGAAGAAATCAAGATTTCAACTCTTGTTTCTCTTATATGTCCTTCATTTTAGGCATTTGGGTTTTAATCACCGAGTCTGTGACCAAATCAAACATCATTCCATCTGGTAGAGTTTTCTGAGCAGTGCCCTTATTGCAACTCTAAAACCTCATCACAGTCTTACTGTTTTTAAACCTTTAACAAAATGTTTTCTGTTCAGCAGTTTGCAAAAGTAAACTTCATTTGAACAATCCTCAAGTGCTCTGATTGCAAATAAAAGTTAAATTCACTAACAAAAATAATTGCTAGGCATGTGGGATTGTACATTTAGGTATCCATAATTCACTAACAGTATATGCCAATACACAACATTATCTGGATTTTCAGTGATTGCATTAGCATAAAAGCATGTTAGGGTTTATCCAGTGGTACTAACATTTAAATATATATAAGTATGAAATATTAAGATACAGCATTTTGGAGGCAAGTAAAACTACTGTCTGTAAAATGTTCTTGCATATTTTTGAAGGTACACTCTAGTATCTTCGGATGACAATCAGCATTCGCACCATTGGGTCCAAACATTGCAAAAATGTCAATGTTTTATGCAAAGAGGAGCTATATTAAGCTAAAAAAGATTGCTGATGAGAGAAGTGTCTTCTGATGTCCTCTGAGCTATTTACAGGCAGCATCTTCCTTTGTTCGTAGCACAGCCAGGCCTCTGTGCAATTTGTATCTAGATGTTTCACAAGACTGGAAACGTTAGCCAGAAAGGATTATGCTTGTGATTAAAACCTCAATTTTTAAAAACTTTACCTCCAGGAAACGTTTTTCCACACCAATAATTAGAACATTTTAATATTTTGTAATAAAAGGACTTTTGTAATCCGTTTAGAAGGGGAATAATAATTTACGTTGAACACATTCTTGAAGCTTTATCCCAAATGCTCCCTGTATGCTTAGGGGTGAATTAGAGGTGAGGATGGAGAGAAACTAAGCCGTGGGACCTTCAAGGCAAAGGGAAGCAGTTTGTATTTCATGGGGAGAGGGCAGAAAGCACAAAAGGTGAGATTTTGGCATGGCCAAATTGGGGAGCCAGGAGAAAAGTCGCTTGTGCAGCTGCATTGAGACATTTGTGGCGTTTTGGCCAGTCCTTTAAAAACCCATGTGCTGTTCAAACTGGGTAGCCGGGGACAGGATTTCAAACTGATGGTCCAAGCTTGCATTTGCCACGTGTCCTAGCAGGACACAGGGCAGTCCTCAGCACAGCCTCTTCCAACAAGCCCAGCACTACTGGGATCTCGCTGTTCCCTCTGTTGGCCCTGAGTGATGAAACAAATGTTACAGGTCTTGGTAAAGACTTGGGAGTAAACTCATCACAGGTAATAACTCAAGCATCATCTTGTAGCAGCACTGAAGAGTTTCCTAGAGATGGCTTGCACCACGGTATTGCTTGTCTTAACCACTTCCCATGAGATTAAACCCTTTAAACTATGACAGTGTGCATCATGAACATCCTAATCACCATTATTCATGTTACCCAGCTCTGAGGCTTGTTTAGAGCTTGCACCATTTTGGCAAAGCAGAGCGCCGTAAAACATGTATCTGCTTTTCAAGATAAGCCTAAAAGAAAAGCCCAGAGTGATGGGCTCCCTTGCCTCCCTGCACAGTGCTGTGCTGGAGTGTCCGCGTAGTGCTCAGCGTCATGATGTCTGGCTGTTTTTGGTTCTGCTTTCTCCTCTTCTTCTCATCGGGAGGAGGGATGGGGGAATGCTGTCTCCCCGTCCCTGCTCTATCCATCAGTATTTCAGTGGTGTCCATTCTCGTAGGGTGCACGACTTCCATGTTTTGTCAGAGAAGCACCAGCTTCTTCAGGATGTCTTTGTCAAGAGGAAAATGCTTCCACCAGATTTAACGATTTTTAATTAAGTCCAGCTTTGCAATGAAACTGGTTGATGTTCACTGCTGTTAAATAACATTAAGGCCCAAGTAATAAACCCAGGAAAAGTAAAATTAAAGACCTTGCTTCAATGCTGTCTTGTAAGGACATAAGAATTTCTGGGCAGAGAAATAAATCTAGTTAGCTTAACAAGCACTGTCCCTACCCATTTATTTCAAATCCATCTTCATGTTCATCCCTTCCTCCTCCAGCTTATCCTTTTACATCTTACAATCTTTGCCCATCTTTTCATCCATTTTCACCGTTTTTTTCAGTGGCCCTGTTTGCCAATGACGTGTGTTTTCCACCTCCTAGTTGCGGTAATTCCAGCTTGACTCCCTGCCCGCTTGTAATTTCTTGCTTTGTAGATTGTCTCTTCTATTTTTATTTGAACTCCTGACTTGTGTGGAGTTATCAGCCTCACTGCACTTAATTTCAAATTAATTTGATTGGGTCACCTCATTTTTTTTCTGTAACAATAATGAACTCAACCTATTTAGCCTTTCCCCATTATGAATAACCTTAACAAAAACTGCAGTGCGGTATAAAACTGTGTTTCATCGTTATGGTTAATTACACAGAAGAATAAATCCCTAAACATTTTTCAGCATCTGAAATCTAACAAGAAAGTGTAATGAACAATTAAATAGTAAACTGCCATCCCTGTGCTCTCAGGAAGACAGGGAGAGCAGACCCCGCAAGAAAAATCTAGAATCCAAGGTTTGCTTCTGTTTTTGTTTTCATAACTGCTTTAGTAATTTAAATGCTGGGGAGATTCTGGCATCTGGAAGCTGGCAGGGTGCCGCAGCTCAGGATTGGGTGCTCATCCTGTGCCAGGTATGTTTTCCTTAGGTGCCTGCAACTGTTGGATAGTTGACAAGGTGGGATGGACGTCTTAGCCTCACCCTGTGGGACTGGTTTTAGGCTGAGGACGTTGTCACTTCTGTCAAATGTGGGAATTCTGGAGTGAGTTACCCCATCCAGGGAGTCTGGGTTGGGCTGGTGGTGCAAGAGAGGAGGACAAAGAGGTTAAGCAGTGAGGATGCAGATTGCTGAAATTGGAGTGTTTGGCCTCACATCATACTTCAGCAGCAAGCAAACCTGCACAGCTTCCCCCCAGCACCAGATACTGTTGCATTTTATCAGTTATCACAGGGCTCAGTCTTGACGATGCAGGTGGTCTCTTCCTCACGTGTCCTTCACACAGAGATGAGCGCTTCCAGAGCTGTGCAGGGTCTCACCGGTCCCCTGCTGCTCGCTGTTCTAAGACCTGCGTGAGGTGGCCTGCCCTGAAAACACAGCCCTGCAGAAGAGCTGGTGCTGCCAGGGGATGTGGCAGGGATCAGGAGCACTGGGAAGCCACTTCGGGGGGTGCTCAGCAGCACCCTGTCTTTAGCAGGGAGGTTGGTGACACAACCTGCAGCCAGGTCATGCGTTACATAAAACACGTTGTTTCTGCCTCTTCTCATTTAGTAAATACTCTCCACTAAAGCATTTGAGTTTTTGTGGTGGTTTCCATTTAAAATATGCATTCGGACTGGTTATCTAATCACTTTCTGCAAAAAAAACCAGCCCAAACTTACTGTTTCTCAGTGTAGACTTGGTTTTGTCACTGGACGCAATGTGTATTCTTCTGTCTCTTCAGCCACTATTTATTCATCATCCATGTTCTCTGTTTATCCTTTTTACTGTAGCCTGTGCACTCAGCTAATGGCTTCACAAGCTTCAAAGATTTTCCTGCCTAACCACCTACATTATTTTCCTGACCTGCTGTGACTTTCCCATGTTGCGTGTTCTTCGCATTCCCTCCAAGTAAAAGGTGCAAAACGCTCCACAAAGAAGAGGCATCTGCGTCTACTCTTTAATCACCGTGTACAGGAGGCTGTAGCAGCCCGTTGTTAATGTGTTTCAGAAGGGAGGTTGAAAAAGTACATTGAATAGAACAAAGAAGCGAAGAATGGGAGGAAGATGAACAATGAGAGCAGGAAATGCAGGATCCAGCCTCAATTATGTACCTGCTCCCAGCAGGGTTTGGGGTGGACAGAACTGACCCAGCGATTACGATTACGGGTATTGTCTGAGCTTGTATAGGAGGATCCAGATCCCATGTCTTCCTTTGTAGGTCCTGCTGTGTGCACCCTCCTACCCCTTTCCTGATTGCAGCTTTTGTTGTATTTAATTGCTGGCAGGCTGTACACAGTAAGCATGCAAAGGCAGATCCAGCCAGGTTTGCAGTCTGAATGGTAGTGGCAGAATCGGGCTTTTGGAGGAGTCTTGGGGGCTGCCCTTATCTCTCGTGGGCTGTTTTCTGAATTTAGCCATATTTACTCATCGGCCCTCTGTTGTTCCACCTCTCTTCCCCTTGTGCCGAGGAGAGGCAGGCAGAGCTGCTGGGCCCAGAGCTTGCATAGGAGGCAAAATAACATGAGCCAGCACCCGCAGGCTTTCATGGCATCTAAGACTGGCCTTTGCCTGTCCTGATTGGAGAGGGATCAAGTCCCAGCAAGGGACCTTGTTCCCAGGTTGGCATCTTCCAGCCTACCTGTTCTCCCGATGCAGTGTTTTGCGAAGTTTTTTTCTCATCTGTCTATTCATGTGCTATAAGGTTCATTGAAACAGTTGATTATTCATCGACAAAGACAGTTCCTCAGGTCTTCCACCAGACTGCTGCCAACCTCAGCCCCTTTAAGGCTCTCCAAGTGTTTGACCTGGGTGATGTTCTGCAGAGCGAGAAAACAACAGCTTACTGGAAATTAGCTCCTTCTGAAGAAACTCATCATCGCTGTTGACTACTTGCCCTTCCCTCAGGTGCTGACATTCTGTGTCTTCTTGTGAGCTGGATTTTGATCTCTTTATTTTGGATGATCCTATTTCTGCTTAAAAGGAGATGTCCGTCAGAGGCTCGGAGCTGCCTGGCATGTTTTGGAAGGGGATGACTCACTGGCTTGGCTGTCGGAGAAGCCGTGCAGACCTCTGAGCCCTGCTGGTCAGGGCAGCTGTCTGTGGCCACAAGACGTCTCCAGGGAGCTGGACCAGTGGGCAGCCCCCTCCCCGCGGGGCGGCTTGGAGTCATCACACAAGTTGGAGAAACACTATCGCAGCTACTTCCCACTGAGTCTTAGCCCCTTGACGCCACTGCATGAGCTCTGAATAGATTTGAAAACTAATTTGCTGCTCAGAGCATCAAGAGATGCGTGTCACTTGTCCTTTCTGCTGCATTTAATGAGTTTCCAAGGTACTGCAGCCAGTTCCAGAAGGCAACCATCAAAGGATTGCGTCTTTGCTTCCATCAGAAGCGTCTAGCTGTCCCTCCAGCACACTTCAGTTCTCACAGATTCTCTCTGTTTTTGTCTCTTATGAATTTAACGTGCAGTTCATCGTATAATTTCTTGTAACCATCCTTTCCAGACTGTCTCTCCTTTTTTTTTTTCTGAATGCCCTGAAAACAGGGGATGGAAAAGAAGGACTCTTCCCGCAGTCAGACGGTGTTAGCTGGAGCCCAAGCGATACATGGGTCATGGTAAATGTCTTGTCATGCTGCTTCTCTCCACATTCATGACTCTCAGTGATTCTCTCCTGTCGCCCAGCTGTACCTGTTCCCTTCTGTTAATCATTCTGGAGCTGGCCTATGCTTTGAGCCTCCCTGCCTGCGTCAGTCCTGGCTGTCACCCAAGTGGGACCACATCTTTGCGTGGGTGAGGAGTGAGTGAATGCATTGGTGCTGCTGGACCGACAGCTGGGAGACAATGGGCACCGCTCTGCGGTGGCTGTTTTGAGGGACAGGGCATTAATCCTCAGGTCCATCTGCCGAGATCAATAATTAGGGCTGTTGCTTTGTATAAACCACCAGATCAACACAGGAATTGCCTTATTAAAGTGGATGTGCAGGCCTCGCTGGTTGGAAAGCCCCTGTGGCTGGATTTTGCAGAGGTAGGAACAAAAAGCCCAGGGAGGTAACGGTATGGTAACATGCAAATGAGGTTTCCCTAAGCCTTAAGCAGCTAAAACCTGCCATACGTGATGAACCACAAGGGTTCTTGGTTTTTTTATCTATTAGTGCAACAGAGAGGGTTGAAAGGGGGTTCTGGATCCTGGTCCGTGCCTGGTGCAGCAAGGTGTCTGCTGCCAGAACCCCTTTGGTTGGCAGCTGCACACATGAGCGTTTCCGATCTCCCTCTGCATGTTCCTCACCTCCCTTTAGAGGCAGATTGTGTTACAATTCCATACATACTCTGCCATAAAAGCCCATAAATATGATTTTAGTGTGTTTGCATGTCTTGCAATGAGCAGGAATTCACCTGAGTTGTTTTCCAAATTAATACCCTGCTGCTTTTACTTAACAAGATCTTTTTCTAAGCTGAGAATGGTAATGACTGAAATTTTCTTTTTAAAAAAATGCATTTTCTTCTCAGGCACTTCATATTGAAATCTGTCTTAATTTCAGTTCAGCTAGTGTGTGAAAACACACGGTGAGGCATTATTAGTCCCTGAAGGAATAAAGACAGATGGAGCCCAAAATGGAATTGGCTGTATGATTAATTGAAACCTTCAAGAGTGGAATGGAGTCAGGACTTGGTCCTACCCTGTCAGCATCTGGAGATCAATTCAGCTGGCGTGAACCTCCATGAGCGCAGGCTGAGGAGCTCGGCAGGAGAAATACAGATGTCACTTGGTACAGTCAGCCCTGGGTTGTTCCCTTCCAGGTGGGACCTGTTGCTGGAGGAGGGCATGGGGAGGACCGGCTGGTAGGGCAGTGAAAGGGGTGTGCAGGTCAGGGTGACGGGGAGAGGATCAAAGGGTATATAGGGGTCCTTGGCGTGTGATGACATGCTTTAGTAATGAGCTGCTATTTCTGGTCTTGAGCTTCCCGCAGCTGTGCACGATGGCTCTTGTGACTGCCATGATGGAGAGCAGAGCTGGGAGGAGGGGAATGTTTTGAGGCATGCGCCAAAAAACTTGGGAATGGGCATGTGGAGGTGTGGAAGTGGTGGGGGTGGGTAGTGAGTTCAGGCTCCTGTTCCATGTGCGACCTGAGCAATTTCCTTGGGGGCTGTAGTTTCACATCCTTGCCTGTGAGATGTGAAGGGCAGACCTGCCCCTTGAACAGGAGTAGTGGAGAAATACTAGGTGGTGTTATCTGCACTGGCTTTGGCATTGAGAGCAGCCCTGAGGAGAAGGACTTGGGGATGTTGGTTGATGAGAAGCTCAACATGACCCAGCAATGTGCATTTGCAGCCCAGAAAGCCAACTGTATCCCGGGCTGCATCAAAAGAAGCACAACCAGCAGGTCGAGGGAGGTGATTCTGCCCCGCTACTCCGCTCTCGTGAGACCCCCACCTGCAGTACTGCGTTCAGCTCTGGGGGCTCCAGCATAAGGACATGGACCTGTTGGAGCAAGTCCAGAGGAGGGCCATGAAGATGATCAGAGGGCTGGAGCACCTCTCCTATGAAGACAGGCTGAGAGTTGAGGTTGTTCAGCCTGGAGAAGAGAAGGTGCCGGGGAGACCTTATAGCAGCCTTCAGTACCTAAAGGGGGCCTACAAGAAAGCTGGGGAGGGACCTTGTACAAGGGCATGTAGTGATCGGGCAAGGGGTAATGGCTTTAAACTGAACGAGGGTAGATTTAGGTTAGATATAAAGAAGAAGTTGTTTACTGTGAGGGTGGCGAGGCACTGGAACACCTTGCCCAGAGAGGTTGTGGATGCCCCATCCCTGGCAGTGTTCAAGGCCAGGTTGGATGGGGCTTTGAGCAACCTGGTCCAGTGGAAGGTGTTCCTGCCCATGGCAGGGGGCTTGGAACTAGATGATCTTTAAGGTCCCTTCCAACCCAAACCATTCTGTGATTCTGTGATGACTGGATGTTTCTGGAGTCTGTAGCCACAGACCTTTATGGCATTTCTAACGTATCTGCTAGAAAGGAGAAAGAAAAGATGTTGCAGAAAGGATATCTCTCCATCATGCTTTGGGAGCAAGTCCTTCCCATGCAAACTGGCTTTACATCTCAGACCATGACCACGCTTGCATGGTCCGCAAGTTCTGAGCAGCTGTGGAGTTGGGGAGAAGCACCAAGTGATGGCAAAGTTGCTTTGCAAAGGCAAATACAGGTCAGTTATGGAGTTATGTCAGCATGTGTGTTTGGAGAGGGTACAAAGGGTTAAGTGCAATGGTGGTATCCCCAGGAAATGGCCCAATTTCCCACCCCACCGGCTCAGTGCTCACAGCTGATCTTCCTTCTGTGCACGGGGTTATGCTGACATGGGGCACGCTTGCCAAAGAGAGGATTGTGGATGCCTCCACCTTAGCTAGCTGAATGAGGCAGAGGGGTCTAAAATAATTTAAAGAAGGATTTGGTGTAGAAAGTTGATGTTGCCTAGGGACATCATGGTTTAAGGTATGCAAAGTGGCCCAGAGGCCCATGACTGTGAGTGTGCTTGGCAGGTCTGCACTCCCTGCACCCTTGCCATACCCTGAGAGCAGGGGTATGTTGAACCCATCTTCCTGGGGCAAAATGGATGAGGAGCAGCATCCACAGCTGCCCGTCAGCTGGGAAGAAGGTACAGAGGGACATATCTCCTAGGTCCAGCCAGGACAGTCTTTTCACAAGCGCCAGCACCCCTTCCTGCAGTGCAGTAGCAGCACTTCCGAGTTAAGAACGTGACTTGGATCTTGCTAATTGTCCTAATGAGTGGGAGGGCTGCTACAAATGAGCTGATATTGCAGATCAATGGGGAGCTGAGCAAACACGTGAAGCATCGTGCCCAGCACCTCACAAAACATCTCTTGTTCACTTATTCTGACAAGTGTAATTTGATTTTTATTATTTCTGATACCCCCTAGCATGGCAGCAAATTTGCTGAGGTGTGTTTTGTAAAGGGAGGAAGGCTCCATAGCGTGAGCTCTTTCTGCAGGACCTGCCCAGGAAATCTTGGAGAAATACTGCAAGGCTGCTGTGGATTTTCTTTTCTTTCCCTGGGGACTCTGGGGATTGCAGATCAGCGGATTGTGGATTAGCAGATCAGGAATTAGAAATGCATTTTTCATTCTTATGTTACACACTAATGAACTGACAAATTTAATTTCTTCAAATCCGGCTACTTCAGCTAGAATAAGTGAAGTCGTTTTCAGTCTCTTTTGGTAACTCGGGAAAGGCTGAATCGCGATCTCTCTGGGCATCACATCATCCAAATTCAGTTCTTTGTCTTCGGTGTGTGGCTGTTAGGAAAGTAGAGTCTATTGACAAGAAAGAGCTCATTGCTCATGGGTGGTCGCCGAGCAGTGTGGTGGTGCGCTCGTTGGAGTGCTGTGGAGGGGGCTGCAGCTCTCTGCCGGCCACGTATTGCCTTGCCAGTACAAGGAGGTGAACTCAGCCCTGGGGGAGCAGGCCTTGCACCAGGCTGGTGGCTCCAGTTTCGGTGCCTGAGTCCCCTGGTAGGGACTCAGGTGTCCCTACCAGTTGCTACTGGGCAAACACCCTTTTAAAACCTAGCACTGCGGCTCTGCTGAGTGTCTCCGTGGCGCAGCACGGCATGTTTGCTGGGTTCCAGGTGTGAGCTTGGCTTACACCTAATATGTTCTTCTCACCCTTGGGCTCATTCCTGTGAATGAAGCTGAGGTCTTCTTTCCTCTTTTGGATCCCTCTGTGGGGAAGGTTCCGGTGCCTTGGGCAGCCCCCTCTGCCATAGCGGGCTGGGATTTGGGAAGGGCTGGTGCCGGTGGATGCACAGGCTGCAGCAGGCTCCACGTGCCTCTTCTTTAGCCGAACTGTTCTTCAGGTCCTGCGGTATGCGCCTCCCTACCCAAAACCTGTGCCAGGGATAACACAGAGCAGGAAAAGGCATTTATGTTGTTAAAAACCTAACGGACTGCGCTGTGGGACCCGATCTGCAGGAGGAAACCAGCTCCATCATTACCCAGTCACTCTTCAGAACTTTAAATGAGAGCTAAACAAAACGGCCTTGGCTTTCCGGAGCAGGCTTTATTCATTCACTTTGTGATGCTGAAAGTGGGTCTGAAATGCGGCCGCCTCTCAACATGAACCGCTGGCAGCCCCAGCAGAGCTGTGGGCTGGAGCCTGCCAGGAGAGCCGCTCTCGCGGCTGGGGCAGGCACAGCCCGTGCCTTGCAGGAGGAGAGCGCTGGGACATCAGTTACTCCCCTTGACTGGTGAACGGATTTTGGGCTGTGCCCATAATGTCTTGATTAACAATTAACATGATGGAACTGGAAAATACGTCTCCTTTCTCCCCCGAACCCGACAGGTGAGGATATATGTTTCCTGGTTGATTGCTGTGCCTTGTTATAGCCTATTTACGATTGATTGAAAAGCAGAGGCTTTGTATGAAGAGAGACCTTTAATCTCCTGGCAGAGCCAAGTGCGTTTCCCTTCAGGAAGCGTTCCTTCTCTTTTGCTTATCTCTAACTCCCACTTTAAACCTGAACCTGGCAGAGACCAGAAAGAAGGCAGGATCAAAGTGAAAATAATTGGGATTGCTGGCTTCTGTGGGCAGTCTGAACCCGTTATTCCTCCTTACTAACTAGTTATTCCTAAATAACTCTTGCAAGAGACAATTCAGCAGTTGCAGCATCATCTTGATGAAAAGCTCTCAAATGGAATAACCATGGCAACAGTTGCTGAGGGCCGGTGCAATGAGGGACGGAGATGTGCTTGCTAAAGGACAATGGGCCCAGCTTTACTAACAAATGACACTGTAAAGCACCAGGGAGGTGATGTACAGTGAGCTCCGCATGCTGGCTGTTGTCCTGGTGGGGACCCAGGCACGTGTGCTGTGCTGGGGATGCAGGTTACCCCAGTGCACCCAGTAATGAGTCACGCTTCGTTAATGGTGGGCATCTTCCTCTGAAGATGAAAGGGGAGCTCATAACCTGAAAGCCGAGGGGGAACCATGGGGGCACTTGATCAGGAGGGAAAGGCCAGGGCGGGAACGTCACGCGGAGATACCACCTCTGATCCCAAAGTCACAGATTATTTCCCAGGGTTTGGCTGCTCTGGGAAAGACTCTGTCTTTCTGCCGTTGATCTTCACCCAGCCCGATTGGTGCCAGAGGCAGGTATCGATAATAAATACTTGACATGTCTAATTTCAGAGTTGCTTCTTTGTAAGCCATCTTTAAGACAGTGTTTGAAGCTCTGCAGGAGAGGTGACAGAAGCTGCGTGGTGTTGCAGGTTGAGGAGTTGGTAAGAAATGGGGCATTTGACTTGAAGGGTTGGCCCTTGGTGCGTGGCAGGGGAGAGCGCAGGAACCAGCTGAGCCAGCAGCGCCTGGACTGAGCCTGGAGAGAGTTTGCTGCGAGGGTCCTTCATCCCTGGCTCATGCTCTCCCCTTGCCCAGGGGTCTTCTGAGTGCTCACTGATAGGACAACCCTGGAAAGACCCCTCCAAACGCTCTGGTCTTAATCTTGGCTTGGGAGCACCTTAGGTTATGGGATCAAGGCCTCTCAAATAGCTTTGTGGGGATCGTGTTATTTTTATTAGGCAATATTCTCTCTCTGTTGTCTTATTTAATTGGACGTTTTATAAGCCTGAAAAGTAAAAGAAGGAAACTCTTTAATGTTCACCAGAAGAAAAGAGGAGCCTGCTGAAAGGCAGCATTTTTACAGGTTTCTGAGAAGGCGGCAGTAAATACTCCACCTCTGCTTAATAATAATAATAATAGGCAGGCTAAGTATCTCTAAAAATATAAAATAACGTGGGCCTATTTGGAATAGTCAACATCCTTATCAGCCTGCTGCCATCTCTGCAAACAAGTTTCACTAGAGATTCTGGGCATGATTTTCAATGGCTCAGAGCAGCTGTAGCTTCTTTGACTTCAGTGAAAAGTCTGAGTGCTTGGCATGGCAGCAAACCAAGCCTCTTCCTTTCTGCTTCAAATTGGGTCTTGATTCTAAGTGAGATGAATTTTCTCCTCCTGATAATTCTGTGCATCTGAAGTGATTACAGCTCCGCGTGAGTGCTCTTTTAGGAGATTTGAATGCAGCATTTTCTTCCGTCTTAAAAAGGTTCCTTCAAGCCTTATGATTCTGGAGAGGGGGAAAAAAATAAATCCTGGTGGAAACTGTCACATCTTCCTATGCAGATTAGAGATTAAAACTTTTATTTTTATAAAACACATACGGGGGCTAAATCGGAAAACTTCTGTTCAGGCGAGCAGGTTTTGGCTGGTGACAACGTGCTGCTGAATTCTTATCTGGCGATGGAGAGGCAGAGCCAGCGAGTGGTATTATTTGGAGTTCTTAGAGAGTGAGCTTTAATGTTTGCTTAACTCCACTAAAAATAGACGCCACCCTCTTTTCCTAATAGGCGGCATTTGTCACACTTGATTCATTTCCTCTCCCAAACTGAGTTCCTTCATGAATATTCATCTCTACTCCCCAGGAATCTGCCTGTGCTCAGAAGTTGTACTCATGGCGACCATGCCATAACAATGCAAGTCAACCTTTCAAAGCTCACCGAATACCTGGCCCAATCCAGCAAAATGTTGTGATATCAACAGCTCTCATTGATTTCTGCTTTCTTTGTGAGCCATGATTGCTCGTTATCCCTCTCGATGAGACCCTTGACGAGTCTCCCGTTCCTGTTGTCATAGCAGCACCGCATTGCCCGGTATAGCGAAGTCTCTGTCACTGTTAATTGTGAGATGGGAGGATCAGTTTGGCAGTTTTTCTAGTGGGGATTAGGCCAAAAGGTCCCTTCTGAACTGTGATGAATGCAGTTTCCTTCAGAAGATACTAAAACTTGGTAGTTACAGAAAATTTCTGAAGGGGGAAGCTTTACATAGCAAAGAGAGGGAGAGCTGTCCTTACAGAGCTCTTCCCATTCATGCTCAGCCACCGCTTAAAGTAGGAGAAAAACAACCAGAAATGCCAAAGGAGAATATAAAGCAGTTGATTCGTGGTTAAGGAAGTCTGTCAGTACCTCAGACCTTCTAACCTCGGAAGTCCAAAGCATGTCAAAGGTCCCTGCTACTGTCATGCTCCAAGTTGCTGCTGGAATGAGAGAAATCTGCTGCTACCTGGTGAGCGTTGAGGAAGCAAAGGGCTGAGGTGATGCTGGAGGAACGTGACACCAGCAAAGCTGCTGGGCCATGGACCATGAAGCCCTTGGCCAACGGGTGTATGAGGAGGTGTGCATGGAAGGGCATCTGTAGGATCTTGTGATAGGTAACTGTGCGTTTCACTCAGCAGGGACCAAGGAGAAGACTTGATGCATTGCTTTTCAGGGCACTGGTATGGGTGACATGCCAATTTGCTGTGTGAAGGGGTGCTGGTAGTCACCCACACCTGCGTGGTGCCTTCCAGCACGTCAGGCTGCAGGTCTGCTCCCTGATAGTCACTCCATTCTCACACTGTTTGCTCACTGTGTTAACACCTGTCAACCTTGCTAATTGTTAAAGCAATTCAAGGACTAAAATTGATAGTATCTCAGCAGGGTGTTGTCTGCTGGGCTTGTAAGGTCTACCCAGTGGGCAGGCTTCTGTTGCCAGTGGGGTCTTTGCCATCAAGGGAGACCATGTTGATTTTCAGCAGTGTGCTAGAAGAGTTTTTTAGGGGTTGCTCTGGTGTTGTGGGAGAAGCGTGTATAGCAGAAAGAATGATCTCATCACACCTTTCATCCTGCGAGTCCTAGAGCAGATGTGTTGTTGCCCTGTTGCAGTGAGATGTAGCCACGGTTGGTTGAAGAGGGCAAAGAGAAGCAGTGTGCTGTTTGCGGCTTGACCCAAAGGAGTGATTTATCAGCGAGGTTGCCATCGTTAACTGGTAGGACCTGTCCAAGACACCGGGTCAGCACCTCTGCTCTCGCACGGAATAGCGCCGCATGGTTGTTTGCCCAGAAGTGGTAGGGCCAGCGGTTGTATGTCATCTCCAGGGATGACAGCTCATCTGCAGGCTCACTGCTGGCTCAGCACAGATGCAGGGAATTGTAAACAATTTACTCTGTTTCCCACATGCCAAGGGATGGGGATCAGCTGTGCTTGTTCCCAGAGACCTACTCTCTGAATACGCAGGGCAGATTTGTCCTCCGTGCCTGTCACTGGGTTTATTCCAAAACTCTGAAACGTAGCCAAAATAATCCGTGACCTGAACGTAGGCATGAGTAGCATTTTTATAGAATGAAAAAAGAAATCCTTACCCCCCTCACTCTCTCCCCCAAAATGAAAAACTCCACTGGCCAAGCCCTGCAAATGAGTTGTTGTTTTTTCATATGTGCAGTAAAGAGCCAGATTTCCAAAGGCTGGCTTTCAATTTTACAGGCGTTTATTATAGGCATGAATAATTGCTGGCACTGTGCTACCAATGCTGCTGTTTGCTCTTATGGTTAGGCCAATTACATATGTAAGCCCCTGATTTACAAGCAAAAGCAGAACTAAAGTAGCTTTGTGGCCTACATTTCAAGAACGAGTAATGTGTCCACAGTCAGCTGTAGGTCCCCGGGTTTGTGCTGTGAAACGCAGAGGTCCATTGCCATGAATACGTGGACCCAGATTATCCAAGGCATTATGCGACACGTGCTGTCACGGCACAGCATGAAGGACATAAACATGGATGAGCATCTGAGGACCGGGAACTTGCCCAGATTCATCCCATGGCAAGCATGCTAGAAGATTCGTGCTGCATTTGGGGAATTTACAGAGAACGCACACAGAAGAGAGAGAATTTGAACTAAATATAATGGTTCTGAAAGATGGACTTAAAGCCTGTCCAAGTTCTATTTTCCAACATGATAATCAATGTCTCCAACTCCTACTGTCCACTGAGCCATCCTGGGGGAGAAGAATAGATGACATCCATTGCTGAATTTCAAATTGATCAACTGAGATCAAACTGAGAATTTTTTCTTGCTTTTGCATGATAGGCAGAAGAAGAGTGGGAAGGAGGTAGGTCAGCATGATGACTGATGTCTCCATGGGGTAATGATTTCCAGACAGCTGCTCGGACAGGTCATGTCAGCCACAGTACCTGTTGACCTGGACTGTGCATTGCCCAACCTGGGGAATGTCTCACCTTGCTGTGCTGGTACCACTCAATGCCATCAGCTGTGGGGTAAGGTGAAGAGCCAACCCATATGGTGAGAGAGGATGAAGAGCTGTACTGATCCTCCTTGGACTGGTGGCAAGCTGGTGTCCTTGCTGCTGGGGGGAGCAGAAGGGGAAGGATGTGAGTAAGGACAGAAGAAGGCAGGATGTTTGTGGACACTGAGCTCATAGTCACAAATCAGTAGTGGATATTGTTTGCGGGAGGTAATAGCAGCTCCGCTTGGGAAGGAGGCCAGTGTTTCACACTCCGGGGGATGGCCAAGGGAGGATGATGCACTCGTGTCGTTAGTCATTAGCACAGAGCAGGCGGCTTCTCATCTCGTAGCGTTTGTGTACTCAGCTGGAGGTCGTGGCAACCTCCTTTGTGTAAATGGCCCGAAGTCAGTCTGACTGCTGTGTGCTGAGCTGGTGGACGTTGGCAAGGAGACGCTCTACATGGGCTCAGCGCAGGGTGCTCCCACGTGGGTTCACAAGCATCCGTCTGGGCAGGAAGCATTGGTTTAGGACCATCGGTTTCTGAGGTGATGTCCTTAAGCATCTACAGCTTCCAAAGGCAGACACAGCAACCTGACACCCCCAGGGCAGGCAGACCACCTGGTGGCATGCACTATGCCCTCAGCAGACCCACTGGGCAGTGGCTTCTCTCTCTCCTCGGTACAAGGCAGATGGGAACACAGACCCAGATTTGTTTACTAGGCTACGATCGACTGGGGTTTTACATCCCAGCAATTACTGGGAAGTCTTCTCTCCTCCTGCGCCTTCGCAGCACATGTGTGAACTTCTGGTTGTGTCACCTTCCCATCCTCTCTTAACAAAGTCTAGCAGTGGGAAGTGATCATCACAACTAACATTTGCATAGCGTATGTCTTTCCACAGTTCCAGAGCGTTGAATAAATTGAACCCCTCTTCCTCCTTCACCTTTCATATTCAAGCTGTTTCTGAATCCAGGCATCTCATCTTCCACAACCACTCTCAGCTCTCAGAGCTTTCTTCTGCCCCGGTGATTAAGCCCTTTATCTGCTGCCTCGCAGAACCTACCTCTGATGCCTGTATCACTGCTCTCTGTTACAGAGACAGTGTTCATCTCAAGATCTTTCTGGCTTTTCCTAACCATTTCATTGCCAGGCTAAGTCTGTCCGTTGGCTCCCTCCTCCACAGTAGTGGATGAGGCCTTTTTCTCTTTGCCTTTAGGGTCATTAAAACTTAATTGGCACGTTGGCTTTCTTTGTCAAGGTATCTGTTCTCTCCATCCGTCAATGATGTAGGACACACTGCTGAAATTCCTTTCTTCTTGCATAATTGTCTTATTCCACTGCATCTTTTATGCAAAATGTTCCCTTCTTAACATGCTTCCTCTCCTTGCTCCAGCCCTTTCTGAGCATCCAGTTTAGCTGTGGTACCTGCCACAGCTTTGTTTCCTATATATGCACATGAATTTGTTGCATTATTACCATATTTTATTAGCTAGCTTGGCCATTTTAACTCCTTGACAGCTTGATTCAGGCATTCATAGGTGTTTCTTTCACCCTTTGTCTGAAGATGGGATTCACATCAGCTAGCTGCAATCTTCCTTCACGAGTGTCCACCTGAGCTCACTGTCCAGGCTTCGTCTCCAACCAGGCGAGAGAGACACAAAGACCTCCAAAGACACAAAGAGAGCCTCCAAAAGACAAATCATCCCATCATAAGACAGGAGTCATAGACAGCCCCATCTCCCACAGGGCAAACCGTCGTTTCTGCTCACTGCTGGTGACTGTGAATTCCCCAGACACTTTTCAAAATACATGCAGCCCGCTTCAGAGCGAATCTAAAGCCTTGGACTGTAGACTTGCCTTTCTGGATTAGCCTGGGCAAGTCCCGTGCAAATACAGAAACAGTGGTTGGGTCTCCAGGGATGTGCAGAGCACAGATTGGAACACCTCACCAAGGGAGCCCAGGCAGCTTGTCTGAGCTAGATGTCTTAATTTTAGGTGTCTAATGTTAAGTGAGATGAATCTGACACTTTAGAAATGTTTAGGGAAATGTTTCCATCTTATTTTGTATTTAGAAAATATAAGGGTATATAGTGAATGTTTAAAAAAACAACAACAGTAATAACAGTAATTATAGGTGGGTGCGATTTTCCTTTATCTTTTAACTGAAGCTGCTAGAAAAATTACTGCTGTGCTGATATTTGGCAAGGACACCAATGCGAGTACCCACTTGTTTCTGAAAAATGCTGTTGGATTTTTAATGACCATCAGCAGCACAACCTTGATTTTTAAATGTCATCCTAAATGTAGCAGTTCCAGCCTCCTCTGCTGTGGCATGTGGGTGTTTGAGTAGGGATGAATCAGAAAGCAGAAAGAATTGCTGGTGCTTTCTGTGACTCCCAAGTTTTCCTCGAGGGCTTCCCACCCAAGAACTGGCTTGAATTGTCTGTGGGTTGCATTGCAGCTTTGTAGTCCCTGGTCCTGTGGTGGCACTCCTGCTGTCACTCTCTTCTCTATTAATGCGTGATTATGTTGCTTGATACAGAATGAGTTCATTAGATTTCTCCAGGAGCTGGTGTTCCACAGGTCATGCTTTCTGTTTATCAAAACCAGATAAATAAAAAAAGGTTTCCCAGCTTTTGCAGATGCAGCTTTTCCATTCTCTCTCCGGCTGGAAGTGTTCCCCAGGCTTCACTTTTGGAGCTGGAGTCTGTGCTTGGCATTTGCAAGATGGTGATTTGCTTTTGTAAATGGAGCAAAGTCTCATTTTTGAATCATGACTCAGTGAAACAAATCTACTTTTCTAGTCTAAAATGATTCTAATAGCACTGTTAAACCTGGTGGGACTAAGAACAGCCAGAGTTTAAAACATGACATTGCAGTGGGTGTGATTTTCCCTGTGATCCAGCATCTTCCCTTGCCTGTAGAGAAGTGAGGTGGATTGAGATGAGGCTCGTAAGCGGTGAGCAGATCAGTTGTTTAAGAGCAGTACCTTCTGTTGTGGTGCCTGGGGGTGCTCCAGGGCAAGTCCATAAGCTAAATGGGTGGGAGATGATAGAAAGATTTGCTTGATGTAATGCACTGCCTTCCTTGGTTGCAACGAGGAACGCAGAGAGTTGCGAAACAGATGGCAGGGTTAAAATAGGAGAGAGCATCGCAGAGATGCTGCTGGAAGGGAGCGAAGTGAAGTGCCTGTTCTCACACTTCGCTTTGTGTCTCATGGAAGAGCTGGAGAGTGCCTGCGCTCCGCTGGCATTCCCAACAGGGACATGCCAGGCAAAGGCTTTCTTTTCTTTTTTTTTTTTTTATATTATTAGCACTTGTCTTAAAGAAAAATCAGCTCAAATGAGCAAGCAAACAAAAACAATTGAAGGTCTTAGCCTCAGGCCACCTTTTAACGTCTCTCAAGATTATTAGTGGGATGCGTTAGATAGGCACTTGCTGCTGCTGGAGAATATAAGCCAGAGTGTTAGGAGCCGGGCAGTTAGCACTAAGGCTTTCTTCTTGTGGTGCTTTCAGACAGCTTTTTGCAGTATTTTCATGTTACCTAAGGCATGTGAATAGGTTTTGTTGGAATATTTGAGTAATGTTGCATGCCTTGAGTTATGCTTAGTGCGATATGGCAGATCTTGCAGGAATGCTTCTGTGCAAAGCTGCCCCACTGTGAGTTACCGTCGCAGAAGGGTCTTGTTCAGGGGTCCCGCAGCAGCAGCAAAGAGCTAGGTAGGACCTTAGGTGCTCCTGCGTTTGCCACCATCCTGGGCCAGTTGAGTTTTGGAGCCAGCAGGCTGGAGACATGCTGAGAAAAGGCGTGTGAAGAAGGGGAGGAGCGGGGAGGCAGGAGTCCAGCACTCATGTTTGCACCCTGGTGCTACTGCCGACGCTCCTGGGAGTGCTTGTTTCCCATCTATAAATCAGGGGCTGCTTTGAAGTCTCTGTGATGAAAAACACTGGATGAGCTCAAGGACATGGTATTAATCCTACAATATTGTTCTTGTTCCTTGCTGTGTTGTGATTTTTGAAAAGAAATCTACGCAGTTTTTGTGGGCTATGGCTAAAATGGCATGGAAATAAATTAGTTCTGCTTGCACTTGTAGAGAATCGCTCGCTTTTTATTAATGCAGTCTTTGATGAAACAGACCCCATCCTTAGGCACTGATATGCATTTGACCTATGGTAAAGTAACAGGCTTTCAGAAATGCATAGAGAGTGTTTGTAAGCATGGCACATACAGCCTTAAGGTTGATTTATGCCTCAAAATAAAGCATTGGTTTGGGTGATTGAGCACCAGGGGAAGTTCCTGTGATGTCCTTCTCCATGCATGGTGGAGCACTTGCTTGTACCTACCTGGAAGGATCAGTCATTCAACACATTGTGCTGGAAGAGAGCTCACGCAGTTCCCTTGATCGTTGCAGATGGGGTATGAGTCACCCAGTCCAGCCCTTAAATCACAGCAGGTTGACAAACCCTCCAGAGTGGACTGCATGGGCCCATCCTTCACTGTCAGGAGAACGGAGAAGAGGGGCTAGCCTTGACGGTGCTGTTTCATACCCTTTCCTCTGCTGGCTCCTCTGGCTCCGTGCTGACAGGGTGATGGCAATAGCCCCGAGAATCCAAAAAACTTTGTTTTTTAATCATAAAATGGTTGGTGGGTCTTTGATTAAACTTGTGGAAGCTGAGCTGGCATCTGAGGCTCTTGAAAGCTGCACCCCTCCACTTGCCCTGGTGTCGGTGGGAGCTTCAGGTGCATAACCCCCTCCAAAGCAGACCAGCAAGTCATTTGGCCGTCAGCACTGATGTTCGCGTAGCGGTGGAGTATGTGCTGGCACCAAAATAAAGCTCAGAGCTGGCAAAGCCGAGGGTCAGGAGATGAGAGGGGGGTCTGAGGGTGTCCTTGGGAGCCTCACGCATGCTGGGGCAGTGGGATTCCTGCCTGGGCTCGCTTTGTTGCTGTGTGTGATCTCCAGCCTGTTTTCATGGTACCTTTTTTTCTATGGATATAAATACAGCCTGTCGGTTTGTTGTTTGTGTGCATTCAGCAGAACAATCTGGCGTGGTTGATATTGTTATGGTACCTAAGATTTTATTGTCCAGAGCCGGTATTCACTCTTCTACTCTGCTCCGTGGAGAGGTGAGGAGTAGGAGGGGTTTTGCTGCAACTTGACTCGGTCCCTCTGTTCACATCACTCCTCTCCAGAGCAATCGTGCTTTGGGTGACAACTCGTTTCAGTTGACCCAAACGAGTGCCCTGGCTGGGCCACCCACTCCCCTGCAGCTGGGACGCTGGGTCCTGGCTGTGGGGGCTTTCTGCACCCCTGCGAGGTGTCTCGCTGCAGCAGATTCGCTATTCTGTATTTTTGTTTAATTACTTACTTTTACAGCTCTTCATATAAATTTAATTATCCATCTGTTATGCTACATTATGGCACTGCAGCTTGTCTGATTTTTCTCCTGTTCCAAAATATTAGCTTCCTTAGCCTTGTCCTCTCTGGGCTTCAGCGAGCCGGGTCCCCTCCCTGTGGGGCTCCCTGTGGCTCTCGACACTGGCCACACCGCACGAAGTAGCTCTGCTCTACGCTTCCAGCTCGAAATTGTTGTGTCTGCAGAGGGCCAGAAACTCACACTAGGTAATTCCCACTTACATCGTGTATCTGAGAGCAGAGCTTGCCCTGCTTAAACCCGATGTCACTGAGTCCCCAGGGAGCTCAGAGCTTCTCCATAATGGGACATTATAGCCCTCCTGCTTTGAGCAGGGTCGTTGCAGGGCTCATAAGAAGCTCAACTATCTCTTGCTGGTGTCTGGGATGCAGATAGAGGGTCAATAGCAAGCCAAGGTTCCCCCAGCTTTTCCCAGGCAGTCTTCCATGCTATTTCTGCATCTCTGGGGTGACTCATGCTCCCTCAGTTTAAGTATCACATTAGCCCATCAAAATCACAGAATCACATACTCAGCTCGCACTTATTCTCTGCGGTTCTATTCCTCCTCTTAGTAACAAATACTCAATAACCTAATTGCTCATTAAAAACCATACTTGCATCTATGTAATCCGTTATGTCACGTTGAGACGTGTTGCTCTCACAGGGATGCTGCTGCTCCCCCACTAATGCGATGAGCGCCTGGCTTGGTAGAAAGTGAGAAGGCAGCATTGCATTGAAATGGAGATTTTCATCTTCTCGGGGTTTTTTTATGTCTCTCCTATATTCTGTGCTTTTGAACATCTAACATCTCTTTTATGCTTCACATCTTTCGTATGAAATTGTTGTATTGTGTTGCCTATTGAAACCTAGTTTTCCTTTTGTCAGGTTTTCCCCCCTTGCCCCCACTTTCTTCTTCGCTGTATTTTGATCGGCACAACTACTTAGGGCTCCATTTTTCTGGGTGGATTTTAATCTCCTTAAGTCAAAGCTCTGAAGGCCTTTGTCTGTGATAAACTCAGGTTTGAGCTGATGCTCAGAGAAGAGGCTTTCTAGGCCAGTTCTGCTGCATGCGGACCTTGGTGGGGGCTTTGGGGGTGTCTGTGCTTCATCCCTCCTCCTTCTAACTCCGGATAGTCACAGGCAGGCTTGTTGGGGTTATTTTATTATTACCCTGTACATCTCATATTGCATGTGCAAATGTCCTTTTCGATAGGATGGGACTCTGCAATAATGGAAAGCCTCTGTGTTAAGTATGTATTTTTGTAAGAGATCCACCAATCCTGCACTTCAGCATCGTTTGCTGGCATCCCATGGCAGAGCCAGGGTGGTTGTTTCAAAGGATGAGGGGGCCACAGAATTGTTCACCTTGAGTTGTCCCGGGTATCCTCCTCTTAAGAACAAAGTTCGGAAAGAGGTGTAGCCACCCGGTGTGTAGCTGGAAATTCGTGGATTTGGAGCTGGCTGGGCTTGCTGCAGCTGCTCCGCAGTCATTTCCAATGGGGATAGTTCATGCCATAGCCAGGGCTTTCAATGCAACAGGAAAGCATATTCTCCCCATGTGTCACTTCTCACTTGGACTATTTTAATGCCTTTTTTTTTTTTTCCTTAAACCTGCAATCTAAATTCAGTTGTGCAAGTATTAATGAGCTGCTGATCATCCTGCCTCTTTTTTCTGCCCTTATTCAGACTCTCAGATTTACAGCTATAGTTCGGGCTGGAATTACTGAATTCCAGTCAAACATTTAAATGTTGGCATCCTAATGATCAGTTTTATCTCTATTATTTGTCAGGTAGTTTTAGCATGAATATACTTACAAGAGCTGTCAGAAATCCTCCAAATACAGAGGTCTCTGAAAAAGTCTTTGGCCTTTTCATGTGTGACCCTGCTTGTATTGCTTTTGGTTTCCAGGACTCACAAAAATGACCTTTTCCATTGCCTTTCAAATTCTTACCCAGGTGTGACGGTTTGAGAGGCACAAGAAGCTGGGCAAGGCTTGGAGCTGTAATGCCATCGTAGGCACATTTCAGTCCGAGCCACTTCACTCTCCTGTGAGCAGAGCGTTGGTGCGCTCTCATTTTCTTTGTTAACAAATTTTGGAGTGAAAAGTGGGGAGGGGGATGGAGGGAGGGGGCGGGCAAGGTAAGCCATGCTGCCTTGCTGCCTTTTTCTGATCCTCAGGTTACAGCACAAGCTAAATAGACTATACTAAATTTTTTAGGCTGTTTCACAGACTTATAACTTTGATCCCTGGCTTTGATTTCCCACACGGCATCGCAGACCGCTGGTTCTGACGAGAGAAGAGACCCATTAAGTCCTGTCTAGCCCAGTGATTATCATGCCTTTTCACCATCACATCAGGCTTTCATCAAAGCACGAGCTCTCCAGAATTACCTCCCTGTGCCCTGGGGAGGATGCTGGTGTAGCTCAGCAGCCGGTGACCACGAGAGCGGGTGTGCAGCTGCTGCCACAGCAGGACATGCTCCAGCCAGGGCAGGAGAAGTGCTGTGCTCAGCACCTTGCTCCTGCCGGGCAGGAGCATCCCCTCCATTGCACTCCCCCATTCGCACCTCTTTTTGGTCTTTCTCTACCTGGCTTCAGCAGGATGCTCAGTGTTAGATGACGACCCTTTTTTTCCTAGGGTCTCCTGAGGTTTGTACAAGCAGCAGGCCAAGAAATAAATATTCTGTGTGCATCCTTGCTGGAGCATTAGAGATGAGGGCATTTGCCTGCCTGCCCTGCTCTGTGCTTCTGAGTCCCCAGGTCCCTCCGTACTGCTTGGCTTTCCTTCTTTTTTTTTTTTTTTTTTTTTTTTTAATTTAAATCTAATTTTGCTGCCGTACTGCAAGTTCCCATCTAACTCAAGAGCCACTGTTGCCTCAGGGCTGTGTTGCTGCTTTTCAGTCTTCCCATGCCCCTCACGTGCAGCCTGGAAAAACTTTGAAAAGTCTCCTAAATTTGTACACGTGTACTTGGGGTCATTCTAGGAGGAATAGGATAAGGGTATCTCTCGACGGATAGTACTCTTCAAAAATCCTTTCTTCAGCAAAATGGGAGCTGCTTCCATGTAATGAGTTTGCCAGTGAAAATGGTAAAGGAGAAGCCTGTGCTGGATTTTCAGGAGCAACAGCTGTGTCCCCTGTGCCGGTGCTGCTCCTTAGCATGCCCAAAACAATGTCCAGGGAGAAATGGCAGCTGTCCCACAAGCAGGTCCCTAACAGCAAGGTGGGGGGGAATTGCGGTGCGGGGGGGGAGGGTATTGCAAGCTACAGCATGTGGGGAGACTGTTTTGGAGGGCTTTGATCCCAGCTTGTGAGCCCACATCTCTTCCAGGAAGCCTCCGTCGTGCTGGTGGGTCCTCTGGCTGGTCATCCTCATCCTAACGGGTCCTTCCTTTGCTTCCATGAAGAGCTTTACTGTAAGAAAAAAGGAAGAAGGGTGCAAACATCCTGACCTGGCAGCTTGTGGAAGGTGCTGGGTGCCATCTCTGCCTTCACCACCCGCCCAAGGCAGGACCTGCCACTGGTCGCTGGGGCGTTGCAGCAACTTCATTTCAATTTTACTCTGATAGTGCTGATCACAGCGCGTCAGCTCTTGTTTTTATTGCTTTTGCTCCCCTCTCCGTGAGCTGTTGAGGCTTGTGGTGTCCTGGCAAACAAGCCTTGACTGTAATAATTTCTGGCCTCTCGTGGGAGGTTGTAACTCCAATGCAGTGAAATATAAACTGGCAGAAAATGGAGTGTTTCCTTCTGCCGTTGCGAGCTGCAGCAGGCAGGCTCAAATGGAGATTTTCTGTTGGCTTTCCCTCCCCTGCTCTTGTTTTTTCCCCTCTCCGTTGAAGGGCATGGTCATCCTCCTCCAGCCACCAAGAGGCAAACGTGCTGGGCTGATGAAATGGCACATTAGATTTGTGCTCGGCAAAGTCACAACTCCAGGAGCTTCATAAGGAGGTAGCAGTGGGAAACATAAATGTTGTTTGTCCTGTGGTCAAAATGGTGTGTCTTAAGTGCTGCAGTCTGCTTGCGGCAGCCCCATCACTGCTGGGTGAGCCTGTCTGCAGAGGTCCCTGGGAGAGGTGGGGAGAAGCAAGGAGGTCTGCAGGCAGCTGGGACATCTTGAGTTGGATGGAGGACCAGCCCATATCGGGATTTGAAAACAGAGTAGACCGTAGTCTACACCCTGGGAAAGAGAGTATTATCTCCAGGATCCATATAGAGAGGATCGGGTGGCCCGTGCCCAGAGCTGCTCAGAGGTTCTCTCACAATCTGGGATGGATGGCCCATGCCTCAAGAACTTCAGGAACTTCTGCCGAAGAACAAAGCGCACCTTGCAAGGGACAGAGCTTTCTCAGGAGCTGCTCAGACACTGTGGCGTGGGCACCTGTGGGCAGTAGAGATTCCTGCCGGTCTTCCCAGCTTCTTCACCCCTGCTCAACGCATCTTGGGCAGCGTGAACACCGACAGCGTGCCTCTTAACCCTAGCCTGTCCTAGCACCCAAGTGGTTTCTTGCATTGATCAATCATAATGAGCCTGTACCCAGCCTTGTGTTCTACTCTTCAGGAACAGAATGAGAGATGGATGTGGGCAACGTGGCTGGGAGGCACAAGGACCTCAGATGTGCGGTGAGGGCCACGTCTGGAGGGGATGTGGTATGACCCTGCAATTGGGGTGGGTCCTCCCAGGGCAAACTGGGGCTGTTTAGCACATGGGGGTCTCTCTTGGGAAGCTGCTTGAACCCCAGCACGATGCTTGTGTTGAGTCCCTGTAGCCTTGTGGCTGTTCCTCACCCAGGTTTGAGGCTGGTTTATCTAATCTGTTGAGCACACCCAAATCTCTGCCATCACTGTAGTTTCACGTGATGTCATCGTAGGCTGTATTGCACTCCTGTCCCAGCCTCAGAGTTTCATTTCAGTGAATTTCATTGCTGGTACCGCCATCCCCTTACCCATTAGCAGATTAGCACAGGTTGAATTTCCCATGTGAGTGCTCCACAGTCTGTCTCATTGTATTTATTTTGTTCAGGCTGCTTTTCCCTGGGCTTGACAGTGTAATTTGTACAGATCTGTGCTGAGTTTTCCAAACCTTCAAATGAGCTTGTTTGTTAGCATGAAGCCCGAACTATTGATAGTAGAGACATTAAACAACAGAAACATTGAGAAGTGAGCAACACGCCTACCATCCAGGAAGGCTTTCTAACCTCTAGAGGTGCTCCTTGGCAAAAGCTCCATGGTTCAGAGATTTTAATTAGATCTAATCCTCCAGGTGACCAACCAAGCATTAAAAGGCATACCAATTTTTCAGTTGCCTCCCTTGCTGTAGAGTTTTTATTATTTATTTTAGATAGATGTGACAAAAGAACTTGGATATCCCAAACTTGACGTTTTACTTGAATGGCACTAAGAGGTTTCTGGCATAGGAGATTCTCCTTTCAGTGCAGTTATACTCAGAAAAGTGCCTGCCTGCAAGCTTGCTCTGTACTTACTCTGGTCTCCCTTGCCCAGAGTGAGTTGCATGTGAAATTTGGTCAGGTTTTTGGATCAAAAGTTGTATTTTCTGAGTGTCAGAGTTGCCCGCTCCTCCTTGGGATCTGGAAATGCAGCTGGGGTTTCTCCCCCCTCTCATTCACACCGGTCACGGAGCCCCAGTGTTGAAAATGTGCCTGACAGCATGGCTGATGATGTGCCAGGCAAAGCCAATTCTCTGCACCGTGACTTCCCCTAGAAAAGCTCAAAGCAGAAACAAGCACAACCCAACCATACACAGACAAAGGCAGAGACCAAAGCTGTCATTGCTGGAAAAACAAAGCTGGAAAAAAAACTCCTTTTCCCCCTCCTACCTGGTTTGCAGCAGAGCTTGTCACAGCAGGAGGGTTATGTCTGTGCATCTCCTGTAGCGGCTGGGTGGGTTTCAGAGATGCGCAGGGCTGTCATCACGGCCCCAGCGGCTCTGCTCGTGTTGCCTAGCCTCTGCAGGAGAAGGTTTCATGCTGTTGTGGTGAGCACGCCTGTGCTCAGCCATCCCAGCTCAAGTACCAGCTGTGCCCAGCTCACTGCCAAGGGCACCTTCAGCAACCTTGGGACATGTATTGCTTCTCACTGCTGTGTTTCCTTGCTGCCTTCTGGGTGTTGCGTCTCTGGACTCCCGAAGGAGTCTTATCACAAGCCCTGGATATGTCTGGCTTATACGTCCATCTGGACCGAAAGGAGGTGCAGGATTTGTGTACTTCTGTAGGGTAGATGTTCCTTATCTCTGGCTCTTTTGAGGCGAGGGTCACACTTAGCACCTTTCCGCCTGCTGGGGTATGTTAGACGGGTCTTCAGCCAACTTCCGAGTGCTCTGGGAGCTGTTTGTCCTCCATTCCACCGTTGTACTCTTCCCATCATTGCCCTGGGAGAAGTTGTTGAGGCTGGATGGGGTGCTGTGATGCTGCGGGGCTGCAGCACTGTCCCTGGGCTGTCCCTGTGCTGGAGGGGCCATGGCTGTCCGTGTGAGTGCAGGTATGGCTGGAGATGAGAGCAGTGGTCGTCATCTGGAGGAAAATCACCTTGGGGCCAGGGGTTGCCTGGGGGCAGCTGACGGTTTTGGGGCTGATGCTCTTTGCCTGCATTGACTCCTGACTCTCCAAAATCAAAGCCCAGGCCAGGCCACCAGAGATGCCATCGCTGCTCTGCAGGAAGAGGGGGTTGGCCAGGTGGGTCATTTCCCACCATATTGAGGGGGACAATAACATCCTGTTGCTGCAGGAGGAGAGACTGCTGCACCTGTTGACGTGGTGAGGATGGGGGATAAACACATCTTGGTACATGCATCAGGTCCCACCTGGACCCAGGAACTGCCAGAAGCTGGTTTGCACCCAGGGATGCTGGGGCTACTGCAGTGCCAGCACGCGGGGGTCTTCGGGTGCATGTGTGGACCGTGCTGTGAAAATCTCTTCTGCAGGAGGATCCTGAAGCTCCTGGGTTTGTACTTTCTCCTTCCTGCCCTCTCTGGGCAGGTCGCAGATGTCCCCCTCCTCGGCAGGGTGCCTGCCGCAGCAAGCGGGTGACGAAGAGGAAATCAAAGGTGGCTTTCAAGAACCCCCGTTTTCCTGCCTTGAGGTCAGCCTGGTAATTGCAGTCAGGAACCTGCACACCAGATCTGCCACCTCCGAGCTGTGGATGACTCCTAATGGTGCGAGAAGCAAAGCCTAGATGGAGCAGGGAGGGTTGGAGACATTGCCCGGCACCTTGGTTGACATAGATGAGCTTAGTGTTTTGCTGTATTTCTGGGAGCCATGGGTTTAATTCAAAGCTGCTCCCTGCCCAAATCCATTTGTCTTCTGTTTTTGTTTTTTTTATGACCCTGTCTGCCTCTGTCTCTCTTATTTCTTGGATGATGCTTGGCACTGGCTGCTCCAGCAGCTTTCTGGTTGCAGTAAGAGCTGTGTGTTTTGCTGTGGCAGGGATGTGTGACCTTTGTCTGGCCTCAGTGCAACTGCTGCTTCAAAGTCGAGCAAAGGCTGAAGTGCTGGAGCTCTTCCTCGGAGCTCGAGACCTGGGATCAGGGATGTAGACAGCCAGTACGTTATGCTCTGACTGTGAAAGCCCTGCCAAAGAAGGGGCCTGTAGCATCTAACCTCTCCACCACCTTCAAAGATGTACTGGAAGTGGCTTTGCAAAGCGTCTGCATGGCTGAGGTGCCCCTGCCTGGGCAGCCGGTACCCAGGGGCAGCACGGACAGCAGGCAAGGTTTGTTTTCGTCTGCCTGCACCTGGGCCAGTTCTTCACATCCAGACCTGAAATTTTAGCCTGGTTCTTGCAGACAGAAGGATGCATTTAGCCATTTATATAACCCTCGGAGAAAAGCACTTCAAGCAAGGGTTGTGTGGGTGGTGAGACGAGGCATAATTTGTGATTCAGAGGTGCTGGGAACAAGCAGGACCTTCCTCCAGGTGAGCTGGAGGGCTGGTCCTGCAGCACAGAAGCATTTAAATAAATCAGCATGTTAACAGCAAGAGAGGAGTGGGAGAGAGGGGGAAAGTGAGAGCCGAAATAAAAGGCTGTTAAGGAATAAATGTGATGCAAAGCGAGAGGATTAATAGCTGCAAGGGAAACCCAGGGGAAGGCTCCTTGCCAGGGGAGGACATGGGCATGTGATGGGGTGATATGGACAGCCCGGCGGGCCCTTCCCCAGCCCTGTTGCCATCGCTTCAGGCTGCATCAGTCATGTGCTGTGTTTGAGATGGCCTGCATGGCTTTGCATCTTCTCCGTAACCCCACAACTGTGGTTGGTGGGAGCTGGAGGGGTTTGCTCTGGGGTCGCGCTGGATTGACGCTCGTTCATGTCCACTGTGGGGTGCTGCCCCAGACAGACCTGGAGTCTGTCCCACCCTGCCATGCCCCACTCTGTTGGTGACCTGCCTTTTGCTTTTTTCCCTGTAGCAACCCCAAAGTCCAGATAGAAGCAATTGAAGGGGGTGCGCTGCAGAAGCTCCTGGTTATTCTGGCTACGGAACAACCCCTGGCTGTCAAGAAGAAGGTGAGCAAGTGGGATGCACCTCTGGGTAAAGCTGCTTTTGTGCTGAACTCAATGCAAGTGCTCCTCGGGACATCACTGCCATCGTGAGAGTGTGGGACCCTGCGCTGGTCCCCATGCTGGGTGGGCTTTGCTCCCCATGGGTACAGGAGAGTGGCCCTGGGTGCCGGACCACCCCCAGCAGCCCTGGCTGGCCGGTGCGTGCTGGCCTCCCAGCACTGTTGGTCTCGCCCCCGCTGCCAGCAGCAGCACGCACAGCAGCTCTGCCTGCCCCGTGGGGGACAGGGCTCAGTGCTGCGGCTCCTCTGGGAGGAAAGGCGAGGGTCCCTGTGGCAGGCATAACCATCAGAGTCTAACAAACATGGGAGCTGACATTTGGAAGGAGCTAATTGCTGGAGCCAGCCCCGTGTCCTGCCTTTGGCGGTGGCTTTGGAGCAAGCCGAGCAGCGCCGAGAGCCCCCAGCCAAATGTGCAGTGCTGTCTGTCGGGGTGGGGGGTTCCTCACTGCCTCCCTCCCTCCCTCCTCGCTGTAATCCCTGGAGCATGAGATCTCATTACCCTTGCTTTAGCGTGTGATGCTCCCTCTGTTTACGGGCCATAAAATTACCTGGCTGCTCCTGAAAACCCAGCCCCATCGTTTAACACGGTGACCTCTTCTGAGAGGGGGTTCAGTGGGGCAAGGGCACCACCAGCTCCTTCGTTCATCTTTAATGCACCTGCTGTTATGCAAACAGTGGCGCACTGCCGGTGTTTTAACAAGCTCCTACAAACACATTCCCCTTTAGTCCGTGGTAAGGGTCCTCCCGCTAGTGAAAGGCACGGGAGAGTTTGGGGAACCCCTTTGCTTTTGGCCACACGTGTAAGGAGGTCCCAGCCAGAGAAGTGCACCACAGGATGCTCCATGCTCAGAAACTCCTCCCTGGAGTGCCCATGACTCAAGCCGGAGCTTGTTTTGGGGTGGGGAGGGATGGCTGGGCATGCAGAGGCCCTGACCAGCATCACTTCAACCCCTGGGTGGTTGGGTACAGGGCGATTCTTTCCAGTGAGCCTGAACGCGTCCTGCTGGCAGCACCTGCAGAAGAGTGAAAGGGATGAGCTCAGTATCGTCCACTTTCACATGTGACCTTACGAGAGCCTCTGAGGGTTGAACCCCCTTTTCCAGGAGGACAGAGGTTTTTAATTTCAAGTTCCTATGCTGTGTACGGTCTCCCGTCTCCAGGCCAGGATCCCAAGGACAGGTCGGTGCCCTAGCCCCTTCCCACACCAAGCAGCAGCCCACAGCTCCCGCTCTGGTGGGTTTTCTGCCCCAGCGCTCACTGCAGTGTGCAGCAGCGAGGCCAAAAGTGCATTTCTTCCCTCCCCTGTCCTTTGGCCTATGGTTAAAAAAGGAGACGGAAACATCCTCCAATTCACCAGTGGCAACTTGGAAGATGGAAAATAGAAACAAGTGGGACCGGGGAAGACATGGCTGTCAGCTCGGATCTGTCCGAGGAGAGTGGGGATGCACAGTCCACCTCGGTGCGTGGAGGAGCCGGCTCTAATCGCTGGCAGGCACCCAGATGAGCACCCCCATCCCCACTCAGGCAGCAGCCCTGCCCCGGGCAGCGTCAGCCCGTCCCCTCTGCAAACCGCGGTTGTCAAAACCAGAGGAGTGTAAGATTCAGCCGGTTGGCCCCTAATTGCCTCCTCGGTGTTAACCCCGTGCCGCTCAAGGCAAGTGCGGGCGTGCTGGTGTCTGACTGGCGGTGCGTGATGCTGCACCGTGACAGACGCTGTTTTGGGACTGTGTCCTCGGAAACATCATGATCTTGTCCTCCATCCACGTGGGTGTGATGGAGAGGTGTCCAAATCATCTTGAGAGGATCAGGCTCTGCTGAGCGGTGCTGGACCCGCCTTTGCCCTGTCCTTAGCCCGTAGCCGGGCTCTGTGCCGAGGACCGGTGGGGGCAAACTGTGAGGAGAAGCGATGGCATTGGGTCTGTTCAGGTGCTGGTCACAGGTCCCTCTGGGTTATCATTCTAGCGAATGCGGTGACAGTCCGAGTTGGAGTCTGGGTGGAAGTCACCCAAGTTCAGGCAGCCTCACAGCGCCGGGGAGGGTTGGGATCAGGAGAAAAGGGGGCTCTTGGAGATGCTCCTCAGCAAGGAGAGGTTTGAACGCATCTGCCAGGGAGCTCTGCACAAATGGTTTGGAGCGTGTTTCTCCTGTCCCTGTGGGATGCCATGAAGACACCGCGCCAAATGCAGCGACTGTGGCCACTGTGCTGACGGACCTCTCTCCCCACCTCAGGCTCTCTTCGCGCTGTCCTCCATGCTGAGACACTTCCCCTACGCCCAGCAGCAGTTCCTCAAGCTGGGCGGCCTCCAGGTCCTCAGGAGCCTCTTCAGGCAGAAAGGGATGGAGACCCTCCATGTCCGTGTGGTGACGCTCCTCTACGACCTCATCGTGGAGAAGGTGAGGAGCCAGGAGGGAGGGGACGGGACCCGGCCAGGCACTCCCCACCTTCACCCCCTCACCGAGCCAAAGGGGCCGTCGAGCATCGTCATGGGACGAGGGTGAGGAGGGGCCGATCCAGCATCTCCGTGCTGTTGGGATGAGTTCCCTCCAGCCCATGGGCCACTGCTGTGGGGGACGAGTGCCCGGGAGAGCCCAGAGCACGCTTAAATCTTTATTTTTTCATTAAACCGCCATCGCCGTTTCCACCCGAGGGTGTTTAAATAACAAAATGGCAAGGACCTGACTAGGGAAAACAGACACCGGACTGCAGTGAGCTTGGCTGCGGCATTCAGCCGCCGGCTGCCAGCCAAGTGCCCGGGGACCAGCCGCCACTGCTGTGCCCCTGCCTGCTGGAGAGGCCCTTGCCTGCCTGCACATCCCTCACTGGAGCCAAGCCCGCAACGTTAAGTGTTTTATTTTCAAATACCTTGGATTACTGCTGTAAATGTCAGTTTAAAACCCGTCTTTCCTTGCCATCGCTCGTTGTTTAGTCTGCGCGTTTCTCTTACTCCAGAGAATGGAAATTAAATCCACTTTCACTCAGTTTATAGCCAATTTGCCCTGCAGATTATTACTGCTGTAATACTTGGGTTTCAGGCACCGCAGAGCAATGTCTGTGTTTTAAAACAGTTGTTTTCCAGGAGACTTTGTAAAGGTGCAAATTATTTTAGCAGGTCTGAAATCTTATCAGGTGCTGGCTTTAACACGCAGCAGTCCTGTCTGTCTGCTCGCATGGAAAGGGAGCGTACGCGGGCATTTTACCTGAACCATTCCTGTTCACTCCTGCTGCACGTTTTATGGCCGCCCCTCCAGCAGCCCCATCTGTTCCCAGCTCCGCTGTGGCTGGGGGCAGTCTGCAGGCTCGGCAAATTCTCATGTTTATGTTAAAACAATTATTTTTTGCTGCCTTTTGGACTGGGAATGCCGTCTATCAATTCCAGCCGCTTCACGGAGGAGACGGGAGAGCCCTCGGTGCCTGGTGGGGAGGAGGGCTGTCTGAGTGGTGGTCGCAGATTTGGGGTGGGCTGGGCAACGGTCAGATAGATTGGTTTGAAAATCGTAAACTGCCATCGGCAGCTCTCTGCGCTGAAGCACAAATTGCCGGGGCTCTGAACGGCTTTTTCTGCTGCCTTCTTTTCTTTTCACCCCAAATCCTGCCTGACCAGTGGCAATTTAGCAGGCAGCCCTCTCGGGGGACTGGGAGTGGGGACATCTCCTCGGTGTTGTCCCTCCTTGTCCACACTGTGTCCTGTAAATCAGTACAACCAAGCTCCCTGCAGCAGCCACCCAGGGGACAGCAGGAGTCTATTGCCAAGCTGATGAAGAGGTCAAAGAAAATGTTATGGGTGCCCTCGGGGACCCAAGCGGCCCCCGGGGACAGGATTTCTGCTCACCAGCCTCACAGAAGCCCTCACCTGCCTTCAGCAGTCCGGGGCGAGCAGCTCTGTGTTACGCAGAACTAATTAGTGAAGCACAGCCAGAATAATTATCACAGGAGCCACCAACCAAGCTGGGAGGATCCACTGGGGGAGTGGAGCCTGTTTGGGGAATTTCACGCTATCAATAGCCACTCCACCACCCAAGCCCCCAAGGGTGTCAGGGTGGTGGTGGGAGGTTTTCCTTCCTCCTCCCGGCCCCGGCGCTGCTCGGGGCAGGTCTGTCGCTGGGAAGGGAGCCGGCAGCCCTGCCTGCCCTGGTCCCTGCGGGCACCTTTCTGCTCTCGGCACCATCCCTGCAGGATTTCAGTATTTGGGGTTTTCTGGACCAGGCTGGGAGGGGAAGGTCTGGCTGTGGCTGAAGGAGACCGAGATGTCCATCTTTTTCGCAAGAGCAGCATGAAGCCAGGTGGTGGTTTGTTAGGCACTGAAGGAGCCTGTCCAGCAGCCCAAAGCAGCAGACCCAGAGTCTTTACAGATCTTCTGCTGAACGTCTTTCCCCTTGAGTCCCCTTTCAGGGCCATGTGGTACTGAAACCCCTGGTCACCAAGAGTTTTCCAGGGTGGGCAACCAGCTTCATGCGTGGGCAACAGGGAACCAGGACACAACCTCGTCTTGGTTTTCTGTTGCAAGTCATTTTCCAAGGCAGGTGGTAGGGGGTGTGCGTCCTCCTCTCCCATGATGTGTCACCTCGTGGGAGCAGTTGCTTTCTGACAGGGATATTAATCCATGTTCCACCACTTCCCACAGATGCTGCTTGAGGACTCGCAGCACGGAGATCAAATGGAAGAGAAAATCCAGCAGTACCGGCAAGTCAAGCTGGTCCCGGCGGTGGTGGAGCAGGACTGGTGCGTGGTCGTTTCCAACCTGCTGGCCATGCCGGAGCACGACACTCGGGAGAAGGTCCTTAAGATGGTCAGCGTGCTGATGGCCTTCTGCAAGGAGCGCTACCAGGGGGACCAGGCCCTCAGCACCACCCTCAGCCTCCTGCGCAGCGAGTACGAGGAGCTGGCGGCAGAGGAGCAGAGGGAAGGTGACAAAGAGGGCTATTTCAAGGAACTCCTTGGCTCTGTAAATACCATCATTCAGGAATTAAGATGAAAAGAACTGTAGATTCAGTTCAGTTCCAGATAATTCAGGGCAACAGCGTGAGTTTTGATGGCACCAGTGTAAATGCACTTTTGAATAAACTGCTGGACTAAATGAGATCCCACCACTGGGCAAATGTGCCAATAGCTTCATTATTAAAACATACGTGTTTGGGGGCATGGCTTTTTTTGCATGGGGTACTGCTGGAAAAATAGAGGTATATACTTTAGAGGGAATGAGGTAGACTCTCAGCTTACGTTGCCTCCAACCATGGTACCTTATGAGTGTTCTCAGTGTGTCTGCAGGCTTATTTGGGGTGGGCAGGACTGAGGGATGTGGGACTGTCCTTGTTAGGCAGCTCTGCTGCACAAAGGGAAGCGTTTGTTCCCACAGCTCTGATCTGCCTTTGTTCTTGCCTGGCGATGACCTGCGGTGTCTGTGATCTTTTATTTGCTTCTGTATGATGCATCTCGGCACTCAGACAGCACCGTTTGCCTTTGGATTATTTTGCGCTTGTATGGGAGGATGGAGCGTCATTTCCTTGAAACGTTGGTTGGAGGGGCTCTCTGGAGGTCTCTAATCCAGCCTTTGCTCAGAGCAGGACTATCCTTCGGTCAAGTCAGTGTGGCCGTGACCGGCTCGAAGAAGCCCAGCTCCACCACCCGCTCTGCGTAGGTCACGTAGCTCCACTGTGGCAGCTCTCCTGCAGCCCCTCTCTGCTTAGAGGCCAGCCATGTCCCCATGGGCTGGGTGTCAAAACATCTATCTAAGCCATGGAACCGCTCCTGCCATCACAGGGGCGAACCAGCCGGTGAAGCAAAGCACGCTTTGCCCTACAACAAACCACTGAGTTTTTCTGCTTGCGTCGTTCTTGTCTTGGGAGGTGGCTTCCAAGATGATCTCCAGGGAGTGAGGCTGGCCAGCCACAGAGTACAGCACGTTCTCCTTGCTGAGCTGGGCTGGGGCCTCTCCCTTCACACACCTCTTCCCGTTGCAGCTTCTCCTCTCTCTCCTCTAGGCTCAGGTCCCCTTCCCCCATGAACCTCCTCTGAGGTCCTCCTCACGCCGGATGGTCCGTTGGGGAAGATGTTCTGCCCTCTCCTTGTTGGGCTGATTCTTTCTCCCCACATTGTCCTTCCACAGGTGAGGAAGAAACCAAAGTCTTGCTCAAGGCTTGGGCTGCCCAGCCCCTGGCCTGGAGATGACTGCCACCTCCTGCCATCAGCAAAGAAGATTATAAAAACTAACTTTATTCATTATTTTGCCTGTTTCATTAGTTACCCTCTCCTTGTTCTGAACCCTTTTTGGGGAGGATTTGAGGGGTTTTTTAATAAATCAATTCTGTTTCTCATGAGTCCCCCTGTGAGAAACATGCCGAGTGGGATGCTGCAGTGAGCCCAGCGAGCTCCATGGTGCTGCCCCGTGCCTGGGGACGGGCACGTGGCCCCCCCCGGCCACCCTGCCCAGGGCTGTCCCGGGCCAGTGCTGGGGCTTTGGCATCATGGAGAAATGGGCATTAAAGGCTGGGTGGTGGCCCCTGATTTGAGAGCAGAGGAGAGGAAGAAGAGGAAGAGAAGAGCTCCACCATGCTCTCATCTCCTGGTGCTGTGGCGGGGGACACACCACCTTTTCACACCAGGCTTTTATCTTCTCTTGGCTGACACAGCTGGGGTGACCGGTGCCCTGCGTGGGGACTGTCCCCAGCCGGTGCTGCGGGTGCTATTCCTCTGCGGGGGGAAGCCCCCACACGCTGGGTCCTCGGGGCAGCCGGCAGCAGAGGTCAACCCCACCAGGATTTGGGGTCTGCAGAAACAGAGCAAGCAGCATGGTGGTTTGGGGGGGGAATGCGCTCGTCTCGCTCCCACCCTGCAGCTGGTGTTTTCCTATAGCGGGATGCCCGCACAGGGCTGAAATTCGGTGGCAGCCAGCACGTTCCCTGCCGCCCCCTCTTTGAGGGCGGCTTTGGCAGGGGTGGCAGTGGCTTTTTCTCCACAGGCTTTGCCCAGCAGCGTGATGGGAGGCCAAGGCAGAGCGAGCGCTGGGACGTCCCAGCGCCGGGCTGCAGAGCTTTCGGGCACAGAGCGATGCTGCGGCTGCCCCTGCACCGGCCGGCGTGGGCTGCCGGTGGAGCACGCTGAGCGTGCCCTGCTCCCGGCACGGCGAGGAGGTGATTAGTTATAATTCCTGTATTCACTTTCAGAATTGCTTTCTGGCAATAACAGGTATTTCAATCACCGCTACTCCTGCCGCCGGCTTAATGGGACCTGGGGGCTGCAGCACCAACGTTACCAACATAAGTGCAGAAAAAATAAATTAAGAAAAAAACCACACACACCCCCCCAGCTGGTCTCCACCATCCCCAAGCTGGGCCAACGCAGCCTCACAGGGCTTTGCCACCGCCGGTGACATGCCCACGCACCAAACACCAGTGGGACTTTGCGAGGGGCTGCGTGATTTATGCCCCACCCCCCCCCCCCCCCCCCCCCGCTAACCCAGACAGGCACCTCCCTGCAGCCAGCGCGGCCCTGCAGGCAATCGATCAGACTATTTCAAGGCTATTAGTCCTTCTTGATGCTAAAATATTTCTGGCTACTGTTTACAGCGTGTCAGTTGTCGCTGTTAAGTAGCGGGGCTAATTATAAATACTGATTTATTTTTTTTCTTGTCCTTCTCAGATTTCGATTCAGGCTGTTTTGCTGGGATTAAAAATGATTTTTTTTTTTTTTCTGAAATGCATTTCCCAGCCAGGTCTGCCAGGGTTTTTGCTTTGTAGGTTAAAAAAAAAAAAATATCTCGGCAATAGCCAGGACAAGCTTGGGAAGGGGCTTTTCTGTGCAAAGCCTGACCCACCCCCCCCATCCCAGGCGATGCCCTGGAGAGGCAGGTCTTCAGCTGGGGAGCAGAGCTGGCGCATGGAGTAGCAGAGCATGGATTTCTTCAGCCGTGCTTGCCCTTGTTGCTGTTTTGCAGCTCGATTTAACGAGGTAGGGAAGGTTTAACACCTATTTAAGGGCTGAGCAGGGAGAAAAAAAAACAGCTGGACCAACCCTCCCTGTTCAATACCAAAGCCAAAACCCCACTCCCTAATCCTGTAAGTCTTAAAACCGCAAAGTTCCCAAGCAGCAGCCCGTTTGGCGTGGGTGCTGTGACGCCTGGGTTGGTCGAAGGTGCCGGTGCCCTCGGACGCAGCTCTGCGAGGGCCCGGGACCACCGCGGGCATCTCCGCCGGGTCGTTCCCACCCGCCGCGGGGGTCTTGCGATGAGGGCTGGCTCTGGGAGGGGGAAAAAAACCCAGCCTGCAATTGCTTCTGGTCTCTGCCCTTCCAATTCCCCCCACCATGTGCAGGTGAGGTGCTGCTGCGCGGTCCCGGCCGCAGTGCTGAGCACGGGGGTGGCATGTGTGGGTCTTGCTCTGCAGCAGCAGTTGCGGCTGAAGGGTCATGACACCCACTGGCAGTTTCCCCTCACACTGGCAGAGTAGTGCAGGTGAGGAAGCCCACAATACTAAAAGGAAGAAAGAAAAAAAAAAAAAAAATCCTGGCATTGCTTATCACAAACCCTTTGGAAACTTGCTGAAGATATTTGTGGTGCAAAGACTTTTTGAGGTCCTTGGACAACATCGATGCACGGTGACTTTCACATCCAGCAGCTGTGTCCAAACCCTGCGACCTCCCTGCCCAAAGGGCTCTGTGCTGTGGGGGATATGGGGGGACAGGGACAGGACCCCCCCCCCTCCACTGCCTGGGGCACCCCCACAACAGTGCTGGGGTTTGCTGGAGCTGGCCCCAGCCCCTGCAGAGCATGGCAGCCCCTTGACTCTGGGGCCAAGGCATTTTGGGGAGGCAGTCGCACTGGGGTGGGGTGTTACCAGTGCTAGCTGGTCAGGGTCTCTGCCTGACACCCCCGAGAGCTGCCGTACCACAGCCAGCCCTGGCGGGGGGGGGGGGGGGGGGGGGGGGGGGGGGGGGGGGGGGGGGGTAGATGCTAAAGGCCATCTCAGCTCTTGCCCAGAGCCATTGCACCCCCATGGCCCTGGCTGCTTGTCGTACTAAGAGTGAGAGCCCCCCCCACACCTCCTCCCAGCTGGGGGGGTCCCTGCGGCTGGGGGTGGGGGTGTCCCAGCTGTGCTGGGGTGCAGCAGCCCCTGCACTGCCAGGCACTAACTGCTCCCAGTGCAACTCCCTTTGGTGGCTGAATACAACAAATTAACACAAATTACCTGGAAATATCGAGCATGGCGTGTGTTAAATAAAATGCAGACAATGACCCAGGCAGTTCAGCTCCAGCAGGCAACCCCCCCAGCCCTCTGCAGCAGTCTCCCTCTCAGGCCCAAACTGCTGAGCCAACCCCCCCTTTACCAAAGCAGCTCCCCCTTTATCAAAGTCAAGGCAGAGAAATCCCTCCCGTGCTGGACACCCTGGGGATGAGCACGATGCAGGCAGGAGCAGCAGAGCTGGGGGGGTGACTGGCACTGTGGGTGGCCCTGCTCCATGTCGGGGGGGGGGTTGACCATGGGGGTGCCCCTGGGCTGTAGCACCCAGGGCTGGAGGTGCTGTGGGTGTCGGGGACCTCCACGTCCAGGCTGTTGGGTTCTGTCCCTGCAGGGAGCAACGGGACTGCTGCCGGGGCAGTGGCGGGGGGAGGCAGTGGCAGCCACAGCGTCTCAGAGGGCACCCAGGGCTCTGCCGTAGGGCAGCCACGGCCACGGTTCAGCCTTGGGGGCTGCAGCCCGAAACGGGGGCAGCCTGCCCTGCCCTGCGCGTCCCCGCATCCTCGGAGGGTGACAGAGAAGCGCAGGCGAGCGCTGGGCTGATTTCCGCGTCCATAAATGCCAGCCCAGGCTGGCGTCCCCGCTAATGACAGGCTTGTTCCCAAAATGGCGTTGCTGGTCTGCAGCCCAGCGTAATGACAGGGCTGCTGCCCTGCTGCCCGCCTCTCCCTCGGCGGCTGCGGGCAGGACAGGGACCAGCCCGTCCTGCCCGAGGTGCTGGGCACGGCCGGCCCAGCCGCGCTGCCGGCGGCACGGGGCGCGGGGCATCGTGGGCGCACCCCGCTGCGGTGACGCACGTCCCGCTGACCCAAATTCCCGCAGCACGGCACAGCACCTTCGCTCACCGCTATGCCCGCCACAGCAGCTCCCCCGCACCTGCACCACGGTCCCGGCCCAGAGCAAGCTGGGACTGGAGGGGTCCTGGGGCAGATGGAGACCCCAGGTAGGGCTCACTGGACCATGCAATCTGGCAGGGGAGGAGGTAGGATGGGCACTTTCGTCCTTGATTTTGGAGATAACGGGGTCCCTCTGCCCCGCTCCCTACACCCCCAAGGTGGGTAAGGCATTAAGCAGCAGTCTGTCCGGGCTGGCATTGCACACACGGCCACACGTTATTTCCTCTTGCACCCACAAGAGCATCAGGAAGGTCGTGCTGGCTCAGCCCAAGCCCCCCAACCCCAAATCCTGGCATGTGGTGGGCAGGGAGGGGGCTCAGAGCAGAGACCAGCAGCTGTGCTACCCTGGGCTGCTCCAGCCTCCAAAATCCACAGCACAGGGAAGTCCCGAGCCTTCAGCACTGGAGCACCTGATGTGCCTTCGTGGATTTTTCCTTTTCCCACCCATTTGTTGGGGGGTTTGAACCCACCACCACCTCCTCACCGCACCCCTCACCACCCTCTCTGCTCTCACATGTAATTGCATATTTGAGGTTTGGCCACCTCGGCTTTGAAGCCCGTGCTTGCTGCTGCCCATCCCACTGTTAGAAAACGCAGCTTAGAGTGCTTTATTCCCTTCTCCGCACCCATCCCATCCTACCAGCGGGGCCGGTCTCCGAGCCAGGCAGCAGCAAAGCTGGTCTGAGTGAAGGGAGAGGGCTGAATGGAAAATGCATTCGTTAAACAACATTAAACCTCAGCGCAGAAACCTTCACACGCAATTAAAGCAGCATAAATTCTACATGGCTTGATTCACCACTGAATTGAATTAAGAGCACTTGAAAAATGGAATAAGGCTATCTCCTGGGGATTTAATGTGGTTTCACTAATACACTTCAAAGAAAACGCAGGTTCATCTTTCCTGAGCATCCTTACGCAGCCAGGTCCCCGCTCCCAGGGCGGGCAGGAGGGCTGCGGGGCTGGTGGGCTCAGGCCTGGCCTCACTGGGTGCTGCCAACCCACGGCAGTGCAAGGAAAACCCCAAATCCTTCCTGTTCAATAACTATTTCCATGTGTTTCAGGCAGTGACCAGGGAGCAGCCATGGCCCGGAGGTCCCACAGCCCTCCCCTGCCCAAAGCTGCTGTGGGTCCCCTCCGTCCCAGGCCCCCGGACCCCCGTGATTTCTTCTCCTGTTAATTGGAGAGGGACACTGAGCAGCAGGGGAAGGGTGGGAGAGGCTCCGCTCACTGCCCACCATCGGGGAACGCGACCTTTCCCACCTCGTACCTGCACAGCTTTTACAACCCGACACGGTCGCGCTCACTCCCTCGCGGTAGAGGAGAGCGTTCCCCTCCAGCAGCCACAGCGGAGACCAACTGCACAAGCCCTTCCCCAGCGCTTAATTACATCAAGCAGTAATTACTGTAATTCTTTTCAATTGGCGCTCTAATAAAGTTACAGCTTCACTCGCATCCGGACCCCCCTCGCTGTGCAGCGCAGCACCGCTGCCCTGAAGTGTCACTGCCGGTTTCACACGGGAGGTTTTGATTAAGACTGAAATTATCTGACACATCGGGATCAGCGTATTTACATATTTTTTTTTTAAACTACTGAGCCGCCCGCTCGCAGGGCCTCAGGTCTAGCGCTGAACAAGCCAGAGGCCCCGTTGCTGCTTCACTTGGGGCAACACGAGTAGGAGCTGGTGCTGCTTCTGTGCTGGCTCCTGCTGAGCTACCAGGAGTTTGGGGTCCGCTCTGAAAGAACAAATTGCCACTTACTGGCCCTCCCCTCCTCCAGGCCCGCAAGACCAGCCTTCCGTCTACTCGTACAAATGTAAAAAGCACCGTCCACCCCTGCCGCGTCCTCCCTTGCAGCAGGCCGCCCCATCCGTTTAACCAAGCTCGCCCGCCTGACTGATGGAGCCCGTTTGTAGAGGCAAGACAGAATTCACCCTGGGTTTAAGAGCAGATCTGTGCTGGGCCAGCGTCCACAGCACCCGCCCGCAGACAGGGCTCGTCCTGGTGAGCAGCAGAAGCGCAAGTGTCGATAACCACGTACCAGCTATTTATGCTGCAGCACAGAAACTGAAAACTGGATTTAATATGACACTAAATCCTCCCTCTGCTTTGGGGAGACACGGTTTTTGCTTTCCCCCCAGCCACTTGCTGATGCGTTCCTAACCAGAGCAATTAAGTTACAGCCATTAACGATTTACCTTGATGCACCTCTCCTCCACAAACCCAAACGCAACTCTCAGAGGAGGAGCAATTCTTGGCTAAAACAGAGCTGGGGCTGTCGGCCTCCCATCCCCCCTCGCAGCCAAGAGGCACCAGCTTCCCTCCCGCCTCCTGCTTCCCAGCTGGGTTTTCACACCAGCCTTCATCAGGTGGAACCATATTTTAATTTGTTTGCCAACTTGATACTCAAAGTTTTTAGCATAAAATAAACTAACATTTATTTAAAAGCTAAGTACATACAAAATTCCTCTGTACATCTTAACATATGGCTTGTTTTATAAAGCTCATTAATAGATTGCATTTTGGGGGGAGTAGTGTATGTATTTTGAAGAAAACCACTGAACAGCCCAGGGAATGTAGCCTTTAAGACAACTGTATTAATACCAGGAGAGAAAATAAAAAAACCCCCAACCATATCATATAAAAGCAGTTCATAATTATATATAAAGCAAGATCTACAGCTTATCTATGACATTAACCCTTGAATGTCAGTGGAAGCAGCACATTAGCTTGCCCTTCAACAGGTGCCTGATTAGATGTTAAAGGTGTATGAAAACAGGTAGATAATTCAGTTGTTTATTATCTGTACTCAAGAGGCTAAAATGCTTGAAAGCATAATAAATTTGGCAAAAATATCCCAAGAACTATTTAGCTTAATTCTGATCAGCATTTTGGTAAAATGACAGCAATAACCTTGATATAGTAAATTATAAGCTGATCAAGCTAAATAAAATTATAACATAACACTGCCAAGGCTCGGCTCTAAAATTTAGGTGCGGTTTAAAACATTTAACTACAGAACAGGCTGCTTTCCATTTTAATGGATGCTTTACAGAAACAGCAAACGCAACTTTGACCTGCGCAAGTGCTTCTTCTCGAATACTGGACTTTATTGGTAAGAGTAAAACACACTGAAATTCATAAAATTTAAATAAGACAGCGAAATTATACCTCGTAGCTATAGTTATCACAAATAATGTATAGTCTAAATTGCAGCCTGAGCAAACACTATTTGCTGGGTGCCTTTGGAAGCCCAAGGCAGGATGCAGAGCAATTATGAGAAATGAGTACAAAGCCGATTTGCATCTGAATGCCGGGGAGGGGGTGCAGGGGCGGCTGGGAGCCCGCTCCATTCACAGCACCACAATACACCAGCTGGTAAAAGCAACTTTATTAGTGTCCCACAGCAAAATACATTAGTAATTTGTTACCAGGCATTAAAATTCCCGTCCGGTGTCATACAGAAGTAATCAGCCGCCTCCATGATTGTATGTTTTACTGGATTTGCTCTGGGTGCTCCCCCAGCAGAGGCGCGGGTGAAACCCCCTCCGAAAAGGCTGGCGGCAAAGTAACCCACCGGCGCTCCGTACGCCGGGCACGCGTGGAAATGACCCGTCAGGCGAACAGCTCCAACGCAGCCCAGGAGAAGCAGCATCACATAACCAACGCACCACCAAGCACATCTCCGAACACGACCCCCTCCCTCTGCGACCCCCAGAAAAACCCAACCCAGGCAAGGGTATATAGTTTTTCCAGGTATTTTCCGGCTGTGGTCGCACCCGTGGCAGTGCAGCTAGCGTCTGCTGTATCTTCATACTCCTTTGAGTGTACAGAGCTTGTTCCCTGTCTGCCCCAACAGTAGGACTATACTAACACATACAATACTTAAATTTTTTTTTTTTTTGAGTGAGAAGATCTAATTTTCCTCTCTTGATCACAATGAAAAACTGCAGTCTCCAAGTAGCATGATTCAACTATTAGTGTTAACCATTAGTGTTACTGTAAAATCCTCTTTGGTTATAGAATATTTTATTTAAAGCAAGATTATACAAAACAATTTTCTGCTAGAAATACACCCCTGAAATCTAAAAGCAATCTAAATTAACACACTTCCGCAGGCTGAAGCTATATTGATAGGACTTATAAATTTGAGTTTTTCCCCATGTAATCTAAACAAAGTTATCAAAATTATATTAAGTAAATACATTTTGAGGAATAGTAAACTTTTGAAAAATCCTTAGAATATTAAAAGTAGAGTTCTGGAAGTAGCAGTAGTGGGCTAGAGAAAAAAAATAACCAAGACAGAGACCTCTCTTTAAATACTCTCCATCGCCTTGAATTCACTGAGAGCCTGCACTGGGTTAACGTGTTTCTTCTGGGACGCTCTCTTGATTTTAGTTTGGGTTTCATCTTGTTTCTCCCTCTTGACCAGGGGTTTCTTCTCCGGAGCCTTCATCTTCCAAGAGACGGCGGGAAGATTGAGCGAAGCCATGCCCTGGGACTTCTGGTACTTGGTCGATGCCACATAGGAAGCCTTCACAGTTTGCACCACCGCGTTCATCAGGTTCTTGGCTGCTTGGATAAGAGACATGGCACTGTCCACCTGCCAACAGTAACACACGTGTTACATGCCATCACAACACCACAAATACAGCATTCCAGAAAACACGACAAAAGCACTCAAAACCTGATTTTTCTGCGTTTTCTTTTGAAATCTGAAGTTCCAAATTCGAGGTGGTATTTTTCTTTGGACACTAAGTGGTAAAAACTCGACTTGGGCTACCAAAAACAAAAGTGCAACATTTGCCCATGATCCTTTTCCATATTAATGGCAATCAAAAACATTTGTACTCTGCTGTTTGCTTTTGTGACTGTATTTGGTTTGCGTAGCACGGTTTTGGTAGCGAGGGGGCTACAGGGGTGGCTTCTGTGAGGAGCTGCCGGAAGCTTCCCCTGTGTCCCACAGAGCCAATGCCAGCCGGCTCCGAGACAGACCCACCGCTGGCCAAGGCCGAGCCCATCAGCAACAGTGGTAGCGCCTCTGGGAGAACGTACTTAAGAAGGGGAAAAAAAACTTGCTGAATTGCAGCAATGGGAGAATATGTGAGAGAAACAACCCTGCAGACCCCCAGGTCAGTGAAGAAGGAGGGGGAGGAGATGCTCCAGGCGCCGGAGCAGAGATTCCCCTGCAGCCTGTGGGGAAGACCATGGTGAGGCAGGCTGTCCCCCTGCAGTCCATGGAGGTCCACGGTGGAGCAGATATCCACCTGCAGCCCGGGGAGGACCCCACGCCGGAGCAGGGGGATGCCCGAAGGAGGCTGTGACCCCGTGGGAAGCCCGTGCTGGAGCAGGCTCCTGGCAGGACCTGCGGATCTGTGGAGAGAGGAGCCCACAGAGCAGGTTTTCTGGCAGGACTTGTGACCCCGTGGGGGACCCACGCTGGAGCAGTGTGCTCCTGAAGGACTGCACGCCATGGAAGGGACCCACGCTGGAGCAGTTCGTGAAGAACTGCAGCCCGTGGGAAGGACCCACGTTGGAGAAGTTTGTGGAGGACTGTCTCCTGTGGGAGGGACCCCACGCTGGAGCAGGGGAAGAGTGTGAGGAGTCCTGCCCCTGAGGAGGAAGGAGCAGCAAAGACAACATCTGATGAACTGACCCCAACCCACATTCCCTGTCCCCCTGTGCTGCTCTAGGGGAGGAGGTAGAGAAAATCAGGAGTAAAGTTGAGCCCAGGAAGAAGGGAGGGGTGGGGGGGAAGGTGTTTTAAGATTTGGTTTTATTTCTCATTATCCTACTCTGATTTGATCGGTAATAAATTAAATTAATTTTCCTGAGTTGAGTCTGTCTTGCCTGTGACGGTAATTGGTGAGTGATCTCTCCCTGTCCTTATCTCCACCCACAAACCTTTGATTATATTTTCTCTCCCCTGTCCAGCTAAGGAGGGGAGTTCTACAGTGGCTTTGGTGGGACCCTGGCGTCCAACTTCAGCTTTAACACATGGCAGAGAGGAAGAGCCAAAAACAGGGCAGTGTGGAAGAGAGAGAAGAGGACCACTGAGGTGACCTCAGCTGGGACCCCACTGTTCTGGGGTGCCAGTGCCCTGCTCTGCGTGGGACCTCTGGCTTGTGAATGCCAACCGGTCTGGGGCAGGGTTTTGGTCTTGGGCAGGGTTTCAGCACCTCTGCTCAGCTTACACAAGAGCTCAGCTGCCTCTACACACCTAAATTCCTGTGTTGTAGACATCTAAGGAAGGTTTGGGGGAAAACCTTGAAGCCATTTCTTGTCTAGCAGCAAATCAAGTTGAGCAGGGGGGTGGTTGCTTTTCTTATGGCACTGGTACCTTCCTTTCCATCACACTGTGTTTTGAGTAGCACAACGCAGATCGGATCTATGCCCTCCAGCAAACCAGTGTTGTCTGTTTTCCTCACCCCAGTCATCACGCTGGAAAACACTTTCATTGCATTTGACTATTTCCATAAATCTTCACAGCAGGAAGAATAATATTAAATTCAATGAAAACAAGGAGGTACTTTTCTAAATGAATTGTCAGACTGCTTAGGGTGCAAGCTCTTATTGCCTTGGTTATAGCTCTGCTTTCACAAAACTTCTGTGGTATGTGGACGGTGCAGGATGTTAACACTGAGAATTTTACTTTTAGACAGGTGAAGTCCCTGGACTGGCAGAGGTCTTCACGTGACAGAAGTTTAACAATACTACTGGCAATATTTAGCCCCAGTGGACAGACTCCTGGAGAACAGATGAAACCAGGAGATAGACTACAGATGCCAGCCCGTTCACGTAACTAATTTATGGCAGAAGGGTATGTAAATTCTGAAGACACGGAATAACTGCAGTACTGGAGTACGTATTATTGCATAATGACACATCTACTTCTTTGACAGCATGATGCCTTCAGCCTTCCAGCTAATAGGACATCAGGCATGCAACAGAGACACACAGCAACACGTTTCATTATATCTCATCACTCGGCTCTGCTGTGCTGGAAATCCGAGCATGTGGGACTGGCAGCAGTGGGAGGTGCAGCAGAGAAGCCCATCTCCCCTGTGAAGGTGCTAAGCTTATGCAAGTGTGGTTCATCATCACCACTGCTTCTGCAGCAGGTTGCTGCAGACCTCCCTCGGCTACTGCTGTCCCAAAGCACTCATTCTACAATTCTAGTTTGTTTGCAGGGGAAAAGGATGTGTTAATAAGTTTAAGCACTTGAAATATCTAAATGGCAGAAGGTGGTAAGATTTTTTTTCCATTTGCTTTTAAGGATTCAGATAGCAATATTGGACTATCAACCATTTCTGTCCCTTCTTCAAACCTCTTACCTCAGTCATGACATGGATGTGGAAAAGCACCAGTCCAGGGCAAGGAAGAATACGCCAGAAGAAATTAAGAATTTAGCTCCACTTCCCTCCCCCCAGATATCCATCATACAGATTCCTCTTAGAGGAAGCATTTCATGAACCACAGTGAAAAAATTATTTGCTAGGTAATGGCTAGAACAAGGAAGCAGGCTGGCCTATGGCAGCTTTTGGCTGTCATAAAACAGACCAGCCACTAAAAATCCCTGCACTCTTCAGGGCACAGCTATTTTGAAATATTAACATCTCTGGAGCATTGCAGGGCCCCAGCATGTTCCAAGGCTGTGCAGAGACATGGGGTAGGTTTAGCTATGCTGATTGAAGTGATTTAACCTCACTAAGAGTGAAGAGCAGTCTGGAAAAACTGCACATTACACAAAGGTAAAGTGAATCTGTCTACACTGTTGAGTAAGGAAAAGTGAAGTCTATATTTTCCCCCGTTCAAACAGTAAGCGTTTCCTCCAAGAACAACGAGGCAGTGCAGGCAGTATTATAAACTCTGCATACATTAAAACTTTGACCGAATGCTCCAAAATCTTTTGTCTATATTCTGTAATGTTTAGCATAAAAGCTTAGCTTGGAATAATTGTTATCCCTGGAAGAAAAACTGCACAAACCGGACATGTCATAGTTCATACATACCCCAGACACAACCAGCTCCCCTCCGAGGTTTTGAACTTCAGCCTTCACTTTGCTACAGATGTTCAGCTGATGGCAATACAGTGCGATGCGCTGCAGGTAAGCTAGGAGGTCCTGCTTGCATGCAGAATCGGGGCACTGGAAAAACAAAGGTGAAGTTTTACTTTGCAATCACGAAAACTGGAACAGAAATCATTTAGGGAGAAACCAGACAACTCCATTCTGTAATAGTTAACGTGCACCAGAGATCGTGCCCCTTTCTGTTGAGCTTTGGTTTTCAAAGACAGCTGAGCGATACATGAGCATCACTAAATACATATTAAAAACCAGAAGCAATAAACACAGGCTATCAGAACACAGGGGCAGCCGCTGGACAAAATCACCAGGGCTCCTTTCAGCTGCGCAGCTGTCCTTGAGCTCCCTGCGAGGAGGAGGAGGAGGGCTACCTAACCTTTCCAGACCAGGCTTGTTAACTATAAAAGATCCTCCCTGTACACTGCACAGGACACAGCAGCAACGATTTGACATCCAAGATCTCAAGCTGCAACTAGCAGATGTTACCAAATCCAGCCTCAATTCTCAGTCTTGTGTATTTTAAGCTAGGAAATGATAAACCCAACAGTTACTCAATTATATCCAGCAAAGTAGATATTTTCCTGACTTCTGCTCCCATTTCTTAGCAGTGTGGAAACTAGATTCCTCACCAGGCATGAAATAAAATTTTTAAAGTGCTTGCTGAAGCACTCATCCGTAAGATAAAAGTAACTTTTTCAGCTTTGCAATTGAAAGACTACATAGGTACCAGAGACTGCAGTGCAGTTCAGAAAGCTGTTTTCTCAGACAGAAACGAAGGGCCATCTCTTGCTTTGCAGAGCCAAGCGGCAAGATGATTAATGAGCCAGTCTCACACTGGATTTCAAAACAAGAGGAGCCCTGCTGAGGGGCAGCCACAGTCCAAAATGGGATCTGCAAGCATAAGACAAAAAGGCTACGGGAAGCCTTTTACTACCCATGCCAGTCTTGCAGCATCTTCAAAAACAGCAGCGAGCATGGTGCCCAGCATCGCTTCTCCAAAGAATAACAGGCCATCTCAGGTCTACTGGCACACTCCGGCTGCATGAAGACTAATGAATAAAGCAGCTGCCATGCACTGAACTCCACAAACCCTTTGCCCACCAGACTCTCGTGCTGCTGATGAATAAACCCAAGGGCATGCGTGCCACGCTCCTGCCCAGTGCATGCAGCACTAGCAGGGCACCTATGGCTGCCTGCACCCCAGCATGGGGCACCAAACATCTCATGACTGGGTAAGTATCTGTGGAGGCTCTGACCTCCAGACATCGCCAGTGCAAGCAGTGTCCAAGATGGCAGATTTTAAACCAGTCTGGATATATTCATAATGGCAGAAGCTATTGCAACAGGGATGCAGGAGATATTACGGTCCAACAGGTCATGTTCTGGTGCCTGCAGGTGAAGACACCACGCTGGCAGCATATACATTTCTGACCAAAGCAGCAAGTTTAGAGCTGGGTGCTACATGCACACACAGGACGCCTATAGCTTCAATGTCCACGTGTTTTACATTGCATTGTGTCAAACACACCATTGCTTAAACCCTGATCTGAATCCCAGAGCAAGTGTGACTAGTTGCACTGCACTGCAAGCTCCCATGCTATTTCCTCCTCTGAAACAGCTACTTTGAACATCATCTTCTCACCTTCCCACCAAGCATTCACAGGTCTCCTGGACAAAACCAGTATCAGACTCACAATGATTCTTAAGTTTTCTGCTCTAAGGCAGGCAACATTGTACCCAGCATTATTTCACCTCTAGCACCGTTCCAGCAGAACAGGAATTCAACTGGCATTAACCAGGGACAGGACTAAAGGCAGACGCTGCAGTGATCTCCGTCCTCCTTAAGACAGCTGCACTCCATCCAGAAACTCATAGTCTTGGTATACAATTCCCAGTCACTAAATGCAGGCTTTCCAGCATGCCATACACACGCACGCTCACATACGAAATCCAAATGCTTTTCCCTGGCCCCACAGCTTAGCTTGACAGCAAGCAGGGCATACCACCCTCCACTTCTCCCCTCCAGGCAGTGTGTTAGCTGCAGGTCTGCCCGACCAGCCACTCATCCTGGAGAAGCCAGGCACCGGCTGTCTCCAGAAAAGCACCAAAAACTCCATAGAAACCACGAGCGGCCACAGTGATTTACCAGTGTTAGACGTGACAAGGAGAGAAGAGTCTTGCCCTAAGCAGCATTCGCTTCTCTTCACCCAGCACCTGCTTGCTCTTCCCACCGACCAAGACCCTGAGATTCAGAGGTCTGCAGTCTGCGAGAGCTCTTCTCGACACACCTCTGGCTCACAGCAAAATCCCATTTCATCTAGTACTCTGATCCTGTACAACGGACCATCAAATGAAAATTCATAATGGACATGGTATGATTGGAAGAATAATCCTAAATGTGGCACCAATTTACTACTTAATGCTTCAATCAAGCTCAGGTTTATTGCTTACGGCCACACAGCCTCTCCTCTCCTTTCAGAGCACGGTAAAAATCCCCTCTTGGGTGTCAGCAGTAGGGTCTGAGCCCTAATTCTCACTGCAGACCTTCTCTCCTTCGCTACAAGATCAAAGTAGGAACCAAAGTTTCCCTGTATATAAAAGGCACAAAAGGAGACTGCATCAGAACAGATCATCATGTTGCACAAGCAGTGGTGTGCAAACAGCGGGTCACATTCACATGGAGCAGTTGCTTCCCACAACGGTAACTGATCTGCCATAACAGACATTCAACTCTGAAAGGAAGGTGAGTGTAGCTAATACATACATTTGGTTTTTCCAGGGCCAGAACAAGTGGGGTTTCTAAGCCAACGTGGTATTTCAGCACAGCAGAGATAAAACAGCTGTACTCTATGTTGCTTATAGAGATGCTTCTGTACGGCAGGCTGCTGAGCTGTGATCTAAGGCAGCACACACACATACACACAATGCACTATAACAGGATTTTTGGCAAGCTGGGACAAGCACATCAGGCTGTGTGACACAGGCTATGGAGATCTGGATGGCTTTATGGATATCTGAGCCGGTGTGACCATAAACTAACAGAAATCCCCTTCTTAGTCCCAAGGAAAGTAACGACAGACCCAAAGTATCTACAACTCTTACATAGGCATGTTGCTTCCATCAGTGAAGTGAAAACCGTGAATAATGAAGCAGCAAAGCATGCAGGTTAATTTTTTAAGCTAATCAATATTAGTCAGCAGTACAAGATGTTTTAGAGAAAGTCCACAAATAGCATCGGCCAAAGAGCTAATGAAAAGCTGAAATTACCATTTTGGAAAATGCTCTCCATCTCCCAAACAGCTCATCTAACAAAGCGAACGAGCAGCACAGCGGCAGATTGAATTGAATGTTGACAAATGCACAATACAGCATGTCAGAAGGACCGCTAAGCAATTCAAGGTGCTTTATGGGTTGTGAGTTTATGGAAACCATTTAAGGAAAGACACTCTCAAGGAAAGAGGCTGCCACATGTTTACCAATGGCTGAAAGAGGCAGCAAAACATTAGTGGGGGAAGCAGTGGAATAGGAAATATTATTTGGTTGTATATATCAATATGACATGAGTTGGAAAACCACATCCTATACTGTGTGTGCTATTTCTACGAGCAGAACAGAGAATTCAGTTCAAAGACAGATTATGTTTAAATAGAGATGTAACACAAGATAAAAATGAACATCAACAAAACGCACTGTGGATGCCTGTATGAGCCCTGTCCCTTCCTACACCGGAAAACTCAGATAACCAAAAAACCCAAAAGGCAACAATTTCAACACTGATTAAGAAAGATTACATTATTGTATTAACCTACAACAGGCACAGACACAAAAAAATCCCCGTCTGCAGAGCTAGCTTGGGAGGATTCCCACAACACGGTCACAGCAGATAGCTGCATTGTAGACAGAAACAAATGTGTGTTGGGGGACACCCCCACCTCCCCAAACCCCCCAAAATAAGATGCTGCCACAGACTCAGTGGTGGTTGTGGGCAAAACCTAAGCTGGCTGGTCCAAGTCAAATCCAGGATCCATCCTGGACAGAGCAAATATGCATGCACATTCGCTTCCTACCGCCCCAGTTGCGCCTGCAGAGAAGCAGAATCACCTTTTTCTCCCTTTTTGCAAAGTAAAGGGGCAGGGAAAGACAGAAGAGCTCTCCCATGATGCGTGCTGATTAAAACAAGCACAAAACCCTCATGCCCATGTATCTGGTAGGTGTAAGCAAGCAACCACAGAGACTTTTCTTCCTCCCGCTGTATCCCCAGTTTAGGGTATGAACACTGCTGTAATAATAATTCACAATAAAATGCCCCCGCCAGCCCTATGTAACAGCTGGGCTCGGTGCTGTTTGGTTAGAGAAGCTGAAAGCAGGCACTTAGTGGAAGCAGTTACCACGGCAGGATGGGCACGTGGCCACGCGTGCCAGCAGCTGTCACCCAGGACCGCCATCAGCCTGTGCCTGGAGCACATCCCTGGACCAGCCTCCGCAGCGCACGGAGCAGTCTCGACAGAAAGAGGCTGCTGGAGCGTTTTACTGGGAAGCGGGGCAATCCCTACACTTGCCCCCAGCTCCTTTCAATTTAATAATCAGATACTGATGTAACCTCAACTTCCCACCCCGTCAAAGAAAAAAAGCAACAGAATTTTTCTCTTGCTTTTTAAGTATTTCAACACTGAAAAAAAATAATATGGAGAATCATTGTCTTGCTGCAAATAATTTTCATTTGTGTTGTACTCATAACTGCTTCATATTCCCCTGTTCAAAACAAGCAGACTGCTACTTTGAGTGAAAGATGGAACACCTTTGGGAAAATCTGCCAGCTGATGGCTAGACACTTTTCAACAGACGCGAAATACCTTGGATAATAGCTTTTATGGTTTCAAAGGAAATGTGCTGTAAAACTGCCTGACAGCAGGAGTTAGGAGTTCCTGACACACTAACACGAGGGGTCATGATTCACCCGGTGTCACATGGTGAACAGGACATAAAAAACCATCCATTTGTTAAAAGCCCATATTAGGCATAGGAAGGCATTAGTGCTCTGCTGAAATGGTTGCATTGCACATCCTCTGTAACTGTCAGATAGTTCTACATTTACAAGTTTCTAAAGAGTATGTAAGCATATCTAATGAAATATGCAAGCTGAAAGTATTAGTAGAGTATGGAGTCAGGAAAAAAAGCCATATTCTTGTCAAAATGACTAACTGTACAGACCTGCTCATATTTATCTTCAAACATGTGCTTAATCTTTTACATTTTTAAGGACCTTACTTCTACTAAAAGGAGCCATTTAGTTTTCTTCTGTATTTTGAAATGGCTTGGTGCAGAAAACCGTATACCAAGTTTGCATAAAACATGTGAATTAAAAAAAACCAAAAGTATTGCAAACCTTCAGCCCAAGATCCCCCGAGATCTAACGCAAACTGCCCCTTGCTTCATTTACCTACAGCAGCAGCGCACCTGATTCTTCCAGAAATACCATTGTCAAAATGCTATAGCAAGGAGACCCATTTTAAAAAACACTTTTCAACTTTATCTCCCCATTGAACATTTCTCACTGCATCATTAATAAATTAGGGTGAAGACAACATCCTCTGGATGCAACATTTAAAGAGAGATCTGCATTACAAAGATTTACTTCCAAAGTGACATGGTTTTATTTAAAACCTTGCATTATGAATTTGCATTCAGAGAAGGACTGAAAAGCAAGCGACGGCTGTACGAAATAAAGTTTAGTCCATGATCTCAGACCTAACCTACCTGCATTTCAGGGTCTCTCTTGAAGGCAGAATATTATTACTAATGCTGATGTTTGCCTGCAATTTGGGTGTGGACCGAGACCAAAGGTGCTTTTGCTTGGCCCAAACCAGTTTCTGAAGTGGCTCAGGACAGGCAGATGCATTGCATAAAAACCCCAAGCTGGCCATACTTGTTCAATCCTATAAGAATTCTTTTCAAATACTTTTGTACATATAGCACAACAACATCCACAACAGCCTGGGACAGCATAGCAAATACTCGGGTCACTATGTGCCTTGCTCAAAGTCTTCATCAACTCTGACTGGACAACAAGATACTAGAGAGTTTTGACAATCTCACCATTCAGCCTATGGGACATTTGAAAATCGTCAATATTGAAAAGCTGCCTCAAAAATAATATTAAAGGTTGTGCAATAGGCCATGTGCAATAATTAGTGTTGCCTACACAGTCTCGTCATTGCTTTGGAAAGTATTGGGCATATTCTGAGCATGACAGAAGAAACACGAATTCAGTTTCAGTCCTGTTCAGTTACAGAAACTGGCCTAGATACTAGGTGACATGAAGCAGTGTTGGCATATTGCTACCTTAAAATGGTAGGTGCCTGATTTAAGCCAAGGAGCTGTTAGTGTTACTGCTGGGCATATTTAGTTGCTTACACTGCTTAGGGTGGCAGGAGAGCAGCTAGAAAGAAAAGGCTAGAATTTTCCAGCAGCAGTCTGAAAAATCAGTTAACCCCCCCCCCCCCCCCCCCAAACCTCAAAACTAAAAACATTTTCTTCTGTTCATCATGTCTGCAGTACTAAAAGATCTCCTATTCCTCATTTGTGCTGGAGGCTTATGAAAATGAATTGTGACTTACATGGTCAGCAATAGTCCGTCCCAGCTTGTCCATCCTTGACCCAGCCTCTGCAATCTTCTTGGCTGCACTAATCACATCTGACGTATTTTTCAGTGGACCTTTACCTCTGCAAAACAGAACAGAGTCTACCTTCTAGCACCAGAAAACTGGAAGAGTGCACTATATATTGCTTTTCTTATTCTGTTCCAAACAGTACTGGAAGTGAATCCTCACCCAAACCGCATGAAAAAGGTTGCACAGAAATAGGCAGGTGTAACCATTACAGCACCTTCATTTTCAAGACAGTTTCCCCCTTCCAGCCCCTCCCCATATTTAGACTAAATCTAGGAATAAAACCATCTTAAATTTTACTGTTTTAAGCAACCTAATGATGATAAGAGATAACATTTTAGAAGACAGACTTGCAATTTTCATGGAATGCAACGTCAAGTTTAAAAAAGTGTTGTATAAAATCTGGTCAATGAATTTCAAAAGGCATCAAAAAACCTCTCTTTCTTTTGCAAATAACTGTACTAGGAACTATTTCTGAAGTATAGCAATATCGAGAAGCCCACAGAATTTAATGTTGTAAAGAATATATATATATTTTCCTTGGGACAAGAATCACCCTTAAGACAGACAGACAGGCAGGCAATAACTGCTGTGTGTCTACAGATCAATTTAAACAGTTATTACCACCCAGTCACTGCATAGTAATGCATCTCCTGAGCTAATACACACGCTTTAATAGGGTAACATTTAAAGGAAATCATAAGAAGTAACACTCTTCAGAGTCCTTGCAAAATATTTCACTGAAAGATCAACATCCCAGCCAGTTCTGAGAGAAGACGGTGTGTGCACAAATTAAAAAGACTCACCTGGTGAAGTCTGTCATTTCCATCATAATCATACACATTTGTTTTGCCAGAACAATTATATCGTTACCGCTGTCATCCCATTTTGATACTTCAGCATCCAATTTACTCTTTTCTTCCTGGAAGCTTGCGACTTGCTCAGCAATCTTAGCTTTTTGCTCTTGAGGGAGCTGAGCCATGATAGCCTGAAAGAGAGTTTTCTCACATTGCCTTATGCCGCTGCTTGTAGAAGGCTTTTTGGAACCTTTCACTAATAACTAATTTAAGTCATGTAGATGGGGGATAAAACTTTAATAGCAATCCTCTACCTAGAGGCTTTACAGAACCATTTCCTTCCATTTTGAATCAAAGTTTATGCTCTTTCTTAAGAAAAGAGTGCCCAGAAAGCCAAGTTGACACCTGAAACATGGGCATTTGCATGATAAAACTGTTAAGACTCCAAACAAGTTTGCCAGGTATTACTATCCCTCAAAGAAAAACTGCATGAAGAGGGGGAACTTGCCTTTTCTATAAAATTTAAGAGTTTTGAAAGGAAGTTCCACTTGGGTATCTTTCAGTGTTGCAACGCACAGAAGAAATATTACAAGTCTCTTTCCTGCAAAAAGCTAGATGTACTATTTTGAAACATGCATACTGAGGAAAGAGTAAGTGAAAATAAAGAGTATGTGCTTACTCCTGAATAAAATCTATTAGACCAGGTTTACAGCCTGTATGAGACTCAATGCCCTTGCCTTCACATAAATTACTAGAAGCATTCACGCCTCCAGGAGCAGGTGAAAAGGAGTCTTCAGTAAAAAAAGCCTCTGGCAGCAGCTGTGCTAAAAGGTAAATTAGAAATGTCTGCATTTAAATAAAAGGGTGGAGACGGACAGAGGAATAGACAGTGCTTGTACAAGGAAGGAGAGCATAAAAAATACTCTCAGTTAGTATAATTCCAAAGCCAAGGTGGCAGAAGTTTGATAAAATAAGGCCTAACTACTTCTTGCTTGGTTTCAGGCTAGAAGAGCCTCAACAAAAAAAATCTTCCATGGCACATTCCCAAGAGTGTAAATTGTTATCGATCCAGAAGGGGACATGTCAAATAAAAACAACAGGTAAGGCCTGTTTTTCCTTCAATGTACTGATTTTAAGTTTTCACCTATTAATGATTATATATTGCCTATCGATGCTTTCATTTTTAACAGTCATAGGAAAGGCAGTTAGTTTAAATTATTTCATTTCTGAGCTCCTCTCAACATTGTCTTGATAAATGCTCAGTGGGCAAACACACACTAACACATGCATGAGAAGACATTTTGTAAAAATTTCTTGCCCACAAACTTACTATTTGCCTGTTGAAAATAACATTAGTACGATGGAATGATTTGCCCCACATCTCCCTGCGGAAGCTCACCTAACTAACTGGCAGTGCCTACAACGTCTGCGATATCAAGGTAGTTCATCAGTATTAAAAGGATTTTGATCTTTCAGAACATCCAATATAAAACAGACATGTTTCTCACATCCATCAGACCAACACATGCTGCATTTCACTTAACCTCCTTTTCAAAAGAAAACTGGAAATAAAGAATGCCAGTTTTCTGATCCAACACTTTCACCACCACCCCCAAAAAATTTAACCTGGATTTTCAAAGCAAGTTGAACTGTTTCTTGCAGGCAGGTCACAGTTCTATAATGCTCAGATTTCTTCCTTACCCTCGCACTTTGTCCAGCAATGAGCTGATCATCTTCGGTCTGAATACTTGTTCTGCTTCGGACATCAAAATCCTCAGTCTCAAAGTCAGAATCATCCAACTCTTCAGGAGTCTGAGGAAAGAGTAATTCAGTCAGAGTTAAACAACAGATTTCATGGCTCAAAATCAACAGGAATATTGTTTTTCAAGCAGAGAGAATGGAAATCAGTGAAGGTAAAAATTATTCAATGTTTCCAACAAAAAGGTAAATACAGGGACTGTATCCAGCTTGTGAACACCTGTGATTATATATGCTTAGCTGCTCATGTTAAACACCATAGGGATCCCCAAAATTACATACCAGTAACTAAACATCTGAGATTTGTCAGGACACTAACACACTCAGGATTTGAAACACAGAAAAAAAGTTTTTGCAAAACGAACAGGATTTTTGCAAGTTGATTAAATGTAAAAGCTTCACTTGAGATTCTGAAGCTAAAATTACACAGCTTTAAGGCCTGGTTCAAAACCACAGACATCGTCTTTAGCACAATTATGAATCAAAGCATTGACTAAATTAACAACAGATAAAATACACCAAAATTTATTCTTATCCCCCAGGAAAAGCTGAAAATTTTTAGCTAGTAAGGGCCAGCTTTTATGCTGTAGGCTAAACACATCTGACCTAGTTCCTGCTTGCCTAGGATTTATTTTTGCTACTGCCAGTCTATAGCTGGCAAACTTTTTATAAAGCTTATCAATTTTAAACAGCATGTTTGTCAAAATACTACGTCTTTGCCTGGAGTGGCACTTCATGACAACTTTGGAGAGCTGGATCAACAAAGAACTTCACCGATAAATGCAATAAATTGTGATTAAAAGATGAAAATAAAGTCCCTGTTCTTCAGATTTCTTCCCCATGATATGAATTTTACAAACTTGTTTTCCGATACAGACATCTTGTGATACAGTTAAAATAAAGATGGATACACAAAAGAGTTGCCAAAAAGCAAAGGTGAGCCTGGTGACAATCAAGACCTAGGGTATTTCAGCCACCATGTCTTCTCCATGCCTTGAAGAACAGAGTATATCCACAAAATCAGTATAAGGACATATACTAAGTAGCTCAGTGTATCAATATTTAAAAACTTAAAGAAAAAAAATTAAAGAAAACTGTTCTGCTGCACCTTTAGAAACTGTTTATGATTCTCAAACCCCCTTCTCTGCCCATCCATCCCAAGGCCCAAACAACCTGGGGCATACAAAGTGTAATTCTGTCTTTTAACCTGCTATCAAGGGCAAAAACTCCTCTGGGGGCAATGAGAGATTGCCTGGGGATCAGGGCAGAAAGAGCTTTACTTCAATACCCTACAGATATAGTAAGATTTTGGTTTTGAAAATACATTTCATAGACACAGAAATCAGGTGTTTCAGTGACACTTCCTTCTGGTTCCTGTAAAGAACAAGTAGTGCCACCAAACAAAGTTTCAAGTGCATCAGTGTGTTTGCCCCAGCCAAGCTTAGCAGCAACCCCCTGCGAGCGTGGTTACTCCTGTGGTCCAGTTTGAGACAAAGCCCTGGAGAAGTGGTGGCTTGCTATCTCCATTTGGGTGGCTCTCTTATCCTAAACACATTATACACCTTACAGCCCTTTGGACAACAAATATAAACATTTTAACTTTTTTATAGGTCACTGATGTGTCACCAGTGAGCTGCCGTTAGCTACTGGCAGCTGCAATAAAGCCGTGGCACCCTGACATCAGAGATGCGGCACAAGGGGAAACGTCAGGAATCCTGGCATTGCCAGCTCAGCTAATTACTGACGACGTGGAATTGGCAGTCATGCCTTCATGTCCTGAATAACAAGGACTTTAGCAGGGGGTGAATCAAATTAGTTTGTCTGCATAGCAGGGGAGCATTGATATCTTCATCTAACATTGGTTGTCTATAAATCCCAAGCTTAAGTTTGAAAAAAAATTACATGGTGAGCACATAGGTGGTTGTCAGCTTTTCTTCTGATTTTCCATCTGATTCTTTGTCTTAAGCAGCAAACATGGAAGATAATATATTAGTAACCATTGCAAAGGTTACTATAATCACATATATTCTGGGGCTGTACGTCCTTAATTTATTTATCACCAAAATGCATCTGCCATGGTTACCGTTCTGAAAGATGAAGACAGTTTCTCCACAAAGCATTTATGTTTGAGTCAGAGGAGTACAAGGAAAAAGAAAAGGCATAAAACCCCTACATTTGTTTTTGCTGTGTCTGGCTCCTGCGCATTTTTACCATACTAAGGTTCAAGAAATATGCCCGTAGGTCAGCCTCAACCAGAACTTTCTTTTCTGCATCCCTTCAATCAACTGCAGGAGCCCTTCCGCATCTTCCCTGCACATCTCCTAGCAGTCTAATGCTGCCTGACCTATCAGAAATTAGGACTTCCACATCACACTCACTGCACCTGAAACATGCAAGCACAGAAGAGACAAAGCCTCTATGAACTGGTCCTTGTTTACTGAGGTTAGCCAATTAATGAATTACATGCTCTAGGAACTACAGACTGAACTCATCTAAACCTGTTTTTGACTAACTAGCATTAATTCTCAAAATTTACTTAATAAAGAGCCATCAGGTTTTACTTCTAAGCTCTCAAACTGTCAAAAAGCATCTATAGTTATGAATCTACTTGCTGCTGTTAAATTAAAGGTCACTGATTTTAGCACATTAACAAGCAAGGCATTAACATGATATTACAAAAGATGCGTGAAGGGTATTTAGCATCACAACTCTGGCTATCATTGATGCTCAGATCTGTTTAATGAATTCGAATCAAAACGTACTTCTGAAGTACTCCACAGAGCAATTAGCAGTTTTTAAGACTCAGAAGGGTAATACGAGCTAAACGAAAACCTTACGCTGTCTGCTCTCAGCAGAACTGATGCCTGTCAGTTCAATAAAGGTGGGAGAAAGCAAGCGGAAAAGCAGAAACCTATTTAAGTAAGTTATGCTCACCCGAATCATCAGTACAGCTTTCCTAATATCTCGTATTCCATCATACACCAGTCGCGAAGCATCGATAAATTCATTTTCATCCATTGGCTGAGCAGGGTCTGAACTCAGTGCTTCCACAGCAGCTTCTACTTGCTCAGTAAACCGCGGCATAACTGAATTAAGAACATAAAATAACAGTCAGTCCCCACCCCAATGCCACTTTCTGCTATGGACTCCTGTAAAAGGTGCCTTATTGTTAACTATCACTGGAAGTTGTGCAGAGGTTCCATTTAAATTCAAAACATTTGTTACAGAAGGACACCGATACTGTAGCTCAAATCTTAGCCCAATTTCTGTTTACTCTGCTGCTATTTGGTTTTTTTCCCCTTAGACAGTGAAAAGTTTATCACACCCTTCTAGCAGACAAGGAGAAAACACCTGGGGAAGCAGTTAGAAACTATGGGATAAAATATTAAGCATTTTTTTAATGTTCCCTGCAGATGTGCATTATTTTGGGGGGAAAAAAAATAATATTACTACCATGAAGCTCAAGTTTAACAAGGCACTGGGAGAGGGCAGGTTGTACTGCTGTACTTCAGTGAGTCACTGCACCCCAGGAAGAACATCACAGAACCATTTACAGTCTGTTCATTTCTTCAGTGTCACCCTTGAATCCTCATCAAAGTAATTAAAGCAAAACCAACAACTAACAGTTAGCACAACACTCACTGAAGCAACCGGAATCATTTCTTACCCTATATGGATGTTACCAGCTAGTTCACAGGAAACACCCTGATTTATTGTTTAGGTGTGGGGGACTACAACGTACAATGTTTCTTTAATAGTTATAAAGATATTTTATAAAATTTACCCTAAATTATTACTCAAAATTTACTCTACTGGGCCAATGTGGCAGAAATCTTCTTCCTGGATCCTGTACACTGGCAGGGCCTGGTATGATACTGCAAGATGATCAGCATAACTTTCAAGCCCTGAATCACTGTTTGGGACTCATTCCGTGGCGTTTTAGCTTTCTACAGCTCAGTCAATGACAGCAAGCACACTCAGGGAGACCTTGTGCACTGCTGAGTTTTAAGCCAGTCAACACAGCAAAATTACATTTCTCATTTTGCAACAGCTCTGCAAATAACTCCCACTAATTTTCATTATAGTATGTAAATAGAGTATTTAACAGATTTCACAGGTACATTAGTATCCGGTTGCCCATGCACTTGTAAGCAATATGAATTTAGGGCTCTTGGGAGTAACTGACTCTTACCTGTGTTGGACAGTAACTTTGTTGCTTCCAACACCTTCTCAGTGTAGACTCCAGGTTCGTAGTTATCCATTTCAGAAGTGACAACATGAATGACTCTAGCAGCACGTCCTCGAATTGCACCAGCTGTGCGGTCTAAACCATCAACATCTTTTTCTTGAAGAGCAATGACACATTTGTTTACATCTTCTAAAATATGATTCTCTGGTGGTAAAAGAAGGAGAATTTAGGTGGTAATATCTTCTTTTCTGTTGCAGTCATCAGCATTGCAGTTTCTCAGTTTGTGGCCTCCTCTATAAAACCTCCAGCGCGATGCTGTAAAGCATTAATTTTTAAGCTTGCTACACAACCAGCAAACAGCTGCCCTTCCAAACTAGGTGTCAAAAAACCACATCAGTCCATCGACCTACTGGCATCCACACTTCTTGCCCCCGTTTGTACTCGATTTTACCAACAGAAAAGCTGAGTTTAGCTGAATTCTCCCCTAACGTATTTCCTTCCATATTCCTACCCTGGACTGCCAAAGCCCTTATTCCAAATATTTGCAAACCACTCCCCCATCATTCCACGTGTGTGGGGCAATGAGGCACCTTCCCCAGCGCCACACCTAATCCACTCAATGCTATAATAGACTAGGGAACTTGTTGCACGTTTCTAGCTTCCTGCATAGTGTTTTCCTACAACCACACACATACCATCAGAGACTATTAAACTGTTAGTCCTCCATTCAAATTTAAGACACAACATATGCGGTGATTTATGCAGAAAGTGTTCCAGTGGCAGAGTACTCATTGCCTCTTAAGAAAACAAAAAATAAAGCCAAGACCTCCGTTTGTAATTTACTTTTAGAATATACATTGTCTTTTTTATACAGAGATACTTTCCCCCATTTATCAAGTCCAACAAGCCCCAGATGAATAAAACCCCTAAGAGATTTCTGAAGATGCCTAACGAGGTTGGGATCCTTATTTCGGGAAACCTGCCCAAAAGGTCTTCCAAACTCTGTTAGACACCTCTTTAACATAGCAGTACCAACGCTTTGATATTGCCATCCAACATCAGCATTTGGGCTGCTTGGTAAGAAACCAACTTGGAAACATTTCTGCTCTGTCACTTAAAATAGTTTCCAGCGTTATTTACCATTGACTTAATCATGCTACACTGCCAACCCGTGCCACTGAAGTGGCTTTTATTCCCTATGCAGGTAGTAAAAGAGCCATTTTGCAAGAGTTTGTAGAAACGAGAAGCACAGAGTTGACTGATAGAGGATTTGTATAAACTGGCTGAAAGGATTGCTGCTGGAAGTGTTACACTTAATTTACATAAAATTAACAGAGCCAGGTGCAATATTGCAAGACTTCTGTAAGCAACCTGGACAAAAAATACACTTGTGAAATACCTCTGAAGCAACACAGCCTGAACAAGTTCAGCTGAGGGCAGAATGTGGCCCAAAGAGAGAAGCGCAGGTTCATTAGTGATTTGACAAGTCACTGAGTAGGCAGCCAAGGTACAAGAGCTGCAGCAAGGAGCACACCGAGTTTCGGTATTTAAAGCAAGAGACAGACATCCCTGCAAGCTGCAACAGTAAAAAGAAAAAGCATTGGCGTCAGGCCAAAACACAGACTGTTTATTGCTTGAATTCCTTAACGAATAAATTAAGCCACAGACCATTTAAAAGCCTCTTTGGATTATACAAACTTTAATAAAAGGCATGGACAAAATGAAGATGAATATTTAAATGCCTGCTGATCATTTAATGTCTTTTGCAGATGTGAAGTGGCCAGAAAGACACTTCCAGGGAAAGATAACCCCTGCCACGGGGAAGTCTGCAAGGGGCCCCAGGGAAGTATGGGACTGTCAGGTGCTTCCACTCTGGTTATACTCCCCAGTTGGATGATAACAAATAAGATTTGACACTGTTCTCTGTGCATATACATACACACAGTGCTACCTGTCCTACAGGCATATGGACCACAAGTGTCTGGCACAAAATGCCATCTGCTGAGACTAGGGTGGCGGAGCCCCAGAAATGCTGATGCACAGGTTCACCGCCACCACCTTCGGGGACGTGATAATGCCGTCCTGCATCAAAGCTAACAGCCTTCCTGTTGCTGAGCAGGAGAAAAATCTCACAGCAATAGAATATAACATAGGCAACGGCAAAGGGATCTTGTCCTACCAAAATAACTATAGCGAAAAAATGGTGTGGTTTGGCAACAAAGACATTTTCCAATAAAAATGATTTTTAGAGCAAACAAGGAAATACATAAAACTGTGAAAAGCTAACAGAATTAGAAGTCCCCCAAGACTGTCAATCCTCAATCCACCCCCACCAAACACCTTCCATCTCCACCCACCTCCCCATTAAAGGGATTAAGAAATCCTTTTCCAAACACCCCAAGAAGCCTGCAAGGGAGTCTGGGGGCTACAGGAGATCAAAACCAAAAGAGCAACAGTCAGGAGATAAAGCATAAATATAACTCCGCTTCTCTGCTGTGTCCCCTATGGAAGGTCTTAGAACAATTTCCATGCTGGACCTTCTCTTGACAAGGGACACTGGAGGAACCAGGTCAAGCAGCAGTGTCAATAGACATGGTTATGGAACAAATACTTGAATGTTCATACACTTGTAAATACAGTATTCATCTCATAATGAAGAAGGACAATCATCAGGCCCAGGCAACATTCATCTTCAGGCTCTTAAGATGAAATAGCTCCACTGCGATGGGCAGTCTCTCACTTAAAACTCTGTCAGCAGCAGAGGAACAGAAGGCAGCAAATGGAATGATTTTTTTAGAGGGTTTCAAAGGAGATCCAGGTAATTTCAGAACATTGAATTTGACAATAACATGGTGCTATCAGCAACTGCTCTAAAGAACAGAGATAGTGGGCACACAAACATTCCCAGAGTACTTAGGGAAGGCACTAACAAGAGGGATAAGAATTACAGAAGGTACAGAAGAGCTTTGAAATGAGGAATAATGAAACAGGCAAAGACTCTGTAGTCAAGAGATGACTGACTAAACATATGACAGAAGTCTGTACATTTACAAACAGCATGAAGAAAGTGAGTAGGGAAAAAACCCTTTTCAGCATGTTCTACTACAACTAGGGGCATCAAATGAAGCAAAAAGGTGACACTGCAAAAGTGAGGAGGTTCTTCACCCAGAGCACAGTTAAGCTGTGAATTTTGCACAGGATGATGGAGATGCCAGCGGTTTATAATGGTCAAAAGAGCAACTAACACAAGCTTAAACGAGGAAAATCTGTCAAGGACTGTTCGGTAGATAGCACCTCTGATGCTAGAGCTCCCTGGGCTGCAAATCACTCATGGTTGGGAGCATACAGGAAAGATCTTTAGGCTACAGGACTCCTCTGCTATTAATCTCCCGTGCCCCGACAATTTGCCACCGCCAGACCATTGTCCTAACTCAACAGGGCCCTTCCGGTGCTATGCCCTTCATAAAATGTTGTAACCTGTAAGCTTATCTGCAACACTGTGCATTTAAGTATCCTTCTTCTATGATACTCTGCTATTATCTAAAACCAACACCTCTTTCATCAAGTGTTTACTTGTGGATAATTGATACAATTATGTAGCATAAGGTGAACAATGAAGCATATACTTCATGACGGATAGCAAAACACGTTGTAGGAATGTGGTTTGGTTTTTTTATATATATATATATATATATACACACATACACACACAAAGACTCACCAAAACTCTTCTAAATTACGCTTACTTCCCAGTTAGTAACTGATACAAACATCCTAATAGCCCCAAACGGAGCCTGGTATAAATCATACCCATCATGATTTTATCCAAAGAGATGTTTAGACTCTTAGCAGACACATTGGAGTTGTAGCATTTCTAAGGAAAACATTTATCAAAGTTCAAACAAATGACATTTAAAACAATAAATATTGTTTTAATATTTTTCTAACATCTCTTTGATAACGCAGCACATACATATAATTGCTGAATGCACTTGAGCATCTGAAGTAGTCTCAAACTACAGCATTTCCATGGCATCATTTTGGGTGGCAAGCACGCACTAGAGGTGAACTCTCTCCTGAGTCAGCCTGCCACTGCCCCAGAAAAGAAGCGTTCCCTGCTTATTGCCAAGCCCTTGAAACTCTTCAGAGCAACTCAGCAGTGGGCCAACACCATAACCTGTCCCCTCAAAAGCAGAGTACCCATCTCCTTGAATGACCTATACAAGGATGCAGACCACTCAGTTCCAGCGGCTTGACCTATTTTGAGCCACACCTGTAAGTGAAATACCGTAAGGCAGCTTTATACAGACTGCATTTTCACAGACTAACAGCTTTTTCTCTTTGAAATGTTTTGTACACTTGTGGGCAAACTGCAAGTGGAGCCATGAACTGCAGCACACAATTCTCTCTAAATATATTTCCCCAGAAATAGGCTCCTCACAGCTGTGCAATTTCAGCTACTGCTGCAACGATGAGCACGCAGACAGATACAAAGAACTAGGACATTCAATTGCCTAGTAAGTTTATGCTAACTCATTGCAAAGAAAATTTTTATTCAGAACCCAGGGAACCACAATACAACATGTATGATAATACAGGTGACTCATCATAGAAACACTACTTGGGGTTTAGGGTTTTTTTTTGTTGTTGTTGTTTTTTTCTTTTTTCCAATTAAAAAAAAAAGAAAAGAAAAGAAAGAGATGGTCTTTTAATTCAGGACCTTAATTTTTCATCTACATTTGCTAGCTATGTTCACCTGGTACTTCTGACTCTACACATTCTCCTGTGAAATCTCTCTTTACAACTGGAGTTTTTAGGTCATTTGAGATGACCAAGCCTGTTTGCACCAGGAAAATTAGACCCTCAGTTTTGTAGCGATAATTTGCGAACGCTGTTGCAGACAAAATTCACATGGTTATATCACCATGTTCTCTGACTAGAGCAGAATTAGAGGATGTTAAAATAAAAATGCCCCCCCTTATTTCTAGGTCACTGCAGCTAATAGTGTGTCTTTATCAATGATGCTGATAAAATGGACTATCTTGGCAAGCACTTTGCCAAATGGAATTATTAATCTATTATAATGATCTAATCTTTTTAAAAAACTTTACTAAAGCTGACATGGTTAAAAATATTCACAGAACATTCTCTATATGAACAGTTGTATTTTAATTAACTTGTATGACCACAATTTGATGTTCATTTTTGTTTACATAAGAAGAGTCTAAGGTGAATTGAATGATCATCTTTTTTGTTAGTTCATAACTTGAACATAAACATATTCTATTTCCCCCAATGTTACCAGTGAGGTTTGTCTACAGTAGCTAGATGGTAATTCATCGGTAGTTCAGCTAGCAATTCAAAATCTTGAGACATAAAGTGTCTTTCACTATGTTTAAGCTGATCTGTCTACTGACATGTAAATATATACATTCATGCATGCACACGCCTTAAGTGCAGTGACAGGTTTCTAGAGTACCTGCTGAACTAAACTATTGCTGTTTTCACACTATAAAAATACCTCTTCTCCTCATGCCAAGATCTCCTGCTCTATTTTCACACCTCACTCGGCAGAAGATGACGCTTGCCAGGTGAAGTGTACCAACACCATCCCTTCCAAAAACCCGAGAAGACTCCAGAGCATGCGTAGAAACCACTTGTTTCCACGAATGAGCTCAGTTACGAGAGTGATTATTTCTGAAATCAACCCCCTGATTACCTGATACAGCCAGGAAGTCATCAATGGAAGTGATGTCATCAACAGCATCCGTCAGCACGCGGACTTGCTTCTCCCACTGCTCTTTGAAGAGATCCATGTTTTCTTGAGCCAGCTTGCTTTGGGGTTTAGCAGCCAGAGCCAGTGCAGCATTAATGACCTGTAAAATACCTCTGGATTTTTAAAACATACCCTTAATGAAACAATTAGTTTCCATATGTTTATCCAATGAGTTCAACAGCAAACAAAGCAAGTTTCATAAGTTTTCAGGAACTTGATGTTTAAACACAAAAGTGTTTTATTCTGTTGCTCTCACATCCAACTCATACCTGCTTCCACATTTATTATGGTTAGTTATTACAAACAAAAACATTTGGCAAGTATTCACAAGAGCTAGCTTCACCTTTCTTTAACAGCTCATGTTAAAAAGGTGTTGCTTTCTCAGTGCAGGTTGTGGTGTTAAGTATTTTAGACAGGATGACATTCAGTACACTGGAGGCTGCATTTCCTAAGCTACTTGCCAGAACCTGAGAAAAAAGGTCAAAAAAGGATTAATCTTACACAGTCTAAAATAGAAACAATATGCAAATACAAAATTAAAGATAAATTTTGTATTTATCTTCTTTTCCTTAAAGCTTTACTCTGTACTTTGCCAGTAATTGTTATAGTACCTTGAGATTTGTGTTACAGCTGTAGAAGAGGCAGATTAGCCAGGGAACAGGAGGAGAGGATACTATTTGATGCTCCTCCTGAACACCCCCCTACTAATTTTCTTCAAACCTTAAGACTAATTTACTCCAGATCCTTGTTTTTCTAAGCAGAAGAAATGCTACACGTACTGCTGGGTAACTAAGTTTATGCTGTGCCAACTAATCAGTCAGTTAAATGACCAAAAAAGCTTCTTTGGGTGTGGGGGAAAAAAAAAAAAAAAGCAATCTCAAAAGCCTGCTCATGTTCTTGCTGCACTTTGCTCCAGCAGAATGACCTGGAAACATGCCAGGCATGAGAAACCATCTGCAGTCAGACCAACGTGACAATCCTAACTTTGTTTTCAAGCACCTGAGAGTTAGAGCTAATTAACTTACAAGTTCAATGTATAGTTTTTCTTCTCTACTTCAGGACCATATTAATTTCACAAAGTTGCCGAACAAAACATGCAAGCACCAGATGTTCCTGGTTTTCCAAAATCTACTTTCTCTACTTGCTTCATTTAAAAGCGTCACAAAGCATTTAAAAAAAAAAAAATATATAAGTCACTGAACATGGAAATGATGGTGATGTCAAACATATCACAATAGCACCGAATGAATCAGGGAGGAGAAGGAGGCTGATTCACCCAAGAGATGCTAGAAGTTAGCAGTGACTAAGGAAAATCCACAGAAAAGCTATACTGCTCTCCACGCTACCATCCTGCCTCTGGAGATGGAGGCTGCAAGTCTGGGTCACAAATCAAAATGGGTTCGATGGGTTTGATAACACAGAAAAATGCAAGAAACAATTTGGCATGAGAGGCAATCTGTTAAGGAGACCTGTGGGGATGAAACATGCCTTTGAACCATGGCAATAACAAGAGTATCCCCGTCCTTCACAAAGAACGTGGGGTCCTCTGCTGCTTCCCCTTCCTTAAACCAGCCACTGAAGTCACACCGTCTGTGTAGGCAGCTGCAATAATCAGGATGTCTCTTCAGAGACAGACCTGCTGCCAGCCATGGTCCACACTGCTCTGCTACCCTCACTCGCGGTGCCTGTTAAGATCATGGTTCTCAAGTCCTGAAAGCCCTCAAAGAAGTCTTGCAACACCCAAAAAAGTCATGTTTAAAAATTTAAAATCAAACAGAAATAGAGGTTTTAGAAAAGGAAACCTGTCCTCTGCTCAAAAGCTCTGCTTCTGAAGTCTAGTCACCGCCATTTATTGCCCTAGTCTGATTGACATAATGAATTATCCACCTATCAATCAAAATCTAGATATCCAAAGTTTTATGAAGATGAATCCAAATAACAAGTGTCCTGGAAACAAAAACGGTGAACCAGACAATGCTCCAGAAATTTGTTCTCAGCTTTTATCCTGCTAGTAACTGTAACTACCGAGACACAGAAGATGGCGATACCAAGGGTCAGGCCATTTTCTGCTCTCTTCTAGCTGCCTTGGCTAATATCAGATATGAAAAACACCCTTTAAGCGCTGAGACAGGTCAGCATTAACGTCGAAGGAACATATGGCCTGTGTACCTGCGTGATGTATGTCTGGACAGCAGCATTTGTCTGAACAATTAATCTTTGTCAACAGCACATGTCCAACCCCAGATGCCCACATTAAGCAACTCTTCACATGTGATGGAAGAGCTGTCACACAGGGCTCTGCAAGTGCTCAAGAAACTCAAAACGGGCATCATCACCAAATCCAAATGCAGGAGGCACAAGCTGCACCATCATCCTCCCAACAGGCAGCTTGTCCAACTGAAAAAAAGGAGATTTTTTTAATACGTTACAACAGCAAAAACACATGGCCAAGGCAAACATATTTTTAAAAAATGGCCAAGCAAAACTAGCATGTAAGATCTCCCTTACAAGCAGATGTGTCTTTCATTTGGAAAGCAGCCAATAGTGCTAGAGATGAGGACAACCTGGTGGGGAAGTCAAAGGCTATCAAGTGTCACTGTGGAGCTAAAGACAAAACTACAACTTCGGAAACCCACACAGGTACGTGTGTGCATAGGAAGAAATTCAAGACAGCAGATACAGACAACTCAATAGTCCTTTTTTGTAGCACATACTCTATCTCCACATGCAAAGTGATCACAACATTCAGTTTTAGCAGGGGTGATAAAACCCTTCACTCTATGCACAGCTTAGCATTTATGTGGGCAAGTTATCCTGGACCCAGCTCACATGTCTGCTTGAGGTAATGCTCCAGGGATTACTGACGAAACCCTGCAAATTATCTATTCAAGTAAATATGCTCTTACATAATGCCTGGTATCCGGTACAGAGTGACTGATTTTTTTTTCCCAACAGATGCTTAGATAGACATGGGAAAAGGACAGGGATGCTGGATCTTAAATAGTCTGTGTATGTAGCAAGACTATGATTCCTTTATTATCTAAAAAAGAACACTTGTGGGGGAGGGGGAAGGGACTGATTAAAGTACACTATTGCTTCTCCAAAAAACATGAAGCATTGGGCAATTAATTTAAAATATGAGTAACTCTTACAGGAAGGAGATGTATATATATAGTTCAAAAAATAGGAAGAACATGTCCAGACTACCTGAAATGTAACTGCTTCCATGTAAAACATTTAGCAATTTCAAGGAAATATTCTGTATTTCAGAGCTTTTCAAAATGCTGCCAGAGCACTGTGATCACAATGACTCACTGAAGTCGTACAAAGAAAAGAATCAAACAGGGACATTTTGAGACTATCCAGAAGGAAATGAAGCATGGCAAGAAAACACACTATTTTTATCGGTGCTTTGTTTCATGCAGCAATTGCAATGTTCAAGTCAGACAGCCCAATGCTCGATAACGTGGTTCCAGCAAGTTACTTGGAGTTGCTCTCCTCTACCTCGCAGCTTCCTGCGGCAGCAGCCAGGACTTGGCAATGAACGCTTCGAGATTGGGGAGGCTTAGGATTCAAAAGACTTGCAATTGATTTCTCAATCCATACCTCAAATCCTCTTCTCATGTCTTTCATGGGAAGAATCCGCTTCTTTTTTCCTTCCCCCCACTCCCCCAACTAAAACTAAAGGTGTCAGACTGAATTTATATATTTATACCTTTGCAGGGCAGGACTCCCTAAGGTTCCCCGAAGAGCTACTTCTCCCTGGGTTACAAGACTGCAGCTACTTTGCCCAGAAGCTCTTTTAAAAAGCACAGCTATTCCAGGACAGAAAACACCTTAACCTTAGATATACTTGTGTGTAAGCTAAAGCCATTGGGTCAGCCAGAATTAATTTTTTTTAGGCTTAATTTAGGATGGCTTCTAGCCTCATCTTTATAGCACCCGATCTGAAAGGCTGATATAGAGGCTAAAGGAAAGCTTTTATACACGGTGGTGTTCCTACAAAGAACAGTTGGCTGGCATAGCCAAAGGAAGAAACATCACTTGGGGGAAGAAAACTATCACCTATTTATTTTGCATTGCAATCCCTACGTGTTGTATCTTAATATAGTCTCAGTGCACACAATGTCTGTAAGCCACATAACTCTCCATTTCAATGGCTATAAGCACTTTTTATTTTTTGCCTCAGTCTTTTTGATAGGGACCTTTTTCTCTTTACAGGAGACTGTTCTTTCTGCAGCTGGTTTAGCCTTGCCCTGCATCCTGTAGTATTGGTTTTAGGATGCTACTGTGACACAACAAGGAGTTTTTCAGTTTCAAAAGCTCTAAAGCAAACACTCAGTCCCCTCCCCTCTCCTCACTACGCACCTTTTCTTTACAACCAAAACATCTGCAGTTCCTAAGTAACTCACTTGTTTTTTGTTTTTAAATAAAGATCTTGATTTACCAGCTTTCTTGTGGCATTTGGGTAATGAGTTGGAAAGTAGCTCCATGGCCTTCAAATCCAGGATAGTTTGCATTTGTTAAAAAAAAAAAAGGGGGGGGGGGTGGCGCTAATAAAACAAGCACATACCCATCAGCTATCACCTCAGGGGCAGAGGAAAAAGGGACACGCACAAACCAAGCCCCAGCTGGGATGCAAAAATCAGTTTTATTCTGGAGTATGTGAAAGGGAGCTCGTCAAGCACACCACAGGATCGAGTTTGCTTTGGGAAGAAGATCCAAGAACAAGCAAGGGCAGAAGCAGTGATCTCAGCTTTGCCTTTTGGAGCAACCTCAGCACAAGGCTGAATGGAAGAAGTCTCTTATTCAACCTGCCAAAACTGGTAATTGCACCACGCAGTGCCCCTCATTTGCTCTATTTTATTCCTGCCTCACAGAGTCCTCTGGTGATACTGAGGGCTAGTTGTAGGGTAGAAGCAAAGACATGATTCACGGATCACAGCCTTCCAAATGATCAACAAATGAATTCATGACTTAACCACCAAAGCTGCCACACCAGCTGAGCCCAGCCAGGACTCTCCCCTTGCCCAGGTGGATTTTAATGCTCATATTTTTCTGTATTAAAGAAAGCATAGCTTGCTTACTGGCAGTTTGTAAGAAGCTGCTCATAATTTAATGTTACATATGCCAGATGCCAAAGTTACCTCCAGTGTTCACCCTACTCATGTCTCCTTCCCTGCTCCTGATTGCGTTCTGCTCTGAGTGGAAAAAAAAGTTCATAAGCAGGACATTTAAGTCACTTCCAGTAACCTCCAACCCCAGGTTTGCATCACATGTCTACGTGTGCTAGCTCTCCACATACTTCAATATGGCAAAGATCACTCTGCAAACTCTGATGAGCTGAAATGCCCGGAAGCAAAACATACAGGAGGTTGTTTTGCACTTTCACTAACTATAAAGGCAGTGACCAGCAAGTGTACACATGCTCATGCACCAAAAGAAGAAGGAAAGGTTTGCTTTGATTTCCAATACTTTGTTCCAATGTATAAAAGGTACTTTGAGCACATTCCTTTCCTGCAAGTTACGCACAGAGTGACTGCAGGCATCTCTGCAGAGATATTTCTCTTCTTGTTACAGAGCTATAATGACCCACAGATACTCACTTTTACTGGAATAACATGACCTTTTCCAGTTTAGCATATACTACTGTCAAAGTATTTACTGTGTGCATATTGTGTACAGATAATTATGCTATCAACTTCCCCATATATGGAAAAAGCATTTTCATTTGTAGCTGAGGACTGATATTACAGTACCAGTTAATGTAGAAGCTGCAAGAATTTTGGTGCTGTTTGTTTTGATGTCCATTTGTGTTGCTTCATTTTGCATTTCACTGACTTCAAGTGCTGAAACTTTGAGGGTTTCAGGGACTCTATGTCTCTTCCGGACACTGTTCAGCTACTGCACTCCACAGATCATACTATGCCTGTGATGAAAACATACGGTCCTTACACACTAACATACCTCCTTCTACAGAACTAAATCCCTTTCTCCTATCTTTGCTTCTTTTTATGCATCAGTAACTGCTTGAGTTTCTAATACTGTTTCTTTGACGACCACTCCTATCCTGTGCTGGCTCTTCTTCACAGCAAGCTTGCATGATACAAAACTGCAACCCAAGTGTTAAGTTTTTAATGTAAGGATTTCTACTCAATGCCAATAAAATGCTTCAAGCACCTGTAATTAAACAGTCTGGAGATAGATCTGCTAGTTAGCACATTCAAAAAAATCTGACAGTCTTTCAAAGAGAAGGAAAAAAGGGGACAATTGTTCAATGTTAAGTCTTTACTGCAAGAAAAATGAAGTTATCTCCTTCTCCAACAGCCACCAGAGAACTGGCAGTAATTGGGGACTGAAGGAGGAGAGAAAGTCTGCCCGTCACATTTGGGTTCGGTTGATTTGAGGGGGTGGACTGGAGGGGGTTTTTTGTTTCTCTAAGATGCTGCAACTTTTAAACAAAGTTTTCATGCTATTTGGAACCTCTACATGGGATTCCTTATGATATGGTATTTTGTCTATGTCAGTAGGTGTGATCAGCATATGTAACCATCTGCCTCATCAGAAATCTATAAGCAGCAAATTGCTTTTCAAGCATTTCAAAATTGGAATGTAAGGATATGGAACAGCAATTATTAAAACAAGATGTTAATATGAGAAGAGCCAATTTATTTTTATAAAAAATGTGATTTAATCCAAGAATTATCTGGAGTCTGTTTAATGGGCAGCACTCACTTGACTGTGCAGGGGACGGTGAGCTATGTCAAACATGCTGTCTGTGCTAAGGTAAGCATAGATAGAGGGAGCACAGAAAGGACAGGCAGAACAGCTGCCTGGCAGTGTTTCTAAGGAGGATGGGCGGCAGAGGAGAAAGGCAACCAGCACTGGCTCAGAGCAAGCCCTGCCCTACAGATGGGAGAACGGGTCCAGTATGTCCACACCAGGGAAGTGCAGGTCTACCCTGCTCCTGCAACCCACTTCCCAGAAGATGATCAGTCTGAAGGGCAATGGGCTCCAGCTTTTGCTGGCAGAAGCAAACACCAAACCTGATGGAAATTCTAATCCATAATTATTTTCTAACATTCTCAGCCTGACTGCAATTTGGTTAGAAGTCTCTAGATGAACTTCACAGAGGCTTTAAAGAACAAGAAAGTCAACATATAACTGGTAACAGCTGCAAGTGACAGCAGACTGTCACATCAAAAAGCTGGAGCAACACTCTTTCTTTTCAAGAGCTGTACTGGGGCATTTTCACTGTTGCTTTCTGAACACCTACAGCTTGTATGATCAGAAACACTCCTATGGCTAAGCTCTCTTCTCAGACATCTTTAATGCAAAATGCTGTTACAAAACAGCTTTTGCAGGCTCCCAAAGCAAGTACTTCTTGGAAACGGAACTCAGAAGCCAGAGTTACGAGCAAGGATCCAGGTTTTTGAGTCGAGATAAACAAAATCTTTCGCTAATTTACCACTGGCAAGCTCTGTGTTTAGCAAGAAGGCAAAGAAAACTTCCCCCAGCACTCTGCTAGGCAAATGGAGGAACAGGCAACTATTCCAAGCATTTCACAGCAGTACTTTTCCATTTCCATTATGAAAGACATCTTAAATTTTTTTTTTTTTTTAAATAATGCTTAACAGTAGTGATGGAGGACTTTTGTTCCTTCATCTTAACCCACCATAGACTGGCCTGTTTCTCCTACCATCTAGCAAGGCATGAAGCTGCAGGACTGCAGGTAGCTCCTGTGAGATGCTGGACAAAGTTGTCTCACTTTGATATACAGACTTTCGGCAATGCATGTCCTCAAAAAAAGAATGCAGGCAGGCTTGTAAGTCAAGGCTTCATGAAGAAAAACACCAGTGACCCCTAATGCTGCCTTATTTCTCCTCTGTAAACCCAGACTAACACAAGTCACCCAGCTGGCTACTGCAGAGCATGCACAGCTCTTCCTAACGGTTCCTTCTGCACCATCAAACGGGAGCTCTAAATATCACATTAAATCTTCAACTTTGCATTAATTTCTGTCTTAATTGGCTGGGGACTCACAAACAGGAAGGATGATGTTACTCTTGAGGAAGAGCTGATTTCCAGTAACGTAGCCACACTAAACAAATTTAACTGCTGGCTTTTGTAGAGAATTTTCAGATGAAAAATTTTCCACATATTTTTCCTCAAATAATTAAATTTCAAACCTGAGAACATCTGAACTTGTAGGTGACACTGGCAACGACTGAATTCTTGCCTGCATCAACAAAACTTCCAAGATTTCCCTAACCAATTTGAAGTGTTGCATGTTCCTTTCTCCTGCTCCTGGCTCAAAAAGGCTAGTTATGGCAAGGGACCGAATAACTGCTCTATTTGAGATACAGCTTTTATAATTAACTCTACAGATTGATTTCTGCAGAAATCATTCTTTAACCAGGAGTTCCCTACTCCCAGAATGGCCTCAACTCAGCTAAGCTATTTAAGAGGTTATCTGGGACTCAAGTGCATTAAATTTCAGTTTCATCCTTTCAACAACAGCAATACCTTGAATTAAGTTTCATACATTGTATTTCCGTGTGATATTGACATATTCACTTGAGTTTCAGAGAGTATTGTAATTACCGATTGACTTGACTCATTCCAAATCCAGCATCTTCCTGGAAAAATACCATCTAAGCAAAAAACAAAAAACCTAAAACCCCCACAAACTACCACCAAAAAACCAAACAGATAGTGTTGAATTAAATCTGTATTTTATGCCTAATTCACAACTTGTTCAGCACAGTCACCTGAAAGAATTCAAGAAGCAGCTGCAAATCTCATCAGCAAAACACTTCAAAATAAACAGATAATTGTCTGAAAAAGGAAACAAAATCCCACTATGCTGTTCTTTATATCTCTTATATCTAGAAACATTTAGAGATTATACAGGATAATCAAAGTTTGGGGACCATTCAGTAACTCAGTTGAGGAGGATGATAGTGTGCTGCGCCACTTAGACTGCACAAGACAAACTTTTGTCTTGTTAGGAGAAAACACAGATGCCATTTGTAAAACAGTTTAGACAAGTGCCCCTAATTATCTCTTAGGATTCACAACATGTTTAAATACTCTTAGAGCATTAAAGAATTAACCAGAGAACATGTAATGTAATATAAAAGCACTCTCTCAAGTGCTATAAACATCTATAGTGTCATTCACTAATCTCTTGGCGACAACCCTGAAATTAAGGCAAGACTGTGCAATGGTGCATCTAAACTGCAGGCTTGGAAGTTCAGATATGTGACCTTCGTAAAGTCAAAATCCATCAGTTATAGCCCTTGTCCATTTATAGATAATCAAAGCTTCCAATGTGTGTTAAATACATCATCCATAATCCCTGAAGTCAAAGGTTAACAACTGTACTTCAGTAATGTGACTACAGTCTGGTGACTATTGACTATAGTTTGTTAATTATTTCATGTTGACTATTGTGCTTATTTTATAAAGGAGTAGATTTATTTAAATAGGCAATTGTTGGAAAAGCAAAGAGAAGAGTTTGAAATACACACAATTTCAGCAATGGGGAGGGGAAAACACCCTCCCCAGACTTGGACAACTACCAGAAACATTTAGATTCAAAAAAAACCTAACTTAAGAAAGATTATTATTTTCAAAAGCATCAGCATTTGCTTGGAACAACATGCATTAGACACCCATATTCTTGGAGATAACCAAAAAAAAAAAAAAAATTACGTCCAACCTAGCTGGTTACTTTAGGAAAGAGCAAGCCCTTATACCAGGTAAGATGTATTTTTAAAAGCTTTTTCTTCCACATGCTTTGTTCCTACTGTAAAAATTGACCTTTGGTTTTAATGAGCCATACACACCACTTGCCCTAGATGTCGGAGGCAAAGAACTGCACAGCCAGTGCAGCTGATGCACCGGCCTCAGGGTCTGATGCAGGAGTGGGAACCACAGAAGTTCACCCCAGGATGACAGAAGGCCTCCCAGATAGTATTTAATATTTTATGCTCAGGTGCCTATCTTCACCTGTTTAATAGGACTGTCACTTAAAAATAATAGAAAAGGTAAAATAGTCCTGCTCTTCACACTGTCTTCACCTATTCCCTCAAAATTTCCCTCCTGCTGAGGTGGGTACAGGGGAACATATCTCTCCTTTTCAACTGGTTTTAGAAGGACCAATATAGATGGGAAAACCTGAACAAATTCCAAATAATCCTGAGACAATACACACTGTTTTCATAAAATGCCATTTGACCAATTTTTTTTTGAGTACGTATTTTCCATTAGCTCCTCATTACCAATAACAGCTTATTTTTATATTATAGATCTGAATTTCCTGTTGCTTTAAAAAATGTAAATTACAAGAATTGACAGTGCACTGTAGTCTTCAGGGGTTCATCCAAGTATCTAGTTGTTGACATTCAAAACATCAGGGCTGTCAAAATGGAAGAGGGTAGTCTACTGCTTATATAAACTTAATTTCCTTGTTTCCGTTAAAAAATTATTAATTAAAAGGTAGTCTCAGCCAGGTTCAAACTCTTCACGCACAGCCAGCTTCCTCTGATCCTGCTCTACCACGAATAATTTTTTTGGCATATTTATATTCTACTCAGAAAAAAAAAAATGTATGTACAATTCATCTTACAGTGTGCTCAGGAGCAGTGGTAGCATCTTCACAAGACATCTTCCTGCAACATGAATGTGCACAGTAAACAACTGAAGCTTCACCGGTTTACTGTCTTGCAGGTTACTAGAATACCCTGGCCAAATGAAATTAGAGCTATTATGTAAAAAAAGACCCATCTGTATCACTAATTACTTTGTCATGTATTTTAAAGTTTCTAAGTCTTGATGCCTACGCTGCATTTCATTCTCTACATATATTAAGGAAAAAGTCAAGTTCTGTAGCAAGTCCATAGATAGCCAGTAAGAGGTCAGAACATGTACTAAGCAGGACCAGTTGCCCAACTTATTAGGGTATGTCTTATGTTCTTATGCTTTTCATTACCTGGGGACACAGGGCTTCAAGCTGGCTGGCTGACATGCGAACCAATTTCACACCTTCCTCGTTGTTCGAGATGGAACAGGCCAAGTTGGCAACCTGTGTCAGAGGTGGGAGAAAACAAAACACAACTGTTAGAACTAGGTTTTATTTCCCTCTGTAGGAAACTTTTTAGCCACCCCCAACAGTGACCAGTAACCTGTCATGAAATACAAAGCATCCACATTCGTTCAATTCTAACCAATTTTGAAACCACTAATGACATCTGTTCCTTCTCTAGTCATAAAATCATAACACATGAGATCATAAAACCATAGTCATAACAGGACAGACAAATCATTGTTACCACCGATTCAGTTAAGTTCTCTCCAGTAAAACATATGAAAGCATCATTGGCAGCACTTGAAGTTACAGTTAAAAAGCCCATTCCCACTTGAGTGAGACAGCAGCAACCACACAATTAAAAAAAAACAATCAAGCTCCCATGCGTCTGAGAATTAAGTATTCTGATGTCCGTAAGCATACGGATGCTCTCTTTTTCTTGAAACATTTCTATATCCTACTGCGTGTGAACCCAAAAGAACGTGGAGGCTCATCGAGCAATTCATGTATGCAAGCGTTGCAGTGGTATTGCAAAATTCAAGCTGTTTTGCTGGTGTTGCACAGAGTGCACCTCTGTGACAGGATAGAGGGATTTGAATGCGTTGGCTTCAACTACTTGGTGTACTACTTATCTAGTCAAAGACTGCCGTATCAGGCAGATGTTCCTCCAGCCCTCCATTTATGCTGCGATTCATCAAATAAAACCATTTGCTGGTACAGGTGATCTTGAAGATCCATCCACAATTCTCCAAAATTTGAATAGTATCTTGTGATACTAAAAACTTTACTCCAAAACCTTGACCTGCTGCACAGCAGCATCCATAACTAGGTCATCTTGAAACAGAGGATCTTTTGTAAACACCTGCCTTTTAAGAGCACACAGGAAGGGGACAGCACAGAATATTTTGGTAACTGAAGATATTCCTCATATCGGAGCTACTCTCAGGGGAAGGAAGTCTGAAGTAAGTTACATTTCCTAGCTGACAGGTGAATGACAAGCATGTTATTCTGAGCCATTTGAACACAGAAAGCTGTAAAAATAGCATGAAGTGAACTGAGATGAACACCGAGTACTGTCCTTTCAGAGACAGAGCAACCTGCAAAACCCCTCAGTAAATGTGCTGTAAAAGCATCACCACAAGCCAGCAGATGCTCAGTAACACCAGTGAACCAGATTTCTCCATATACTTTTCTCTATAAGCTGGGGAAATTGCATTCTCCCTTTAATTAAACTATCCTGTTCATTCATACACAAGTCATTTTGAAGTAGTATCTGCAGCTATATCACATGCTTTTCCCCCTTCCCAAGCCATTCCCTTACGACAGATGTTCCCACACAGAATACATTACTGTCCCACAAACCGTCAACCACATGCCAATATACTTGAATGCTGTTTTTCATTAAACCCATTATTAATTTTGGGACCAAAAAGCAAGTTCCATTGCAAAGCGCTCAGCCTTTTCCTCCCTCCAGTTCCAAATCAAGTTCCAAAGGATACAAAACAGTGTGCTGTCAAGAAGAGAGGTATGTTTCCACAAGTAAACAGATGCAACAGCATATATTTGGATTAAAACAAACTGAAGTTGAGAGAAAGACTGTGCAGCATCAACAAGACATAGAAAACTCTACCAACTTTCAGAAATATTAGTGTCCTACTCCTCAACTTTCTTTTGCACTAGTCTTTGTAGGCAAGACCTACATATTATGAGGCAAAGTAGCAGTAAGTCTTCAGTTCATTGCAAGGTCACGCAGCTTGCACCCAGCTTAGCCAAGGCTCTTTTCTCCGTCCTTTCTGTTACCACATTTGCTACAGTCTCCAGCTTAGTTCCTCTCTGCGTGGCACTACCACCAAACAGCTGTACTCTCTATAACGCCCTATCAGAAAGGGATTTTAGTTTGAACATAGGGGGGTTTTCCTGTAGATTTGCTATGTCTTAAATCCCTAGTTCACAGTGAGCTGTAGTATACTATGCTTTTGTTTAGAGGCTCAAAAAAAAAAAAAAACCCAACCAAAACAGAAGACAGTAAGATGCCATGATTTAAAAGTCAAATAAAGATTTTGCTGTTGTTTTAAGCACAGGTCATATTTTTGAGAAACACTAGTTTGCCAGTATTTTTTATGGTCCATATTTCCACATCGTTTCTGCCTCCACAGCAGCAGTTACAATCTCTAGGAGCGAGAAGAACACAAAGCTCTATTGAGTAGGGGCTGAATAAAAGCGACATTGAAGCACTACAAAATCAGCCTCTCCGATATCTGGAGATGTTGTGCTCTCTCTCAAGCCAAGTGTGATGAATCAAGCACAGAGAAACCCCGCTCTGTCTGAATACAGAGAGGCAAAGAAGTTTATAATTGAGTGTCCCCACCATAGTATGATGAAATTTTGCTTTTTTGCACAGTCATTTTTGAACAGTCATTTTTCTTCTGAATACCTCACTGATGGCAATTCTTCTTTAGAAATTGCCCGACTGGGACTGCCAACCTTTATGAAAGAAGCATGTGTGCTTCCCTGACTGAGGGTCTTTGGCAGTTTAAGACAATCCAACTGTTGGCTGCCACATCCCATTCTACTGCTGCGTCTCCAAATCTCAACACTTCATTTCAGCATGCTCGTCCAAAAGCAAGCTATTCGCTTTGGCGAATTAGTTTCTCTGCCAGATTAGCACACAAACTTCCCAGCAAACTATTTGCTGAACATCAGAGCAAAGTGAGCAGGTTGCAGCAGCAGAGGTGACTTCAGAATACTGCGGACATGGCTGTAAATTCACAGCAATGCAACATTTACTGCACCCATGGGAAGACTGTCAAACTATTGGAAAATGCTCACAAACCTCTTAAAATTTGAATTTAAGAAGACCTATGTTAACTAATTAATCAAGTTGTAAATGACATTACAATGAGGTATTCTAAATTATCATTCATTATCAGGTGCTCTACAGCATGAATTCTAAAATTGCATGTACCAGCTGAGGTGGATGGTTGTAGGATTAAGTAATTTAATTTCAAAACTACCTGAAAGAATCCATCATCAATAACTCCTGTATGATATTTGACAAGTAACTTCAACTCACTGTTTGTAGAGAAGATAGGGTACTACTGGCCAGTTATTTGACAGGTACACATAATACATAGGATCTTACAACTGAGACGAAGATCAACTACAGCCAAATTTGTTTTAAAGCATGCAGAGCACTTAGAAATCATACATATCTAAAACTTCCAAATAAAATAAGAGCACGTCAAACAAACAAAAATTCCCCATAAATCAAATGTAAATGAAGTAGTTGCTCCATGTCTCCAACAACGTAGCTGACTGACATAGTAAGTGGTCAGACTTGATTTAGAAAGAACACTTGTGCTTGAGAGCAAAATAGCAATTGAATTCCCACTGCATTTGTTCATTCTTACCATTCAGTATCATCAAGCCCTTTTACATAAGCACTACTGGCACAGGCATCAAAGGAGACAAAATGATCGCAAATAATATAATCAGCCATAATGAGCAATCTCTTGAAAAACGTTAAAAATACATTGGGAATGAAGACATGCTAGAGCAACTAGACTGACACAGTTCAGAGATACCTCTTGCAGCACTGACAGACCAATTTAAAAGCACCTTTTTGCTGCAATATCAAGGCTCTCCTAGTTTATAGAGTATACAACCATGTCCCAAAGATGGCTTCATGTATCCCAAAAAGCAGGATAGGCCCAAAGCAGCTGCTGATGTTTAGATGAATGGGGGTTAAGTTTACCCCCAGCGACAAACGCACCGAGCATTATCAAGAAGTGCACGGACACAACCATTTCTACAAACTGATCTAACAAACCGGTGCCAAGTAAAACTCAAAGCTGGACGAACTCATCTGGGAAGTGGGTTTCATGCACTGGTCAGTTTTTGAAACTCAAATCGGATAGGTATTAACAACAACATCAGACTACTGCAAGATGACATGATGCCTTTGGAGGAGGCATTACTTAACTCGTTCCTTCTAAAAGCAGGTACCATCTCAGGGCAAAGGGTCTATCAGGAATAAGTTATTAGCAGGGAGGTGTAATTCCAATATAAAAAAAAAAAAATTGCACCATCTGTCACAGAGCGATTCCATCTCAAATTCTAGCTATTTTGATGCTTCAGAATTTACTAATTTTAAATCAGGAAAAACCTTGACATTTCTAAAGCAGTTTTTTCCTCCATTAGTGACAATTTGTCAGCCTATGTTTGTGTTGTCAGCTGTTGTAGACAACTGCCTTGTCTGACAATAGGCAGTTTTTACCTTTTTCACCTGAAATACATTTTTGTTTTTTTTTTTTTTGAACTTCAAATTTGTTCAGATAATGACTAAGGAGCCATGTCTTCCAGCAATTCAAAGACTATAGCAGCCTCAACTACACAAGGTTGGGGTCTTTGCTAAGCTACTAAAATTACACTGTTGAAAATAATCAAGAAATACTGCTACTGCTTTGTACTTGTTAAACTTTCTCTTTGCACTGACATCCTAGCTTAGGTAGAGGGGTTACTTTACATGGAACTGTTTATTAAAGGATTGACAAATTGCTTTTTCAATAAGAGACAAAAAACGGAAGAGAAAAAAGGGACTATAATCTCTATCATTAAATCTTTTTCAAGGATTTCAAAGGCTGACACTGAGAGTTTGTATTAAAGTCTTTGCTTCATGCACCTGGATTGACTTCAGAAATGCAACAGCAAGTTTTTCCTCCTTGTTTACAGGTCATGTTTTAGGACAGCTTCTTCAGGAATTCAAGTACGCAAAGCCCTCCTAAACGGGTGCTGGATGCAATCATCCAGCAATGGTGTAATCCAAAGGAGGCTCTGTAATGTGTTTATTGTTGCATAATTTAAAGTTGTCAGAGCTGCCTCTGCCACACAGCATTGTTATAAATAAGGATTATGTATCGCTATGCAGGAGACAAACATACACTGATTGAATTCTAAGAGTCTGACTACTCTCATTTGAAACTGCAGTTGTAAAAATAGCGTTGCAGAAGTAAGAGAGTTTTCAGACTGTCTTACGATTGAAAAACATAACTTTTCGGTTTAACATTAACCAGTATCCTCTCATAACAGATGCTCATGAACCCTTATGCAAAAATAACAAAACCATACCCATTTATACACAGATACTTTGGGAATTTCAGCAACATGGAAACAAAGCTTTTCAAAGGTGTTCCTGGCATTTTAATGTCTGATTAAACTTCAAAACTTCAGCTTCTTGCTCTATTTTTTACTTTTCATTTTACAATTTCTCTGGGAATGCAAATTCCCACTTGTAAGCAGCTTAAAATCACCCATATTAAAAGTAAAAAAAAAAAAAAGAATGGAGAGACAGCCATTCAACATTTTCTTCTTGAGGACCTGCCAAAGAAAAGTGTATCTGATACTCTCACAAAATTCAAATACAGCACATCTAATTTCTTCCTCCCCCATATTAAGAAAACAGTCCAGATTCACTTCATGATGGTCAAAGCCCATGAAATTAATTTATCTGTAGAAACAACTGTTCTGGCAAACCTAAGCGGCAACTGAGGACTCTCAGAAGAGATGTGTCAATTATGTAATTTCCATCCCTCTTAAAAGAAAAAAAAGGCTCTTATTATTCAGTAAGTCCATACATTTATTAATTCACTTGTACACTACACTCAATATTCAAGACAAATGTGAGCATTTTAACATCCAGTCCTAATAGGTACTGCATGAGGGAGAAGTCTGCATTATAGCTATAATCCTATGAACTCACTAGTTTTGCAGAGGCATAGCTAATTATGAATTACGCAAAACAGTTCCACTTCTTTAATGCATGGAGGGATGGCAGGAGGACTTTGGTTCAAGCCCATAGGGACTCTGGAGCAAGTTACCGGGAGTCATGCTGTCAACTCCTCTGTGATTTTATATGACTTAAGTAGTTGCAAGTGGCTGCAGCTCCACAGAAGGTACGTTGCAAGAGCTTGTTGTGGGCAACAGAATCCCAATGTATTAACTTAAAATAGTAAAAGCCTTTAAATAAAACAAGCCGCACACAGAAAAACTCCAGATGTAAAGCACAGAGGGGAACGATGGACTAAAATTGAGATAACCGCTATTTCCAGAGCTCCGCAACCTCACACAGAAGATGACAGCAATTTTAATTTCAAGTCTGGTTATAAACACATGGAGGGGAAATTTCAGCTAGATGGAACAAAACTGGCAAGCAAAACGTTTGCAGTTTTGATTCAAAAGTTTTAGACAATAAGAAATTGGGGTTTCAGGATTTTTTATTTCAACAGGCTGGCAACTGGTTGGAAGAGGAAGGGGATCAGAGACAATATTCTGTGTACTCTGCTCCCTATAATATTGAGGCAATTGCTTAATATTTTCATGGGTAACCACTTTTGGGACCAAATCTCAAAACCTGCACCTTTCAAGTTGTATCTGTGTGTCTAAAAATCTAGTTAAGGAATACAGCTTTGCATTTGGCTGTCAACCTAAACGAGCTGTCTCCCAACAACCTCTCCAGCTACCTGGTGCCATTCTAGGTATAGCTGTCCCACGAAAGCTCAGTACAACAAGCTCCTTCCATACCCAGAGGAAATGTCTTTCTCCAACAGAATGCAACCCCACATGTTGTCAAGGTTTCATAAAGAAGGGAAATTTTTCACACAGTTGGGCAAACCCAGAGTTTCTGCATCACAACAAACTGAACTGGGCTCCATTTACTGAGCAACAAGTGCAGAAGGGAGAGCCCTTCTCTCTCTTGCCAACAGGGAAGTTTTTCAATGAAAGAGGGGGAAGAAGTGTTTGAAGGGAACTAATACATCTAGAGCATAAAATATATCCACAGTAGTAAAGTGCTAGCAGTACAGGAATACCTTTATTTCCAGACTGGTAGATTATCCTTTCTATAGACCTGACAGAGAGCAGAGCTGGTAAAGGAATACCAGTGTGCTACGTGGGCACCGTGCCCCTCGTAGATGCAGCTGTAGCAGCAGATGTAACTATTGGCACAGGAACTATTCCTTCCTCAGACAAACAAGCTGAAGTGATAAAATGTTGTTATAAGCACAAAACACATTAGTTACACAAGTCAATCTGAGCTACCATGACAGAAATCATACCACTGGTATGTAATGTAGATCTGATCTTAAGTTAAAACTTTCAAAGCGAATCCTCATCTTAGATGCTTCTTAGCAACACAAATGTTTTTCTTCGAAATAAAAGTGTTTCTAGCAGTGATATTTGGACAGTACCTGAATAATTATCCTTATCCAAAAAAGCATCTGTGTTTATCAAAGTAGAAATCATAATTCTTTCCTAGCTCATTTTGCTTATCACTCAGAGCATGCTGCATTATCATCTTACTAAAGGCTTCCAACTTGGTGCTGTTTAAACCAGTTTTTGGTGATTCAGACAACTGTTCATGGCAAGCTTAATGGTAATTATAAACACATTATGCTCTTGAAGAAGGCAACAAAATAGTAAGAGGAATGAGCTCTACACAGGCAACTCCTTGATGACAATACATGACTAATATTCCAATATTGCTAATGACTAAGATGATGAAAATCCAGACCTGCATCAAGGCTTTTAGTTATATATCAAGAATTAAAACATTTATGCCACATCTATAAAAGCTGTACCCCAAAAGCTACTTAAAAATGCTGTTGGAATTAAGACTCAAATATCTGGAAAATAAAACAGGCCAGGACTCTATTGCTTTTTACCTTCTTCTGAAGGCATCATATCAACAGCACCTGTACTCAACTGTGCTTATACTTCCTGACCTCTTTTACAGATCTCCCCTTCCCTGAAGTTTCTAAAGGAAAAAGGAACAGAGTAAACACAGGGCTGTTTCTAGAGGGGTAAAAGGACGTTAACATGGTCACCATCCCTGGAGGTATTCAAAAAGCATGTAGACAAGGCACTTCAGAACATGGTTGATGGTTGGACTTGATGATCTTGAAGGTCTTTTCCAAACTAAATGATTCTATGATTCTATAGTTTTCCAAACCCTAACTTCATTCACCTCCAAATTCTACACCCTTCACATCCCCTGTGGCGCAAGTGTTTAAAGACCAAACCCCACACTCTCAACAATCATCCAACATAATGACTGCCCCTATGGAAAAGGTATGGCAGAAATGCCTCTCCTCTTTGTAGCAGCAGCTAACCGGGATGATTTTCAAATAAAAGAATGTTTCCGAACACCCCAACAGCTGTCCAGATATGTGAGGGTTCAAATTCATCTTCAATCACTTCATCTCTCCCATCAGTTTCACTGTCAGATTACTGATTACCTGGCTTCTCCCATGTGTATTTACAATGAAATCTGGATAGAAAGATTAGCCTGAAATCTCTTATTCCTCTTCCAACGTGATTTTTAATCTCTAGCAGCATTCTACAGACCCTTTCATGCATAATTTGGTGTAGCATTAGAAGACTGGCCTCAAAAAAACCCTTACAAGAACAAAAGTTATCCTATTAAAAGGTCACTTGCCTTTACTTATGTATGATGTATTAAACTTGTATAACCAGTTTTGTTGGAAAATGGAAGAACTTTTTTTTTAGCTAAGGCTTTCCTACTTTACTGATTATGAATGTAAGGAAAGCATGCTCTATGAGTAGAATTTAATTTATTTATGAATTAGTTGACTAATAAAATGAACTTACAAGGAAAGTGCATCAGTTCTTGAAGAGTGTCAGACTTTAGAGGGCACATTAGAGTTATACTGGTCATTTACTAAAGACATCTGTTTCAAATTGCTGCCAAGGTTATCTATAGACAAATTACAGAAAACGTCGTTGTTCTTTGGAAGAGACATTTTGCTCTCCATCTTAAAATAGGAAATTAGTCTCAAGTTGGACTAACTTTGCCTCTCTTCTTCAGACCACGGCGCAAGGACATTTCCCTTGTAATACACAATTACCTTAAAAATAAAAGCAAGTAAAAGACAAACTTGAGTTTGCAGATTTTTTCCCCCTGTAAATTAGCTTACTGAACAGGAAAAATAGGTGCTCAGATACCACAGTAATGACTGATAATGAGTCTAGCCTGGAAAATGCCGAGTTTTGAGATATTAATATACCCAAAGTTCAGAAAAACGTTCCAAGTCAATATTTGATTTGGGTGTCAAGTGCTATGCTTGTCTGCATTTTTCACCCAAGATACATCATCTCTATCTTTCAGTACTGATACACACCTTTGATGGCAAGCATGAAGAAATAATATTTAAAGAATAAGAAAAGCCAGTCCACTCCTACCTCCAAAGATGCTAGTTTTATAAACTTCCTATAAACTTTGGAAATGGGGTGGCTAATAGACACAAAGGATAATCTTGTGACACCAGATTTATTTCTAGATCTGCTGGATACTCCCATTTCGTGCTTCATTTTTAATAAATGAGTAAGATGCACAAACACTGAGTGTATACCTTTATCACAAAGGTAACTAGCTATGTCCAGGTAAGTTATATCTCATGAACAGAGGATAGGCAAGCCTCAGTTTTTCAAAACCTTTGCTGTGTCTGAAGTCCAAAAGCTAGCTATTATTTTAAAACCAAGCTATGTTTTACCCACTTCAGATTTTTTTAAAAGCCTTTCACATGTAAAAAATCTGCAGCTGTTAAGACTCTCTGAAGAATATATAGGCTGTAAGGATGGACAAATCAGGACGAATTGTAGTAAAAATGCTGCAAGTGTGCAAGGCTTTGGGCTTTTGGAAAGTGGTATTTTTAGACCGAGGTCTGAAGAGTTACTCTAGGACATCGGGCTAAACAGTTAGGGCAACAGAAGGGGAAAATGTCAGCGCAAGAGGCTACAGACAGCTTATGGAGTTGCAAGTGCCCAAATGTGATTCTTTCCAAGCAAATAAATTTGCAGTCTGCATCTGTTCATGGGTTTTCACTGAAGATGAGAAAATCATCTCTCCATATGCAAGATACAACCCAGTGCATTAAAAAAAAGGCACAGAGCAGTCTTTTCAGATAAATTAAGGCAACTGGAAAAAAATTGATGCTTATGAAACATCACTGAGAGCTTTTGCCTCCCTGGTCTTACCAAGTTTGTCTGAGAAAGAGACTTAAACACAAAATTTGAGAAAAACATTGTACTGGGTTCCAGAATAAGATAAGATTATTCGCTGTTTTTAAGGAATTGCAAACTCTCCCTTACCAAAATATCCTTCAGCAAGCAAACAGCTACTAGAAGATTTTAACCTGGACTCTGTCCTCATCTACCTTTTAACTACCTAATTTCTTAAGGTCTGAGAAGCTTTTCCATTAAAACTACACAGTACACAACAGCGACAAACTGACAACCTCTTTTTTTTTTTTTTTTTCCTAAAGCATTCATTAGTGTAGCAAAAGTTTCTTAACATTTGTAGCTTTTTCACTTTCAGAGAATAGCCAGAAGTGTCACTGCAGTGACTACAGGGAGCAGTAAAAAGGCAACTGGTGCACAAGCACACTTCAAAGACTGGGAGGAACAAAAAGTCAGCATGGTGCTAAGTGACATCATTGAAAATGAGCACCAAGTTGCAGGACAGCCTAATTTCTTCTAGGGAGGAACATTAAATCTAAGGATGCCAATGCCAAGCTGTCTTTCCTTAACAGCAAAGTTACAGGTTGGAGAGCCAAGGCTACTTCACCCAGCACTGTAAAAACCACTGGAACGCAAGTACTTTACAATCTGTAAATTAGGAAAACTTTCATAGTTCACAAGTGAATTTAACGTTTTCTTACACTGGTTCGTGAAATGCTGTCTCTTCTGTTATTCGTGTGCTGCATTTAAATTGGCTTCTCAATTCCTGAATTAAACTCCTTTAACAAAATTCAGGCAGAGTGCTAGCTAGTTAATGGACTGTTAGTAGAGAGCAATTTTGAAAGCTATCTTTGAAATGTATTATTCAACTGAGAAAAGTCTCATTTTACTATTTTACTGTTACTCAGTTTTCAAAACGCAGGATAAGGGCATTAGTATTTTACTACACGAGAAACAAATTAGATGGAAGCCCTTTGGGACACAGCTTTGGTATGGTTTCTCTAGAAGATACAGACCCAGCAGGCAAATCAGGTTTTTGTGGTTATTGCACCTTTTGGTCAAATTTGGCTGCCTAGACTTTAGGAACCACAAAGCAGACAGCACTCTGCTGCCAAAAAGGGAGTATTTCAAAATCAAATTACCCAAAGCATGTGCTTGCATCTCTTTACAGCTACTTGGAAGGCCCGTAAACACCTCTGCACTGCAGGAGCAAGAACTCCCCATGCTAACCCAGAGCAGAACCAGCACTGCTACTCCTCCCATCTAGCCAACACCTGCAACAGTTTAGTATTAATAAATAAATAAATAAATAAATATCACAGTCCCCTCTAGTGGCTGGTTCACCAGGAGAGCAGCACTGACTCCTCCTGGTCACAGGACAAAGGGGTACTAAATCCAAGGTGTAAAACATCTCACTAATTCAGATGGGGATCTTCTGAGTTACCTAGTGCAGAGCAGGTGTCTTATGTGTGCTTCTTCCCATCGCTTAGCATTAAAGGACACATTCTCTTCTACATCTAAAACACAGCAGCCTGTCAATCACAGCGTGATACACAACACAGCTCCACTCTGCACTGCAGCTGTTTTGTCACATTTGATGTCTTGAGTCACTCAGCAGCATTTCTGAGGGTAGTTAAACTCCCCAGCACACTTATCTTCCACTGAAAACAGGTGGAAGCAATCACTTCTCATCTCACCAAGTGGAACATCTTCTGCTCTGCTCTTACACAATCTTTTATTGTTTCTCTGGATACCTGTAGTTGAGTTTTCTGCCCAAGAGCAGAATCATATGGGAACTTGCAAACATCCTTCTCCATTCTGACAGAGACACACTGAGACATTGTAAATGCAACCCACCCCAACCTGTCTTCCTTCACAGTAAATTTGACATCGCATACGACTCCGCAGTGGCTCTCTATCCCCTTGAGACAAAGGCTCTGCAGGAGTACTATTCCCCTTCTGTCGAAGCTAAGCACATATATTAATCCATCTACATTCATGGAAGAGGTTTATAAGCCACCCAGATCATGCTACTCATAGCTATAGTTACATTTTAGACAGCAAAAGCAATAAGCAAGCCTTCAAAAAGTTGTTGCAGCAGCATATCATTTTAGCACAACCTTTTGATGCCAGTCAGAAATATTGTTTAATGCATACTTTCAGGGGAATAGTCTTTCTTGAAAGACAGACTGTTTGGCTGAATAGAGGTTCTGTAAAACTCATTTGCAGCTTGGCATTTTGCACACAAGGTAAGGTCTGTAAAAACTGCTCTTACATCCCAGTGAGGACAGCCACCTGTTGCTTTTCAGATGGCACACATATTCTGAAGGAGCAGGGAGTAAGGGCTCACCTAGCAAGAGCAGGAGAAAAGCTTGCAGACAGAGCAGCACAATTACACCTTTGTAATTATGCCAATGAACTCCATGTGTGGACACCACGCATCCACTGAAGAGGTGGCAGAATAGGTACTGCTATTGTTATGCCAGTCAACAACTTCTGTAAACAAGCCCTAAATGTAATTTTCTAGATAAATTAGGCTTGCAACATGAAGAAGGGAAGCTTTAGACAAAACCCGCTTCAAAGCGTTTCCACCACTGCACATGGAACAGCTGTAACCTGCTGCTGAGGCAGGGCACAGCAGCACTGTCTTCCGCCTGCTGTTTTGTCGAACGTTAGTTACTTAAAATTTAGAATAAAATAACTTTGAAACTACGTGAAGATGGCATCTACACTGAAATGCAGCAGGCCAAAGATGAAGAACAGATACCTTTGAAGAATTCAAGATCTTCATTGCTTAGACAGCAACCCTGAAGAGCTGTACTAGCTTGGTGCACCCTAGACTATGGGGCAGTTGCTCACTGCACTCGAGCCCCTAAGGCTTTAAAAAAAGTGAGAAAAATATATCGGGGAAGAGTCAGAAACTACTTTTACTGATGTTCAATAGTCTTATTCTTGAATAATTTAAATCTGTCAAAGTTGTGTGAAAGTATTCCTGATGAGCCTAGGAGGCACATGGACTCAATTATAAAACACAGTGATGCTGAGAGCAAAAATACATCAACCAGTATCTGACTGTTCCCAGGTAGCTGCTGAGGTTAAGCACATGAGCCAGCTGATGCCTCAAAGCATACCGAAGTGTACAGGAGTAGTTTTTGAAGTTTATTCCTAGTGGCACGTTTCTTCAACAATACCTATAGATGTTTGTTCCTTGCCATCTAGCATCAACAGGCACAAACCTCTCATGCGAAAACAATGGCAAGAGGACAAGGTTACCAAGATGTATCCATGAATACAGGGTATGAACCTATGTTGCTCTTTGTAAATGCACTACCTGTTGGAAAACTATTACCTGTATGAGTAGGCTAATGATCCTTAATGCATTTTAGTTAAGACAGGTTGGTCCCATTTAAGCTGATCTTCCCATAGATTAGCTTTAGTCTTCAGTAAAACCAGGTTGAGAACCTTTGGGTTTTTATTAGAAAAAGGTGACAGGGATCAGTTTTGTTGTTATTGCAAGTTTTTTGTTTGTCCATTGTTTGCTCTTTACACAGACACAAGCAGGTTTTCATTCTAAAAGTCTTCACATAAAAGGCCTGTTTATATTCAGTGGTATTTTACTGAAAAGCAAAAACCTCCAGGCTTCAAGCAACAGGTCCAATTGTACAGCAGGACAGTCATGCCATAGTCTTCCTTACTCCACATCAGCATCTCCAATTAACAAATCGAGTAAAGGTAACAGCATGATATACTCACATTGCACAATATCTAAAACTACATGGGTGATGTAACAGTATCTGCTGCTTTTTGATAAGCTTACACTTTTATTTAAATATTAAATTAAATTTTATTTAAGTTCATTAAAATTTAAAAAGCAAATTCATTAGAGAATTTGCTATTTGTTTCAACAGAATTGAAAAATGTGTTTTGCCTAGTCTTGTTTTAATTTAACTAGTGATAATTTAATTTTAATTTGTACCATCTTACCTCAATCAACTTGTTGGCATGTTCACGGAAAACCTGGGCATATTCTTTAACTTCTTTTTCGTTCCCATTCTTGGCAGCTTCAATCAATACTAAAAGCGGAACATTTGTTTCCAGAAAAGAGTCTGATACGTGGTCCATAACAGCTTTGCGGAGCTAAAATAAAAATAAAAGAATGAGTTATTTTTCAGTAGTGTTCTACTGCTGTTTTCCTTTTACTGTATTAATACATAAAGCTTAAAGTACTTTTGTCATTGATCCTTCTTCCTTTGTGTGACCAAGGCTTTCCCTGCACTGCCTTGTCTATATGCTTTTTGCTTCAATTTAAATTAAATCTCCTTAAAAAACTGGATTAGTTATGTAAGTGCAAGTCATCAGTTTGGCCACAAATATTGATTTAGCAGCTCATATTGGTTTTGTCTGAGTAAATTTGCTGCTTTCCCTCAGCTGATTAAACAACATGCTGATTTAACTTTTTTATTTTTCTACTAGAATAAAAACATTTTTCAACAAACTTGATCCATATTCACATTTACTTGAAAAGGGGAATATATCGCTTTAAAAACCAAACGGACAAAAGATTGATGTTACACAAATACAGTCCTCAAAGAAAACAGGCTGAGATGAATACCATCAGCATTATAAAATATCCCTGATTATGTTCAAAATCCATAAAATGGGAGGGGTTTGGGGGGGGGGGGGTTGTTTTGGGGGTTTTTTTTGTTTTTTTTTTCAGATGTCTCTTGCCACGAGGATGGGTCAAGAATTAAACATCTTTATTACACAGTTAACGGGGGATTACACTTCCATCCCATGCTTCCCTGTGAACCAGGCTCTGGAAGCTCCTAGCTCTTAATTCACTAAATACAAGCAGGCAAGCCCACTGCCCCTAGAAACAAATGAACAGATAACATATTTCCATAGAGGGCAAACATGCAAAAATGCACTCATTTGCCTCAACAAGTACCAACTTCATATACTAATTACCTGTCTACGCAAGTCTCTGGTCTTTTTGGTCATTTTATCAATCGCAGAGTTCAGTGCATCGCTTCTTTCTTTGCGTCCAGCCTGAAAAACAAGAGACAAAGAGGTAAATAGGTATTCAGGGTCTCAACGTAAAACTAGTATTATTCATTTCGAGTACACTGTCAGCTTTTTTTTTTTTTTTAAAGCGATTATGCACACTAGAAGTAAAACCTCTACCTGCCTGATAAAGCACTCTCTTCCTGGCTGGTTTGGGCAATACAGTAACATCTGACATCTTAAGATTCTACCTTTAACACTCTTCAGCTTGCTTTCAGAAGAAAAGGATGGTTTCATAAATCTAGATGTCTTTTTGCTCCTTATCAGCCGGAGACCACATTCAACCTCTGAATTTTAGATTTCTCTTTTCTGCCAGCTCTGTCAACCACCCCACAGCTGGCACTGCATCGAGCGCAGAACAGCCCTGCTTCAATCCTCAATCTTCTACAAGCTTCAGCTGTCACGATCACCCAAGGCCAGTGGATTGCACGCAAACATCTCACATGCTGCCTTCAACCTACAGGTATGAGCACCATGCAAGCAGTCCACAGGGCTGCCTGTCCAATACAACGGTGTTCCCTTACACACCTTCATACCCAACTATCACAGAAAACTGCTCTTGAGCAGTCAGTCAAAAGCCAAAAATCAATTATCTTAAAGGTAGAATCCTTACAAAACATTTTTGGGGGATGAAATCCAACATTTCAAGTAAGTATCCAGGCCCACCCACTGAGAGCTGGATTTTGCCAAGGTTCGATACAGCAAGTTTCGCATTAGCCCTGCTGTTAAAGAGGGCAAGGGGCCAAGAAGCAATGGCAGCTTCTCTCTTTATAAGCAGAGACTGGGTTGAAAATATCCTGATTTGTATCAAATTGGGAGTGTTAGATAAAACAATGGTGATGGTCTGGTTTTGCTGGGAGTTTTTTCTGTATAATATAGCTTATATTAGAGCTTTGAAACATACTTTATGCAACCACAATCCAATTTCTGAAGTTCTAAGCCACGATCAATATAATTATCCTGTTGAGAAGAAAAAACATTTAGCAGCACTAAAGTAAGGATATGCCAGTTATCAATTCTCCAGGTGACAGGCTGGTTTGAAATACCTGGATGAGCAGCCTTGAATCTAAAACATGGAATCCACTCTACAGCAGAAATAAAAATTTAACAAAATTCGGGGGGGGGGGGGGGCGTGTAGGATGTTGTAAAGTCATTACAGTTTAATGAATTATTGAAGATTTGTCACCTCCCTGATAGAGTAATTTGATTCTCATCACAAAAGGTAACTGAAAAGTGACTGAAATTAAAACCAGGAGCTCGTTCTGACTATGCCACAGCCTTTGGCAGACCCAGCGTTGGCCCGTTCTTCACCCCACATTCAAAAATCAAAGCCAAAGTCTCTAAATAAAGTAGAGATTAATACCACTTATTTATTGAACAGTTTGCTGTTCCCATGCTTGGTGGATATGAAAACTGAAACACAGTTAGGCTAGAAAGTCCCCGTTCAGCTTGCATTGAACGTGAATGCTTTGTCCCAAGCTGCAGCTCTGGGCACGCTGGTGGCAGTGGGCACTGCCTACACCCCGAGGCAGGCAGCAAGCTCCTTGCAGCAGGCGATTCACCTGAAAACCTGAAACCTGCCAACTGGCAGCACACAAACTAAAAGCCTGCTCTGAGACATAAACCTGCAATTGCAGCTGCTTGCTCTTTCTGATGCTTTCACACCAGTTTACCTATTGCAACGTGACCATTTTACTGAACCCATGGCACTCCCCTGTACACATGGGGGGTTTTTTCCAGGAATATCTTTGGATCCAAGTTATATACTCATCTATTATGTAGAAAGCCAAACATTCAGCTATTCCAAGAAGTGCCATTTTACTTCTCCCTCGGTGCCCCTACATTACCATTTTAACGCGAAGCAGGAGCACGCTTTTGAAGCGAGTCCACCCATCGCTTCCACTTTGCTGTCCCTGGCTTCACAGCCCAGAACAGCCTCAGTGCACGAGGACCAGATGCCTTTTGGATGAGAGAAAAACCAAGAGATGGCTTCTACTAATGAATACTCCGTTCATGAGACGAGACCACAGCCAGTCCCATGTAAAATGCCCTGAAAATCACGCAAGGCATGCATTAGAGCCTAAGCAGCACCAGTTTCATACTGTTCATCCGTTCCTATTAAGCTACACCACATATTAGCACAGAAAGAGCTGTATAATCTAAACCCATTAGGTTTTAAGCAAGGTGGTTCCAATTTATTTCCACCTTGTTGGCATTCAGAAATTTTAGTACAGGAGCTCGTCAAAAGTATTAACAGAATTTCCTTCTGAAGGCTGCAATGTAAAACACCCTGCTAATTTAGCTGCGGTGATTTAACAATTTAGTGTATATAGCTACTAACCCAGCTCCTTTGTTAGGGCTGGTGCAGCAAGGCAGAAGAGGACAAACATGATGGACGTCCGCACCTCTGTGGCTACAGAGACCCTGCTGTCATTAACATCTTAAATCATCACAGCCCATTCTAACCAAGGTCCTGGCCCGGAGACAAGGATGTCAAGTTTTGCCCATCTGTAGTTTCTTGACTTTTTTTGCAAAAAATGAAACATAAAGCACTAACTATGGGACCAGTTATGCCCCGTTAGCTCCAAGTGCAGGCAGTTAGTGGGACAGTAGTTGCTGGAGCACATGAAGAGCCATAAAGCCTGCGGCTGCACAAACCCTCCAGGGCTCACAAAAACACTGACGATCATCCTTGACCACAACAGTCACTTTGTCCAGGCTCCCACACGCCCCATGAATTTTACCCACTGGTTCCACTCTACAGCTCAACAAGTCCTGTTCGAGCTAGTCTCTCTCTCTGAATTAATAAATCATGTTTTAAAGGCTCCAAGTGACAGTTTACCACACCTGGGTAATTTATTCCAGTAACCAATTACCCTTACTATTAAAAAATTGGTCCTTGCTTCTAGTCTAAACTTTCACTGAGAAGCCAACTAATGATCCGGCAGCACAACACATCCCAGCTATCAGCTTCTCTTATCCACAGGATTAGGAGGACTGACAATAGCAAAGCCTGAATATTCAGATTACTAATAGGATTTTTAGATATTCAGCACAAAACTCTGCTGAGGGAATCACAAGCTCTGCAGTCAGTAAGCAGCTAATAGATTCAGTAGATTTAATAGGGTCATGTCAACCATGTCAGTCATTTTGCAGCACGATACCACAGCTCTGTCCAGTATCATAGATAATAAATTTAGCCATGGTGCAAATTTACTTTAAATTAAATCAGATCTTTATCAAAGAGGCTGGAATTGGTGTTAAAAATTGCTCATTTCCGCCACCCCCCCATAATCTCTGCTCTTCCACCATCATTGCTACCCTGCTTGGAAAGCAATACAAGCAGTCACTGTCACATCCTTGCTGTTCCAGCTCACACAGCTATCCCCACTAGGGTTTGTTTTAATGGCTTAAAGCAAAGAAAGGGCATTTGTATACAGGGAGGCAAGTGGAATCACCATCTCTGTCACCAAGCATTCCCTTTGTAGGCCTGCCATCTGAATTAAAACAAACAAAAAAAAACCCTGAACCAAGTTTTTCCTACAGCTAGTGATGTTAAAAATGTAACCCCAACTGATTTACAAAGGTAACAAGAGCACGGTGGTGGCAGTGCATGAATGCCGTCTTAAAGCCACCAGAATCAGCAGTGCATGTATTACAATGAGTTACTCACAAAGCCATGTTTTTACAGCTAAATATCAAAAACTTTCATTGTTAATCTCAATGGTTCATCATCAGTTTAGGTTAAGCTAAGACTACAGAGCTATTGAGAGAAACAGTGCCTCCTGCCCGGCACCAGCCCTCACAGCGCACATACCCCTGCAGAGCCCAGCATCCCTCCTCCCCAAATCAGCACGCAGATGCGAGCCAGATGTGCCACCACTGTGTGATTGAGAGTCACCACTGCCCTGCCTGCCACCCAGCACGCAATTACCTAAAAAAGATGGTTCGCAGAGAGGTTTCTGCTTCAGATAATCTGTGAACTGTCTTCTGAGCTGTTTGTACAACAGGCAGCGTTGTGGTTAACGATGGTGATTTAATAAGTGAAAAATGAGTGCTTGGCATACCTTCCTCTGGGCAGGCAGTGGCAGAGGCAGTCGTACGTCAGTGCGCCGCTGCTGAGCGGCGCTTCGTGGGGAGGCAGGAGATTTAGTGCTCAGATTCAGTGTGTCACATGCTTCATTTCTGCCTTGACACCTAGCCTAATTACATGTCTACAAAGGATAACTGTCCATACCCCTCTATTACCATGATACAAGGGCTACAGACAAATTCTAGATATAACAGTAGCTGATTCAAGACCAGGAAGGGTACGCAACAAAGTACGACACACATGAATTTCAGCGGTGTTTTCGTATCTGAGGTCTGATGGTCGAGGAAGCAGGACTATACACTGGTTTGTTGCAGGAAGGAGTCTCCCATGGTGAGCCCATAGCTCACCAAAGCACTGGGGCTGCACAGTATCATCTAGGGTTCAGCAAGAACCTGAATCAGAATAAAGATGCCTGCACTCCCCCTCCTGCACAGCTTGCCACGCCATGCTGCTCCCACCCCGACATCCCTCCCCACTGCCAGGCTGCAGCCATGGCAGCCCCATGCTCCCCTCAGCACCCATGGAGAGGGGAAGGGCTGGCTCCTGCACTCATCCTGGTACAAAGAGGAATTAAAATGTGCAACCAGTGCCAGGTGCAGAGTGCTGCCAGACAGGGAGGTGACAGTCACCACGCTACACCACAGCACATGTGCGTCCTTTGCTCCCAGGAAGATGACACCTGGCCTATGGTACCCTGTTCCATCCCTTCCACCGCCCTCGCCCAAAAGACCTCTCTCTGCAGCTAGCCTGAAGTGCTGGACACATCTGTTGATGATGCATCACTTTGGACATGCGTTTTTCTCACGTGTCCACTTCTCAGGGCTCACTGCTAACCCAGCTTGGGCAGTGCACCCGAGTGACAGTATGTGCACGGTAATTGTACAGCCACACGTCTGTGCTCGTCTCCTTCACCTCACAGCCTTACTGACACAGCACAAAGGCTCTCTTTCAGCAAAAAAGCAGCAAATACTCCCGTGATCCCTGACGTGCTAATGTCCAGCAAAAATTAACACAATCATTTCTTCAGGCAGAAGGGTGAGCTGTCTGTTTGCACAGTGCCACACACGCGGCTGCAAATCCCAGCTGCCCCAGCCTCGCCTGCAACTCCAGGGCTTGCCATCCCCCAAGCCCACAGCACAAGAAAGTCACGCAGCCCACATCTACATCATGTAAAATTAGCTTATTTGTTGTTCTTAATACACTAGGAAGGCTTCCACAAGATGTCAGCCTAACTAAATGACAATGCTAGCCTCAGGGTGCAATTCTACTTTTCCAGCACATGCATTTAGCAGGGAAACCAGTTCTGCTGCTGCTGGAGGAACAGGGTAAGGGAGAAGCCCCTGAAAGGGTTATTTGGTCCTAGCAAGCTTATTCCTGAGGTGGACATGCCTTTTTCCCCTCTCCGTGTTGCACATGATGATTCAGGCCGTTACTTCAAAGTGCCCATTCTGGCAGAAGTCCCAAGATGGCACTCATAGGTGGTTTTCCTCAGCATGCAAGTGAGTTTTTAGTCTCAGGTGAAATGAAATTGTGTGAGTTTTGTGGGCAACTGGGGTTTATTCCCAGCCTACTATACCTCAACACCCCAGGCAGCTCCCAAGGAACAATGTGAATATTACCGCAGAGTTCTAGACTTAAGAGAATCAGATGCATGCTTTCGGTAATATCTGTTATTTCACAAGTGCACAAAAAAAGTGCACATGTTTCGCTAAGAAAAGCGCCCATAAAGTTCGCGTTAACAGTTTCCCAAACAGGAAACTCGCTGGCAAGGTGCTAAATAGCCCTTGTTTGGTTATGGGCCAAAGAGTGGAGAGCTTTAGAAAGGAAGCAACTTACCGTGTTTGAACATTAACTCTTAACTCTGTGCCAAATTACACAATCTTGATGTGGGAGGAACCTACCAACAGATACTGATGCAAAAGAGCAAAATGTTTCTAAAAGATACCTAATTTCAGTCTCCTGGTAATAGCAAAAAGAGATAGCACAGGAGAAGAGTAATATTTGACCTTACAGCCATTGTAATTTTCTTAATTATACCCTTTGGAACGCTGTTTTTAAATGTTATGTTATCACATTTAAATATTAAAATTCAAATCAACACTTCAAATCAGGATTTTACACCAGATGAGCTGCTATGGGAAGCACAACCACAGGTACTTCAGTGCAGCAGTTCCATCAGACAGCTGGCAACTGACAGCTAAGGCTAGATTTCAGCTTCTGTACTTTTTGTACAGTGAACACTAAATGTGAAGAAACTCTTTAAATAGGTTTATGTAATTTCTTTGCATGTATTTCTTTCACTCTAGAACAAATGTGAAAATATTTACTATGGCTGAGCAATTTAAGAAATTTATCTAGCATTTCCTAATTTGCTTTATCATTAAAGATAGGTACTTTCTTGATGGGTTGGAGGTGGGTTTTTTTTGTTGTTTTGCTTTGGTTTTGGGGTGGGTTTGAGGTTTTATTTTTGTTTGTTTATTTTTAAAGAGTTCACATTCTCCATCCCTTTACTTTCCACTTAGCAGTTGCCTTCAGCCTGCTCTGGACAGGCAGTCAGTATTACAATTATGCCACAGGACAGTGAAGGCAGAAGCAGGCAGAAAACAAGTCTTAGTTTAAATGAGTACCTCTAAGGAACCAAAGCTTAATAACAAAGGTAAATGGCCATTTTATTTAAAGTCTTCTTTTGACACAATTCATCATCTTCCTCCATCAGCATGGGAAGTTTGTTGTTCTCAGCTCATCCCATGTCTTGAGGTTGTGATACCTCACCGCTACAGAGTGAATGTTTTTACGTGCCTTCTACTACATTATTGCTTTATCTCTCAAGGTGAAAATAAAAAAGTTTATCCACGTTGCTTGGAGCGGGAAGCTAACACCCCCCTGCCTCATCCATATTGAGTGAAGGCCAGAGCAGCTGCTCCAAAGGCTTTCCTGCACATCCATGCAAAAATCCCCAGACCCTAAAAAAAAAAAAAAAAGTAAATCAAGTCTGTTCATTTACCATTTACCCTCATAAATCAGCTGTCCCTGAGGAGAGTTTGCTCCAGATAAAAGGGCAATGAACTTTTAAAGCAAGCAGCCATGACAGCACATTTGCCTCCTCCAAGCTGGGCGTGCACGCTCCGGCCAAAGGCCAGCTCAGCTGTAACAGCACAGACAGCTTTGCAGGGTCACCGTTTCTGCAAATGGAAGTTTCTGCAACTCTAAAATACACAGGATAACTGTTACGGACCTACCCTGCAGCGAGATGCTAATGTCCCCCTTTTACAGGGGGGCACATAACACCAGAATGTAATTGGTGACCACAAGGAAGCCCTCAAACTGCTCTGAGCCCCGACAGTAAATGCCAACATCACGATTTCCTCTCCTGCACTCCAGTCCCCAGGAAAAGGCAAGTACAAAAGCCACCGTTTGGGGGGTGGGAAAATAGATTTTTCTAGTTTCATAACTGCATGCTGTCAAGCTGGATTCCAATTAAATCTTTCCTGTGCCCTAACACAAGCTTTGCTTTTTCCAGAAATTTCTCATTGCTTGAACACTCACTCCTGTCCTTTGCTCCCAGGCTGTGTGCTGTACTTTCTGACACACCACCTTTATCTAAATGACTGTCCTCTCCCTTTACCACTTTTGCAGGGACCACAGTCGAACACAGTTGTTATGCATAGCCTTAAGCTGCCAAATCCCTCTCACCTCCGTGAAAAGCTGGTGCTAACCAGCACTATTCAAACTGCGCATACTTTGCATCTAAAAGTTCCTTTTATGCAGCAATATTTAACAGAAAACCGGCAGCAGCTAGCACTAAGGCACTTCCAACCGCAGCTCTGCGCCGCTTTTAATACCAGCTGAATACAGCCAGCACAGATGTAGGAGGGGGGGAGCGGGGTGGTGCAAGTCTTTCCTATTCCTTCTACTGCGGGGACGAAGGACTCCTACCGTTGATTTTTTTCCCCCTCTATCAGTGGTCTTTAACACGATCACAGTATGCACCACAATGCTTTAAAACAGCAAAGCTTCTGGAAAACCCAAACAAAAGGAACGTCACCAGGTGACGTCAGCCTATATACAGCCCTGTGTGGTCGCAGCGCATAAGCAAATCCATTCTTGTACCGCTTCCCTGAAAAGCTTTTCAGTAAATGCACTCATGCTACTACAGGAGCTTCTCTCAGCAATAAGCCACCCATCTGCCATCAACAAGTTAGGACTAAGGGAAGCCACAGCTGCGGAAAGAGAAAACATGAGCTTCAATTAAACAGCTGAGCAGCCACAGAGGACGAAAACTTGTATTAAGCATTGATTTAAAAATTGCAGACCTGTCAGAGGAGATCAAGCCAGTGATTTCAAAAGGAATATTCCAAGAGAGCATCGTGGATTCAATTTTGCACTAATATCAAAGGACACTAAACCCAGTAAATTATTCAAAGGCTATCTTACATTAGAGCCTTTTACAGACTCACCGCGTTGAGTCTAAAACTACGACTGAATGCAACCTCCAATGTACTCAAAAGAATGGGTAAGTTCCTGCATTTCTATATACCTTGTATAATGAATGACCAGCTATGCTTTAAAGGAGCAGTTAGATGCTAAAGCAAATTTTTCTGCACTGAACCTTATGAAAAAAAATGTTTTCCCGATTGTGACACTGTAGTCCTCCGTAATAGAGATAAAGACTCATCCTAAGTGTAATATCCAAGTATTCTGTTTTTTGTAGTAAGTTGTTTCTTGCATTTAGAATTAGCTTGTCGGAAATGCATGGCAATGTTATCTGCAGTGAAATCTTCCATCGTGATGTTCAAAGTGTACTGATAAGGCTATCCTATCTTGTTGTTTTCCTAAATTATATTCTGCAGGCTTACATTTCAAGTGGCCATTAGGGGCTCGTATGCTGGCAGCACTATATGCAATGAGTATGGTTTTAAAAATGCTGCCTGCCTTGGGCATGGCTTGTCCACCAAAATGTCGCTGTGAGAAGCTGCTCTTTTACTGTGACTCTCAGGGGTTTCACTCAGTGCCAAACACCACTGAAAAGGGCTCGCTAGGTTTGTCACTGAGGCACAATTATATTTCTGAACTTGAAAGGGATCAATTTGCAAGCTTCAGTCAACTTACTTGGCTTCACTTAGATCATAATCAAATTGCAACAGTCAGAGAAGATTCTTTTCAAGGACTGTATAAACTTAAGGAATTAGTCTTAAGTTCCAACAAAATCTTTCATTTGCCAAACACAACTTTTAGCCAGCTGCTTAACCTGCAGAATTTGGACCTCTCTTTTAATCAGTTATCCTCTCTGCACCCCGAGCTCTTCTACGGCCTTCGCAAGCTACAGACCTTGCACTTGCGTTCCAACTCCCTGCGGACCATCCCGGTCCGCCTGTTCTGGGACTGTCGTAGCCTGGAGTTCCTGGATTTGAGCACAAACCGCTTGCGAAGTTTGGCTCGCAACGGATTTGCAGGATTAATCAAGCTGAGGGAGCTTCACCTAGAGCACAACCAGCTGACAAAGATTAATTTTGCTCACTTCCTCCGGCTGAGCAGCCTGCACACGCTCTTCTTGCAGTGGAACAAAATTAGCAACTTGACATGTGGGATGGAGTGGACTTGGGGCACCTTAGAAAAGCTCGATTTGACTGGAAACGAAATCAAAGCCATTGACCTAACCGTCTTTGAAACTATGCCTAACCTTAAAACCCTCCTAATGGATAACAACAAGCTCACCACTCTGGATTCCAAGATCCTAAGTTCGCTGACATCCCTCACCACCGTGGGCCTCTCCGGCAATCTGTGGGAATGCAGCCCAAAGATCTGCGCCTTGGCCACATGGTTGAGTGGCTTCCAAGGTCGGTGGGAGCACTCCATCCTCTGCCACAGCCCAGACCACACCCAGGGAGAGGATATTCTGGATGCAGTGTATGGTTTTCAGCTTTGCTGGAATTTATCAACTGTTGTTACACCCGTGGCTACAACGTATGCAGCTCCGACTACTGAGTACACGAAAAGAATAAGCTCTTCTCATTTCCATATGGGCGACAAAGAGATTCCAACTACGGCAGGCATGGTCGTTACCACTGAAGAACATTTCCCCGAGCCAAACAATGCCATCTTCACTCAGAGGGTAATTACAGGAACAATGGCTTTATTGTTTTCTTTCTTTTTTATCATTTTTATAGTGTTCATCTCCAGGAAGTGCTGCCCTCCCACATTAAGAAGAATTAGGCAGTGCTCAATGATTCAAAACCACAGGCAGCTCCGATCCCAAACACGGCTGCATATGGCAAATATGTCAGACCAAGGACCATATAACGAATACGAACCCACCCATGAAGGACCCTTCATCATCATTAATGGCTACGGACAGTGCAAGTGTCAGCAGCTGCCGTATAAAGAATGTGAAGTATAATACCAACATGCCATCAAAAATTAAATCAGATAAGTAACCTATTTTAAAATTGTAGGGGACCTACATCAGATTCTAATTTTTACAAATGTTGACATAAAGCCTAATTTTCCAAGCTACTTAATGGAAACATTGTTTATGGAGTGGTGCAGTATTTTTAAGTTTTTTAAAAAATAAATCCATAATATTTTCAGTGTTAAAGCAGCAATGATTACATTAAAGTTGCACTCCTAATGTTTAAAAGTCTAAAAAGATGCTCACCTCAAACTATGTAAAATGTTTCATGTTATGTAATTATATGACTGTGTGTAAACATTTATACCCAAGTCTCCACATTCTACTTTTTCTAATGAAAACAGTCCGAGGGGATGGATACTGGATATCTGTACAGAGATCTGCGGGGGGACATACGCTCCGTTTGTTCCACTGCAGCTGTAGGATACCAAACACTCCAGCTGGCTCTGTTCACTTTAAAGGCAGCCGTGGAGGAAGATTTTCCTCCTCTGATAATTTCACTCCAGTAAAAAAGGGGAAGGAAGAAAAAAAAAGAAAAAAAAAAAAGAGCAACAAAGGTCCAGGTGGGGATTTAAGTGCATTGGGAACTGGTGAATTTATTTTTAAATACAGTTTTCCTATCTGCATATTCATAGTTTGGCTTGCTTAAATGGACCTTGCTAAAGCTCACAACAGATACAGAATGGAGCAGTTCACACGGTCACAAATTAGCAGGACGATCACAAATTAGCAGGACGACTCTCCAGGCGCTTACAAAGTAGGCAGTGCAGCTTATTTAGGAAGGCTCAGTACGACAGGATCGATTCTAAATATTAAGTGCATTCAATTCTTATCGGCTCTCTGGTTTGACTTGATGATGCTTTTCATGAATTCAGGCTAATTACTTACAACTATGAACAAACAGCATTTCAACACCTTTTCATGTGTAAATACCCTTAATGCAAGTTTTTCTTAATTAAAAGTAAATATCAACCGCGAGGTTAAGGAGAAGAGGGAAGGAAGGAAGAAGCCTCTCTTTGTCCCCCCGCTGCCCCCCCAGCTGAGGCTTCCTCTCGCCTGGAAGCTATTTTCATGCACTAACTCCACTGGTTTCTCTGGAGACAGAATTAGCCCCTGTAATATAAACTCTCACTTGTCCTCCTCTTCCAAAATGCAAGGTAATTACCAGGTTGTTTTGTTTTGTTTTTAAAGTACCTTCTGATAAGTATAAGTTAGGATAATATAATTAGTTTATAGAATAGCTCACTGAAAAATGTTTCGTTTCTTGATATGGGACAGAATCTAAACTAGTATGCCGTTGAAAAAAATCTTGTATAAATATATATACACACACACGCACCTCATTCTTAAGGAGTAATTTGGTTTCTTTAGCCAGAAGTACCATATTGCTATTTATACTATACTATGAAATTATATGTAAATATTTGCAGATCTATGCAGCAGTGGTGGTACTCAGATGCCACAGGGGCGGGGGGGGTGGGGGGGGTCTGCAAAGAATTACATTATTTTTAAGTCAACTGCTCAAATATTGTAAACATTCTAACCAAAGCTAAAAGGACCAGAGGGATGGAAATTTTTTTAATATATATATATACACGTATGTATAACTGAAAAAAAAAGTGTTGTGTCCAATGCTGCAGTGTTAAACAATTACCAGCATACACCGATGAAAAAAAGAAATTCCTCACAGTGTTGACATACCTTGAACAAATCAGTAATTACAGTATGCTAATTGTGTTGTACTAAACTATTCTGCAAACTTTTTAAACAGAAAAGTCACTGCATAAAAGTCTGTTTGCTATTCACTCTGCTTTTATATATCTGTATTACCACTTAGTGAGGTATTTAGGGTACAATTATACAACAGTTTGATGTTTTATTGTGAAATGAATTCGTCCAAGGCAATTACAGCAAGATAAGTGTGACTTCTGTTAAGATTTTACATAAAGATTTTTCAATTACTGGTTTTGAAGATATTAATTTGCATTATTTTACTTTTACATGCAGTGCCCTTATTATAAAACAAATATTTTGTTTACTTCCTGTGACTCTGTACTTTAATGGAAGAGATTCAGTGAAGCCTAATGGTTTTCCATAGAGATACCTTTGAACCCTCGTAACTGTTTATACTGCGATGAGCCGATTTACACCTATTCTAGAAAATCAATTACTGCTTTTAACTGAATACAATAAATCCTGTGGGGCAGGTGGACAAAGAGCAAATATTCTGTATGATTAAATCTCACGTGAGCCAGAAGGCCAGACCTAAGCTGATAAATACAAAAATGTATTGGTGTCCAAGGGTATTTAGCTGCTTGTAGAAAGACTTGCTTCATTCCTTACCATGAATAAGCACTCACAGCTCTTCCCTTACATACAGGCTTTTGCTCTGCTCTGGGCAAGCGAGCATGCATCACTGCCTCAGCAGCAACCTGCCCCTGCCTGCGTACCTCCCTTACCTCGTGTTAACCAACACGCTGGTCTGCACCAGGGGAAACTGGAAAGCAGACACTTTCGGGATGATTTTCATGTACAGCTGTAGGGTACCAGCAGAGACAAAGTTATAACTGAACTCATTAATTATACTGGCAGCCAAATAATCTGTCTACACTATTATCAACCATCAGATGTCAATACTAAACTCTGATGTCCTCAGCTGCATTTGTAAGAAGGACTTCCACCTTTCTCCTCCACGCCCAGCAGAAACCCTTGCTGTAAGACAGTTCAGAAGGTACCACATCAGTCTTCCACATGGTAACAAGACCTGGCCGCTTGACTGAAGTGCTGAGGTTCCTCCCGAGGAGGTGCTTTTCCAACACCCTAGCTCTGCGCAGAAACCCACTCCAGCTTTATTAGCTTATAATTATGCCCAGGAAGAGTAAAGACAGGTGTTCCAGCAATGCTGGATTTAATCCTCTTCTCCACCCCAGCCACTCATACCAATTTTCCAAGCATTAAAGCATTGTTCCAGTGTCTCTGAAAGCAAACACACCCAGGCACCCAACTTCTCTTCCCCACCAGCATCCCCAGTTTCCACTGGTCCTGCAGTGCTGCCTTGGCTTGCAGACAGCAAAGCACGAGGCCAGCAGACACAGCCTAGCACGGCACTGTTCAATTTTACTTTGACTCTCTGTACTACACACTAATACGCAGCCAATCTCCCAAATGCCATGGTTTATGTCTGCCATTTCCAAAACCATTTGTTGCCAGGTTCCAGGTGTAAGCAAAGCAATTCTGCAAACATTACATTTAGGGTAACAGGTATCATAAAACTCACAGAATGTCAAACACTAGCAGTGAAGTCAACTTGAATTCCCTTAGAGGGACAGCAAATGGCAGGCAAAGCCATCACTCTACACAAGGACACGACCAGGGGCTGTTAATTTGGGGGGTTTGTTTTCTTTTTGTGGGTTTTGTTTTTTGGGTTTGGGGGGGGGTGGTGGTGGTGTTTTTTCGTTTTGTTTTTTTTTTTTAAAGTTACTGTCTTCCATTCTCAATTGCTTGTGACTCTTCCAGGCAAAGAGGGTATTGTAATAATTGCATTACTCAGCAGTCTCTGATTTTGTTTATAGAACAAGAACCATGATGATTTGGTTCAAATTAATTGTATTTCAGTATGAGTACTGGCTGATGACAAGAGGTTGTTAACTTGCTCTCCCCAAATATCTCTGTTGCACAGCCTCAGTTTCTACAGATACTAAATGGCATCATAGGTGCTTCACCACCTCTAGACACAGCCTCATTCAAGTGTTCAGGGCCTTTTAGAAACCAAAATTTCTTCTACTGCTCCTGAGATCCTCATCCCATCCAAAGATCTCCTCCAGCCATCTTTTCCTCCTCCCTACCCTAGCATCAGTGAAATGCAAACCTAGCAGTACAAGTTCAATTTTTGAGTAATCATACTGGAACAGGTCTGAATTAATGCTTTCAGTTCCCCTCTCGTTAGTTGCTCTGCATTAGATCATTGTTTGAATGCACACAACTAAAAATTACTCGATAAAAAGTAAAATGGGCTAGCGTTTAGTGTCCAGCTGAAGTGTTCTCCTGCACAGAGCTCCCATTTCCCATCACATGGAAACATAATTAATGTCACTGTATCAATGTTTGGTTTTGTTTGCTTTGCGCCCAAGCAGAAATTATCCGATTTTTTTCAGTGATAAGCCTAGCCTGCATGCAAATCTAAGCATCTGAGCTTATGTCCCATTACCTCCCTTAACAATAGGCCACTGTCTTCTAACATGTAAAATCAGAAATATCCAGCGGCTTTAAACCAGAAATCTGCACTACACACTTATTTTTTAATGTGTCTAAGTTAATTTCTGTACTACTTTAATGAAAATAAAGTTGATTTAATTTTGTGATCTGCGTAGCTATCAAAATCCATCTGTTCAGACCTATGAAATCTACCCAGAAGCTGAATTTCATCTTTCTTATGAATTTTTCCATAAAAATTAAAAGTTCAGAGAGAGCTACAGTATTTCTCCTCCCCCAAAAAGGAACAAGCAAGAAAACAACAAAAATCAAAGGCAGTTGTGCAGCAGCCACTCCTCCCTCCCCATGCCCTTCTCCATTGCAGAAAGTCCCATACACTAAAAGTGTGCCGGGCTTTGCTTTTTAAGCCATCATGCTAGCAGGATGCTTAAAGATTATTTCAGAGTCAGCTGGAAATTCAGCATTTCACATCTTGTATAAAAACCTTTTGAGAAGTATCTAGGGAAAGGTAACAGAAGCTTTGATGGATGTAATCAAGCCTCAGACAGGGCAAAACTTGCGCTAAGGGCAAAACACCATGCAGCTTGTGCACCTGTGGTGTTATCACTGAAAAGCTACACCTGCTATCCTTCAACCACTCCTTTGTAAAAAAACAAACAAAACCCACCCCATTTTTCTTTTTACTAATGAAAACATTAGTAACTGAACTATTCTACCAGCTTAGCAACCAGAGATTTTTAAAGAGTCCTAGATGCATTGTGTTTAAATTATGTTTAAAAGAGCCAACATCTGGTGGGAGGGGGTGTAAGTAATGGAGTAAAATGAAGTGCAGTGTACAGAAAAGTTTTGTTATTAAAATTGTGTATACTGTAAAACTGAATTTGCCTCTTTCTTCCTCCCTTTTCAAAGAGAGGTGTCAAAAGCTCACTTTCACAATATGTAAAGACCAGTCTACATCCACTGTCCAAGGCAGATAAATCAGGTTTGGGCCAGTCCATTTGCCATAATCATATCAAATACAGCACCTTCTGTTTTACTACGATAAATGAGCTGGTCTGCATGGGTTCTTCCCAAACAAGACATCTCTTGACTAGCAGAAATTATTTATATAAGCGAGAGCAGAGAGTGAAAACCAAACCAAAGCTAAACTCTTGGCCCTTGAGACTGAAGCCCTGGGAGCACCTGCATCAGAAACAACACAGGCAGCAGCACCCTCTCCGGCGTGCTGGCATGAGCCCCAGCACGACCCGGCAGACGTGCCTGCCGGGCTGCTGAGACCTGGCTGTTCCCCCAGGTCGCCTGGTAGACCACCATGACCGCCTGTTGGTCATTGCGCCAGCCAAGAGCATGGCATTTCCAACAGGACCACCTTGCCGAGAATTTAGCAAGAACAAACAATCTATATCATTTCGAGATGTCAAACTAGCAAGACATTGCTTCAGCTCTGAATTACAGCTATCTAGAAAGTGTCAGAAATACATTCCCTGTACAAGAAGTGTTCTTCATATGGGCTACCACAATGAATGTAACATTCAAAATCACGGTGCTTCAATAACATGAGAAAGATTTCTGATTTAGAGAAGTGACAAGTTCACGGACACAACCCAAAAGCCTTGGTACAACAGCTGAACAAAAGAACAAGTTTCAGGATGTTCCAAGATAATTACATGCACTGAACTGCCAACTAAAGTCATTTTAGTAACTAAGCCTTAGCTACATTTACTTTTTTGCAAAAGGTTTGGCTGGAACAAGTTCTCAAGGGTTTTAAATGTCAGTTGGCTAACTGCCTCTCAAATCCTTCTAATACTTCAAAGCAGCACATGATAAATCTATTTTCTTAAACTCTCAAAGAGACTAACTTTGAGATAAAAATGCATCTCATGCAAAATCAGTTGCTTTCACAAGCAAAGGTAAGATACATAAGAGAAAAAACAGTATTCGGAATATACTATGCAAAACCTTTAAATCCAATTAGTAACAAGGAAACATCAACATGACTAGCAGCTTTTAAACATAGGGTGTGTTAAGACAACTGCAAAAAACCAGACTCAAGAACCTGACTGGAGAGGACTGCACAAATGAACTGAAAATTGTAGCACATCTGGGAAAGCGCCGACTCCTTCCTCCGGTGAGTGTACAGGCTAAGGTACAGAATTCAATACAAGTGTTCATCCACCCTAAAACCCTACTGTTAGTATTTACATTACACTTCCAACACACACACAAGCAAAACTGAAGTGGTATTCTCTACTACCAGGACATTTTATGAAATAAATCTTCCTTTAAAAAAAAATTAAAAAAAAATATTTTAAATGCTGTTCAAGTAACTTATCCCTGTTTTCTCCCAGCAGACTCTACTACTTTTATGTTGAATACTCAAGCAAACTAGACACAGAGACAGTGCTGTTTTTCTTTTCCATCAATCCTTACCCCTAAAGAGTGTGCAGTGCATCCACTGTTTGATATAGATGCATTATGCTTTATACCAGTTTTAAAAAGCAGCCTTACTTCACGAAAAGTCTTGAAGTAAGTGGAAAAGGTTCATCCATCAAGATGGTTCTTAAATAATTAATGGATCATAATTCTTTACAGTCAAAAGCAATTAATTTTCTGTATTACAATCATGAGAATAAATCTGAAAAATCCATTCTAATGGCTCTGAATCTGAAGATAGTGTTGCAGCTGAATTTTTAATCTTAAAATACAGGAGCAATGAGGACTTCTGCTGTTTAAACATACAATCTTCTACCAAACAGAACAGCTTTACTGCATATTTAATAGGTAGAATGCTTTTTGCGAGGCTGCATGAGATTAAAGACAGCACTAGATACAGGAAATGCATTTCAAGTAGAAAAGTCCTTCCAAGATACTTCTCAACTGTATAGCTACAAAAATTCTTGAAATATCCTTTATGAAGCATACAAAATACTGCAGAAAAGCTTATTGCAAAAAGTAGTTTTACTTATATGTTTGCAAAGAGCTAAAAAAACTCAGAAGAGTGTTAATGCAGAATCCAGCTCAACCCTACAGCAAGATTAGGATGCATTTGCTCTCTTCCCTTGAACTAACTCCTAAATAATCCATCATGTATCCAGCACCTCTGCCTCAAAAGCCATCTGCTGTTAGCGGGGACTATCAATTTCTGCCCTCAAATAGATTGCTCCAACCCTGATTCCACCTTAAGTTTTTAATCTTTCAGAGAAGAAAAAAACCCTGTAAAATTAATAGAGCTCTTAGTAACACTAATAATGACAATCTGTTAGAATTGAGAACATGGGAAAAGGGACAGGGACACAGACTACAAGCGAGTTTCCATCTCCAAACGCACCACAAAACAGTTAACAAGAGGAAAACACATACACATTCCCCTGCACTGCAGGCACTTTCAGAAGCTTTGTTAACAATCTCCACTTTAAGTAAAATTTTAGCTACCCGGGCCGACTCACTTGACCCAGGAGGGAGTCACACAGTAAACATCCTCAGTATGCACCTATCAAAGGATGCGAGCCAAAACAAACTAGTAAGTTGGGAAAACCACACGGTGGACCATTCTTCAAGCCTCCAGGTCTAACCGTATACCTCTCATTTAAAGAGCATGAGATATTAAAGCATCATCTATGTTGTCCTCAGGATAGGCAAACATGCTTCAGTGAAGACGTGGAACTACTTATTGATCGAGTCTAGCCCTGAAGCACACCATCCCAGAAAGAACAGCAACATCTGTTGTAGCAAGGTCTACAGAGACTTAGGATTAACTCCATGCTTGAAATTCTGGTTGAATAATTCAGAGCTTAAGGAATTCCTCCTCAATCTTTTCAGTCCTGAAGATGGAAATAGCTGTGTTGCTGCTTCCAGGTAGGACAGACACCTAGCTCAGCACCTGGGGGAGCAGCAGACCACCACAAGGCAGACCCAGAGCATAGGCAACCAAGTCTGGTAACTCCTAATAACAGCTGGAAGCTCTACAGGTATCAAGTGTATATTTTTAGGGTTCAGGCCTTCAAGAATTTAACAGCCACAGGGCAGGCAAGAAGATAAAGCCATCTCTAGTTTGTATTTTTCTCTACAGATGACTGGCTTAGCTCTGGGACATCTATTAGCACCATGGCAGCTGTGGAACTCCGAAATAAGAGAGCTTTGACTACATGACATGCAATTAGCATCCAGTCCTAAGACACCAGAAACTTCAAAAAAAGGCTAAGGTTAGACATTTGATTAGGCTGAACTACAGAAAAAAATACAGTAAGCTTTGATACAGTAAGCTTTGGCAGGTACTACGTCTCTAACATGACACCACGCTCCTGAGCAAAACAAAAATAACAGATACGTTCAACAAGTTACTATAGTCTACAGTGACAGTTAACTTCTAGGAGATGTCTGTACATCCTGTACTTAAACTAGAAACTAGCACGCTCAATGTCCCATGAGTAATGAGCTTTTGTGAGGTATTACTTTCTGCCTGTGAGTGAAGAGCAAGTCTCTAGACCAGCTAAAATATGTCAGTCCTTTGGACGACAGACATCTGCTGCCCATAGTTAAAATAACTAAACACCCACATAGTCCACTGCATAAAGTAATGTAACAATGAAATCAAGACTAAGGCATTTCAGATATTTACAGACCATGCGTGCAATTTCAATATACCTTCAAGTGCTGGGAACTGCTGAACAAGTTGCAATGCCTCTTCTGCTCCAAGCCTTGGATTTGTCAGTGATGTAGGTATCATTGACAAATCTGAAACTTGGAGAAAACCACCACATTGTTCCAAATCTGAGAAGCATTTATGGAATGAATTCAAAGCTCTTGCTCCCATGCTGCAGAGATGTACCCTTACCAGCAGGGACTAGGACAGCAAACACCACCAGACACGCAGCGAGGTTCTTGTGCAAAAAGCACTTGCACAAAAGCAGTAACAGTACACGGAGACCTGGAACGTGAACTAATGCAGCTCAAGACTACTCCAGGACCTTCCTGTGACTAACAGCTGTCTGACAGCATGCCATAAAACACAGTGGACAAATGAAAGTACTGACAAAGCGGAGAACAACTCCGGTGCACCACACAGATAAATTTCAGGGATATTACCCCTTCATATCTACAAATGTCTATGGACAACAATTAACTTGACAAAGCATGCCAATGAGAGTGTCCAGAGACACATGAAAAAGTTTTATACTACATTCAAATGAGCTGATGCTACGAGACTGCAGACTGCTTTCTTCTTCTTAGTGGGCACTCAATCATTTGAATATACCACAGTAAAGCTGCATCATCAAAATAGGAACTTTCTGACACCTACTTTTACTATCCATTTATTCAAAAATAGTAATCTTCATCAGGCAAATTAGTAAGTGATCATCAGCTTTAAAAAAGTTTCAATTGTTTATGCAAACCTAACTACATTGCAGCACGTTCTGTTCACTGCAACTCCTCTGACTTCAACCTGTGCTGTAACAATCAAGAATAAAATTCAGTCTGTACTCACTGACCATCAGACACCCACTGGGAACCATGAAAATAAGGAAACCACTCCAAAAAGATGAGGTTATGTAAATAACAAAACAACCCAACCACCCCATTGCTCTAGAATATTAATTATGCACACATACGCAATGAATAATAAAAATAATTTAATAGAGATGTGACACAGTAAATCCACCTGAAACAATATGAAATATATGCACCCAGTGATCCCGAGGTACTAACTGAAAGCAGTATTTAAAAATCAAAATTAAATCTCAGAATAAAACCCACCCCACTAATGGGGAAGTTTACCTACAGAAGGCAGAAAAGCTTCTAAAAATTCAGTTTCAAGAAGGGTCTGGGCCTCTGCAGATGGGATTCTCTGCACAGAGACAGTACCAGACTTCTCTGTTATTACGTTAACCAATTACTTAATGTTATCTTTATGTACATAAAAGTACATCGGCTCTGACTATATAATCTTATCTTAACCTATGTCTGTTAAAATTGTGTGCCTACTACTTTTTACCCATTACCAGCTGCAGGTCATCTGTCTTGCATTTCAGGTATCTCCTGGTGTCTAAACCTCCAGCTAGCCTAAGTATTGCTCATTTGCCACAAACAAATTTAAATGGGTAAACTATGCTAAAAATATTGCTAACTTTTATCCTGTGTTGTTTTTTTTTTAAATGATTAGTATATACTATTTCCTGCATTTGCTTATGCAAGAGAAATATTTTAAACTATTGACAGGATTAGGACTAAATGACAAGTCCACATACTTGACACAGATTGCTCCCAGACACAAAGTAGAAAATATGATAAAGAACATGAACAGGTTTCAGTGATCTGAGCCAGGGAAAAAAAAAACAACAACCCCCCCCCCCCCAACCCCAACCCACACCCATTCTGAGCAGAAGAGAAGACTTCTTTGTGATAATTAAAACAGTGTCTACCAAGGCCATTACACAGCCTGATTTCTATTTTGACAAGTGGTTTGGTTATTTCTTTTTCTTTTTTTTTTTTTTTTTTTATGTAACACAGTTATAATCAGGAAAGTCCTATTTTACCAGTATGTTATCAAAAGCATTCCACTGCTTTTGAAACAGGTATTTCAAATTAGTAACATATTTCCAGTCTCTTCATGAATATAAAAAACCCCCACCACCTCCAAAAGTCTTACTTCCTCATATGAGAGCTATAATTTGCAACTTCACTCTTGCAGAGTCTGTTCCCTAACAAAAAAGGAAAATCAGAACACACAAGTTAGTCTTCTTCCAAATTTCATAACATCTTTTAACTTTAATGGCAGCTGACCAAAATCTTCAGGACTGCTCCAGGCTAAAACCCATTCCTAATCCCTGTAACTTGCACCAGAATTCCCACTTGAGGGCAATGCTGGGAGCAGCAGAAAATGCTGGGTCTGGTTAGCAGGCACTGGGACTGGTTTGTAAGCACTTCACATCACGAGGACAATCGAATCTCGACCATACAAAGTGATAAATTTCATTCCCAGCCCATGCAGGAACCCAGTTACTAACTAACAAGTATATACACACTTCCACACACCCTTTGTGCTCCAGCTGCAGGGGTAACTAGCAATTTTATTCAAATATCTTCACAGGCAACAGTAACTGAGCAAGTCCTCTTTTAAGCAATGGTGAAATCAAACCTTTAGAATTACTGTCTAGTGCTATCTATGTATTATTTCTTGAGGGGGAAAAGTGGTATTGCAACAGCACAAGGTAATTTTTTTACTATTATTTTCACCTGTGATGTGGGGGAGGAGGGGAAAAGATTAAGAGACATGTCTGTCTGGTCTGGAAAACAACAGATTCTCAAACATTTTATACTACTTTTGTACCACTACCAGGTAATGGAGCTACCGGTATTCTCTTAAGGCTTATCCTTATATCTAAAGAAGTTAACAGCATAGGTTTTATGATACAGAGCACACAGCTGCAACACATTTCCACCACTAAGGCAAAAATATCTATTCATACAGATAAGTAATGGTAGGAAAGTGCCAGGATGCCAAGAAAATCATCCTGCAACAACATGCATCTTTTTCTTAAGAGCTCAAAAGAAAACTGAAATTGGCAATAATACATCATACAGTAAAACTGAGTTTTCACTGAACTGAGTTCTCCTAGTTTCCATTAAATCATGATGCCAGGGCAAAGTTAGGACTCTCTAAGCCAGACTTGGACCCAGCATTAACAAAGCAAATGTACCTGAAATCTTTTGCAAAACGTGAGAGGTTTATGTTTCTTGTTACCTTGAACATGATTTCTAGTTGAGCTCCAAGAGCCAGGTTGAAGGGCTCTAACTTGCACCTGGTTAAGTTTGCCAGGTCCCCACCCACTCTTCAAGCAGCAGACTTCCTCCCCAGAGACCTCCGTGAGATGGCAGTTCATGCCTAGTCAACAGATGGGAGGCAGAAGAGTGTCTAGGCTCCGTTTTACACAACTCCAGATGTAAAGAGGTTATTTTGCAGTGGGTCTGGCATCCTACTCCTTCAGGAGCTGGCAAGCTTGTATTCCTCTTCTCTTCCCTCCCCACCACGAGCAGGCAGGGTACCTGCTGGACCTGGGGCTCAGGACTCCAGCAACGCAGATCCAGTGTTCCACTGTGGCTGGTTGCACCTCTGCAGCGCAAGGGCTGACCGGGCACGTGTCTCCTCCTGGGTCATCCCGGACCACAGCCCTAAACCCCAGCTCCCACCCAATCCAGCAGAGAGCAGAAGAAAACATGTAATGGAAAAGCAGCAAGTCGGCACCATGCTGCAACAAACGGCCTCCGCAGTCTTACGATGTGGGTCTACACAGACCCTAGAGATATATCAGAACTGCTGACAAAAGCTCCATTTTAAACCTACAGCATTTCTTCATGCAGCACGCAGGTGAAAATGACACTGGATCACCCTTGATTGCTGTGCAACCAGGTGAGGCCTAATTCAGGCTTCTCATGAATAAGAACTCAGGAGCTCAAGGAGGGCAGCACAATATTTTGTCAATACTTACAGCTGTTTCCTCACAAGCGATTTTGTTGAATGACGACTAGTTAAGCTTGGCTACAGGTCAATTCATCTCACTTTCAGTATAGCTGGGTAGATGGGGGTAGCAGGATGGATGGGGGAACGTCTCAGAATACCAAATCAGAGGGACAAAACGCTTCTGCAGGAGCCACAAGACAGCTGCTGGGGCTGCTGAGTAATCTGCTACTGCAGAGCCGCCTTCACAGGCTTGATTTTCATTTTGATGTTAATTAGTAACCTTATCTAAAGAATATCTCAAGTTTTTCCTTTGAAAATTACGTGAACTAATAGATATATCCAGAAATATGAAAAGCAGGCTGAAGTTTACACCCGTGGTAATTGTAAGAGCCTTGAAATATTTTCGTTTTTATCATATTTTACATACATGTGAAAGGCTTTAGAAATAGAACAACTAAAATTGGAACAACACAGACCCCTGCAAAACTCAAATTAAAAAGAGTGAGCCAAGACAGCATATGCCCTTTCCAAGAGGAAGAGAATGCATTATAAATCTGGGAATAAAGCCACCTAACTCCTGGCAAGACAGCTCGGAGAAACAGATAATAAAACAAACCTACCAATACAGTCACAAGACATTCAAAGCTAGAATTAATGTATTCTTTATTAGAAATATAAATAGCTTTAGTTTGTGACAGATTTTTAAGTATTTCCTGTACGAAGGGATTCAGCACGCTTAACCTGCAATATCACAGCAAAAAACCCCCTCAGATATGAAGTTGCCTTTGACAGAAAGCAAAAGGCATTAAAAACTGGAAATAGCATCAAAAGCTGACCAACTGTCAAGGGACTAGCTACTGCACACCTCTAGCCTTACCAGCACCAAAAAGCAGGAGTATCTCCTCTCCCTCCCACACGGGCATCTCAGCAACTTCACTTGCCTCCTCAGAAGACAAAATTGCTTGAAACAAGAATGCCCTCGCTGACCATGAGGTTGACACCACTGGTTGCTGTTAAAGAAAGCCAGCAACCTTATTTGCATCACCTCCATTTACCTAAAGCAAGTGACTCACGGAGGAACCCTGCACGATTAAAAAGGCACTAAAAACATGGCATGCATAACGTCATCCTTTACAGAGACACTATCAAGCCATTATTTACTAAGCTAATTAGCCAGCCACCCTTGCAGATAATGAGAATGCATTAAAGTATTTAAAATTCTAGCACAAGCCTGACACATACAAAGTGGCTGCCCCTTCTTCAAAAGAAAACGAATGTCAAAGGAAATAAACCATTTAGGAACAGTCAGCACATCTGAGGTGGAGCGGGAAGGTAGCATCACCTATGGTAAGTGTTCAGAGAAAGGAAGTAAAGCAGAGTGCTCCAGGATGCAGAGGTATTTCACAGTTTTATTGTATCAGCCTCTACTTGTAAAAAAAATCATTAGATAGACGACTTAAATTACCATTAGATAGATGATAAAGCAGCAGCTATTCAAAACAAACAGAATTAATGTACAGAACTGTACAATCTGGCACCAAAAAACCCAGGGAAATTGAATGTACTTAAGCTGACAGTGATCTGAAAAACCCAGCTGGTTAAATTCAGTTTTACACCAAGAAATAAGCTTTAACTGAATATACACTTCACTGCAGTCTAGTACTGAAATAACCCTTCCCTTTGCATAGGCACTGCTCCAGAAGCAGGTAATACAACTAAAGTCACAGAGCAAGTTTACAAAATGCATGAAACAAGTTAATCCATCTACTGGAAATAACACCAGGAATACTCCCAGGGTATAAGACCTCCCTGTGTACTTGATATAGTCCTGCTCTTTCAAAAAGATTTCCTAAACTCCAGCTGAGAATACCCATAATTTTTTTTGGGGGGGGGGGGGGGTGGGTTGCAGAGGAGAAGATGTTTCCACAGCACTACAAAACTGATTGAGGATAAAAATTTAGAGGAAGTTTCAAGATTACAGCACCTGTCACCAAAAAGCCAGTTTTACATTCTCTGTGAATAAGTCTTCATGATAGCGTATGGGGGAGTATCAGGACATGAAGATTTGCTGCTTAATTACTACCTTTTTCTCTACACACATATTCCTCATAAGATCTCCTCATTCATTTTAGTTGCAGTTCCCACGGTAGAGTCCCACAGCATCTGCATATACAGGAGCAGCCTTTCTGGGTGAGAAAAGCTGTGTATGACAACAGAAGTGGGAAATGAGCAGACCACCGTACCCAGGCAAGCCTGGGCGGCAGTCTTACCCACAGCTACAAGAAAGCCAAGCCTACTTCAAACCAGCTCTCACAACACAACAACATAAACTTTTAAATTTGTGAAGACCCTGCCTTCCTCAATTAAAAGATCCCGCAGGAAGAAACGCAACCGTCTTGTAGGCCATTAGCTCCAAAGGGGTCAACTGGTCAGGTGCAAGACAGAAGGGCTTTCAACTTTTTTCTTTTTTAAACATTTCAGTTATTTCTGTGTTAACTTCTCATTTTCTTGGCTTTTTTCAGTCCAGTCACCTCTAGAATTGGGATTCTTTGACTCCTGGACAGGTGCCCAAAACCTCATTCTGCCTCTGAGGAAATTCACAATTTGGCATTTAAGGGGAACAGTATCAAATTATATAGCTGCAGTCTTACTTTGTACTTGACATCAGAGCTCTCATGTCACCTTCTTCCCCTGAAATGACTCAATAAAGACAGTCCTCAAAGGAGAGGTTCAAAGGCATAGCAGAGAAGAGCAAGCAAGCCCCATGTTACATTTTTTTCCCTACACAGTCCAAGAAGCTGACTGGTGAGGTGGGGAAGATACACACATGAATCCTTTGAAAAAAGGGAAATGAAACTGAAGCCACAGACACAGAAGCCACCGGGGCAATATAACACAGCTAGCTGCTCAACCTCTACAAGTAGAATTAATTGCTGGGGTTTAGTTCAGATGTTTTGAATAAAATTAATGCATACTTAAAAGTAATGTACAGTATTAGATTAAAAAACATGGGGACAGAATGCAAATGGAAGTATATGACTTGGGCCACCACTGACATTCACAGCTGTAATTCAACTGCTGGGAAGCTTGAAAAGGAGAAACATCCATCAAGACCTTCCAACACTAGATACAGGACAGACTGTGTGTGCTACAAACAAGTCCCAGGGTTATCTTCCTACTCAGGAAACAGGATTTTTTTAAAAACATCATATACCAATGTTGCTAATTAACATCTGGAATGAACCTGAAACATGTCAATACAAATGGTCACAAGTTGATATCAGGAAAGAAAAAAAACTTCAAAATATAGATAAGTCTCAAGCACATAATGAGGGGTGTCTCAAAGACGACACAGGAAGATAACTTCAGCATCTCCAGCGTTTAATATTTCTATGTGTATTTATTTTAATTTTGAAAGAAATTATGCAACTACTTCATACATCAAGACAACATAAAAAAATTAACAGTACCAGAATTAGTTGAAGTCTTGAATAGTTTAAGAATAAATGCCCTTACTCCCCCAAACTGCCCCAATGTGCAGCCTCACACTGCATGGACAAATCTCAATCTCTCAGTTATTAAAAAAACAAACCAACAAACAAACAAAAACCAACAAAAAACCCAAAACAAAGACAAACAAAAAACCCCAAACCCACAACACAAAAAAACCCCACAACACACCACACAAACACCCACAAAACTGAAAGGTGCCTGCCTCACTAGTAGGTGGGAACCTTAGTCTGAAATTCAATCAACACAAAGGCAATAAAAAGTAAATTTTTTATTTTTTTTTAAGGAGTCCACCTTTTAAATATAAAACCAAAATACATTCCCTAAAATGCAGAAGATGAAAGGCAAGCTAGAAGGAAAATCTGAAGCAGGCAAGAAGCAGAGAGGACTAGGTGGCCAGAGGACCCCCCCCCCCCCCCCCCCCAAGGGCACGCGCCTGCTGCCTGAACACCTTAGCCTAGCAGAGCTGGTAAATCACTCTGCAACCACCAAGACTAACTTGTTTACATCCACAAGAACTGTACCTCATCTCTCTCCAGCTATTTCACTGCACACTCCCACATCACCTGCGTTTCCTTTGCTCCACAGAAATACTTAGTTCTCAAGATACCATACCTACAAAGTGAAACAGTTTCTAAACCAAGAACCTTTTGTTTTCAAAGCTCCCCCCCCCCCCCCATAGCTACCAGGCTTCATTTTCCAAGTTCTTTCCGCAGGTTTCATAAAGTAACTGATAATGTCAATTCAAGTTATCATATTCAGTAAACCACAGATGACAGCACCTCAGGCATACAGAAGAGATTCTGAGCTGAAAAGCAGGTTTTTTTTCTGGCCACATATGGCAGCAGTAAAGCACCCAATGAATAGCAAAAACTTTTTTTCTTGACAGTCAGAGGTTTAACATGTATGCAGTACAAGTCAATAATCCACAAATGGCTGCACATCACACAACATTTACATTCAACCTGAAACATACAGACGTTAAAGAAAAATACACTCAATTTATGAAAGGCATAGTTATTGTGAAAACAAGCTCAGAACCATGTGACTTTGCCTTTTCACTGACTACTGCTAATTTTGCAAATGCCCTGGCTTTCCCCTTATGGCCTGATGCCCACAGAAAACTTTTTTTAATTGGCACTGAGGAAAACACATCTTTTAGCACACCTTTGCAAGGAAGTTCTTGCCCTGAAATCCTGTATGTTTGCTGCTGTTATTGTAAAGAAACCACTCTTTCAGAGTGCCAATTCAGCAAGAATAATTTTTGAGTATACAGTCTCCAAAGTCATGAAGTAAGTCTTTTCAAATAGCTTTCAGCAGAAGATTTTTAATGCTGGCATATGCAAGTTGTCTCTGCTCGGTTTCTCCTCTGCCCATTTGCTTCTAACTCACGCCTGTCCCTCCTGCTGAAGAAACATGTCCCTGTGCAGACCAGAAGGAAGCCAAAATTTTCTCCTCTATTTCAACAGCTTTCCAAGATACAGCTTAACCCTCATCCTTTCCTCAGACATCAGAAGGATTAAGTCATTCTTCCACCTCTATTTACATTCAAGAGGGCTGCCACTACTTGGATACGCCACAAACATTAATTATTCTGTATTGATTCAGTTGACTTTCTGGGACAAAGTAGGTCTAAAGCTCCAGGACACATTACGAGCATTACAGAACATCAGCTTTCTTACACAGGATAAAACAGGTTAAGCACAGAGCACGGTCTAGGTATTAAACACCACATCTAGAATAGAAATTCTGGGTTATCATCAAGACCTCTGCTGCTTGCATCGGGATCTATAAAAAAGGTGAAAAGGTATTGGAAAGCAAAGAAAAAGAGCACAACAGGTTTTGCATATCCCCAGAGAACTGGAGAGGATATAAGTGGTACCAGACAATAAGAGACACGTGTACACAGGCAGCGACTGTCCTCATTCTCTCACTTCATTCTCTTCTGAATCCCATCTTGCAGAAAGACAGGAACTTAACGCAGACTTTGTATTAGGTCAAGGCTGAAGAAAAAAGGGGAAGTCCAGGACTTGAGATGCAAGTATTTTGTTGTAATGCAAGAACTGTAGTATTCCAACTTTGTAATAATTCCATCATCCCTTTCCTCCAACAAGAAAAATTCAAAAGCCCAGTTGTGTGTGTAATACTTCTGCACACTGAGAGCATGATCCTGCTGGAGGCTAAAAGACTGTTTATCCACAGATCAGTAGTCAATTGTGCAAACTTATATGCTCTGTTCCATCTATACTCCTCAATTTTGGCTTTGAGAGAGTACTCAAGTATCACCAAATGAGCTTCATTAGGGGTGACTAAATATTTAATCTTATGTGGGCAGATGGAGTTAAAATATTTTCCTACAAAATGGTAGAATTCAAATGAATTAAGTCACAAACCACAGAATTTTAAAGCAGAATCCATGCATAGCATTATAGCATATTTATGTAAAATGGTTTACAGCTCAACAAAAGTAAAATGCTGCTAAATGCCAACCTCCATATCACAAACAAGCGTGCACACATTATTTCAGGTCTTCCTTCCACCAGTCTTAAATGTTATTTGATCAACATTAGATTAAGAAAGGTCTGGATTTATAATGTAATATTAGAAGATATTAGATATGTGTTAACATTGGAGATAGATTTATGTCTAACAAGAAAGGAAAAAGAGATGTTTCATCAATACAAACCTTTAAAAAAACCTAAAGGGATGTGGAAGGAAAGGAGGGATTGGGTAGGATGGAAGCCTTCACTGCCATACAAGGTATCTACAGGACTCAATTGTCCAGTTTAGAGATAGCATTAGATTTCAATTCTGCTGCATGCTTGAGTGGAGTAAGCATCCTAAGTGAGGGCAGCAACCTTTCTTCTTTTACATATATTAAGTGTCTACAATCAAAATGCTGAAAAGCATGGAAAGACTGCAAGGTTGAGTACTGCTGTACAAGACAGTTTAGACTAAGCCCCAGCTACTGTTAAATCTATTCAATTTAAGAGTTGTTACAAGCAATTTTATGCCAAAAAAGCAGCAAAGGCTGAAGGTAGCGGATGGAGAAGAGCAATGATTTAAGATTTCAATAGACTACTAAGTTTGTGCTGGAACTAGACTTCAAGTGCAAATGTTGAGCTTTGTTGGGTTTCTTTAAGTAGGCATTAAGGCAGCCATATGCTTCCTTAAAGAAATGCATTCTCACTGCACAGCACAAACGCTGCCCTGGGTCTGAAAAAGTATTCAGGACTTTCAAGTTTTGCCACTTGCATAAATGCATTGGTAGCCTCAGCTGAGGCCGGCTGCACTGACATTTACCACCAGCCATGATGAAACAACTAGAGCCCAGATGTATTGCCCTTCCTCCCCTCTGAGGCCAAGCACGCTCATCGCAGCAGTTATTTGGGATCTCTAAACCAGCAATTCCACATGCACATCAGGATGAGCTCAGAGTAACTGATGGGATGACAGGGAGCTCTGAAAAACTTTAAAAGCCAAACCTCACAAAGCTGATAAAGCTTTGCATGAGCTGACTTCCATTTATTTCCATTGGCCCTTGTGTTACTACCAAAGAATAAAAGTTCCCAGAATGTCTTCTGAAAACATATCCCATGCTAAGTCCCAAACCAGGATGATGTTGGGTAAGCAACCTGAAAGCTTCTTTCTGTGGCCCAAAAATCAGGCTTCACTCCAAGTATGCTGAATTATTTACTCTATGTCAGCCTGTAAGCATTAAACTTAAAAACTCTATCACTTCAGGAACGTTTTGTTTTTAAAAGCAGCATCTTTGTCAAACTGATAATGTCTATGGAAATTGGCGCCCAGCATAACAGCATAGCTCTCTTCACTGAACAGCAAGTCCATGACAGGAAAATTCATCCAGGCTTTCAAACCACGTCCATCACATCAGCGTTCAAGCATCTTAAACTGACAGAAACAATATTAAAAAAGAAAGTGTAGATTATCTCAAGGCAGAATTTTTATCAGCATCTTTATCATTAATACAGATCAGTCTGCCATTTTAATTCACATCTATTTCCACAGAAATAGTTGCTTTCATTAAAAGGGCTATGCAAGAGCCCTATCAAATATATAGAAACCTGCTGTAAATAAGTTTTACAGTTATGTGAAAATTCACATGCTTTCCTTTCCAAGCTTGGATCCTCGATCGGAATACAAAGCTGTGGATCAACATTATTAATAGGCAAATTCATAATGAAAACACATCTCCATTCTGTAAATCACAAGCATCAGGAGTAGAAATAGCCTTCGCTGGTAGTTCTGAAGACAAAATTATTTCTCAGAAGATACTAAACAGATAAGGAAGGCACTTTCTTGCCCATTCATTTACAAGCATTAGAGATGCTCAAAGAAGCTTAGGGAAGAAAAGCAAAATAGTGCAATTAAGATCGAGGAAACAGTACTTGTTTGAAGTAGTACACTTCCATAAGCACATTAAACACAGAAACAGGGTGCAAACCAAGCATTTAGCAAGTTATGAGACCACTGAGTCAAAAACCAGAAGTGTTGAGACCTACTTCAGATAAACTGAGAGCTAAACGACACTGGCCAGCATGCAAGAATTCCTACTAGGCAGTGTAGCGCAGCAACCTGGGGTTCAACCACCTCACTTACCTTCAAGTTGTGCTGTACAACTGTAAATTACATTAAAATGTAACATTGAAAGAAATACAACCCTCACAGCCCCAAACACACCCACCCATGGTACTCAACCACTTGAGGCCAAACGGAAGATGGAAACTGGGGGGGGGGGAGAATCAGCTGAAATAGTTCGTGCCTGGAATGCCTGCTCTGAAACCAGCCCCCAGTGGTTTTTCGCCATTGGCTGCCGAGCACCTCTAATGCAAGCCAGACAGTCAAGGACACAGTCCGAATGTTAATATGAAAGCATTAAAATTCCCATTGAAATAGGACCTGTCAAGCTACTTTATGTAACATGATTTATAATTTCCAAATGTAGTAACAAGGGATTTTATTGTACAAGAGCATGTTGTACACAATGGGGCTCTGGATTCGCATTCCACACTAGCCAATCTAGAATTTCCAAAAGTTTATGCTAGTACATGTCCAAGTTACTGGTATGTGTATGAAAGGGTAGCTATATGCATTAGAAATTGATGGAGTACAGAAGAGACTTAAAATGAGAGCTCTCTGCACATTTCTGTGCATACTAAACAGAACTGGACACCTCTGATCACTGCTGCTGAATGGCTCCAAAACAGTGCTTATGGACAGAAGCCGAACTGTCCCCATCCCTCAGGGCACTTGCATCAAGCAATAAAAATGGACTTTCAAAAGCTTCAGAAGTTTTTATTTCCAGTCTTACATGTCAATCGGGTAACTGATGTCTTCTGCAAGTTCAACGTAGACAAACCAAGAGCAGACGGGAAACTTGTGGTTAAGTTTCCAGCGGATGGCCTGCACTTTCTAAGCCACTAAACCCCAACTTCAAAACCCCAACCTCAAAAACCATGATCTCTTATGTTTACTATATTTAACACAGCAGCTAAAAATCAAGGCAAGCTGCCCAAGTTCTGTGCTAATAACACCTACGGAGAGTTACAGCACAGAGCCCATACTCTGTCATGACTTCAGGTTTGTGGATTTTTGTGCCTGTAGACACATTTTCTTACCTCTCCGTTCTACATACCAACTTCTCAGAAATGCAGAAGTATTTCAGCTCTATCAGCCCACTGTTCTTTATTTATGCATTCACTTTAAGTAGTTTAGATAATGTAACTGCAATGAAAACTACATGTATAAATTTGAGGCAGAGTTGACTAGTACAGTACAGAAAAGCAGAGACATTGACAAGAATTGTACCTGCTCCCTACACTGGGAGAGGTATCAGACCAGCTGCTAGTGTGGCAGCATCCCAGGAAACACTGGGATAAATTGGGAGTAGTATCAAAAAAAAAAAAAAAAAATTCTGCTTCATACTTTTTATTTGGAGCAAACTACAACCAGTCAATGTCTACACACACAAGATTATGGAGTTAGACACAAAAGACTGTTTCTGTTGTATTTTGTTATATGGCTGCACTTAGGATCCTAGCTTTCTTACTACCTTCTTCATTGGTTTACTATTAATCTTGAACATCATTCAAGCAGATGCTTTGTTCTGTCCTCTTCCCCTGCCTAAGTCTAGTATCCATGTCCAACTAAACTCAAATACGCTTTGAAATTTTTTCATTTAATTAGTAAAAATACACACCAAGAATGCCTGACTGCAACAGATCACACAAAGATCTGCATCTTGCCATCAATTAGATATATTACAAACTTAGCTGTGATCGATATGGTCAATTTATTGCATTCCAGGCAATTGATCCCAGATCCAAGACCTTGGACTACTCTGCTTTTACAACACTAGTTAGAATCAATAATTTTTAGGCCTTGCCATTCTTGCTCTGCCATTCAGCACTAGCAGTAAGAATCCAGCTTACTCCAAGTAATAAAAATCAAATGCATATAGACATTCGTGTTTGCTATTTCAGTCCAGGAGCTATCTGCAATGCAAGTTTAAAAAGGAAAAATATATTCTGTTGGAATCATGAGAATTGAGCAAAAGCCAGAACGGAAACCAGCTCTCCCTAGGCAAAGTGGAAGATGAGGGGGGAAAAAGCTAAGGAATCAGATGCTACAATTAAGGGATGAACAGCTGGCATTTTAAGGAATGTGGCTTATAAACCAAGAGGCTGGGTAATAAAAAGGCAGATGAAGTTCAGTGGACATAGGTAATAAGTGATGCACAAGGGAAAGACCATCTAATTTCATATTCACAGAAACAGACTTCTACCACTATGACTCAGAAGCTAAATCTTGATGGTAGCAGTTTCATCGAGATACCACCTCAGTGTTCAGCAGCTATCAGAAAGCAAATCAAGTGTTAGGCGTTATTAGTACAGGACTAAAGAACAAAACCAGAAGATACCATGACACTGCCTGAATCCTGAATGGCAGATGCAGTTCTTGCCCCCAAATCGCAAAGGGAATCTGAACATCCAGACAAGGCACAGGAGGAGATCGCGGAATGTGTCTACACCAGCATTTTGGCTCAAATCAGAAGTGCACTTTAGAAACTCATCTCCCATTCACTGCCACTTCCCGCACTGTGATTCTCCTCTCAGAGCCTTCTTGGCCCACATGAGCTGGATTCTCTGAGTGAATCTAAACAAGGAGACAGCCACTATCGCAGCAAATGCTAACTAGCACCCAGTCCACAGGATTAGGCTAAAATCATCTGATGAAAAATTCTGTGAAATGTAGATAAGCCCAGGCATCAAGCCCTAATTCACTCTACAAATCCCCTCAGAATCCACCATGCTGTTTGATAATGAGGGCACAGCCAAAGCTGAGAGGTGTTGAATATCTTGTTCATGGCAAACACCTAATAAAACTAGGACACTTCATTCTGGGGAAGATAAGACTCAAGCCTCCTACACAATATGGCTCTGAAACAACTTAAGTGGCATAGAACAGGATGAGCAAGGAGTAACTGCTCAGAGTCTTTTCCTAAGCATGATGGAGGAAACACCCAGCAGAACAGGCAGAAGGTCATTCTATTTCAAAACAAAAGGAGATGTTTCTTCACACAGCACCTGTTTAAGCAGGAGAAATCCTTGCTAATGAAGATTATGGATGCTGTAAGTTTATAAGGGTTCAGAAAGAAACTATACAGATTCATCGGGGAAAAGTCTATAAAGAGCCATTAAATGCAGTCAGCAACACTAGCTCTGGAAGTATCCGAGCTGCAGACGCTAGGACTTGGGGCATACTTCGGGTAAGTAAAACTACACACCTCCCTTGTTACTGTCCTCTTTCTTGTAGGATCCTCTACTGACCACTGTCAAGACAGGATACTGGCCTTGATGTACAAAATTTAGTCTGACCAAGTTGGACTACTCTTGAAAATGGCAAGACAGGTGTGCTAGATGGAAAAAGGAAATAAAACGCAATTTTATCTAATTTTAACCAATTTAAGAAAAGGGTATAGAAACTTCTGTAACAAACTACTGAGCAAGCAAATCTTGCCCTTCTTTTAGGGGCATAATCACAGGCTTCATCACTGTACCAGCAGATGCAGCAGGGGTCAAGAGATCCTGCAATTCAGTTTATTACTGAAAACTGTTATTCAGATGGAAACTTCTGCCACACATTGCTACGCAGCCTGCAATGTTTGCAGACTTACAGACCCTTGGGGACAGGCCCAGACAGACAGTTAAACTATGGGTCCAAAACACTAAACTTTGAGTTATAAACTATCTAGGAAACAGCCTATTTATTGCAAGAGATCTGAAAGAAAACCCAAAAGCTAGAGGAAGTCACTAAAACAGAAGTCATTTAAAACTAAAAGGGAATCTGCCTAGAGACATTCCTATGCTTCAACCTTTCCAATATAATCCTCATCCAATCTTCTCTCTGAATTTTTACACTTGGCCAATAAATACCTATTATTCCAGCACTCACATAGGATTTATGATGCACTGCAAGTGCTGTGCAATTAACAGATTTAATGCCTGATTCATTTCCTTCTTCAAAGGGAGACTGGAGAAAAGCACAACAGGAGATGGCTGGGTACTGTAGCCGTGGGTATATCATACATATACATGATATGACATTTCCTCTACCGCTACTATAAGTCAGCACATCCCCACTCTTCCTGTAGATGTATCAAACCTTTTTCACTGTTTAGATTCCCAACTATTATTCATTCTTCAGCTTAATCATTGAGGGGGGGCTTCTACCCTCAGTATGGATTTTTACACATCATCCCACATTTTCACCATAATTTATCAATTGCTTTTTCCACTCCATTTCACTGAATTCCTAATCTCATATCCCCAACTACACTGTCTACAATCATAACATAGAAGTGACTTTAAAGAATTCAGTATGCTCCACTCATTTCACAATGTGTTAAAAGAGATAACAGAGGGAATACATTCTTTCCATCTCAGTGTGATTACTTTAACTTGCATATCAGAGACAACAGTACACAGCCGAGAAGGAGGCTAGGCATTTCTGCCAATGGAAGCCAAAGCTCTGCAATCTTACACAGGTATTAACCAACTTTCAGTGAGAGAAATGCAACCAACTCTTACGTGCAAGACCGAGCATTTACCTCTTCCACATTTTTTATTAGCATTTTGTGGATGTTTTATTCTGAATCATGCCGATAGGACTTCATCCAATCCAGCAGCACATTTGTTTGAGGGATTATTACAGATGCATCATATACTAATAAAACACCCTGCTCTGAAAGGAATTTTAAATGGCACAACTTAGCATCTTGCTTCCCACCTGCAGTCTTAAGTTCTATATAATGTCAATGCTGAGCGCAAGCTACTTTCACAAGCAATTAAGACAGACTACATGAAGTACCTAGCTCAGCCCGCAGGCTATATAAGACTTGGCTTTCAGTTTTGTTCAATTACTTTGTCCTTGTCTTTCATAAACAGAAATCCTTGTTTTACTTTCTCTCTGCCACACACTGCACCTGTTCTCCAAATTATACCACCCTAATCTGCACATGGCAGCCTTTGGACCAGTTTTACTCTACACTGAAATAGTTTTTGCCAAAAGATTTGGAGGTAAGGTACATAACACAGTGATGTTCCTAAATAAATTCTACTGTCTAAAAAAAGTATCTCTGAACTAAGTTTCAACTCAAACACACTCAAAAGCATAAATAAGACTTCGCCTCATCCCATTAAGATTTCTTCAGACAATTTTACTTGCCACAGTGCTACAAGCCACATAAGTTTGCTTAAGTTGTTGCTATTCCTGCAACTTTATTTCTGAAATAAACTTTAACAGTATTTAAGTTTATCCCAACCTTATCTCTCAACACAGCAAGAGCTATTCAGATTAAAGAACAAAGAGGCAACAGAGGGAAGGGAAGTCCAATATTGTATCATTATGCCCTCAAATGCAGAAGCTCATCTGCATGACATGACACTTACTCCAACCATAGAAACACTTTCAGGCTTCCAATACTGTGTGCGCATTAGATGCCTAAGCACTGGCAAAACACTCCTTGGAGTCTTATATTTGTACCAAACTGTTCTCAGGATTTCTTACTAAATATTTAACTTCATACATCACCTCTACTCAAACTGAGCAGCAACAGTAATTAACTTGATTCTGAGAATCTATGCCTTTAGCTAAAAAGATGACACAGTTAAACATTCCAAGCTTCAACAGAAGTGAAGTACCACCACTTTTTCCATAAGTCAAGTTACCTTATGTAAGCCAAGGCAGAAAAACAGACTAGTTCTATTGAATTTCTCTACAAACCAATATTAACAGTCATAAAAACAGTGCCAAAGGGTTAACACTTTATGATAATAATAGTTGCTTGGAAGACTAGAGATCAATTTTAAGATAAGTATCACTGATGATTTAATTATGTTTTATCCTGCCTCCTGATAAACCTTTCAGGACTACTAGTTACTGTTCAAATTCTGTTCGGGAACAAAACAAACTAGCTTGAAGACACACAGCTTTGATTCCACATTTTAGATAATCACATGGAGTTAAAAACCACACAAACTAAACAAACAGAACAGAAGATACTCACATTCCCCATGTATTCTGAAAGTAGATCCTGCAAGGCCTGTCGCACTGCATTACACTCAGCAACTATACGTTCCCGTCGGTCATCACGTGTGCAGGATGAATCAGCCATCAGGGCTGCTCCACTAATGATGCTCTCCAGGCGCTCTTCCAGGGAAGGCCTAAAACGTTCTTCGCTGAAGGTCGATGGATCCACAATAATTTGTTTCTAGTAAAATAAAGGTTTTTAGAAATTAGTAATCAGACCAAGCAGTAAGTTACTGTTAAGTCATCAACACAACCAACATCTACAGCAAACCCCTGATCAGGCATAAAAGGCAAACACCACACAATTTTGGCACCGAGGTTGATTTTCATGAGTAGTTTTGTAAAATTACTAAAAGGCTCCCCAGCAGATTACATTGCTAGTCATTTCTTGTGCTGCTTTGACAGCTAAACAAAACTTGGCCACAGGAAGCCTCGTTACATGAATGGCAAAAAACAAACGTGCCAGCACAAATAAGGTTCAAAGTACAGAACTCGTCTTAACTACATGTCAATCCGGACATGCCTTCACTAGTTAACTTGTCAGATATAATTATCCCATCATGAACAAAAAAACAAGGAAAACAAACGTCCAAAATTAGCCCTATATATAGTGCTCTGTTGTCCTAGTTTATCCAGTCTTTCTTCTCTTCACCATTATGCAGGTAAATACAACCGTATTCTCAAAAGTTCTCAAAGTGAAACATCAACACAAATGTTTCAAACAGCACAGAAATCAATTTCTTCATGGCAGAAAACGATCACAGGTTTCTCTTGACAGAGTATTAGTAAGCACAGCTCATACTGAGAAACTCAAGGCTGAAACAGCAGTACTGATGTATCTGCTTCTCAAGGGGCCAATACCACCATCCACAGAAGTTCACCAGGAAGAAACAGTGTAGTATTGTTGTGGTTTAACCCCGGCTGGCAACTAAGCCCCACACAGCCACTTGCTCACTCCCCCCTGGTGGGATGGGGGAGAGACTCAGAAGAATAAAAGTAAGAAAACTCGTGGGCTGAGATAAAGACAGTTTAATAGGTAAAGCAAAAGCCGCACACACGAGTAAAGCAAAACAAGGAATTCATTCACCACTTCCCATGGGCAGGCAGGTGTTCAGCCATCTCCAGGAAAGCAGGGCTCCATCACATGTAACGGTTACTTGGGAAGACAAATGCCATCACTCCGAACGTCCCCCGCCTTTTTTCTTCTCCCCCCAGCTTTACATGCTGAGCATGATGTCATATGGTCTGGAATATCCCTTGGGTCGGTCAGGGTCAGCTGTCCCAGCTGTGTCCCCTCCCAACTTCTTGTGCCCCCCCCCAGCCTCCTCACTGGTGGGGTAGAGTGAGAAGCAGAAAAGGCCTTGACTCTGTACAAGCACTGCTCAGCAGTAACTAAAACATCCCTGTGTTATCAACACTGTTTCCAGCACAAATCCAAAACACAGCCCCATACCAGCTACTATGAAGAAAATTAACTCTATCCCAGCCAAAACCAGTACAAGTATTTATCACCTTGTGAGTACTTTCAGGTGATTTATTTAAACAGGTTTGCAATTTATTAAGGAAAAATTATTTGGCCATTTCAAGATTTGGTGGTTTGTTTAGGGTTTGGGTGGGTTTTCTTCCCACTACAGGGGCAGGAGGGAAGGATGTTGCTAACTCTTTATAAAAGAAGCCCCAACATTTTTTTAAATGGGAGTTTTTGCAATCAGTTTGTATGCCAGCTAACTTCAACAGCAACGTCACAACCACTACTTCTCCCGCCAGCCAGCACATTTCATCTCCCTATGGAGTAACCACACAACCTTTGCAGAGGATTAGAACGTGGCACACGTTCTCCAACATGCTCCTCATTGTTCCTGAAACTTTTAGCCGTATGGATAATACAGTAGTATGCTACAACTCCAGAACTGCACCTTCAAAACCAGACATAATGATTATCTTGTTATCTTCTGGTAGCCATTTAATATTTTTACTATCACAGTAAAAACACTGGAGTATTTGGGGGCATGCGCATGCAAAGCCTCTATTGCAAAAGCGCAATAATACTCAAACATTAGCAGGAAATGAAGTGCAGGGATAACATCTGCCAAGAACCTGAACACATTTGTTTTGTCAGTCTCCTTTGGCAGGAATGAGATGACAAAGCTATTGCACACAACGCATGTTGAAGCTGGCCTACTGAACAAGCCCTGCTGCTATTAGAGAGCCTGACAAAGTGGAACTAAAAGGTCAAAAGCTCCATGTGAACCACAACACTCAAAAAAAGTCTCCGGCCATATATTAGAAAGTTCATATAGTAAAATATGGCCATGTATCAAAAATTGCATTAAATGGTTTGAGCTAGATTAGCCAATCCATGAACCTGAATTGCCTCTTCAGTTCTACATACCCAAGTCAGTCCCTAACATCATGTGCTGTTACAGGACCTGCCTTCCCCTCCCACAGATACCTGCTCAAACCTACAAACCCTTGGGTGCTAACCTGAGGCACACTCTTAAGACTTACATAGCTGAACATACAACTGATAGAATTTAAGAAAAGCAGAATTAAAACTGAAAACACAGTCACAAAGATCAAGACAACCATGACATCCTCTTGTTACCCAAGAGATCACAAAGAAAGGCTTCACACCAGACACAGGGAAAACTCAAATAGTACTTTATCCTGGTAAAATAAACATGGCAGAGAAAGTAACGCAGGGGAGAAGCAAGAGTGGTAAGAGCAAAAAGGAGAAGGTGAGCAATATCTGGCAAAAACAAGAGTTAAACACCTTTGAGTGATGGCTTTGCAATATGAAATAAAGTTTTAGAGGTAAGTTAGTGCCAAGGTGTTTAAAATTCAGAGGCTGAATCAGTGGTAGACACAGAATACTGGCTTCAAAAAGAAAGCGTTCTCAGTAAAAATGCATGGCTGTCCTCAGTAACTTACTGAATGCAAGATAAAGAATATGACAGAGCAGTACAACACATCAGTGTGAAACGACTTCATTCCCAACCAAAGATCATATTAAACTTCCCACTTCATGTTCCTCTCAATAGGTAGTTTGGGCAATTCCAAATACATTATTCACTTTTAATAAGTCATTTCTGTCACCTACAAGAATACATTACATATATATATTATGAAATAATCAATTTCAAATAAACCAAGGCCTTACATCTAATGTAGCAGTAAGCTAACTGCTATTTCAGAGCTAGTTAACTTGACAGCCTTCAATCACCAAGAACCACATATATAACTTTCTATATTTCATCAATACTAGTTTGGAAAAAGACTTTTTAAAAAATAAAAGCCTACTTTATCTGGGACTTGCTCTATTTCAGTAGAAAATGATCTTTCAGGCAATATAAATAAAAGCAAGCTGTTGCTAGTAAATGAGGTGAACGAACACAAGAGTTGGAGTTACTACTTTTACACAAAGGGTTTGAAACTTACATCAAAGTTGTTCAGAGCATAAGCCAGCTCTCCACCTCCACCCTGCTGCTGGGCAGCATCATCTGATGCAGTTGCTTGAGCTGCATTTGAGATGCCTGTGACCGCCTGCTGAAGCTGTTTGTAGATCAAGTCCCTGTTAGCTTTGTAAGCAGCTACATCAGGGTGCTGCAGACAGGCCTGGGACGCCGTATAAAGAATGGGAACGTTCTTCTGCAGAATTCCTCTGGCTGCTGCCATTTGATCGCGGTGACCCACATCTTTCAATTCCTATTAGGAAAATTAAAGGGGAAAAAAAAAAAAAGCATTTGAGAACATTCCCCACATTTAACATGCATACACTGTCTCCCTGCATCTTCAAAAGACAGGCACATTCTTTGCCTAGTATGCTCAAATCTAACTATCTTCTGATTGAGTATCCCTATTCTTAAGGGCTCAACTAATTTCAAAACACAACAGCTTCATGAAGACAAAAGAAGGAAGTACTGTAGGGCAATTCACAACTCCACAATTCAAAATCTAAGGTTGGATTTTTGCTCCTCTCCACGGTAGAGGACCAATATTTTGAAAGCCAGTAACACCTGTAAATCAGGAGGACACAGAAGCTGCGAGCACACATTTTTCTCCCCACTCCGTCCAGTCTGCATTACATCTAAAAAAAGAAGTCATAAAGAAACTTAAATCCTCAAAACAGAATACCTTACATTTTTAGATAACTTAAGAACCAAGCTAATTTTTAACTATGAAACAAACGAGGCTTCTCCTGCAATCTTGTCTTGCACTTCCACATGAGAAGCAAGATCTTCTTCAATTTAAACTTCAAGACTCACAACCAGAATGTTTTCTTTAGTCATACCTAGAAGATGGAGTTTACTCTCCTCGACTCAGGTACTTAATTTCAGAAGAACAACTACATCATCTCATTCAACTTCTTGTTCATCTCCAATGAGACGAGATTAATCCAATGACTGTAATTACCACTAATTTAAGATTAGCGAGCAAGTCCATATGTCTTTTCCCAAACACTCACTGCTGCAATTCTCTAAAGCACCATCACCTCCATTTTGGAATAGAAGCACTATGATTAGATAAAGCTTCTGAGTCCAGCGCAAGCAGTAAGTTTAAAAAAAGGAAGAACAAACACAGTTATTAGATTATCATAATTTTAAAGTTACCTCTTAAATCTAACAAAGAGGTGATGAAAATGAAGAGGACTGCCTTACTGAGAAAAGGAAAAAAAAATCTGACAGACTCTTCAAAATGAATGGGTAATATGTGACCTCTATAAGATACACACTAAGCAGGGAGGGCACTCCAAGCAGGCTTACAAATTCACAGATTTAGTACAACCACCTCCCATAGTGTGGAACAATCCATCACAAAGCAGTTTAAGAACATTTATTGCATTGCCATCACAACCCTACTCCCATTTACTGCAATCAGATTTTAGATACATAACCAACTGCCAATCCATTTTAGACTGTACCCAGTTTATTTTCAAAGATGAATCTGTGCAAAAAAACCAAGCAGGGTCAGAGGTGCATAAGCAATTTTGGTTTGTACATATCAGAGGAACAAACAAAAAATGCTCTACAAGAATTATGCTATTTCTGATAAATGGGACTGCCCACATCTCTGCTTTCTTTTGAAAACTTACCTACAAAAGAATGAGTCACAACAGTGCTATTGAACAAAACAGATTTTACACACAATTTAAAGTTAAGCACAAGCTATCCAAACACAGAACATACACATAACAAACATGATTTTAAACCCCTTCTCAAATGGGCATTTCTGTGCAAGACTAACCAGCACTGCCACTCACTTTCTTGGAAAGAGTTGTAATTCTGTGCCCAGCCGTGACTTTTCCTATTTAAATGGACGTGTTCAGTTTGTCTGTGCAAACCACAAAGGCAGTGTGGTCTAGTGGTGAGTGCACCAGGCACCGACTCACATCTCAGTTCTCTTTCCTTATCCACACCTCCATTGCTTCAAAGTGGGAAGTGCAAGTCTTGGGAAGCAGAATTAAGGTACTAAAGCATTAACATAAACAAATGTTTACTACTAGAAGAAATTCTGTCAGAAGCAGTACACTACAGCTGAGCAGACTTTCTGCTTACCAGGCAAGCTCAAATTTCATAAACATGGCAGAGTGCAACAGAAAGTACTCAGCAATAAAAATAAAGTTAAAAAAAAGTAACAAAAAAGTATTAGCAGCAATAGGTACTGTTCCAAGACCAGCAAAGCTGCCTTAGTTTCTTATTTTGAAAAAGAAAAAGAAGAAATAACATACAGAAGAAAGAGCTGCCATCACTATACCTGTTGTCTTTTGGCTGCCATTATGTTAAGTTTGTCCACTTCTGGTTTGAGGGCTTTGTATTGGATACCCAAATCCTGCTCTGTGCCAGCATTTCTTAGCTTCAAGATACCTTCTTCCACCTAAAAGAAAATATATGCACATATTTTTCCAAGTAATACAAGTCCACAGTTCAGGAAGTAATTCAGAATGTACTTCATAGCAGACAGAGAAAGCTATCTTCATTTGCCCCCTTTTCTTTTTTGGAGAGAGATACTTCAAAAGCTAATAGTACTCAAGGGTTAGCTACTACTTCATAGTCACCAGCTACCAGAGACAGCCAAGTACACGCATTTGAAAGAGTATGAAGGAGCCCAGGGCCTTGGCAGAGCTGTGGCAGTGGCCGAAGGGCACAAGGAGAATCCTCAAAGCCCTGCCACAAAAGCAGGCCCAGTATCAAATCTCATTTAATTTCAAATTCTGTACAAATCACCCACCCACCCACCCTCTTGCTCATGGGAAGAAAAGGCTTCCTCAAATATGCCATATCAATTTTATTTAGTCTACCGAAGCTACTCATCCCTAGTAGCTACAAGGGCAGTATTAGTTACAAGAAAGCCAAATTATTTCTTCAAGATGAAAAAAGCTGGTTATCACCTGCAGTTGCAGACCACAGTGCATTTTGTTTCAATACTAAAAGTTCAGAATAAAGTGCAACACAATGTCAAAAGCTACTGACAATGACTGTAAAAACAAGTGACAAACATCCATTACACATGTTTTGCTCAAAGGAAAAACACTAAAAACCTCCCTGCTCCAGAAGCGAGCCACTGACAGCGCACACACCAGGGTCAGCACGCATGCATGAAACAAAGCCACCTGACAGAGCACGCCTAGCGTGCCAGGCACAGCAAAGTGAATCACAGCAAAGAACTACACTTACTACTTTAAGTTGAACAAGCAGCTTGTAGACATCTGCCATGTCAGCCAAAATCAGCAGTCGAGTAACAGCAGAGAGGAGGGCACGTGCTGCTCGGACCATGTTCCCTCGTTTCACAGAGGAGCAGGGGTCATCTGCAAACTCCCCCGAAGCACTCTTCATCAAGTCACCTGCACAAGGGGACAAGACAGTCTGACTTTAACATCACACAGCATTTCTTAAGGGGCTGTAAGGATTCCTGGGCAAGCCAATCTAAGTCTTGAAAACAAAATGCATTTGCTTGAACACAGCCAGCAATTAAGACTGTGTGTAGCTACCTCTAAGTGTGGCTGCCACATGGTATCACAGTAGAGGGGCTTGTGCAGGGAGGAAGGGCTGGGAAATAACACTTTGATCCTTATTTCTAATTGTACAGGTGTTTTAACAAGCCAGAATCCTCCGGAGAGGCAAATTCAGCCTGTCTTCGCTATTACATGCAGGATTGCAGTTATTTCACAAACTACAATGCTTTCAAAGCTTAAGCAAAAGGTTTGATTTGTGTGTGTGTAGGAGTTAAGCAGAAAGCAGCAGAAAGTACTGTAAACACACAAGGAAATGCCACAGCTCATGGGACTGTAAACAACTCTGAGCGATGACCTGGCTGGATATGCCCTGGTTTGCATTCAAAGCAAGGCACCGCTTAGTAAAACGCTTCAACATTTCATAGCCTGTGGGTCTGCATCTGGTGCAGGAGGAAAGAATTTAGGTTTCAGATGGTAACAATGCAATTGGTTAACTATGAAAAGCAAAGGCCACTTTACACAGCTAGAGAAATTCTTCCAGAAGGCATTCAGAAAGCATAAAAGTAATGTCTACGTATAGTCAGAGGAGTAAATTTTGGATTTCTCCCCCCACTTTCTGGGGCAGCATTTTTCTTCCAGTACCACAGTTCCTACATGGCAGCAAGTTTTGGAATCCACATTATTATTCTTGGATCTCTTTGCATTTCAGAAACATTTGGTGAACAGCTAGGATTTAGTTTAGAAAACGCTAGGTACTCAAGGCCAAAGATTTGCAGGCAGCTAGAGATGACCAGAAAGCAGGCGAATAACCAAGTGTTGTGTCAGAGGCTTCCCAAATCTGTAAGAAAAAGTGTCCGTATGGCCAAATACCGAAACAAAATAGCACATCTCAGATAAGAAGAAAAGAACCTCAAATAGTGCTTCACAGGTGAAAGCTGACAGTGACTCCATTCAAGCCCACTACCAAATGGGGCTGGGCGAGATTTGCACCGAAATCTCAAGCTGATGCACTGGCATCATCCTGCCAACGGCTTGCCTGCTCCCACAGCTAGGCACTCAGTGCAGCGTATCCCCAGTATGTGAAGTGCTTCAATTTTATTTTAACAGCTCAAGAATACCTACAACTGGAAAGCCTGGGATTAACCATCCACATACTTACCATTAAGCAATTAATATCTTACCCTGGAATAGTTTCTAGCACCCAAGCACTCTACACCTTCACAGCCAAATACAACCCAAACACAGCTGCCAGCCTGTCCAAGCAACTACATCAAGAGACTCAGTTTTGTTCAAATGCTCCCTCCTATGTAACACCCTTCCATCATCTTAAATAATACGACGAAGAGTGGCATACAATGTTTTAAGATAAAAAATATGCTACTTCAGTACTGTGACATATGAAAAAAGCTTCTGTCCAAGTACGACGAGCTATAAATATCAATCTAAAGCTATCCCTTACCCAACTTTTTGAGGAACACAACTCATTATTTTAACAAGTGTTAAAAGCCTCAGATTTCCAGATGGGTGAAAGACAATGCATCTCCAGTGCTGAAAAACTGCAACCAGCCATAAGATTATAAAATCCCTACATAGCTAACATAACCCTTTTTTTATTCCTTCTAGAAGATGCTAATAATAGTGAAATTAATGGCACCATCACATCTATTAATAATCTCAGGATTTAAAGATATATGCCAGAACCAAAATTCACTACAAATATTTCCTCCATTATTTACCTATATGGAAAATTCCCACATTTCCAACTCCCAAAAGAAAGGAACATTGTTTTCATTTATTTCCTATTTAAAACAACTTAGAGAGGTGGCCACTCGCTTCATCTGAACCTCAGAAATTGCTAACCCAAAATTATCCTCTACCCATCTCTTAGGTTGCAAACTTACAAGCCAGTCCTGAAATAAAATGCTATTCCTTTTTATTTTAACCAGAGACTTTAAAAGATTTAGTGAGTTTCAAACAGCTTGTCAGGGTGTCAAAAGATAACCAGCTTCCCAGAATTAAAGGAAGGTTATATTTAAAATTGTTGCATACATATTTTTTTCTGCAAATTAAAGAAAGCTGGCTTTCAGACTTTTCTTACAAAGAAAAGCAACATGGGGTAGTTATTTTAGCTAGATTCAAAGGGTAAGAGGGAACTCCGCCCTGGCCTAAGTATGCAGTTACTGCATTATGTGTGCACATTAGCAGTTCAGACTGGATCCAGCATAATCTTCTCATTTTCAAATTTGAACCAGAGGTAACACAGCAAGTTTGAAAGCAGGGTTTCAAGAGTTAAAAGAAATACACTGCAGAAGAGTCAGACTATGAGACTCAGATTATACAGCTGGTACAAATTCTTATATGAGTAATCTGTTTCTCCAATATAACCTTAGATTTTCACTAGATATTACAAGGGAAAGATAATAAAACAGAGTCAAGAAAAGAAGAGGCAACGGTAGCCATACTATGATCTTGTCAATAAAGCACTAAGAATTCAATTAAATCTAATGGAACAAAGCCCATTTCAGAAATAGTAAGATTTTAGTCCATCAAAAGAAAATTACCATTTTCTAGTCTCATTCCCACCATGCCCACAGGGTCTGACAGCACTTTCAGACAGCACTATTAATCCTCCTCAGCAGCACAGTACATGATGACCATGACAGAGAGGGCTTGCTTTATACGAACACTGACGGAACAGGAAAGTGGCAGAAAAGACAGGCAAGGCAAGGAAGACCTAGGACACACACAGGCACTGATGCTTTTTTTCCAAGCTAGAAACTCATGCCCACACATCACCTCATACCCTTCAGCACCTTCCAGTTCAAAGCCCATCTCCAGGTTGCTTTGCCTGCAGTATTAGAAATACAAAGAGTGCCATCAGGCCATACCTCTACCTGCTTGTAACACCTTATCACAGTTCCCTAGAGGTTGCCTATTCCCCTCATGCTTGCCTATAAGGCAAGCATGAAATCAGAGTTTAAAGACTCTACTACTCTGGATGCTGAAGTCTTATCTTACCACTAATGCCACCTTCGATGTCCACCATGAGTGCCACAACAGGCTGTCCTTGCTCTCCACTATAAAGGACAAGGCCCTGTATCTCCTTTTGCCATATCAACATGGGAGTTGACACTTATGGCAACAAATGCTTCAATTCCTTAATCTTGTCTTCAATTAAATCCACATACTGCCTACATCACTCCTCCTACAGTTTGCCAAGAACTGTCTCAGAGCTCCCTTATGTTATGGCCTTTCAAAGATCTCAAGTCCTTGGCTGGAGGATTACTTGTATTAGAAGTGGTACACTCCTAAAACATTTTTATTGCAGGAAAACAACTGAGAACACTTTGCACACTTCCAAGAAATTAAGCTAACTGGTCACAACAGAATTTTAAAGTTGAGTTTTCCAAGAAGAATTCAGCGTTTAACTTCAAGTTATTCCGCAACTGGCCTCCTGTTCCTTGGAAATCCTTAAGCCGTGCATCTTGTGTGAAGTACAGTTGAAAAGACATTTTACCCTTTCATAATTTGCCTCACTGTTCAGTTTTGGAGAAAGCTTTGTGCAGAAACACAGGGCAGAAAGACACCACACTGAATCAGTAGGTTTGCTGCCCTGCATTTGCAACCATGAAACACCATCAAAGTCCACAGGATTCACAAGACCATTCATCCATTCTCTTACCTTAAACCCTGCGCACAGGCTTAAGCTTTTTAATTTTAAGCTTTAATTTTTGGTCTTTTATGTAAAATTACCATAGGAAAAAACACAACAGCAAGAGCATAGCTAATACCCTGGCTCCTCACACTATATATATAGAGATATATAGAGAGAGGCAGTGAACTATGCTCATCCATACTCCAGGAAAACAGGAAGAGCCTGGTCAGCCTGACCCAAAAGAAATTTCCTTCCTGAACCCACAGTTTGCAACTTGTCTCACTGCCAAGTACCTGGGTAAGAAACTGGTTCAGTTCCAAAACATCTCCCAACAGCACCAGAGGAGCTGACCATTTCAACACACAATCTTCGATACTTCAAAAGAAGGTAAAGCCCTAAAGAGCTTAGAGTGGGCGGCGTAAGACTGGGCAAGACCAATATTGCTCCCTCTATTACCCAGCAAAACTCCAGTAGCTGAAATTAATGTAGCAAATGCTGTAAGAATGCTGAAATCCCAGACATTCACATGAGATATCTTCCCAGTCCTAAGTCTTTTCTATAACCACAGCAGGATCTATTCTGAAAAACACCTTGATTCTTTGTCTTCACTATTCTGTTCAAAATTTTATTTTAAGAAGTTTCAGTACTTTAAAGAAGTCAAAAGTCCAAAGCTTTAAAGGGCCAGGAATCTTACTTTAGGATATTTCATGAACTTGTTTAATATTTAAAGCAAGTTGTAATTTACTCTTCCATTGTAAAAATCAGGAAGACTTTGAAGATCCACTTATATTGATTTAGTATGTAGCCATACTATCATTCATTCTAAATAGCTCTTTTCACTTCTTTGTTTTTACCCCCAACAAATGGGACTTTATGAACAAGCGTGCTCACTAAAATCATGTACCCTCTCAATCTTCTTCTTACTAGGCTAAAAAAAAAAATTTTTTTAATTTTCTCTGATGAGACAAGTTATCTATTGTCCTAATCATCTTCATAACCTCTGTCTACATTCATTCATCTTTTTTTATTATGGTAACTAAATCGCTCCCTACTCTAAATAGAGGCATTATTAATTCTATTTTCCTGTCTTCTGCTGAAGATCAATTGTGCTATACATCTACAATCCCACTGCTGCCGTCAGACACACAGATGCTGCCAGTTCATGATCACCCTACTGCTGACCAAGACACCCAGATTCTCCTCTCCACTTTTGCCACCCATTGCAAAAGGCAGATAAAGGCATCAACACCTGGAAGTTTTGCTAAGCACACACACAGGCTTTGTATTACACTTCCCTTGTTTCCCCAGTTCATGAATTCAACTGGTCTACCACAATACTGGAAACACTTCTGAAGTGCATGGACTGTATATAAACATGTACATTGAGAGTTTGTATCTCTTCACTGTTATTAGCACTACTGAGAACTGCAATCCTCCCCTTGGGCACTGGCAGCAATAAACCTTCCCTCTGTTGTATCTCATTTTTCACCATTTGCTTCTAATTTCCTCAAAGGTTTGTTTGGTTTTTAATTTCCTTATGAAGAGCTGCTCTGCTAAACCTGACTGAACACTGGCACCGTGATGGGGCACAGGCTTTTATCCGTGGTCATGCTGCCCCAGCAGCCCAGCCCTGCTGTGACTGCATTCCCACAAACGGCGGTAGGCACAAGACGTATTCAGGCAAATCACTCAAGTCTAATCATCATCCATCCAGCTTCAGAAAACAGATACAGCTATCCTCTCTACGCACCAGATTTCACGCAAGCTGCAAACAGTGAAAAGGGAAGAAGTGAAACAACATTAAGGTGGGAAGTCACTTCATTCCAGCGCCTCGCAGCTATGAACACCACCTCCTCTGTCAAAGATCAACAGAGCAGGGAGGTTTTGGCATCAAGTCTATGTGTAGTCTCAAAATCAAGCAGGGGCCAGAAAACAAGTGATAGGGTCATCCTGAAGGTTTGTATATCAGTTTCTCCTTCCTATCAGCTTCTCACTGTAATATGCAACTACAAATTCAGCTAATGGAACTTCCCAATCCTGAGGACTGAGTACAGCTCCCTTGCTCACTAATATCACTAAGAGTCATTTGAAGGTACTCACAGATGAGCTTTGACTCTCAATTCTGAGCAGCAATCAAGCAAGCACCAAGAATTAAAGGCTTCAAGACAAAGGGGTCTCTTTTTGCTGTTGTTTGTTGTTGTTAAATTAAGCCAACTCAATTAGCCCCTTATATTACAGCCTTCTTATGCTGATCTTTCTTTGGTCTGTCAACCAGGCTTGTCCAGAACTTCGAACCATTTTCAACTAATATTTCATCACTGTGCAACTTCTGCTACAAACAAGTAATTAATGCTAATGAGTTTTCCTTTTTTTGCAGCAGCAGCCGTCACCATTAATACCAGTTGACTGGGTTTCACCGAAGCATAGAAAAGGCTCGTGACTGGAAGAATGATAAATGATTTATGAGCAACATATTTACTAGTGCATATTTTAGAGTAAGCCAGCTCCATAGGCTTTTCTTGCAGGCCTTCTCCAAGAAAGTAAAAAAGAAAATTATAAAAATCAACACTAGTTGTGGGGGAGGAAGCCTGGAATATTTAATCAAGGTCCTCACATTCTGTTTGTTGCTGTTTACGTTTTGCATATTTGAGACACTTGGCTCTGTCAAGTCAACACTCAGCTCTTCCTCCTACAATGCTGTTTTGTATACATTCAAATACTGAAGAAGTTATTCACATATTTGAGACGTACTTCCATAACGTTTATAGGCAGGATGGGAAGCTGACTTTTTAGCATAAACTGAGTTTTAAATGCTCTTCAAAGAATCAGCCCTTCTGCTTTTCTTACCAATCTCTACTTGGGACATCCAATTTCCAGATCTGCCCAGTTCATGCTATTCCTCAAGGAAGCCAGCAAGACAAGCTGACAATCTATGCAAGTGGAGAGGCACTGAGTCATTAGAAATAACAGCAAAAGGGAAACAGGAACAGTTCTACTTACTCTGAAAAAACAGTTTTATAAGCTATCAGATACATAGCTCTTACCTTGCTTACGAACATCTTCCACAGCTGCTACCAGCTCCTCTTTAAGGAACTGGCTCTCTTTCGCAATTTTGTCTCCTTTCTCCAGGAAATTCTCTGTTGCTTGTTCAACTGATGCAGCCAAAACATGGGCTTTTTTAGAACGCCCTCGCTTTTTATTAGAGGGGCCCTTGTTGCTAGTGTTAACCAGTGTTGTTACCTAAAGACAAATATGGAGGGGAAAAAACAAAAAACATGAAACAAATTAGAAGTTTATCAATTTGACAGCAAGGCCATGTGTATTTTTTTCTACACAGCCTATCACTAATACCTGCACTATTGCCAGCTCCAAAGGTTAACTCACAAATAAGTGTTTTTCACATCTCTAAACATTACCATGCTTCTCGATTCCTTAGATGAGCATTATAAGTTCAGCTAAACTGCTTAGAGATTTTTCTTATCAGCAGCAGACCTGAAAATTTTAAGAATTGAGTTCTATTTGTATTTTTGATAAACTGCAATATCAGTAACAGGCCAGAGCTATTTAACACCCCATAACTATTTAACACCACATAAAAAGAACCCAAGTTGGGATTAACTAGTTTGGGATAGCTCTCCAGGCATAAGAGACCTCAAACAAGGTTGAAGCCATCATCTACAGAAAACTAGCAACACAGTATCTTTTGAGTCCAAAACAGTACTACAGCCAATGGACTAAATGCAGAGCAAAGGACTTCCTAGAGCTCATTATTTCCCCAAAACAACCAAAACTGAACTCTCACAATCCTCCTGCGATCAACATATATTTCCATGTTTTAGACTGAAACCCTGCTAGGAGCTGGTCACCAGCAGCCAGATGACCACTAGGTACACAGGATCAGGATCCATCCCCTTCAATCAAACGCAGCTAGATGTCACAAAATCCATGCACACTTTTCCATTTGCCCCCCCCCCTTTTTGTTAAGTCTAGGAAAAGGCATACAAAGCTACTTCAGAGGGATATTAAGTTACAACACTAAAAAATATTACTACTCTGGAAAGCCCAAGGACTGCTGACATAAAGGTCCTCAGAGCTGGATCCATCTTCTCAGTAGGTTGAATCAGAGAGGGGAACCCATCAGTTGGGAACATCACTGTTGGTTTATGGGGAGCATTTGTATTGGGTAGTCTAAGTTCATCATGTACTACAAATAAAGAACAAGTTGCAATAATGCAACTTACTGTACTTTCCTCTCTGTATTTTGCCAGTCACATAATTCACAAAATTTGGGATTGCCAGTACAGCCTATTGTGCTACTTAAGGAATAAGTTACAGACACTGAACTCGGACAAAAAGGTCCTATAAACAAGTTTGCTCAGTTAAGTTTGCTAAATTAGGACAATTTCTCTTAAGGAAAAACTCCATCAGTAACTCCAGCTAAAAAGCTATGTAGTAGGTCACCCAACTGCCCATCTGAATATCTGGAGGGAACAAATGGCAAGTACAGACAGCAGCTTGGCAATTAAAGGGATGTTAATACTGGAAACAGAACTTGACCATTGCAGTTTGTGCTTAGCAGGAGTTGCGTTCAGTTCATACTACCTTTTTAAAAATTTCTTATTTCAGGAAAACAATGCTAAAGAAAATGAGTTAACTGTCTCCAGTGCATCTTCTCTTCTAGACCTCCTAGAAAGCCTCTTCCAAGAATCTTCAAAATGCCCAATACACGTAGCTTACATTTACAAAACTTACTCTAGCTCTCCTATATTCTTCAGTGCATTTCATTGGGCAATATACACCATGCAGAAATAAGCTTTGATTCACGAATCCAGCATAAAGCATAGGCATAAATTAAAAGAAAGCATGCATATCTTGTAAAAAATATACTGAAACAGTAGCAAATGCCATAAAAGTGTACTTCTTGGGTGGAATTCTGTTAAGAGGGGTCAGTCATCTATTTACAACACCAGGCTGTTCTAGACAGGTTGCAAACATCCCCCACCATACATTTCACCATTTACCTGAACTTCCTGCCAAAGGCAACTCTAAACACAGGTAATCTCAAAGAAAAAACTTATGAGACCCTACTTCTGGCAAGCACTAATGGCTTTGTTGCAAGGGACTTTTGTCATTCCTGAATACCAGTTTCTAAATGAGACATAGCCCAGCTTTTAAAGACTCAACAAATAAGCAGCATACCACCCAAAATACAGGTAAGAAACAGCACAGCAGCAACGGAACATTACTCACATGCATTTCTGCACTTCTAATTGAAACACTGTGTCTTATCAGGTGCTGAAAAAACACAGTCTTTCTAGACTCATGCCCAATAACTGTTACAATCAAACTGAAGAAAGAAATTACTTGTATGCTTTTTTCCATCTTTAGTTTTGTAGTGTCTTTACTTCTGGAATTTAAGCTTTGGAAGTTACTTAATTGAAATAATACATCAAAACAGGTAATCATCCTTATGAAGGTTTTTTTGCCCCCCCCCCTTTTTTTTCCTACCTGCGTAACAAGAGGCTCAAGTAGTCTTTCAACTGCCAGTGTTCTTATCTCCAAGCTTTTGGGGTCCCATTTGAAGTTAACATTGCCTGCAGTAACAGCAGTCATTTCTAGAAGAAGAAAAGAGCTATATGAATACTTTTTTTTTTTTTAATTAGTGCTGTTGGAATGTATTTTAAAAATAAATTAAAACAGAGGCTATTAAACACAGAACATAGCCATATGGTCTAAGTTAAGGTTATACTGTCTCCAGAAATATCAGTTTTGGTTCAACTGATGACAGTTCAAAAAATTGCTTATGACAACAATATACAGCCATTACCTGGATGTTTTGGTTAGAAAATAAAAACAAAACCAAAACCAAACAAACAAAATCACACCAAGACCTATCCAAAAGCCACAATAGTTTATCAGAGCAATGAGTAGACCAAACATTACCTGTCTTGTCATCAGTGATCCCCAAGCAATGAAAATGGACCTCACAGGTAATGGGGGCACTTTACCATGAAGCTGGAGGCTAAGCAAATAACCCCTTCCCTGTTTCTGCTGCCTCCCCCCAAGGCTGGCTGTCCTGTGCTCCCAGACCAGCTTTGAGACACAGCCCAAGGTCTTGGGGGAGCAAAAGGGAACACCTTGACTTCAACAGCACCAGAAAGCCGCCAGTTTCCTCAGCTCCACCGTGAGTCACTATCCCAAATGCTTCGTCAAACCAGGAGCCAGGTTCTAACTCAACTCATTTAATCTACCTGTTCATCCAATTCACCTTTTGGAAGTACAAAGGTAAAATAGGGAATATAAGCCTTATAAAGCCAGGAAATCCAGTTGGTTCATATTTAACAGCATATGTACCTACTACGCTTCCCCTTAACATTTACATAGGAGGGAAAAGCAGATTTGCATGAAGAGATCTGTTAAAAGCTGTCACTGAGACGTTCCTTCCCATTAGTTTTATACCAACACCCCAATGCAACAGCAAATATGATTATGGGAAAAGTTTAGTAGAACTACTAAAATAGCTCTGCTTCTGAAACCAGTAGTCTAAAAAAAAAAAAAAACAAAAAAAAAACCAAACCCACCACCCACAAAAAAAAAACCAAACCACCAAACCTACAACAGATCACTAGATTAACACTATGATGCTGTACAGCACAACAAAGGAATAACCAGAGCCATAATTTCAGAAAAAAATGAATTTAAAGTATTTACAGGCCCATAAAACCAGTTCATACCACTTTAGACTTAATAGATTCCAGCTCTTAGTGCTTTGGGTTGCCCTCAAAAGTCAAGATTAGACTAAACCCACATTTGTAACCTTGTATTTTTTAAAAAGTCAGGAAAAGAAATACATTTCCAAAGTCTCCTGCCACCCCTCTTCCTAAGCACCTACTGATGAAGTTGTCTTAAAAGCTTATTAGCTGATATTTTTAAATCTTACTCTGGACAGGGCATTGTCTGCATAGCATCTCAGCAGACAGATTGCTCTGACAGCACCAGATGTCCCCGAGCTGCCACACGAGCACAACATCCCATTATTTTTAAGAAGCAGGAGGCAAGGCAACAATTTTGGTAACCAACAACGTTTACAATACATACCAACAACTAACCGTTTTACACTGATAGTTAAACATGCAGAAAAAGCACAGACGTTCTGCTTGTTTCCCATTGAAGAATAAAATCTCTCAGGCACTTGAGAAACTCAGCCTGAGAGGGCGTAAAAGAAGTCAGGGCTTAGCATCACCCAGCTTCAGTCAACAGCACCTTCATGGCAGGCTGATCCCGAGACATGACATAGGCTCTCTTGCACCACAGACACAATATAATAGATTAAGTACTCGCTGCACTACTGAAAACACATCTTTACCCTGAAAACCCTACACTCTGTCATACACTGAAGTACAATTTTGCAAGGTGCAAAGCAGGAATATTCACCTAACCTGCATTGAGCTTTCCACTTACGCCCATGCTGCGAGCGCCCACACTGCTGGAGAGAAAGAAAACTTAAAAAGCTTAAAAAAACAAAAAACAAACAAACAAAAAAACAAAACACCCCCCCCCCCAAAAAAACTAAAGAGAGGCTAATGCATGCTAGCATACATATAACATTTCTGACTTTTAAATCAAAAAGCTTGGAGGTTCAGATGAAGGGTCCCAGCTCCCGCAGCAGAAGGCATGCCAGGCTGCAACTCCAGAGACGCCTGGTGAGCTGCCACCTCCCTGCTGCTGCAGGAGGGTGGAGGATTGCCACCTCCTCTTCCTCAACCTACCTCTGACACTTATCAGAAAGTCCTGTGAACTCACTAACTATCCTTCTCTTCCTATCACCCCCTTTTTTCCTTTTTGCTGGTCCAGCTTTGCGCTGGCTTGCACCATGGCCCAGAGGCACAGATGCTGGCACAGGGCAAGCTGTGAAAAGCCCTTCACCCCCTGCCCCAGGTACATCCTACCTTCAACAAGGAATTTCACTGTTTTTTTCCATCCTGATTAGCTCGGTGTGAATGCTTCCTACATAAGAAGCCAAGAAAAATATGCTGAAAGCCTTTATGGTTTCTGAAAAACATACGCAGTGCTCTGGAAAGCCCACTAGGTTTCTAGGTAAAAGCTGTTTCTATATATTTAATGCTGTTATGCCTCTTGCAGAAACAAAGTGTGGGATGAGGTAACCATGAGAAGATACATTAATTGTGTTAGTAGGATAATGAAGGCAATTCATCTGAAAACACGTTAGTATGATAGTTCACGAATTGGCTCAAAGTAATGGTCTATAAAACCACTTAGTATGAACGTTATTGAAATTTATCTAAAAAGCATAGCTTGATATCAAATACACTGTTTGGCAGCAATGACTTGGGTATCACCTGAATAAGTGTATTTACTGCAGTGTACAATTAAATACTTGTGAAGAATACAGGAACAGGCTATAGCTTAAATACATGTGTGAATGGGGTGGGTTTAGGGGATAAAGGGACAACTGCCAGGGCCATGTTAAAGCAGGGCTGCACTCCCACCACAAGAATGCTCTAGTTCTCTGGAACCTGTCTTATTCCTGTGACTGCTCAAGCTCTTGCATCACTGAATTCAAATACAGTAACAGGTAGTAAACCAAGTCAGAGGATATTGTAGCAGAGTGTTTAATTGTTGGCTCTTTGAGAGCGCACAATTCCCACAATGACTGCAATAACTGTAACATTTCATAAAGAGGGCATCCTCTGGAAGATGGACCCAACCACAGGCCAGCATAGCACTTGTTCCAGACAGCTAGGACGACCCAGCTGAATTGGAAACAGGTTTTCCACAGCACAGATCTACCACGCACAAGACGTACAGCAGCGTATGCACTCGAAGCAGGAATTTCAAGGACAAAGCAGCACAGACCACACAGCGGAAGAGAATGAGCAATGCTGAATCTCAAGTGCAATATATAGAAAGACACCACTGCACAAGGAGTTGTGGTTGCCTAGCCTGCAGTTTCGTAAGCAGCAGGAAAGCTGCTTAAAAACCAATGTTCATCCTCCCACACCCCTCTAGGAACTCATTCCCGTCTTCACATCACACCCCCTCTGTACTGGCACAGCTTCCCCTACGGCTGAGCGATTAACCAGACGGGGAAGAACTGATTTGGCTGGAGGGAAAGAAATCCATTTTTACAGGGTGGGCTGAGATCCCCATCTGGTTCACCGTGCCACCACAGATACTGCTGCGAATGGAACTGGCAATGGCAAGAGGAGATGGCTATGTCAGCTGGCACCATTGGCAAAGGCATTCAAGTGGAAACAGAGGGCAAAGCTGGATGTCACAGCTGAGTTGAACCAGGTGCCGCTGAAAACAGAGCATCAAGCAGAGCCACTGCAGAGAGCACAAATGTCCTCCCAGCACATCTAATGTTCAGCACATGAAGCCCCAACGTTAAACCATGGTCACAGCCCAGCACTTTAACCATAAACCCTTCAGGTTATTCTACTGGTCATGATGGTGCTCATTATCACAGTAGATGGTTCAAGGGTAATGCAATTATATCTTGCTGGGGTTTAGTGCACTTGCAAGGACGTGAGGGTGGGGGAAGAACAGGCATTTAAAGAAGCCAGTTTCAGAGTTCCAGCCAAGCAGGTCTGCAAGCAGAGCCATCCCAGGACACCTTGCCCCTGCTTTCTAGAAGGAATCAAGATCTCATCAACAGCTAAAGCTTAAGAGGTTTCCATTCTGCTTCACACTACTTCAAGCAAATGCTGCTGCAGTCCTACTGCTCCTTTCCCTGCCACAAATCTGCCTCAAACAGGCACCCACACTGGCACACACCTGATGCAGTGAGCCACCTCAGGGAGCTAAAACGGTCTCAGAGTAAGCCGGTAACTGTAAGAATTACCTTGCCAGCTTACTGTCCTGAAGGAGGAGGTGGCACTGCAGAGGGAAGTGGATGGGACTGCAGCAGCACTGGGATGAGCTCTGCACCCCAGGGCACATCCCAGCCCTGCTCAGGAGAGGTGAGGGCACAGACCCGAGCAGAAGGATGTATTAAACTGCTGGGGCTGCATTCACATCCCACGTTAAATGAGCTGGCCTGCCATGAACACACTGAAGGTGATAAACATACAGTGGTGCTCTTTGCAAAAGCCACAACTAAAGGTCATAGTGTTTTCAAAAACTGGTAATTCAAGGTTTTAAGAATAACTTCAGATACCTACTTCCAGAACACTGGCATGCAAATAATTTCTAGACTTTGGCAAGCATAGGAATGCAGCTCTGTGGCTTCTTTGCAGAATTGTCCTGAAGGCACTCAAGGCTTTCCAAAAAGCCCATGAAGAAGCACTATTTCAACAGTGAGCTCTGCACACCAACAGAATGATGGAAAGGCCTAGTGCTCATGGTCCTGTTTTTCCAGGTTGCACACCCACACGCACCCAAAGGCAATGCTAGCTGTATCTCAGGCACTACTGAGCTAGTACGTTCAACCTGCTCTGTACCAGGAGATGCTGCAGCCTCCCAACCTCTAGACCAGAGCAAATCTCTTGGTTACACAGCGGAAAAATCTAACTGCCCATCTCCTGGGCTGCAACTTAAGTCCCACCACCTTGTGCTACCTGAAGAGTTTTTTACATGCCATCTTCTATCAGTCTTCAAATTTTAACTATCCTGACAGGCTGCTTTCTAAAAGCTTTTAACTACACTCACCATTCTCTTTTGTTTTTTCTTAGGGAAGACGGTATTCAAACAGTGGTCTCACTAGCACAGCAGGGGGGGCTAACCTGGGCTAAGCACAACAGACCACATGCTGAATTCAAGCATTATGCTATCCAAAAAAACTAACAAAAGAGCACAGTACAAGAACATTTTATACCTGGGAGGACATTCTCCATTTTAACACCCTTTCTGGTACCCACCTAGTTGTTCCCCATTTTGTGCAGCTGATTGTGCACGGGCATGGTAATATGTACTTGATTGTGTTATTTTGCAGCTTATTTCTTTCTCTCATATTTTCTTAAGTAGTCACAGTCATTCTGAATGATCATCCTGTCCTCCACCATGCTTCCACATTGTCTTTGGATATTCTGTACAATGTAATGAGAATAACCCTTATTCCATCACCCAAGTCATGAGCATGGAATGTGGTGGGATTCACAACACAATGACCCAGCTTCATCTTCCAGCCAGAAAATAAACCAGCTTCCCTGTTCCCAAGGGAATCCTTTTGGTTTTGCCTGGTTTGTTACCTAAATACCTAACCCATCTGATAACCAGCAGGGATCCTTTACCCCTGCTGAAGGTAGAAGACAAGACAGCAGATAAAGATCTGCAGGAAGCACATTAACACAAATCTTCTGAACATTTTTTGGTTTCAAAAAGGTTAAGGCACACTTCATATTAAAGCCAGCTCACATACAGGGGCTTCATCATGCCTCACTGACAGTTCAAAACTGTTTTCCATATAACTAAGAGTATTCAGAAAAAAAAAAAAAGTTTCATTCTTTCGCTTCACAGTCTCCAAATGAATTTATCTGCCCCATTCCACAAATAAAGCAATACTCCTCTCAGCAGCTGAATAGCTGCTAGTCAAGGTTGTTTGGTATACATGGTGCTTTTCAAGGAGGACTTAAGCGGGGTTGATTTAAGCTGGTTTTATTTAACATCAAGTACACACAACTAAAAACAGATAGTCATCCTCTTCTAACATAGCCTTCAACCTTAAATTTCATCTGCTCAGCTACCAAATCTCCTCCACCATAAATGCCATGAAGGTACTACCTCCTTAGAAATCCTTACTATTAGAATTTCATAATCTTAAATATTAATACACAGATGTTGCATAGACTATATTATTTGATTATCAAAACATTTCTGTCATTTGAGTATATTTAACTTTGCCACACATTTTTTTCCAGACCAGTAGTAGTAACCAGTAGTAACCAGCTAAGTAAAAAGATGACATTCAGGTTCAGATAAGCCTATTTCTCACCAGTACCATTCCAGATCCAGCTCTCATAATGTTTTCATGTTTTTCTCTCTGCTGTTCTTGTGGAGAAGGCCTACAGAGAGGCATCTGAAATGCTCATCAAAAAGCCTTACACAGCCAGTAACAACAAATGCTTCTCTACTTCATTTGTTTAGCAAATCTTTAGACCTTGCTACTAAGTTAAGAGATGCAACCTCATCTGGTGTCGCTACAAAAAAAAAAAAAAAAAAAATCAATGAAGTTTATAACTATTTTCTCTTCTACATGGGTGTTACTTCCTGCCTGTTGCCTTGTTACTGAAGCCAGCAGCGTGCCATAGAGAACCTGTCACCTTTTCCCCTCTGGAAGCACAGCCCACTCTCTATACCATGCACCATCACATGAAAGCAGGCATGGGGCATATCACCAGATTAAAATGCAACACATTGTCCAAAGCAGTATGTGCTATCTCCTAACAGCTTCCCAATTGCTATAGTACTGTGGATTCAAGTAACTTATTTTTATTCCAAAATCAGTAGTGCACCCTGTAACAACAGGTTTTCATGCCTTCATTTTGGTCTAGCTATCATTAAGAGGGTGGAAGGCACGCTCTGTGCAAGCAGCTTCATCGTGGTGTTCCTGAGGCCACAGCAGTGATTTCACAACTACAAATAAACTGTTTTTTGGAGATGTCAGTGGTAACAACAGCCTCTTGCCTTCAGTTACGTTAAGTGTTAGGCTCTGATCATTTTATTTTTGCCAGGACTGTTTTGCCTCAAAGGAGTTAGAAAGGAGATGCATGGCAAGCCAAATCACAGCAAGCACAGGCAATTAGTGACTTATTTATGTCACACAAAGGCTCCAGCTCATGGATGACATCCTAAAAGAATGCAAGAACCAAACTCAAGCTTATACCCATTTAACTGTCCAGGTGGATATCCCACTATGTCCCAACAAGCATCCAATTTATTTCTGCACAGTTTTCAGTTTCCAAAACTCAAGCAGGATTCCAACTACATAAAGAAAACTGATAGGGTATCAAGACACTACTTTAGAAGACACACATGCTTTTTTCTAAAAAAGAGAACCTCCTATATAACTAAGATTAATCTTAACATTCTAGCTGCAAAACTTCATATTTGGGAAAGGGAGAGGAAACGTCATGAGCAGCAAGCTATTACTATTAATAATAAACCACTCATTCTGTCTTCACAATACCGTTGGTGCATTTTATGCTGAAGACCTGCAATACTAACATCGTGAAAGATAACTTCCAAAAATCAGAACAAATAATCACTGGATTTGTAACTGCTGTACTTTAGCTGTCTGCTCTTTGCATCAGGACTGCAACACTCTGGCCATGCGCAAGGGCAACACACCTGCATTTTAAGCAAACATCATCTTTCACGAACTTACACTAGCAGCAAAGATAGCTTCAAGCTCCCAAACCCCAGCCCTCTCACAGCCACATTTCTCACATTTAAGCCTATGGCTTAATGGTTAGCACTTTCAAGCATAACAAAGGGACTCAGCCTGGAGAGGGGATATCAGAGCCCAGGTGAGACTTGTACATCTGCTGGACCACTTTGATTCAGCTACTGAGAGCCCTTCCAACCTCACAGTGTCTCTTCCCACCCTTGAGGCAGAAAATTGTGTGAAGCTTCCCTAAAATCATTCAGAAAGAATGGAAGAACAGCTTATTGCCACTCTCAGAACCACAGTATGCATTTCAGACCCTAGGGATACACAGTCAGTAAAGATATAACAACTAGGCTGTGGCTACAGAGCACAGCTCTTCGAATCCCAAACTACCCTAGCACAGGTTCCAATTACCAACCTTAAGTTAGCAATGAATGCAAGAAGGGGCAACCTTTTAACAAATTAATTTTTGCCACAAGTATTCCTCAAATAAGAAAAAAGTTTGTTATAAATTAGCCTACTTTATCAGTTGGCACAAGAATTTGCCAGTGCTGCAAAATTAATTCTTGCTTAGCTTGCAGAAAACCATTGATGGCTGGCAATAAAAGGAAAAGAAAACCTGGGTATTTTTTTTCTGATCTTCTTCAGCACTCAATCTGCAATAAAAAGTGCCGTTTAAGCTAGAGCATCAGAAATAACCAGAATCTGACCCCACTCAAACCGCATTTTCATTCCTAAATTGATACGTTGTTATGCAATACCCTTCAGTGCTTTTAGCTGGCCACATCTTCTAAATCTAGACCTTCATTAACAATTTTAAAACAGTCAGAAGTATACAAACACTGGAGTTGTTTCAGCTGACATGTTTTGAAAAATGCGAGACTCCTATAATTAGAGGTTTGATGAGACAATTCACTTAAACATGGAGGAAATGGACAGTCTTGTATTAACAGAGACTAAATACCATATTCTTTCTCAATTGCATGCCCAGCACCGTAGCAACTAAATACTATGTAACAAAAACTCTTAGCATTACAAAAGTGAAAAAAGTTTTCCATCATTTTCTCCATTTGCAAAAGCTACTAAAAGAAGAGCATCCACTGCAGCAAAGGAGAACACGAGTGTAAAGATTCTTCAGAGTAAAATGTTTTCTAAAGTTTCTAGAAAAAGTCATTCAGAATTCCTTTTTCAGTCCTTCACTTTGATTCAGGAACACTCTGTCAGTCTTATCTAAAAATTACAAAGCAATTCGTTTTTAAAGAAAAAAAGAAATAACAAAAGCCACAAGTGATAAGGCTGGGAATTTCACTTTATGCTCAGGACAACCCTCAGCAACATCTCTGAGCTATAAACAATGAATTAGTTTCACGGGAAGAAGAATTGCACCATCACCGCACACCCCCAGACAACTCTCAACTTGCAGCTCCACCAACACACGCTGCGAGTTAGAAAGGGGGAAAAAACCCCCACAAACACAAAAACAAACCCCAGGAAGAAGAGCACAAGTGTTGTTCGGATGAGTTAAGCATCTTCTAAATGACTACAATTATCTGGAAGAATACGTTAGGCAGGGTGCTCTAACACACACCATCTCCTCTCCCTGCAAACTGTCAACAAGGCTGCAGACACTGAGAACACAGAGGGCACTGACTGATGAGAACTTTGCAGCTTCTCCAAAAGAGCAAAGCAAGTAGTAATAAAAACACACTGGTGCGATTAATTTTTGGATGCTTACCAGACTCACCTGCAAAGCCATAACCACTTTCTGTTAAGTACAAACTCACTAAGGGTGCACAGCGGTGCATGAGAATCAGAGCTAACAACCATCCACCTGGACAAGAATCCTTTCGAGTCACTGCTTTAGCATATGGATGACCAATTAAAGCAACTTTTGTTTAAAAAAAGAAAAACGTCACTGACCCACCCACATTTCATAAAAGCAACAGGAAGGAACAGGAAGTTTTGAGAGGAAGGAGTCACTGCTTGGCTGGTCTTGCTGGAAAAAAAAGGATTTTAAGCTAGTAACACAGCCATTTACTGAGTGGAAACCAACTTACATCTGATTAAAGGCACATTTTCTCTCTCCACCCCTTCTCCTCAACCCCAGAACAGGAAACAAGACAAAGCTACTGAACAAAAACCAGACGAGCTAAGAAATCCTGTTCAATTGGCTTTGCACCAGCGCTCTGCCTCTGGTTCTGCTGAACGCTGCATCTTTCACCAATAACCATTGACTTTTCCCTAGGCCCATGATAATATTCTGTTAAACATAATCAAATTGTCTTAACCAATTCCTGCAAACTAAGTGAAACAGCTTAAAACACCTGATCCTGAAGTACTGATGCGTACAGACCAAAAATTAACTTTTTTTCCTTGAGGTTATAAGCTTTTAACCCTGCACAACTAATTTGCATTATTCTCTTTTGTTACAAATACACCTTCCAGCTTTTTTTTTTTTCCTACTGTTTATTGCATCTTACATCATTATTTTTTCTCCCTAACCCCAGCTAGGAGAGGGGGAAAAAACCACCCACACAATTGTATTGCACTCTTCAGTGTACCAGTACAAAATAAGGGTATTGTGATTGAGGACTCCACCAGCAGTGGAAGTGCCATGGAGTAACAAATAAGGGCTATATCCACTTTCCTAAAAGCCTTCCCCACATCTCTGCTTTCAGGATGCTTTGTTTAATGTTAGTTACGAAACGCATTTCCAGCCGTAACAGCAGTAGTTTGTAATTAAACACTTCTTCCAAAAAGCGGAAGTGGCAGTAACTACAAAGCCATACTTTGTACAGAAATTTAAACCGCTCCAGAGCTTTTCATACAGCCAAACCAGATCCTTGCTTTTTACTCTCAAAAAATACATCGTGTCTTCCATTTTACTTGTAGCTTGTATGAAGCTGTTCAGCTCTCAAGAAACTTTCTACATTTAAAAGAAATTAAGTCATTGAACTGAGCCTATTGAATACAATCAAGGCACAGACAGCCTGCACCTGCAGACAAGCCCGCCAGCATCAGAAGCCGAGCAGCACTCCTGCCAGCACTGGGCACCGGCCACAAGAGCCGCTGGACAAATTTGCAGAACAGAAATCAGCCCGGGCTCAAACTCCTGGCTCAGGAAGCTCCTACGCTGCAGGAGCTTGGCAGAGCACCTTAGGGAAGCAACGCTACTTGTTTGCCCTTTTGTCATGGTTTTGTTGCTTGGCTTGCCTGTTGCTTTCTCTTTTAGGGATGGCTTTATACACTGCCACCACCCAAGAAGAAGGTGGAGGGAAGATACAGGGAAGGGAAGCCAAATGATTGTGGGCATCAATAAAAAGAAAGGTGGCAAGGGTCAATAATTATGACCAGGGAAACAGAGGGGGACACCAGACACCACCCAAGAGCATCCATCACTCCTCAAAGGCATCAAAGGAGCCAGAGGTTACTGCTTAGCAGTGTGACAAGCAGAGGGAAGGGAAACAACCCTTGGACTTCCTGCCTTATTCCCTCCTCCTGTTCCTGTTAACAGCCACCTTGGCCAAGGCCAGGCAAAGGGCTTGTAATTTAGGGCCTCAGACAAGGGCTAGACTAATAAAAAGTTGACAGGACCAGTACAACCAAAACCTTATGATGAGGGTCGTGGGAGACAGGACACTAGGCTGGACTGACCTCTCAGCTACAGCAATCAGATCACATCAAGTCCCCTGCGCACGACTTCCAGTTTATAGTTCAACTTCTCATCCTTAAATGAATAAATAATTTAATTTTTAAGAGGCTTAGACTCTGAAACACCTGGACATCAGGTACTGACTGAAATGAACTTTATGGTAAATTGTATGTGAAGTTTATACGAGACTTGTCACTTACATACATGTCCACAGTCCATCATGAATTATCCAAGATCAGTGAGCACTCCTCAACATCAAGCAACGAGACTCACTAGGTCTTTAAGTCATGCTAAAGGAAATTAGTTTTACAAGTATACTTTACAAGGACATACTTGCAAGAAAGTGGGTAAAGAACAAGCAGCTTGTACTTCTTGATTAGTTGCGTTTACACAGAGGAACACCCACTTGCACCTTCTTGCTTCTCAGCATACCACCAGTTCTGTCCTCTGCTATTCAACAACACTGTTTCTGAATTTGTTATTCTAGTCAATTAAAAAAAACATTTACCCATCTACAGCTTCAGCTGAAGATCTCAAGAGCACTTTACAAAGATGAATACTGACCTGCTTGGTGTTATGCAGGTTAAACACCGTTTTATAGGCATACAGCTCACCCTTGTTTACATGAAAGATTAAACTGACCCTTTTAGCTATGTAAAGCTACATTGCTAGCACAGCCCTTGTGCAGACCGTTTATTTAAGTGGATCTTCTGTGCTGAGTTTGCATCATCCAGAAAAAGATACGGGAAGAAGAATGTCCCCCTTAGAGCCTTAGATCTGCATAGATCCTATAGGCACCTATAAAAGTACCCAGAATAAAACAGTGAATGAAAATGCTCTGAACCCTTTTGGGAGTGCAAAAGGCAGGGGAAGGGGGAAAAAAACACACATGCCATCAAGGCCACAAGCTCCTGATAGCATTAATTCTTACTGACTTCTTATTAACTGAAAAGAAGCAAATTTAATATTTACCTAAATGCCCTCTTTATCTTGTGCTGAACAACAGCAAGGACAGAAGTGTCTGGCCCACGCTCTCTCCTCATTTCCTTCAGTTAATCTCCAGGAAAAGAAAAATCAAAAAGTCTTTTTCTCCTGATTCTTCACCAGCTATCCACAAGCTTACTAGTTTCAGTCTCTTTCTTAAAAGAGTAGCACTTGAAGGCTACTCCAGAACAAGGTGCACTAGTGGGCTTACAGCCTCTTCTACCCTAACTTCCACTAACATCTCATTCGCTCCCCGACATCAGCTCCACACAGAAATTCTTCAAAAGCATATACAGTCATACGCAGATCTGTTCCATAACAGGGCACAGACAGCTTAGAAAACCAAGCATTGCTTGGAAAAAATGCACACCACAAGTTTGCTGTATCTCCTATTACCACCAGTGAAATCCTACCTGCCACACTGCAGCTAGTTCCCTAGATTATTTGCTCTCAACCCCCCGACTGCCTTGGAAACACTACAGGAGTTTAACACACTCTTAGGTTGTAACGTACATCAACACTCCTCCCTCAATGTATTAAAACAGATCTACTGAGAACTGGCATCCAGCTTGGTTCCATGTTCTCAGTACTGTTCCACTCTCTACCTTGGTAACTGTTACCCCTTTAGCTATACCTGGCCTCACATTTGCTTCTTCCATCCATAGATGCCCGAATTTAAAGCCTTTCAAAAGAAATTCTCAGGAGTCTAAATGATTAATCAAGTAGTTGTCTTCTAAGTTAGAAAAATTATAACAGAAGGGAATGTCAATAGATTGGCGGAGATTTTCCCTTTGCAAACTGTGTCAGTTTAGATCTGCGTATTTAATAATTTCTATCACTTTATAAAGCACAGGGAAAAAAGGTTACTCCTGTCTTGATTCCACCAGAGGTATTTATAAACACATGTCAAAAGACTAGCAGATGTTTTCCATAGTGCATCTGGGATTAACGAACGAAAATACGTAATCGTGTTTAGAGAAAAGGTAGCTGGCTCTTTAAATAAAAGAAAAAGAGCCAAGGAGGAATTATGAATCATATTTATGCCAATAGAATAGTCTATACTAATTCACTGCACACCAGAAACCAGCGTTAACACCCGTTCTCACCCTGACTGGAAGATAACAAGTCTCAGTCATTCAAGGAGAAAGATCCCACTTACAGTTGCAGTGACTGCATGCCTCCTGCCATTCCTTTACCTCAATAAATCTATTTGCACCCAGTTCTGCTTTGCGGCACAGCAGGTCACTCTCAACACCCGTCTTTTCAGCGTAGCTCCTCCAGTGAGGGTGCTGGTATACAATTTTGTGGGTAGGCTCTATTTTAAGTCTCATATGCTGGATTAAAAGAATATGGAGTTAAAAGTAGTAATTATCAAACATCTGCACTTTCTCTAGAGCTGCAACTCTGTTTAACCAACATGAGCTATAAACTCGCTGAATCAGAGCTATTCCAGATTAGCTACAAAACTAAATTAGGGTGAATTCCCAGAGTAGCGAAGGATCCAAATCCTCAAGGTTATATACATTAAAGTTCCACAGCATAAGAATTTAAGTGCTTTCCAGTTAAGGCACAATAGTAGAAAACAACAACAGGCATTCATCACCATGTTGAATGACTGTCTCAACATGGCACTGTCCTAACAAAATAATACTCAGTCCTTTTTCATTCATGTTTCCTTTAGTGTCCAACAAAGCAAGAGATGCCAGTCCCTTAACAGAATTATCATGGCCACATAGGTACTCACTCGAGACTAGCCTTACGATCCACCTACAATGAGTAGACTGGTTTTGCTGCTAAATATTTTTGTGAGCTTAACTAATTCTCTGCATAAGAAAGGTAATTTAGAAATCAAATAGTAGCAGTAGATATAATTTAAAGGCAGGGCTGAAGTCCCAATAAAGTATATTTCCAGTTCAAACATTTCTACTAATGTGGATTCCTCTGCAAGATCAGTTTCTCAATCTTACAGCTGCAGAAAGAAGATATTCATGCTGCTGAAAAAACACAAATTACTTTTCTATTACATCTTTCAGTTAGCTTTATCAGACCAATGGAAGCCCTACAAAGAAGCTGCACATTAATGGCTGCCATTACACATGTCAACACAGAAATGCTGATGTTTCACAGAGCTTGAAAATTTATTGTGAGTTAAATATTTACATCGGTATTTTAAACCACCAGTTTGGGTGCGGGATTTCTAATCTCTGCCCACTGTGCTCCCCCCTGCCACCTTGCGTAAACTTTTAATCTCCGATGCAGAGGCCTATTATTAGACCTGGCTGAAAAAAACCCAAAGACTGAAGGCATGTTGTTTATTATGGAAAAGGTTAGGGCAAAGCCTTTTTAGAACAAAACCTAATAAACCTTTGTCTGTGGCTCCTGAGAAAAGTAAAACAACATTTCCTTGATGTTTTAAAAAAATGTTTCTCTGTAAATAAAAAATTTAGTGACTCAACATAAAATTATGACCTTTTTAAACAAAAGATTTCAATTCAGCCAGGAGAAACAAATGCTACTAAACACTTAATGTGACCTTAGCACCCTAAGATAGACCAAAGGGTATCTAAAAAATGGCACATATTGTAAAGTAAGCTGGGCTTTCACCTCCATTTAAACACAAACCTGCCTACAAACCAACCCAGGAGCTGAAAAAAAACCCCACAGCCTTTAGCTGGGCTTGAAAGTACTCGAAGCCTGGTGTAGCCAGCAGGACTGAGGATGTGCGTTAGCAGAACAGTGCAGCTAACAGTCTCTCCCACCTCCCCCGCTTCCCCACTCACAGTGCAGGAAAAACGCAGGAAACCAGTAACTCAAGCACCAAGAATACCTTTCCCACAACCCCCATCTCAAAAAACAAAAGACAAAGAAAAAAAAAAGGGGGGGGATAGCAAAGAGCTCCCAGACTAGTTCAGTATAGATAACCCAGACATGCCTTGAGTCATAACTCTGAAAGCTGGAATGAGGACACGGTCACAGAGGCTCGTACCCCAGACCGGGCGAGTAAGCAATCGATCACCCCGGCCAGATCACCCCTCGCCTCCTGGGTGGCGCAGGTGGGCCAAGGGCAGACAAGCAGGGAAGCGTGCCTGGTCACATCCAATTCTTGTAAGTGATCCACACGCTTTCCTGCAAACTTTCAGCCTGAAAGACTTCACGCGCGTTGAACTAGCATGAGCAATGAATAAAAGCCAGCTGATACATACTGCCCAGTGATCCCACGACCGCAGGCAGTGGGACAAGGGTTATGCATAAACCGGCGGCTGAGAGTTGATATGCTCTCCCTACTTTTTGGCTGTAAAAAGTAGCACGAAACTTCTCGTCAGCGAAGGAGAGGCACTCGCCTTACTGCATACTAGCAGATTAGAGGTGGGTGTCAAAAAAACGTGGCAGGGCCAAGCTAAGGGGCGGGGGGGTGGGATGTTCCCAGCGAAGAGAGGTTGTGTATTAAAACCGAAACACCGACTCGGGGCGAGAGGGAGGATGCTCGCTTCAGCTGCACCGCCAAGAGAAACTCGGGGCGGGGGGGTCGAAAGTAGAAGGAGGAACACACCAGGGTCAAGACCAACTCCGTGTGGCTCGCCGGGCGGGCAGCCCTGCCCGGGCCCACCGCCGGGGAGCGGCGCCGGGGCGGCCCCGCCGGGCCGTGCCCGACTGCGCGGGGAGGAGCCTCTCCCCACAGCCCCGCTGCCACCGAAACTTCTCCAGAAACCGGGCTCGCCCGGCGCTTTTCCGCCGGCAAATAGCTCTCATCAACCCAAAACACAGCCGGCTCTCGCCCCCCTCCGCTCCCCCCCGCCCCAAGCCGGCCTCCAACCCTCCCCTCCCTCCCCGCACCGGCCTGGCCCAACGCGGCCTCCGAGCGCGGCCGGCCCGGGCCCAGGCCCACGCCCCACGGGCGGCGGCGGAGCCCGCTCCTCTCCCCCGCGCCGGGCCGCGCTCCGCTCCCCCCGCCTCAGCCTCCCGCCACCCTCCCCAGAGAACCGGCGGCCGGCAGGGCCCAGCCCGCCTCACCGCGCAAAAGTTTCCAACCGAGAAAGAGAAGAAAAGAAAGAAGAAAAAAAAAAAAAAAGCAGCGGCGGCGCCGCACCCTTAGCCCCCACAACTTTACCGGGGAGCAGGAGAATCGCCTCACGGCCGCCTACTCTCGCTTCACTCCGGCCCTCGGCCGCTTTGTGTCCGTCTCTCTCCCTCTCTCCAGGCCGCTCCCGTCCCGCTGAGGAAATCGGCTCTTCCGGGCGCCTCCCCTCCCCGCTTTCCCCGGCCCGGCCCGGCCGCTCTTCCCGGCACCGCCCGCCGCGCCGCCTCCGCGCCCTTCCCGGCACCGCCCGACAGAGCTGTAATTATGATACTGACTGAGATACACATTACTAAAATAATACAGGGTCTTCAGTGCCTTAACAAACAGGCTCTCCTCTGGAAACACACAGAAAACAGATTTTTTTTTAAAGCTCTTTGTATTTCCTGCTTGTACCAAACCATTAACATTTTGGTGTCAGTTGCACCAGGGATTCAAACTACTCATTTCTGATCTGTAGCATACTCTCAGTAAAATTGAGTTTACACTTCAATAGCTTGCTTTCTTTCATTACTCCTTTTAATATCATGTCTTGGCCTCCTGTGGTGGCTTCCACATTCAGCGGTTCTGCACGTCTCACATTCTTTCAGGACAAAATGTCAGATTTAAAAAAAAATCCCTTTTAAAACTACAAACTCAAAGGTAGGAGGCCTGGAGTTGTGGAGAATCACACGTTCTGCACCGCGCCGCTGAAAAGCGAAGGAAAAAGTAGGAGATCAGCTGGCAGCTCTGTTGGTTCATGGAGCGAGTTAAAAGACTCAGCAAACAAAAAATAAAATTATGTAAAAATAGAGCCAGCTAGGTTGAGATTGGACTTTGTCTCCTAATTAACAGCTCTCTCTGGAACATGGTGGCAGGCTCTGTCAAGGAGACTAAAATGCAGGGTGTTGTTTAGACAGGCACCCAGGAACAATAGCTAACACTTCCCATCCAGTAAATGTCATTAAGACAGCATCAGGCTGTGCCAGCAGCTTGAAATTGAATCCATTTTCTGAAATGAGTTAGAAGTTTTCTGCTTGACCCCAAATCTTCCTTTTGACAGTGTTTGTGGTTTTGTAATCCCATTTTCCTGGGTTTTTTTAAATGTTTCTCTCACCCCTTTTCACTAGGTGAAAACCAAATGTAAGCCAGGGGACAGGACAGGCAAAGAGAAGCTGCCGCAGCGATACTGTGAGTAGGTTGTTAAGTGTATAAAATAAACAAATGCTTTCAGTCTCGCCTCTGTTAGGGCAATTCGAGGTGTAGCATGTAAGAGCAGAATGTGGTTGGCGATTGCACACTCCTGGCAGCACGTCCGCATTAGTCAGATGTGTGCACAAGGGCAGTCCCTGACTAGTGCCACCTGAAGACACCCATGTGGGCGTAGTCACAGCAGGAAAGCTTCCCTCTCACTGTTAAATCCTGGGGTAGGCTTGTGTGCCAAGCAAGGAAGGGTCTTGTTTATGTAGCACCTGGTGTTACTACACTGTCTGCTAGTCCCAGCATACACGGGGTCTAAATTATACGCTTCAGCTGGAACTGGATCTTCTATTTCTGTGACAACACTGCTGAAATGAAGTAGTTGCTCCATGCATCCGTTCATGTCTGTTTCAAAATGTGTGTTTGATCTTTGTGTTTTTTAAAAAGAGCGGTTTAGTTTTGCTGTTTGTGAGAAGTGAGGGTTGAAACAGAAGTGAGGCGTGCAAAGACAGGACTGCTGGGGCAGGAGATGCTAATGGCAGAATTAAGAGAGAATGAGAGAGGGAAGGAAATAAAAGGAATGAGGAAAAGTGGAAAAGATATAGAGGGGTGTAACGACGGGCAGAAGCTGCTGCAGGAGAGGCTGAATGGGCAGCAGTCAACCAATAGGAAAAGAGGAAAAACTAAAAACACAATAAAAAGAATCTCAGGGTCCACATACCAGAGGGTTGAGGCTATCTGCAGGCTGATGTCATGCTGTGCAGTGAGGACAGCCCCAGGGCAGCCGTGCTGTGCCACCAGCTGCGCTGACTGCAGAGAAGCAGTTACACGGTGCAGCCTTGTCACCTCTGCTGTCTCTGCGGAGGTGCCTGACCCTGGTCTGCCAGTGAGCAGGCCAGGAGCAGGGTAGGGACCTCGCAGCTGGGTAAGCTTTGCTATGGGGGTTACCCCAAAATGCAGCGTCCCCTGAGGACTGGTGGCTCTGATGAAGCCAGCAACGTCACAAAGTGACAAAATTGAGGGTCTGGCACAAACGTCATCTCATGGATGCTATGGCATCAAGTCAGGGGGCTCCCCAGTGCTGGTCTCAGCATTCCCATGCAGCTGGGAGGCATCACCATTCCTCTTCAAGGCTCAGATACATAAAGAAGTAAGATCGTCTCCCAAGATCCAGTTAGGAATCAACATCTGCACAGCCAGGAAGCAAATCACAGTGTCCTGGGGCCGTGCATGCCTCAGGATTTCGTTAGCAGGGTAGAAGCGCATGTAGGTGGTGCTTTTGGTGGGACTGCAGCTGTGCCACCTAAGCTGTACATCGCAGCAGAATAGTTAAAACACCCACCTCGATGAAGTGAACCTCAGTCAGAAGGAGAATGGATTTACCAGTACATCTGCATCTACACTGGGGCTCCTTCTGACACCGCTGCCTGCCTGAGGATCAGACCTTGCTGCCCCAGTCAACGCTGCAATGCCTCCGAGGTCGTCACAGGCTGTGCCAGCCAGAGCTAGTTATGGGAGCTCACTGCTCCAGGGCTTACGACTGCTGTGTTCACCATCACTGCCCACCCTCTCCAAGAAGAACTGTCTACTAGAAACATGCCCTGGTTCACGCTCAGGAAGCCATTGGATCCTAACAGAAATACTGTCTCTTCCTCTACCATCAAGTGCTCCTGGGGCCTCCAGAACTAGAAACCCAGAAGCAATCCATTACACCAACATGACCATGAGCACAGGGGCTGACAGCACTGAGCAGCGTCCCCCCACGCACACACACTACAGCACAGGCATCTTGAACAAAACAGGCAGAAACGGTAATGAGGAGAAATTATGCTGTCCCAAAAGGCTCAGCATGAACTGGGTTCACTGGTGGCTGCTTTGCCAACTAGAGAACAGCCTAGCTGGAGTAGTTTGCATTCACCTCCGGTTCACACTGCCTTTGTATAATAAACTGTCATAGCCCCAGAGAACGGAACATTCAAAAAAGCGCCCCGAGGCGATGCATAGCAGAAGCCTGAGAATCCTACTGCATGAGTCACTGACCTCCACACACTGCATCTATTTCAGCCTTTAATTAATGAGGTTTTACATTTCTATGGCACTTTCCATCTGGAAAGATCCTAAAATGCTGTGAAGACTAAGGGCGTACAGCACCATTGAAATGTGGTTCCCAGAGACGTGGGACTGTGCAGGGAAGGAAAGCTTAGCCGAGGGCAGTGGGGAAAAAATTCTTAATTTTAAATGGAGCCTCTGTTACATCACTGAGTATTTCATATCCATGGAGAACAGACAATAAGATTTTAGTTTCTAAGGCACCGCTTGAATAAATAGGCATCGCAGTTTGCTTTCTTTATCCAGGGGGGATGCAGTGCAAAACAGGTACTGGGTGATTTTAATTCAGGGTGTTAAAGGACCACAACTTAAGCTACAAATTTAAACCATCATCGGATCAAGGCTTTCCTCCCTCCTGATGAGTAAGTTACTCCCAAACGCTAGCCACAAAGCAGAAGCCAGTGGAGGAAAGAAATCCCATGCTGACAGCACCTGACCCTACACTTGGAGCACCAAACTCCTGAGCTGGAAGCTCAGCAGCGTCGCATGAAGCTTCAGCAAGGTAAAAGCTGGCCCCAAGCACCAAGTGGGGCAATTGAGAAAACAACATGGAAATGGTCCTCCTGTCCCAAGGCTGACGCGACCCCCAAGGGGAGCTGGGGCTTTCCTAAACCCACGTGAATCCCTTTGTTTCCATTTCAAAAGATTAAACTAGTCAAATCACCCTGCTTGGCTTACTTTCCTCAGCAGAGACTTATTTCTGCCAATGAGCAGGGCCTGGCTAACACTAAACCGAGGGCGACTGAAGTGACTGTCAGCCACAGCTGGCATCCCTCTTACTAAATACTTGGCCAAAATAGGCTGGGAGCACTTGGCAGCAAAGAGTTTTCAAAGGAATGTCAAAATTCTCTTTTTCTCAGTGCAATTCTGACCTATTTTTATCTGCCACTTTCTGGAAGAGATACACGGGCATTGCCATGGCTAGTCATAAACTTTCATTTTTCCCGAGGAGAAATTGCAGGCAAATTACAGGCTAGCGCACTCTTTTTATGTCTCTCCTGCTCGGGGCATGTCAGCACTGCTGCATTCCCTTCTACCCCCAACACATTCCTCCCTGACGCGTCCTCTCCGTCCTCACTGATGGACATTAATGACCTGCCTCTGTAATTAACACATCTAGCACCATGTTCGGCATGAGGTGAGTCCTCAGCGCTATGTCAACAGGATGCTGGAGAAATGCACATACCGTGTCTGCAGAGTGGGATCACTCCCAACTTCCACCTCCAGCCAAGCATCTCTCTTGGCTGCACTGCACTTGAGCTCCACCTGTAAAGTTATCCCAGAGCAAGGGCAGGGTTGGTCCTGGCTGTGTGCGTGTATTAAGCCTGTGGTTGCACCACATCTGATATTCCTTTCCCTGTGCGCTCCTGCTAACTTGCAAATGCTGTGCGAAGCTCCACATCGCTCCTCTAGGCACATGAAGAGGTGATGTCCTCACCTCTCATGCTGCAGGCGGGTGTGGAGAAGCACCTTTAATCCTTCATGTTTCAGCATTTCCGAGGGGAAGGTATTACTAGCAGATATTAATTATCCCTCTCCCAAGAAGAGAGAAATACATACGAGCAGTTTTTATACTATTGTAGTAGCAGGGAAACTGAGGCAGAGCAGGTTAGTGCTCATATCCCTGTAGCTCCCACCCTAAGCTTGTATCCCTGCCATTCCGAGCCCTGAGTCTGAGCCCAGGACCACGCTGCCTGCACTGCACCAGAAGGCCCTGAGGCTGGAAGTCCCACAACCACGTGGCTTTTTAGGCATCTAGACTTCATCCAAAGGGAGAAATCCTGTCATCAACGTGAAAAGCATTGCTACCGAAATGTGATCAAAGAGAGAGTTATCAACTTAAGTGTACTCAGGAGTTTCGGTTCCAGACAAGAATTATCAACAAGAAACCAATCTTATAAGGTAGCTGCTATTGACAGGGAAATAAAAGGAATACAGTTCTTACCAGACAGACCTAAGTTGCTCCAAATTGCTGTCAGCTTGAAATATCTTGCTGGTAATTTGTTTTCAAATTCTTTCTCCCTAAATTTGATTTGTTGCTGTACAGTGGATGATCTATTCTGCACAGCATCTCAAAGAGCATTCCTGTTGTCCTCTCACTGATTGTTTGTGAGCTATCACTTCTGGGATTTGGCAGCATTTATTATAAAAAGGGACATCATCACTTGAAAAGCACTGAGGATGCGGTATCCACTGCCGTTACAAATAGCAGCTAAGATTACTGGGAGGAATGTCATCAGGGAAAAATCACATTTCCTCCCCATCTTTGAGCTCATCCACATGGGCAAGTAGCCATGCTGTGTGTCTGTACCCCTGGGGTGGGGGAAGAATGGGGCAGCATTTTCTAACAAGATTTGAATGAATCCTTTTACCAGGATCGTTTTTAACCAGGAGAAAGATTAGTAGGGTTTCCCACCTCCGTATGGTAGCAAGAGGATGAGCATCACACCCAGCAATTTTTTCTGCTGATCTCTGCTCTTTCTTATCTGAGGGAGGAAAAGGTAACACTGACTTGCGAAGCATCCTGCTGGGTTCAATGATGTCCCCTACATGGTATGTCTGGGGCTTTCCCATGCCTCTGAACAATCGCTCCTGGCTCTCCAGAAGCTTGGTTGCTGCATAGGATATGTTTCTGCACACCTGACACAGGTAGAAATGCAAAGCTCAAGTCTCACCTATCCGTCTGGATCCATCCAGCCTTTGTGTGGTTGCTAATGAGAACAGTAGTATTCTTGCCCTGGCTTTCTCATTCAAGAACATACATGTTTCTTCTTCTGTCCTTTCCCTACTTATCTAAACCCACTTTCTCCAATGGTTTACCAAATTCAGAGAAATTCCAGTGTGGGGACAAGGAGCTACCTCGGGTTAGTTACATGGCTTTAAAGCATGGGCAGAACAGATAGACTTGCCCCAGCCCACCTGAGCCTGGCTCGAAGGGCTCGAGGTGCCAAAAGCTGTCCATGCGGGTTCCCAGAAAATATAGGGTCTCACCCATCTTATGCGTATAGCTGTATTAGATGTAAAAAAAAAAAAAAAAGGAAGATAACATATATAGCTGGTACTTGCTTATTTCTGGATGTTTCTGGCAAAGTATTGGCAACTTTAGCACATTTCTGCTCACCAGCTTGTTGGCGGCACCCATAGGTGGCATTGCTGTGGAGAGAGTGCTGCAGCACTATGTCAGGCACTTCAAATCGCCCCAAGAGCTTGCGCTGTGCTTTGGACAGGTCTTGGTGCCATCCAGAGCATGGAAAGAACTGGAGAGTTGGGAGCTGGTGGAAGGATCACACTCCACAGGCTTAGACACTAGAAAACTAATAATTGTTTCAAATGCTCGAGAGTAGCACAAAATACAGCGCTAATTGAGCTGGCTGTAATTTTGCCACACAGTTTACCCTGACATCACATCAGGGAAAGCTCCACTTACACAATTGTAACAACACTGAAAAGATTGAATTAAGAAAAAAGAGAAGGAACATAAACCTCCCACTATTGTTATTTTCAGAAAGCAACATCATGAAGAGCCCGTTAAAAGGCCCTGAGGCTCTGAGCTGTTACTCCTCCCTGGAAACCAGCCATGTAAGACACAAGAAACACCCTGAGCAGTGGGGGAGGTCTGGTCCGTGCCCACCCTGGGGGATGTGGGCCTGTTCCCGTGGGCAGGTCCCTGACTACCTCACTGCCCTGACTTTGGCTGCCCTTGGCATTTGCTTTTCTCTGCCATGGGATGCCCCGGGCAGATGGCTTGATGCTGCACCCTGTCCAGAGCAGCAAATCTCCCAGGTGCCATTGCCAGGGCTTGAGACACTGCTGTGTCCCCAAGCACAAGTATTGCAGCCGGGCTGCTCAGGAGCTGGCAATTTTTCCTCTTTGCAGGAGCAAGCTGAGCCTTTCCGAGGTGACCGAATGCGGGTGTCAGCTGGGCAGGAGCAGCACAAATCAATCTTTCACTGCTTAAAAATATATCTGTATGTCACATCCAAACCCTTTCCTCTAGGGTCTTTTGGCAGGAATGGAGTTTTAAAATGCTCAATTATTTATAGCTGAAATGCTGGGGAAAAAAACCAACCTCATTTGTCCTGCTGGAGCAGAGCGTGCAGGTCCCCATTACCCACTGCTTGCACAACGCCTGAGAGTAATGAGATCTGGACAGGGCAATGAGAAACAAGGAGGAAGGCATAGCACCCAAAAGCAGGGTGCAAGCATCCCAAAGCAGAGCCAGTTCACAAAGGGACGTGGTCAAACCCAAATTATCACAACCCTGAGGTGTGCCAACCATTGCTTTCATGCCTGGGTGTTAATTATCACCAGTTAGGTGGGGTGGGTGGTTCCTTAAGTACAGGCTGCTTCTGGCAGATCAGGGAGAAAGGACAGGTTTTGTAGACCTACAGATGTTGTGTCAAAGGGATGCTTTAGAGATTTAACAGTTTTTAGGAGGGAGCCTGTGCAGGTTCCTCCAGAGGAGGACTGTCTGCCTAAACTTGCCTTCCCCCCTCCCGCCCCCCCCTTTCCCTGTGTTTTGGAAGAGCTGCTGCTTAGCCAGGGCCCAGCATAGGGAGTGAGCATCGCAGGTCTCTGCCCGGTGAAGGAAGAGACAATAGTCTGAGGTGACAAATGACATGGGGAGCAACAAGAACAGATGAAAGTGGGCAAAGATGAGAGACCAGGGGACAGAAAGACAGCAAGCATCATATGACTGCCAGACAAGGGCTGGAAGGATTTTGTGTGTGTCTTCTGAACATAAATTAATGATTATGGCTGTGCGGAGTCTCTCTCCCTTACCAGGTTCCCCACTGGTTTTGCCTAGTGCTTATGGACAGGCAGTGGCATGGGGAGAACGATGGGGAGGGATGGTTTGAAGCGAAATGAAGTGCATTCTTCTGGCCTAAATTAGGCAAGTGAAGGGAACCACTAACCAGGGGCTCCTTCTCCCTATTCCTTCCTGGGGAACAGATTCCATCCTCCCCATCCTGGGGAACATGGACATCGGGAGGGGTCTGAAATCCCAGCACCTTTGCTCGGCTGCTTTGTGGTGCGTCTCCCTGAGCAGTGGTTACAAACCACAAGGATGATGAGGAAAGTGCCTGTAACCATGGCAATCCTCTGCAGCCGCATCCTTCCCCGCTGCAGCCCCAGGGCTGGCAGAAGTGGGGGCCGCCTCTTGCCCCATAGCAAGCAGGGACTGGTCCTGCCACCTGCATTTTCCAAGGAAAAAGGTGCAATCCGAAGGGAACACTCACCCCAGATAACCTGGAGGTGGCCCCAGGGGTTAGGGACAACTGTGCCATAACAGGACCTGCCCAGTGCAAACACCAGCAAGAAGCCTTTTTGGTCCAGCTCCGAGACAAGCATCACCCTGTCCCTGGGGAGCATCACCTGGCTCCACGTCCACAGCATCCGTCCTTCTTTCACAACATGATGCTCAGGCACTTGGGAGATTTTGGGCCACATCCTCAAGTGAAACCAGTAAGGGTTACAGCATTTGGCAGCTGAGGAACTGGTCGTTTGGCTTTCTATTAGGATAAAACTGCTTAATTTCTTCCCACCTCAGCACTGCCTTCCTGCACAGCTCCGTTAGCAAGGCCTGCACACAGAATATTAGGGATTAATGAGACAGGTGATTAAATACAGTTCTGCTTAAATTCAATCCCAAGAGGATGGATGTGAACTGCCCTGCTGTGAATTAAGCAATAAAGCAGGAAAAAGTAGAAGACATGGCAGGGAAGTGGTTCTGTTTCATTAGCACTCTCATGCCTAACGATCCCTGCGCCTCTGCCCACTTAAGGTGCAATTGCAATGTGGTTTTGGTAAACCTGAGCAGATCTGGTCTCAGCTTAGCCACAGCCATGCCACAACCCTCCACTGCCCCGGCTCTGCTGTGGCTCAGCCATAGCCAGGGGCAGGTGCTTGTGCAAGGGCCAGCAATGCAATCAGGAGGGGAGAAAAAGGGCAAAACATAACTTTTTATTAAACTACTGTCACTTTCTTGTGCTAATACACTGTTTAAAAATCCCATCTGTGCCACACATTCACCTCCAGCACCTCCTCTAAACCACCACAGCTGTATCAGCTTAGCATGGCACGGATGTGGCCCTGGGGGATAGTGCAAGAGGTACTTTGCAATGCAGAGAGGCAGCACACATTTTTAGGGCAGGCAGAGCCCACAGTATCTCCTTATATTTGCAGAAGCCATCTGAAACTCTGTACATGTCTTCCTCTGTAGGGAAGTTGGGAAGAGCGATAGTAAACCCCTTCCAGTGAAAGCACTTCAAATCCATGGCTCTCAAAGGGCTCAGGAGTGGCAGCCAGCACCATTATCCCCTCCTTACAGATGGGGAAACCAAGGAAATTATTTGCCCCATGTGACCCAGGAAAGCCAGGAATGCAGCAAGATCCCAGATTAGGGAAATCTCAGCCCTTGGACCGTAAATGAGTCATCAGATGTCAGCATCAAAGGCTATAAAATCTGAGCCCTGCTGCCCAGCTGGCCTGTGCACTTGGAGATGTCTTAATGCTGGCAGGTCCGAGATGCAGTCAGGACTGCCCAGCCCCATGCCCTCTCCTAGCAGCTTCAGTTTCCTTCCAAGATACTGGGATAAAAGCTTCCCGTGAGCATCGCTAAAATTGTTGAGAGCAGATAACTCCAAACCATCCATCTGCTTGCAAGTCTCCACTGACCGATAGCCACAAGAGTGTGCACAGACTGAGCTCCCTCCGCTCAGGAGTAGTGGTGCAGTGCCCACTGAAACACTTGGGTTTGTGCTCTTCAAAACCTCATGTCCAGATGAAGCGGTCCCTTGTGCTGATCCCAAAAAGGACAATTCCTGATTGCACAGTCACTGGGGTTCAAATTCCCATTTTCTCCCCCACTGCCCGGCACCAGGGCATTTTATCCACACCCTGGCTCCTGCTGCCAGCTCTCACACGGGTATAGGGGACTATTCAGCTGCTCAGGAGCAGAGCGTCCTGCTTGTAAACTTAATATTACTTGAGGTTTGCTCAGAGTTCATGCCCCAGGTTGCAGTTTGATGGAGTGAGCCAGTCCCAAGTGCTTCTGATGGATATAAAAAGGATATGAAGTCAGACATGCACTTAAGCAAGTATATTACCAAGTTAAATGACTTCAGTTTTACTAAGCTAATTAAAAATGGAACAAAGCAATGATCAGATTAAGGTCATAATTAATAACTCTATAGGTTCAAATTATCCAGTCACCAAATAAATACCACATGTAATCAGAGGAAGCTGTGGCTGATAACTTGAGGGAATTAGTGTCCTGCTCAGAGGTCTTCGGGAGGCAAGAGCTACCTTTTGACCAGTGACCTCAGCTCACCAAGACAGCGCGGTAACCTTGCTATCAAGGAGACCCTCTTCCTAAGGCTTGAGTGTCTGTATGAGCCCAGGTTGCTCCCTTAAAGGGAATCAAGTGGACTCAGGATGGGCAAGAGCCCCTTGATCCCTACCTCCCAGGTAATCAGGGCAAGAGCCACCACCCACCAGCAGAGATCATGTCCCTCTTCTCTTCCATGCAGCCATTTCTCCTTTTTGGCCATTTTAATGCTTTGAAAATTTCTTAAAGTATCCCAATATTATTTTTTTTTTAATTATACCAGCAAAGAAGCAGGCAATTAATATGGGCTTCTAAAGTCTTTCGGTAGCTTTTAATGTAAAACATAAAAGCAGATTGCCTCTTTAAGAGCCTGAAGTTAATGAAAAGTTTCCCAGGCCAGTTACAGTGTCAGAGCAGGACACTGCTCCCCCAGTTCAGTGCGACCCCGACACAGCAAGCACAGCCAGGAAGGTCAGGATCCATCAGGATTGCTCTGCCACACATCCATCACCCAGATCGTCCTTAAAATGGCACCCAAAGAAGGCACCTTACCATAGGCAAGGACAGGATGGTGATTTTCACAGCGCTCTAATCACTTCTGGGTTGTACCACAACAAGAACCAGCAGCTTTAGCTGCGTGGTGGAGCCAGGATGCAATTCCCCAGCTGCCTGCTCGCCTACGGCCGCCACAGTGCTTGCGGGGAGGCCAGCGTGGCTTGGCTGCAGGCTGGGCTTATCCTGCGCTCGGCAAGGCAGAGAACCCAGCGTGGCCCCTGGCAGCTCTGATCGCACCTTGGCTGGCTTCTGCCGCCTCTCGCTCCGCTTTCTGTTATAAAGCCATTTCTCTGGTTTTGCTGTGATGCAGAAGAACAGGAAACATGGTTGTCACTTGGTTTGCAAGAGAGGGTTTTGGCAGAGCTTTCAAGGAAGCTGCTGTGGCGGGTGGATAAGCCCAAGGGATTTTTAGCATAAGGACGGGCTCTGCCTGGGTGGGCTGTGAAAGACAGACACTTTGGGGGGAAAACCTTCCCCTTCCCACTAAAGTAACCAGAGCATCAGAGTGGGGGCTGTGAGCAAAGGAAGGGCATCTTCCGAGTCCTGCCAAATTGGGGACCTCACAGCCTCTGGAAGCCAAAACTCATCAGTGGGCTCAGAAGGGATTAGACAAATTCAGTGAAAGAAAAAGCTTCATTAATGCTCACTGTGAACAGGGCTCCAATGCAACCCCAGCTCGAGAAACCTTCAGCCCCTCAGTTATGGGTGACGGAGACCCTCGATTGCTCCCTCAGCCATGCCAGGGGCTGCCGAGGATGGGCTGCCACACTGGGGGGGGGGGGGGGGGCTTTGGCCCAATGCCACATCCTTTACATCAGAAATTGCATCCAAATTTGGATAAAAAGTATATAAAATCCTGCAAGTGTTCATGACTGCCTCTGCGAGGCTGCTGGGCTGGCACAGACCAGGAGCGAGTGGCTGCCCGTGCAGGCAGCTACCTGCCCCGGCCATGGGACTCTCCCATCTCTCCTGGCAGATGGCGAACATATACAACCATGGATGCGCACCCAGAGGAACGCTCTGCATCAGCCTGGCAGGGCTTTCCCATGAACTTTTTCTTTAATGATTTTTTAATTTTATATTATTAACAACAACAAAAAAGATAAATCTGTTGTAAAACTAGCATTTAGCTGTTTGCACTGACAGAGGGACAGGCGTAGGGCGGGGATGCACAAGAGGGCCTGGCAGGCAGCAGGTCACTTTGTCGGGTACTGCAGCTGCAGAGCTCAGCTCCACACCGATATCCATCGCCAACACCCAGGGAGCCATCGTGGCTTAGGGGACCGCGTCCCCTCCTCCCCAGAACAGGCTTTCTGCTTTTGGGAAGGTGCCCCTAAGCTATGTCAGCAACACCCCGAGCAGTACAATAAACCACAAATCAATGCCACGAAAAGCCACAACAGTCAGGTCTCCGAGCAAAAAAGATGCAGGAATGCACGTCAGTGAGCATCTTGGCTCACACAAACCCACATCCCCCCGAGCGGCCCCAATCCTGCCGCCCCCGGCACTGCGGCAGGGCTGAGCAGCCGGGTCACAGCCGCCTCGCCTGCAGAGGAGCTGCTTTGCCAGCAGACTCGCCTGGGTCATTCTCATGGTGATGGCCAGGAGATTTATTTTTTCTCCAGGCCAGCCCTTTTCTGCTGGGTTTCCTTCCAGCCTAGCAGCCTGGAGGGAGGACAGCACTGACATGCTCACAGCAACTTTGCAGCATCCTCAGGCTTCTTAATTAGAGCGGACATAAACACCTTTGACACAGGTTGTGAGGTTTCTGTCCTATTACGGAAGCACCAAACAAACAGGCTTCAAAAGCAGACATAATAGCTCGGCTGGAACCGGCGCTTGCCGAGGTGCTCGCCTTGCGTGCACAGCCGCAGCCGATGCAAACTCCACTGGCTCTTTTGGCTCCCCATGCACCCATCCCATCCCATCCCATCCCATCCCATCCCATCCCATCAACCTCTCGCCAGCCCACGGCCACACCAGGGTGGGCTGTGTGGGGCACAGAGACCTCACAGCACCCCAGCACAGAGGGAGGACGGGCAGGAGCATGGCTATACCATCCTGCACCCCCATCTCCCTTGGTTCGGCACAACTTTGCTGGCTGCGGGCAGGGTGTTAGGGCCAGGCAACCAAAATATGTGCTCTCCTTGCCTGGGAGCATAAATCATTCCACTCTGTCTTTACTATGGGCTGGGTGCTCCCCCTCTGAGCCATTTGTAGGTGAGCACGTGCAGGGGGTTTCTCACCGTAGCCACCAGCTGGGGACAATGACCAGTTCTGCCATCCCCTCCACCTCAGCAAGGAGCAGCTGCTTTTGGTCCCTTAAAATGTGATGTGAACATCAGCTGTGGGTGAGCAGCACCCGGGGATAACGTCCACCCGCTGCTGGGCAGCTGCTCGAAAATACACTTATCTGGATTTTATCTCACCATGGCCAGACCAGCAGCCCCAGGCTGGGGCTGGGGAGGTCTCTGTGCTTCCCATGGAGATGCATTTCTTCTAGCTGGCAGAGTTCGTCCCTGGAGCTGAATACTGCCGCCCATCCTCTGCTGCCTCTCCGCGCTGTGGCCGGGCTCCAGCAGCCGGCTGGGGATGCTCTGGAGGGGCTGGTGAGGGGCTGCATCCCTGTGCGTGGCTGAGGCTGGGGGCTGATCTGCCTGGCAAGGCCTGGAGATTACAAACTCCATGCCAAAAGCAATTCATTTTGACAAATAAAAAAAGGAAGCGACGCAGTTAGAGGCAATGAAGCTCTTCTGGGTGCACAACAGTAGAAAAACACCCATCGTTTGTCCTGGCTTCAGCAACCAGTGGAGAGAATAAGCTTAATTGCTTTTGTAAATTAAATGTACAGGTGATTTGCTCATGGCACGTCTGAGTTTTGCCGTTCAGTATTGAAGGGAAGTTGCCCTTTCTGCCGTTGGAGGCATGAGATAGATGCACACCAGGCACAGGTCTGTTCGGCGCTTGCCGCCGCTGGCATTTGCGGCCGCAGGCTGTGCCCAGACTCTGCTGTACCTGCCGGGCTGGCAGCAAGGCTTTTATTTACAGCCACTTATTTCTCTGCACATCAAAACCCACCCTGCCGAGCATGGCACTGACTCACAGCCAGTGGGATTCACAGTCAGGCCTGGAAGAAATCCCCCATGCAAAGCTTGAACCCAGCTGGGCTAAAAAATCCCCCTGGGAGCGGTTTGCAGAGCCGGGGGCAGCCAGCCCGGCCCTCCCCTGACCTTTCCCATTCCTGAGATGGGGAAATCTCACCTTAAAAACATAAAGAACTGCAGGCTGCTTCATCTGCAGAGTTATTGCTCTTTTAAGAGTGGGGGGCAGTAGGTATAACGCAGGGACCCCTTGGCAGTGGCAGTGTCCTCCCCCTGCCATGACCGTCCACCCTGACAGGCGATAGGCTGGGAAATGCCAGTGTGCCAACATGCCAACCAATTTCCTAAAATTGAATTCAATTTTACCATCAATTTCCTGAAAACAAACAGAAAACGCCTGATTTAAAGGCATGATTTAAATTCCTCAGCTACTGTACAAAGACAGGCAGAGATGGAGCATCCAGACTTTTATTATTATTTTATGGCTGCGGGCACCTGCGTAACCCCCCCCACCTTCACACCCCCACCTACACCGGGGCTGGAGCAGCCCAGAGGGATCACAGTTTCTTTCTGAAACCCTCATCTCTTGCTGAATCGTACCCAGACACCCAAGCAGATGCTTTCAAAGTGCCACAGGAGCCCTGCCTCCTGCCACAGCCACACAAAAGCTGCCCTGCTCCCTGGGGGTGACCTCCTGCCCCTCCACGTGCCACCACCACTGTAGGGCACACCACGAAATCTCTCCGGCTTTTAACAAAGCAGAAACATCTGACTCCACAAATGCGTCCTGCTATGGTTTATCTCCAGTTTTTAGCATGGCTGGAGCCTTTTGCAAAGAGCCCAGAGCTCGGTTTATGCTATATTTACACTCAGCAATTTTAAGACCCTCTTCCTGGTTGCTCTCCAAGCAGTTGAGCTCCAATGTCCCTCCCTGAGTCAATGTGAAACCCCTTGGGTACCCAGCTGCAGGGGGGCAGAGGGGGCTGCCCAGCATCTCCCCTAGCCCGACTCAGCTCCTCCTCATTAGTTCTCTGAAATGTCCAGGGTGCCAGGTCTCCATGCCCCATGATTTGGGGTATTTGCATTCTAAATGTCAGGATTTGGCCAAGTTAATGTTTTAAGAGAGTTGTTGGAATGATCTATTAATGTGTACGGGGTGGGTTTGTCCTTTTGTTGCTCAGGGCCTGGAGCAGCTGTAAAAGAGGAGCCAAGAGCAGGAAGGTTTGCCAATTACATGATCCTATTGTTAATTATCTTAATTACCAAGGATATGCTGCTAGGTGACATCACCAGAGGCCTGTGCTGCAGCATTCAGGTCCCAAATCCCCAGGGCTGTGCACAGAGACTTGTCCGGACTCTTTTGAGGGCTCCTGGGCAATCGGAGATGAGCCCTGAGTGGTGCAGGGAGGACCCCATCACCCAAAGGCTCCCCAAAGCAGGAGGGAAAGAGGTGGGAGATGGGGGTACTGGGGGCACCTCTGTGCTGGGGCTCCCTGGAGCTGAGCCTGGGGATGCACCCAGCACCCCACTGGTGCTCAGGGATGCTGCAGGGGATTTATGGGGGATTTATGGGGAAATTTGAAAGGTCCCTTCTGGTTCTCCTCCGCCCGCAGCCCTGGGGCAGCTCCGGCTGGTTCGCTCCCCTCCCAGACGGTTTCATAGCCTGAAGTCGCTGTTTGCGAAGAGCAAATGTTTTACTGTCAGCTAATCCGGCTTGTTTGCAAAAGCCCTGAAGGCTCATTTTAATTGCAAGTAAATGATTCCTAACGATATAAATCAGAGCTAGCCGAGGCCAGGAGTGTTTGTGATATCTTGCACTGTAACCAGAAGTCAAGAAATGAATTACTCTCAAATTGAAAAGGGGAAGGTTTCCATCTGAAATTGGGCAAATATGAGACTTCATCAAGGAAAGATAATCACTTTGTGGGATAATAATGAGGCTTCAGCTTATCAGTTTAGCATGGAGAATCCTTAATACGCCTGTGGCGGATTTTGCTGCCGTGAACGGTGGGAGAGACAACTCAATAAGAAAACTAATGGAGAGAGAAGAGCAACGGCAGCCCCCGGCCCCAGCTCTTCCCCGGCCCAGAGGCTCAAACCCACCTGGCTCTGGAGAAAAAAATGAAAACAAATCATACAGATTGCAAAACGTCTGGCTGGGGGGCAAGGCTCTGCCTTGATGGGTCCCCACCTCCCTCTGCCAGCATGTCCCGTGTCTTATTGTGGAGGGGTAAAGGTGCTGATCCCCAAACAGGGTACCCAGCTTGCTTTCCACCAGGACCCCTGCCCAGGCTTCCAACCTGCGTGGCTGGGATCAGCAGGAGTTTTTCACTTGGCCTCAGTGCCAGCTGGATTAGCCCCAAAGAGGAAAAAACCTGACCGTGAGGGTGCAAAGGGACAGGGACATGAAACGGCCGAGGTCTGGCATGTTTAGGGTGGTGGTCCCCGTCCCACTCCTCCTGTCCGGGGGGGTCCCCAAGTGCAAGGGTCAGATTCAGACTCACAGGTGCTCAGCATCCCCTTCCCTCCCCGTCACAGACAAGGAAGCCTCAGCCGGGGCATCGCAAGGCTGTTTGGGAAGCAGCCAGCATGGCCACAGCCGTGGGCTGTCCCCAAGGGGGGTGCCGGTCCCCAAAGTCATCCTGGCCCAGGGGCTCAGCAGGAACCAGGGGCCAGCAGGAACCAGGGCTGGCTCCCGCACCTGTACATCCCCTGCTCCAGATGAGGACCCATCTTCAACCTGGGAACTCAGCTGTAGTTACTTTATAGTCCTGCTGATTTCCAATAAAATTAGGCAAAAGCTTAGATTTGAGCCAGGGACTTTGTTTTCTCAGGAGATAAATGGAAAAGAAAAGGGGGAACCTGGAACATTTTAATTTGGTTTAGCATTCAGGGAAACTTTCTTTTCCCAGACTCAGGCTGAAAATGACTCAGTATTTTCCTCCCCAAATTGCTCCCATTGTTTGCATTGATTTCCACTTGCTGATGCCTGAAGCATTGCTCACGGAGCTGCTGCCTCTTTGCATGGCTGCAACTGTCCCCTTAGAGCAGAAAAAGCCATGTATGCACTGAGCCAGCTCCCTGCCAGCCCCGGGGGCAGCTCCTCCTGCCCCAGTGGGGACAAGGCCACCCCACGGCTGGGGCCAGCTCCCAGGGCTGCTCAAGCCAGCCAGGCTGGGGGCAGAGAACCAGAAGGGACCTTTCAAATTTCCCCATAAATCCCCCACAAATCCCCTGCAGCATCCCTGAGCACCAGGATGCTGCGGGGACCCTCCCAGTGGGGTGCTGGGTGCATCCCCGGGCTCAGCTCCAGGGAGCCCCGGCACAGAGGTGCCCCCAGTACCCCCATCTCCCACCTCCTTCCCTCCTGCTTTGGGGAGCCCTTTGGGTGATGGGGTCCTCTCTGCACCACTCAGGGCTTGTCCCCCATTGCCCAGGAACCCCAGAAAGGGTCTGAGTGAATTTCCATGTGCAGCCCCAGGGATTTGGGACCTGAGACCCGCTGGGACACCTGACAGTGGATACAGAGGAGCAGGAGGGAAGGGCCGAAGCTGGCACTCAGGGTGCCAGCCTCAGGGAGAGGCAGACACCCCGTCTGCCTGCTGCAGGAGGGTCCCAGGTGAGGGTCCCATGGGGAGACCAGCCACAGCCCAACTGTGCCCAGGGAGCGCAAACGAGGCTTTGATGAAGCTTTCATCAGCATAGTGGCTGTGATGTACAATGGAGAGGGCTGCGGAGCTGAGCTTAGTGTGGCATTGACTCGTCCCCGGCAAACAAAGGGCCCAGACCAAGCACGGTATCTGCGTTAATCCCTGCTCCGTCTGTGCAGCGCTGGACTGGCAGGATGAGCTGCCCGACCAGGGGACGCTGCCAGGATTGGGGCCGCAGCGGGAGCACCACGCAGCCCCTGCATGGCGAGTTCCCCATGTGCTGGGAGAGTGTCAGCACCAGCATGGGTCCTGAGGGCAGGTGAGGCTTGTCCTGGCTGGGTCAGCTCCAATGTCACCAGCATACCCCGGGGACACGGCCAGGCAAAGGCACAGGGCACCCATCCCACCACGGCCACGCACGAGGACGTGAGCAGGCAGTGGGACTGGCCGGACACTGAGGGTCGCTGCAACGGGAGGTTTTTCACTGCAGAGCTGCCGGACCTGTTGGCCAAAGAGCTCACGCATCATGCTTGGTTTGCCCAAATGGCACCTGGTAATTTGCATACAATTAAAAGTGGGCTATAATTGCCCCGACTGTACAATCTTGGGCTGTCAGGAGGATAAAGCCAGGCTGGCCAGCACGGAGAGCCGGGCGCTGAGCCAGGCAGCGGGTTTGCAGCCACTGGGGCCGTGCCAGCTCGTCTCGCTGTGCCCTGACCTCCCCGCTCAGAGCCCAGGACACAAATGCGCTTCCCATGGAGCATCTCCCCCCGGCCGGGACGGGACTCCTGGCCCCCCCCAGGCAGGGGTGGTGGCCGGGGGCAGCCGGCTGGGGAGCGGGTGCAGCTGCTGCTGAGCGAAGCTGTGGGTTCATTACCAACCTTTTCAAAACCCGTGCTTAAAAATATCCCCCGCTCGCACGGGCTGGCTCAGCTGCACGGCTGGTCCTCATCTCCCTCTTGGGATATAAATAGCCGGCACTGAATAGCAACGCTGGCCCAGCACTTTTCACGCTGCTGCACAAGAGGGAATGGTGGCACGAGCCCCGATGGGTGGCCGGGGACGTTTGCCGAGCAGCCCGGCTGCGTCCCACCAAGTTGGGCTCTTCCAGCCAAGACCTCAAAGCAAAATGCAATCAGGGGAGAAGCCAGGAAAAGAGGCTGGTGCAGTTTTGGGGTGAGGGTCGAGGACGAGAGCCGTCCCTGCTGGCTGAGGTCTGCAAACCCCTCCTGGCCCCTCGGGACCTGCCCCAGGGATGGTGTCGGCGAGGGGAGCCATTCCTGAACAAACTTGGCTTTCCTTTCACAAGGTTTCACAGGCTTTTGGGGGAAATGGGTGATTTTGTGATGAATTTTGTGGCAAAATTAGAAATTTGCCATTTGCAGAAGAGGGCTCTCCTGCATTACGGTCCTTTGGTGGCGGTGGATGAAGATTCTCCCACACCATGTGTCCTCCAGCAACCCCTGATATCAGGGAAGGTTGAGGTACCCAGGAGGAAAGAAAATAGATGCTAAAACAAAAGAAAAATTATTTTTCATTTTTTATCTTCTACCAAGAGCCTGGTATTTAATAATGAAGGAGAGTCAGATGCTTAGATATGCCCTTATTAAACGAAAGGTGTAAATGTCTTTGCTTAATCCACTGTGCAGCTACCAGGCTAAACACAGGGCAAAATATTTTAACACCTTTTCTGAACAAGCAGATGCTCTTGTTATTCTCCAGTGCAGCTGCAGCTTCCTCTGTCCAGGAAGCTCCTCATCTGCTTCATCACAGCCCCCCCCAGACTAACCCCTGTGTCCTGCCAGGAATTCATCATTAGTCTCCACGTATCAAGGAGATGATCCATCACGCAAAGGGAAGAGGAGGAAAAGTCCACGTGAAACCTGCTCTCATCGTGGCAGCACACCACGTCCTTGCAAGCAAATTAGTCACAGTGCCACCAAGAGATGCCGTGAAATAACCCTGGGTGCTCAGTGGGCTAATCTAAGCAGGAGGAAAAATTCATGCCCAAAGGCAAGATGAAGAGTTTCTTGGTTGTAAATGATATTTTTGAATTGGGGGTGAAGTTTCTTCTGGGAAAGGGTTGGAAAAATCTGCTGCAAACTCGGAAAACTCTCATATCTCTATCACTGCGCATCCGAGCTGGGGCTTGGCTGCAGAGAACCGCCAGCGATGGCTTTGATGGCACAGGCAGGGGCTGTACTGGAGGGTGACACTGAAACTGGGGGTCCCTTTCACCCCGTGTCCCTCCAAGCCGGAATCAGTGGCTCTGGCTGTGTCACGACGCAGAGCGGATGGGGACAGCCTCTGTGGTGATGGGAGCTGATCTCTGCAGCCCTCGGGGTCTCCACCACCGCGTGGGGTCTGGGATGCTTGCTTTTGCTCTGTCTCCTACTCATTTCTATCAGCAGCAGAAGTCCTCCTTCATTTAATCCAGAAGAGAGGGGCATTTAATCACTCGTGTTTCCTCTGCTTAAATTGTCTCCCCTTCCAGTGTCTCTGCTAGAGAAAAGGGGATGGTCTGACCTGGCCGCCTGCTTCGATGGCCAAGCAGATGTCATGCAAGCTTGCAGGCATCCCTGTTGTGTTTGGCCATATTACTTACACCCTTTAAAAAGTACTTTTCCATGAAAAACGGTCATCTCATAACCAGGAAAACAAGGCAAAGCTCAATTTTGGGCGTCCCTGCTGAGGGAGGGCTGAATCGGTGCCCAGACTGGGAAAGGCTGTCCCAGAGTGAGACACTAGGAAGGGCCACAAGCCCCCTCATGACCAGAGATGGCCTTCGCCTCTGTCCCCAAGCCAAAAAAAGCTGCAACTTGGTATGATTTCATGAGTCATCCCCAGCTCATGAATCGCTGCTGCTCCCCGGGTTTATCATTTTGTTAAGAATGGGCTCTTGCTTGTTCCTCTCCTGAAGGCACGGCGGGGCAGCAGCCAGGGCAGGGTGGGAGGAGACGCCTGGGCCGGGCTCTGCGGCCACCCCTCTGGAGAAGACATCTCTCTTCCTAGTTAAGGCATCAAGCCAAAATAAGCCCTGCCAGTGTGACTCTCCTTTGAATCTCTAGCCACTTTCAGGAAACCTGAAATGGTGGTTACACTCACATCATAAGAAGATTATTTCTTTTCTACACTGGGCTTATTGCCTGCACACAGTTGGTTACTAATCGTATCTTTTTAGCTAGTTAACTTGGGCGTTTATCGGTCTGAGCCCTCACTTTTATCAGATCTCAGTCTTCCTGAACCAATGAGCATCTCTTACACTTCCTGGGCTCCCTGGAAGATCTCTGCCGCTTATTTTAAATGTGCTGAAATGATGCCAGGCTTGGTGAAACTGCCTCTTCTGGAAATCCCTGCAGCTCTGAGAGATGCTTCCCAGCCCAGTGCATGAATGGGAGCAAGCGGCACCGAAAAGCCTCACACCCACCATGCCACAGCCCCAGGGCAAAACCTGATCCTGGGCGATGCAGGGTCCTTGCAGAACTTCAGGGAGTGTTAAAGCAATTGCAGGGGGCAGCGAGAGAGGAGAAAGCTGCTCCTGCAGCCCGGGCTGCACAGTGCATGGTCCCCATGTGCAAACACACGTGCGCCCACATACATGGCACACACACACACTCTGCATGTTGGACTCAGAGCTATAGTTCTTCTTGCTCATGGTGTGCCCCAGATGATTCTCTTGGTGCCCTGAGTGATGAGGAGATGCCATGGTCGATGCTCCCCTGGTCCCCAGGTCCTCGGCAGGGTGAGGGCAAACGGTCTTCTTTCATGGGTGACCGGAGCAGGAGTCACCGACGAGGAGGAGCCGCACATGGCTCAGAGGAGCAAGCCCTCTGCCAGCACGTCCATGACCAGGTCCCAGCTGCAAAACTCCTCCAGCCCGGGGGGGTCACGGCAAAGCCACCATCCCTGCATCCCCCCCAGGAGAGCTGCCCCAGGAGAGTGTTGCCATTGCAGCCCTGGCAGCACAGGTCAGGAGCTGCAATTTATTTTGCTGGCTCAGCAAGATACAGCCAGCTCCTGGGGCTGCACCTTGCCTCCATGGCTTTTGGCAAAGCCCCAGCGCTGCCTGTGCTGTGGGGTGAAAATGAGCCTGGAGCCCAGCGTGCAGCTACAGCTACAACCGGAGCTCCGCTTTGAACACCCGAAGTGCTGGGGAGTGCTACATCCCCAAGCAGCTCCAATGGGGCATGCGAAATGAGCAGCCGTTTTCTCCCTGAACCACCCTGCTTCAATTCCTCGCTTGCAAAATAGAGATGAAGATACCTCGGTACATGGCAAGGGAGCTGGGAAAATAGATGGGTTGTTTGAGAAGTGCTCAGAGACTAACGACGAGCGCCACGTGGCAGCCCGGGTGGAAATCAATAGCCTCTGCTCCACTGAGCAGTGTGAAACCTGGGTACCAAAGTGATGCTCACTGCTCTGCATCCTTCACGGCCAATCCTTACGGCATGCAGGCAGAGCAACGTGCATGAAGGGCTGGATCCTGCCGCATGCCATCCTCATCTTGGCATTTCACGGCTTGGCTGTGTTTGTCTCTGCAACCCGAAGAAATCCTTTTAGGTAGGAGAGCACACAGCTTTGAAGATCTCTTTGGAAGCATCATCACCGCCAAGATTTAATACACACAAAGGTATTTCCTCAGCTGCCGGTGTCGGGCACGCCGTGGTACGCAAGGGTTAACAGCGCAGCCAAACCCCTGCTCGGGTTTATTTTCTTAATTTAAAATAAGCTTTTTTCACGGGAAGCGGCTGGGTGCGTGGAGCGAAACTCATCACTCCAGGGATGCTCAGCACTGCTGAAGCCAATTTCAGGAGTAAATATGTATTTTTAATGTATTTCTTTTTATGAGGCAGAAAGGCGACATGGCTGGATGGTGGAGAAGTTACCTGAGCTAATGGCCCAGCTGGAGCTCTTCCAACCAGCCTGTTTAAGGAAATGGATAGTTTTGAGCCTTGCTTGGGCTTTAAATGCTTTTAAATATATCTGTGCTATTTACCTGCTTTCTCAGTCCCTGCCACGGTGAAGGAGATGGGTTCTCCTGGCCCGGCCCATGCTTGGGTGGGAAGAGAAGGCCAAAAGATGCTGAAGGTGGACCCGGTCATGGACGTGCTGGCAAAGGGCTTGCTTCTCTGAGCCGTGCATGATGCACAGCAGCAGAGGAGCCGCCAGCTCCTGGTCCATGGTTTGCCCCCAGGGAGACAAGGACTTTCCCCGCCAGGCAGAGACCGACCAGCTTGTCACCCTCCATGGGGGCCACCTCTGGCACGGGCTGCTTGGAGTGGGACTTCAGCGGGTGTTTAGAGGTCCTTGCACTTCCAGCTGGATCCAGAGTCCCTTGTGGACATTGGGCTTCTTCCCACCACCAGCGATGAACTCTGTAAGAGGTTTTTAGCCTCCTTTGTGCCTTCCTACCGGCTCTGTACCTCCACGCAGGGAAGGAAGCAGCACTGTCGGTGAGCCAACATGATAATTAGTCTTTTCATTTGGGCCCTGCTACGTCTAGATCAGTCTATGGATTATGTGTGGATTGGCTTTGTGTGGCAAGGTTTTGGTAGTGACGGGGGGGTTACAGGGGTGGCTTCTGTGAGAAGCTGCTGGAAGCTTCCCCTGTGTCCGACAGAGCCAATGCCAGCCGGCTCTAAGATGGACCCGCCGCCAGCCAAGGCCGAGCCAATCAGCAATAGCAGTAATGCCTCTGTGATAACAGATTTAAGAAGGGAAAAAAAGTTGCAGCAGGCACAGAAACGGCAGCCGGAGAGAGGAGTGAGAACATGTAAGAGAAACAACCCTGCAGACCCCCAGGTCAGTGAAGAAGGAGGGGGAGGAGATGCTCCAGGTGCCAGAGCAGAGATTCCCCTGCAGCCCGTGGGGAAGACCATGGTGAGGCAGGCTGTCCCCCTGCAGTCCATGGAGGTCCACGGTGGAGCAGATATCCACCTGCAGCCCGTGGAGGACCCCACGCTGGAGCAGGTGGGTTCCCGAAGGAGGCTGTGACCCCGTGGGAAGCCCATGCTGGAGCAGGCTCCTGGCAGGACCTGCGGATCTGTGGAGAGAGGAGCCCACGCTGGAGCAGGTTTTCTGGCAGGACTTGTGACCCCATGGGGGACCCACGCTGGAGCAGTGTGCTCCTGAAGGACTGCAGCCCGTGGAAGGGACCCACGCTGGAGCAGTCCGTGAAGAACTGCAGCCTGTGGGAAGGACCCACGTTGGAGAAGTTTGTGGAGGACTGTCTCCCGTGGGAGGGACCCCACGCTGGAGCAGGGGAAGAGTGTGAGGAGTCCTGCCCCTGAGGAGGATGAAGCAGCAGAAATAACGTGTGATGAACTGACTGTAAACCCCATTCCCTGTCCCCCTGCACCACTGTGGGGGGGTAGGTAGAGAATCCGGGAGTGAAGTTGTGCCCGGGAAGAAAGGAGGGGTGGAGGGAAGGTGTTCTGAGATTTGGTTTTATTTCTCATTATCCTACTCTGGTTGATTGGCAATAAATTGAGTTAATTTTCCCCAAGTTGAGTCTGTTTTGCCCGTGACGGTAATTGGTGAGTGATCTCTCCTGTCCTTATCTTGACTCACGAGCCCTTTGTTATATTTTCTCTCCCCTGTCCAGCTGAGGAGGGGGGAGTGATAGAACAGCTTTGGTGGGCACCTGGTGTTCAGCCAGGGTCAACCTGCCACAACGTGATATTCTGCCATTTCTTAAACACATTGGGTGCTTCTGCTCTCCTCTCATCTGGAGAAGAGCCTCTCACCAGCCCAGACACCCGACCCTGGTCTCCAGGCTGGCAGCCCCTCTCCTCTTATCTTGCCCAGATCTCTCTCCTCCCGCAATGTCTCCTCACTCCTTGAGAAACTCACGGCAATTCCTTTCTTGAGCACCTTAGTGGAAACCACCAGCTCTCTGCAGCAGGAGAACTTTGCATCCAACGATGGCCTCATGCCCGGGTGGTGATGGGTGACTGAGGCATGGGGTGGTTGGCCAGCAATACACTGAAGCCAGCTTTGATGTGCTTTGCAGGAGGTTGTTGGGCATTTGCTTGGCAAAATCATCTCTCCAAGCATCACAGAGAGGGTGAATGTTTCAGAGCCATGCTTACAGCTATTAACACAGGGCCAAAATCCAAAGGGACTCGGAATTTAGACCCGTATAAATGAGTGCAAGGTTTAGTTTGACAGTGAGAGCCTGCCTCAGTGATGCTGCTGAGGATTCCCGGATGGAGCTGGTTGCACATGGTGGGAACAGCCACCCATCCCACCCGTGGAGGAGAGCCCTCTGCGAGGTCCAGAGCCACTGGCACTCGGTTTGGCCACCCTGCGAGGCAGCTTTCAGCAGCACGATGACGAACTTTGAGCCGCGGCGCTGATCTGATCACAGAGCCCAGGAGATGAAGGTGCTGCTTAGAGAAAATAGCTCTTCAGTTAAATCCCCCTGCGGGACTGTGTCCAAACAGCTTCAATAACCTTTTCAGCCCCACGACAAGCTTGAAAATAAAATTCCAGCAATGGATTTAAGCAAGGGTGTCTTTGTTAGGCTGGATGATGAAATAGTGGTGTGCTGCTTTCAGGTCCCCATCCCTCCCTCTGATGTGGCTTTCAATTAGCTCCGGCGCAGGTTCAGCTGCTCCCACTGAGCTGGGAATGAAAGAGCCGAGATGCAAGACAGCGGCCCCATGCCGGGTGGGCCAGGAACGCGGTGGAGAGCTGCCCTGGGGGCATGGGGGGAGCTCCCTGGGACCCTCGGGGGAGCCCTGGCCGGCGGCTGGGCACCTCGCAGCCCCTCGGTGCGAGCGGTGCATGCTCCCCGCTCGCTGTGCACGCTCCCTGGCTAATTGGGTCAACTGTGGATGGCCACCACTGGCCACATCGAGGGACTGGGGTGGGGATAAGCAGCTTTGCTGTGTGTCAGTGCCAATGCCTCCTGGCTTCCATCTTCTGTGGGGTCCATGCTTGGGAAAAGGTCAAGGACAGAGTCTGACTGCAGCAGAGGAGGAAGAAGGGTGAGGAAGAGGAGCCAGGAGCAGCATCCCAGGGCACGCTATGCCTTCCACGCACAGACTGCTCAGATGCACCAGGACCTTGGGAACCCCTTCAACGTTCATGCGAGGAGGACCAGCAGCAGTGTGCCAGGCTCAGGAGGGCACATTGCATCTGCAAATTAGTGCCCGAGCAGCTGCTATCCCACTCCAGCGATGCATCCCATCACGGATACTCAACGGCACAGCCGGGCACCAGCTACGTGGTGCTGGCAGCTCTATCTGGCAAGGACAGTGCTGAGGAGAGTGAGCCAGGATGGAGCATCCCAGCCTGCCTTCATCTCCTCCCAATTAGCAGAGGAGACGATGAACCCAAGACTTTGCCACTCTCCAAGAGGATGCACTGCGCAGAGACGCGTGCCCAGTACAAGGCTGTGCTGGGAGCCAAGGAAGTCATAAAAACAGCTTATTTGCCTCTTAGAACTGCTCTCCCAAATGAGACACTCACCCGGCTCCTTGTTGGGAACTCCTCGTTAAAGGCTCGGTCAGGACTCTCCGACGGGCTCAAACGCGTGGGCACAGCTCAGAGCCGCAGCCTCCGGGCACAACACACCCTCCCACTGCCTGCCTGCTGGCACAGGGTCCACAGAAGCCCCCAGCCCCTTCCCCACACTGGGTGGGCATATATATATAGATACATGTATATATGTGTACATATATACATAAAATGCTTATTTCCCCCATCATGGCCTTATTCCGGCATTTGAGGGGCCATGGGTACTGCAGGGCACAGCAAGGCTGCAGTCCCCTGGGGGGGACGTGGCCCGCAGGCAGCCGGAGCTGCGGGCTGGCAGGGATGTCCTCCCCACCACGGCTTCCGTGTCTCCCTGTGCCTGCAGGCATCCTTACAACCCTGCCCGGTCCTACCTTGACGGCTGCTCTCTCAAGGAATGTGTTGGAAGATCCCGGCAAGCAAATGGCCAGGATTTTGCTGCACCCGCTGAAGGGAATCGGGGGAAATTCCCCAAATAAGGAACATCTGGGGCTTATGTTTTCCCCGAAATCAATAAAAGGGGATTTTAGTGGGAACACAGTGAGGCACCTCTTGCAGCAAGCAAAGACCCTCCCTCGCCCTGTGGTACCCATCCCACGGTGACACCGGGGTGCTCTGAGGACCATTGCCCCACCACAGGCACAGCCCTGATGGGCACTGCTGAGGATGCGGGACTCACATGGAGGACGTCAGGAAGGGTGAAATGCTGCTTGTGCCAAGGGAAATTATACAGGTGGGCTGAGATTTTTGTCTCTCCCCACGGTCTCCGGCTGAGGTAAACCAGTGGTGTTCAGCTGCAGTGGCAGTGCCTGCACTCAGACCCCAGCATGTGCCTCGGCACCTCTCCAGGGCTGCCGGGAGCCACTCCATGTTTCCCTAAAGGGGCTTGGGGAGAAAAAAAATCACTATTTTCCCCCTGTAAATGACAAGAAGGACCAAGACAGACCAGCTCAGAAACTCACTGAAAAATAGAGTATTTTATATATATTTCTATATAAAAGAAAGATTATATTTCTGTATAATCTATATATAGAAAAAATATGTATTGTTTACCATGATGTGACTTAGAGCCTTTCCAGCTCCAGGGGCATGCACGCTGTACCTGCTGTCCACCCTGAACTTGCCACGTGCCCAGCTCTCTTGCCAGGGTCATCACCATGTTTCTTGACATGCACGTGGGTTCATGGGTTTTGGGGGGCTGACATCCTACCCCATCCTCATCATACCCATCCCTCGTACATCGTACCCATGGCATCCCTACCCCAGTGGGCACAAGGTCCTCCCGGGAACAGGGATGTTATGGGACTTCTCACCTGCCCTTGATGACCGCAAGGCAGAAGCTGGCCGTGGCCAGTGCATGGCCCAGCCATGGGGCTGGGTACCCCCACGCCGCTGCGTGGCTACAGGGACAGCAGCAATGCCGGAGGGCCTTTTGCCGTCCCGAAGCAGGGATGCTGGCCATCCCATGGGACACCTGGGGGCTCTGGGGACCTAGCAGAGTGGTGATGCTGTTCTCACAAGCTTGCACTGGGACAGCATTTGGGGACAGCCCACCTTTCCCTGCTGGATTCTGGCCTTGGAGGAACTGGATGCTTCCTTGCAGCCTGTTGAGGTCTGCAAACATCTGCAGAGGTGGAGGTGAAGGAGCTTGGAGAAGCCCCTAAACACTGGTATGCACCCGAACGGAGTCAAGCAGCACAGTGGCAGCCATCTGAGCAGCCAGAGCCTGGAGCCAAGGCATGCGAAGGAGCCTGGGGGATGCTCCTGTGCTCCCTGGGGGATCCTCCTGTGGTCCCATCCATGGCACACACGGGGACTTTAACGAGAAATTGCTCGTTAATGCATGCAGAGCTTTGTGATTATTGAGCTACAGTGTGACATACTCTGCTGACATGTTACAGGGCTTAGAAATAAATACAAGACACAACTCTTTAGGTTTACAGTGTGAGGGGGCTGCTAATCTGCCAGGGGTATTTTGTCTCACCAGGCTCCAGGGCTGCAGCCAGCAAAGGCTTTGCACCTTTTGTGTGCAAATTAAATATCAGCTGAAACATAATTCTTTCTGCCTGCTAATTTGGGGTCAAGGGGTGCCACATTATTGCCTTGTGTAGTTTGTTTGCTCCTTTTCCCCTGCACTCCAGTAAACCCCTTTGCTAGAGCTGCACCTCCCCTCTCCTCCCAGGAGCTTGCTGCACCCATGCCTACCGGGGAGCACCGAGCATCCTCACCATCACTTTTAAGGACAGCGCATCAGTTTTGCAGTGCATGAAGCTAGCTGCCATGAGACGGGGATGCTGCCACCATCCCCAACCCTCCCCAAACACCCCATGGGGTCCCCCTGTGCCACCAAAAACCATTGCCAGCTGCAATGGCTCAGTGCAGGCAGGAATACGTGCAATAACCCAGTCAAGATGCAGAGTTCAGAAATTATTACAGGCACCTCCAAATCCTTCAGGGTGGTTACCCTAATAAACCCCAGGTGAACTTCTCTGTAGCTGCGAGCAGCACTAGCCTGGCTGGATGTGCAGAAAGGGGACAGGGGGACAGCAGGAAAACCCCAATGGTTTCATCCGTGCTAAGCCCAGAGCCCCGCTGCCTCCTGCAGAGCAGGGGTGACGTGCCACAGCCTTGTCCCAAAGCCGGTGGTCTGTCCAGGAGGGACTTCCCAGGACAAGCCGTACCCACGTGCACAAAGGTGGCAAAGAGATAGAAGGGATGAAGGCTTCCTTCCCCAGGCAGGGTGCCTCTGCCTGCATCCCCCAATGACCCTGCCAGGCTGTGATGCTCTTTCCACAGCTCCCTGCTTAATTATCTCTGTGCTGCCGGTAATAACTGGGGTGGTTCGTCTGTTTTACCCTTTTCCTCCAAAGAGCATCGCCTGCTGCAGCTGGCTCTGTGGCTCTGCCTCTAGGCTGTGACTCATGTCCCCTTGTGTTTGCTCTCTGACGGGCACTGCTGGTGCAGGCTAGCCATGTCAGTCCCCTCTGATAGGTACAGGACAGAGTATTTAATCCAGCCTGAAGTCTCCTGGGGTATTTAGGCTCTTGCACTGCAGTGGGACATGTCCTGCCTTGTCTCTCCAGGCATTTGTAGGGGTTTAGCAGAAGAGGGAGGATGAGAGAGGGCTGGAAAAGGTGCTTGCACAGGATCCAGGTCACAGCTGGGCACTTGCTTCCATCACACTGTGGTTTTGGCCAAAGTTTTGTACCCAGGGCTCAGACTTAGCATGTTGGTAGCTACTTCCTCAGCTGACTGACAGGGCTCGTGCAGCCCACGGCGGGTCGTGCCGAGGCCCCCATCCAGGCTGGCAGCAGGGATGTGGGCAAGGAGGAGCAGGGTGCCCTGCCTGACCCTGTGCAACCTCAGCTGGGGGTTCTGAGCCCTGAGGCTGCTGGAAGAGAGCGTGGGTTTGATTCACAGGGATGAACAAGGCTGCATACAAGGTAGAAGAGAATCCACCCCCCCCCCCCCAGCTTACGCACCTAACTCGTCACCCTATGCACTCCCACTTGCTCACCCTGGGTGACACGTTGGTGATTTGCCACTGCATTTTGGTAGAAGAAGAGCTGAGAAACCAAGCAAGCCCACATTTCCCGATGGAGGAGGGTCCCATCCCCAAGGATTTGACCTTGGGAAGCACCCAGACTGGTATCCAGGGAAGCAGTTTTCCAAGGGTACAGCAAAAGCCAGGTCAGGGACAGCGTTGTGGCCTCAGTCCTGCTGGGTCCCCCTCCAGATGGGGTCACCTCTGCCAACCAGTGAAAACCCCAAACCCAACCCCTCGGTGCATGTAACGCTGTGGCCCCACATAGGAGCTGTGCTGGCCCCAGCAAAATCACTGCCTAGGCAGACAGAGATGCAGATGCTTCACTCCAGAAGGCCAGTCCAGAGCCAAGGCTATAACCCCGGTGTCCAAACAGAGATGCTGCCCCTCGGCCATATGGTTTTGCCTCTTGCTTCATCCAACGCGCGGCGGTGGGTGATGGAAGTCCCTTGATCGATACTCACCAAAGCCCATGCCGAGCCTGCTTTCGATTTCAGTGGGCGCTGGATCAAACTCGCGGTCCCCAGACTTCATCCAGCCAAAACACACAAGTGACGCTGCTCCAATGCATCTGGGCTGCTGCTTGGCTCCCTGCTAGAGATCGTGTTTGAGTGGGTTTATTTAAGAGAACACTAGTGTTTTGCTGATTGAAGGCAGGAAGACCAATTTTTCTCTCATCTCAATAAATGTAAGTTCCACTTGCTCCCAAGTTGACCTAATAATTGTAATTCTAAATAAAATGTAAATGTATTGGCTGCTGGTAAAGGTCATTCCACAGAAAATGGCTATGTTTGCCTCTTCTTCAGATGCATGAATACTAAACATGTATAATTCACAGGATCATTAGCAGATAAAGATGTTTCCCACCTCTGCTCCCTAATCCTCACACAAACCCATTTTATATGTCAGCAGGTAAAAGGAAAACTGTTCATTCTATTTAATGTCTATAGATTGGTCCATCTCCTATAAAAAAATGCAAGTGCTCAGCATCATTCAGGATCCAGCCTTCTGGAAATGAAATTCATGTCTTACAGGAGGCAGAATGACTGCAGGTTATCCTTTAGGGCTCTGTGCAATTGGGTCTTCTGCTCTGCCAGATCATTGCCCTGGATTAAAACGGATGGCTGGCTGTCCTCTGCTAACCATTGGACTTGAGGGGAGGTCTATGAAACCTCCTCCAAACCCTCTCTCAGGGGAATTGGGGAATGCAGGTCTAACGAGGACTGAGTGGAAGGCACAGATTATCTCTGGGGCTCCTGGGGGTGAGCTGGGTCATGCCGTGCCTGCTCAGAGAACTCCTGAAACTGGGGATTAACAATGTGGTGCTAGCGGCTTGGGGCTTCAAAGTCGATGGGGACCTCTCCAGCAACGACAGTGGATGCAGCAACAAGCCCTGGAGAAGGAAGAACCACAACATACAGCAGAAGCTGGCCCTTGGCAATGGGAGGAGATGGCTGGGCAGTCGCCTCGTGTCAAGCTATGGCAGTAATTCACAGAGTCCTCGAAGAATTGAGCCTCTTGTTGTCTGAGAATGTCGCAATTTCCTCAGTTGAGCTTGGGAGCTGAAATTACTCAATATGTTGAGTTTCCCCCCACCCCTTTGCTGACTGATTGCAAACAATCTGCCACAGTCTGCTGCAGCATGCCACGCTCTGGAAGAGGAATTAACAGTGGATGCTCATGCCAATGGCACAGCTTTGCTCTCAAGGACCTGCTGAGGGTTTCTGAGCCAGGTGGGGGGTCTTGTGGCAACTCCCCCTCTCTCCCCATCTGCAAGGCGTTTCCCTGGGGCAGCCCTTTACTAGAGGCTGAGCATCTGCTAGATCAATTGCCTGGGTGCAGAGTTTAATTTTTGCTTGTCTCACTGGCACAAGTTAATTGCACATGCAAAAGTTCCGGTGGGGTTGGCTGATTCTTTAACCTCTTCAGTGCCAGGGATCCTGTTAGCAGCTTGGGGAGCCATCACCATGCAACAACCCCATTTGCCACGTGTGCATCTGCTGTTGGCCACAGAAACCTGTGCAGGTGGAGGAGGGTGAAGAGCTCTCCTCTGCCACAACAGTGGGCACAAGATCAGGGAGAGGAGCTTCCCATTCTTAGCACCGCATATAGATGCTAAACATCTAGTGAGACCCTGTTTAGGCCAGGGCTCTGTCACTCCTCCAGCACCGCGTACGAGGACTGGATGCATTTGCCCCTTCCTAAAACTAATCAAAGGTGAAGGCTGGCCCCCCCACGCACACAGGGCTGCTTTAAAGCAGAGGTCGAACTTGAGCACAGGGATGGGGAAGGTCTCACTCCCAAGCAGCTGAGCCAGGTCTGTGCTCTCAGGGCAGTGGCATGGCCTGCAATTCACCCCCCATGGTTAGGGGGTCCCTGGGGTCTGCTCCATCCCTGCTGCACGCTCACTCCCCAAAACACACAGCCCTGGGAAAGCACACAAAGGTTGTCAGCTCAATGTACACGAATGCAGCACCAAATAATCACAAAGTTGGCTTGAAGATGGATACAGAAGCTGCTCTTTGCCTTTCCTGTTCCTCTGAGGCTTTTAAAGGTTATATATTGTCAAGTTTTGTGGTCAGCCACAGCCCAGGAGGGGAGCACAGCCATGCTCCCCAAGGCACCCAGCTCCAGAGCTACATGTCAGCTCTGCTTGGAATAGGGATGCAGTTTCATGCATGGTGGGAAACAGGAGTGTGGCCCTTGCAGTTGCAGTGCTGCCAGCAAGGGCTCAGAGCACACATCCAGAGCTACATATCAGCAGGGAAAGCTGGGCACACTTCCAGACTCCAGCTCCAGCACATCCTGACCCCATCCTGGCTACACCTGGACCTGCCCTCTGCTTCTATCCCTTGCCATCATGCTCTGCAAGGCTCAGAGGAAGGCTGTGCTGGTAACCCTAGACACAGCCACACCATGCCCTAGCAAGGACACAGCCCTACCAGTTGGGGCCAGGCTACTGTACCTACCTCAGGCACCCCAAGAGGTGCTGGGAGCAGGAACTGTGACAGCAGTAGCTCTAGCCAAAGCCCCTCTAGCTCTCAAGGACCAGAGCTGACAACCACTCCTCCCACCAAGGGGTACACACAGAACAAGAGTCACGATCTACAACAAGAAAACTATTCTGACCAAGGAGGTGCCAGGCCCTGCTTTTGTTACTGGTCTTAATTGCCCTGACCAGCCTCACCTGGGACCCAGCTCTATATAAGCTCCAGTTCTTCCCTCCCCACGTCCCAGTATGAGCCAAGTCTTAGGCTGCAGCAGGAGCTGGGCTGCTCTGCAGGGGTGGCCTCACCACCATGGGCGCTATCCCCTGGGGCTGAGCAGAGTGGTGATGATAATCACCACTAATGTTCATTAATAGTTCCAAGCACAGTGACATAACATCAGCAACAGCTGAAAGCAAGGCTACAACACCAGCCTGAAGCTATGCAGGAGGTGGAGCTGGAGACAAAGCCACCCACAGCATATGTCTGCAGTCCCCCAGGAGACCAGTCAATAAGCCAGGACAACGGAGGACAGGACTGGATGCAGGTAGGACAGCAGTATGGCTTTAGCCTTTGTGGTGGGTGTTTGGGCTTCAGTGGGGTTCCTACCTGTGGGCAGAGGGCTGGGGGGCCCAGGTGGTACACCCTGGGTGCAGTAGGTCCTAGTGCATAGGTGGCTCTCGTTGAGTCATTGCTGCTCTTCCAAGCGTGGCTGTGTCCGTCCCAAGGGCTGCGTGCAATGGGGTGCCTGAGGAAAAGCCATGCCTTGGTGGGGTCTTGAGGTGGCCAGGTCCTCCTGTGGTGGAGTGGTGTGGTGGGCCTGCAAGTGAGGGCTCCTTCGTGGAGTCACAAAGCAGATGGTGCAGTCCCTCTCCGGCCTGAGCTGTTCTCCCTGCCCTGGCAGCATCTCTCAAAATCACGAGGGAGACTGGCAGGACCTGGGCACAGCTCCCACAGGTTGGGCTGCTCCATCCCTCATGTCCTTCAGCTGGCTGCAGAGGTATGAAGCAAGGAGGGAAGCTGGCAGTCCCTCTCTTGGTAGGTGTTCATTCATGCCATGACACGTTTATTTGCATGGAGACATTTTAGGCTTTTTTGTTGTTGGCTGACTTATTGTACAAGTTCTCAAAGCTGTGATATTGAATTATAAATTGAGACACTGTATCCATGAAAGATTGCTCTTTGACTATAGGCAGCATTATCGAATATGACAGTCACAATAAATGCATGCTATAAAGCCAAACTAAATATGCTCTGCAATCCAAGATGTGCAAATCAAGCAAGTAGAAAAATAACCGTAATATTTTTTTTCACAAACAATCCCAAACCTTGGGTGATGATTTTGTTTAGCTTTATGTCTTGGCTCCTTGGCAAAATACTCAGGCAGCAGATAATGAAATGACCTACTTTTGCTGTCTTTGTTCATGACAACACATAAATTAAGAATTATGCCCTTTCAAATTAAACTTATCGTTTTTGCAGAAATTAGAGTGTAAAATGGGGCTGCGGGTTGGAGGTGAGGGAGGAGGAGGTGGGTGCTGGCCCAGCTTCTGCGGGGGGTCCCCCTGTGCTGTGTCCTGCTCCCAGGAGCAGGGGGCTGAGCACTGGGGTGGTCCTGGGCTGGTACCAGCCACCAGCTGGGTCTCCTTTTCCTATCAGCTTATCTGACTCATGAGGCTTTACCTTCTGGTGAACTTCTGGAGGCCTTAGAGGCTAAGCAGTGCCATTTAGCTGATTATTTAAATAACTGTCTGGGTTTAACCTAAATGCTAACTTGAAAGCCACCATAAATGGGTGTCATTTAGAGCGAGTGCCCAGGGAGACCCTCCCTCTCGATGGGAATTGTTTTGCCTCCAACTGCATCTGATGTGCAATGTGTTGTAATGTTTTCTGACTGGGTGACAGCAAAATAATGTTTGCTTTAATTGAATTTCAGATCGGGAGCGTGGGCTGCAGCCTGCAGTGCTTGGGGCGGTTGTGGTTCTTGCTCGGAGGTGGGGGGCTGCTGAGCTGGGGGGGGTCCATGTTCCCAGCAAGGGTGGAGGTAATATTGAGGGAAAGCATAATTATTTGTTAAAGGGAGTGTTGTGTGTGTGGCCACTGTTGCCTCAGAATTGGATGGCTGGGTCAGAGCAAGGTTGTTTAATAATGCTGCATAATTTCCTGAGGATGCCAAAGGCACAAAGAAAGGGGGAGCGTGATGCCGGGTGGCCCCGCAGCAGCGTGCCAGCACGGGGTGAGGTGGGCTGCCGAGTCTGGGATAACTTCTGTCCTCTCCAAACACCAGAAATGAATTCAATAGTCTACAAAATCCATTACAAAACCAAATGATGTATTTCTATAAACAAGAGGCTAAATATAGCACTTGGAGATTTCCATTTCTGGGCCCCGCGGGCGTGTTACATATCGGTGTGTGCTACAGCTGCAGAAGCAGGGCTGGGAGTGAGGGCAGGGTCCCTGGGGACCTTGCTGCCTGTCCTGGCTGCGATCCCCTCCTGGGCTGCTGATCCAAGAGCCCATCCAGCCTCTCTTCCCAAAGGTCACCATTGGGATATGGAGGTGACAGCGCTGGCTTGGTCTCCATCCCTGGCAGAGACCAGCAGGAGCCTGGGGCGATGTAGGGGGACGTACAGCAACACACCCCTGCGAGGTGAGCAGGGGCACCTTAAATACATCCCTACCCCCCTGCAAACCCCCCAGCTTGACATGCAGCAATTGCTCTCTTGCAGAAGCTTGTCCCTGCTTGTAAGTGCTGGGCAAGCTGCATTGCCCCGTGCAGGGGGCTTTGCTGGGCTCCCTGACCCTGCCCTGGCAGAGGACTGCTGCAAACAGCAAGGATGATGCTGGCTTACACCAGCCCTGGATCCGGCCCTGTTGGCACCGCTGATGTGTCTGGGCCCTGAAGAGGTTTGTGCTGCAGCTGCTGGAGCATGGTGGTATGACAGAAGGCTGAGAGGCGCTTCCATGGCTTTCACCTAAATCATTGCGCCCTTGCATTCTCGTTTCCCAGCTAGCTGCTTGCCACTGATGATTTCTCAAAGCTCCTGACTCCCACACACTGGCAGAAGGATTTGAGGCTCAGAAGGAGATTGGGCCGTGCTGCCCAAGCCCTGCACGTGCAGTGGGGACAAGTGGTGTTTGGAAGCAGAAAAAGACCCATCACAGACCCCAAACCACAACGTACCCCATAGTGATTCCCAACCATGTCTGTAGCAGGGGCTCAGTGTATGGCATGGGATTTGGGGGTGCTGTGCCTGTCTCAGCCTGGCTTCGGGCTCGTGTGTGGTTTGGGCAGGTGTAACATTTGCTCTGCTGGAGAAGGAGGGGGAGAGCGGGGCAGAGCCTCGGTTGCTGGTGTGGGATGCTGCACCCTGCGGCAGAGACCCTCAGCCATGGGGCAAGCAGGGCTGACAGCTGTGACCCCACGCCGGTGGGACCTTCTCCGTCACCTCTTCAGCACTTTGCATCAGTGCTCTTCGGGTTGCCGGTTTCCCAGATTGTCCCGCAGTGCTGCTCCTGGTCCAGGCGTGCGGTGGCTCTGCTCCCTCTCCAGGCTGGCTCCTGTGTCCTGCTATTTTTGAGAAGTGGCTGGCAGGAGTGCTTGTGCTTCTTCCTTTCAGTCTGTTGTTTCCAGGTTCAGTGAGTAATTCCTGATGAGCTATAATTTCTAAAATTAAATCCTTAAGATTACAAACAAGAGGCCTGAATTAATATTCCTGCAGTGTATGGTGTGTTAACTCCTGGGATGTCTCACCTGGTGGCTGTGCATCCCTGCAAGCCTGGCCCTCCTGCTGGGACCAGTGCTGCTGTAGCCAGTGAGAGCAGGATGGGACCCTCTTGGTTCAGACCTAGACGCAGTGGAGGATGGATGTGTTGCTCAGGACCACAGCTGCTCTCCACACTGATCTCATCTTTGAAAATGTCTTATTTAGGTCAGATTTTTTTTTTTTCCTGGGCAGATCTTCTACCAGTCTTTGCTTAATCTGAGCTAATTGGGGGACCCTAATTTGGCTGAACATGGTGTTAGTCTTATTGAAGCAGCTCTGGCCTCATGGCTTGATTTTTTTCTTTTCCCTTTTTGCAGCAGATTGATTTTCCTGCCAATGTGATCTCTCCCCACTGAAGTTCCCATTGCTGCAAAGTTCAGGCTCCTCTTTGTTCTAATTATCGCTGTCTCCACACAAAGTAAAAGAGGCAAATGCTCTGGTCTATTTTAAGGTGTAACTGAGATGATAATCCTGCACAGCTGGGAAGGCTGCAGGAAGCTTCTGCTCAAAGGATCATCTTTCCTTGCCCAGAATCAAAGGAGCAGCTAGTCTTTGCTGGGAGCACCTGGGGAAGGCCATGTCTACCTGGCCAGGCTGCCCTCAGCAGGGAGCAGCATTGTTGTCCCCCGGCTGATGTAGGAACTGCTTTCTCTCCCCTGTGGAAAAACTGGAATCTGCAGATGCCCTGGGGATGCTCCTTGTCCTCTCATGTTACTGGAGCAGAAGATTAGGGAAAGGAGCCCTTTCATGGGTTTCATGCTCCAGGGTTGCTCTTGTCCCAGGCTGGAGAGTAGTGCTCCAGTAAGGAGGCCTTTTGCTGCCCTTGCTTAGTTATTTCTAATTCTCCAGCAAAGTCCCCAGAGAATTTGGGTTTTTTTTCCTCTTACCAGACTGCTGCCAGTTGCCGTTTCCCATAATAACATTAGGTAGCTGGAGCAATGCAAGCTCAGCTGCCCTAACTCCAGGTGAGACGCTGCTATGCTACCCTGGGAGCTGGCTGTGCCCAAGCAACAGGAGATGTGCAACTCTCCCTCCACCCACACCAACTTTTAGCTCTGACCTCTGAAATCATACCAGCCCCATCTCCCCATAAGTGAAATGCTTGGGGAGCAAACAGCCCCAGCAACCTGTGAGTGGGTCTGGTGGCAAGAGAGCTGTGGCACTGACACCATGGGCATGTCCTCCCCTCCCGCCCCAGAATGGATGGGGTGTTGCTCTGGGGAAGGAAAAATAAAAAGGGATGTTGATACATCAGCTGTTGATCCTATTGTGTGTGTAGGGAGCCAGAAATAGAGTCTGAAAGGACTGAGGTGACTCATGTACCTGTGTGGCTGGGAAATGGTGATACCGTGTGTGCTGAGTGGGATGGGCTGGCTTGGTGTTGGGAGCTTCAAGCTGCTCTGCAGGTGTAGGAGATTTGGGGCTGGGAGACTCGTGATTTGGAGGCTGTTTCAGTGTGGGGTGCTTGGGGCTGGAGGCTGGGAAACAGGTGTGCTGGATGCTGCAAATACCCCGAATACCAGAGCAGCCTGTGGGCAGCCTGTGTACACCCAAAAAGCATCTCCAGGGACTCAGCCAGACCCGAAGCCTGCTTAATGTGATGCCATCCCCATTGCAGTTGCTTTTCTAGCCTGTGCTAGGCAAGCTTTACATGAAACAGAAGATAAAATTCAGTACTAATTGCTCAGGATTTTCTCTTCCTAAATGACCTAAACAGGTGGTCATGTAATTTGAGGGGAAGAGCAGCCACACTGGGAGCAAGTCACAGCTGAGTTTGATTTAAGCTGGGAGCATAAGAAGTTATGGAGCCCGCTGAGTCCAATGGCATTTTTCAAGTGAAATGCTCTTTTACTGCTAAGATTCAACTGTTGACAAAAAGGCTATTTTTTGAGAAGGCTCTTCCTGACAAAATATTTGAAAGCGTTTTAAAATAGTTTGCGTGGAAACATGGAAAAGCTTAGGCTGGAAGGAGCTGCGGAGATCATCTGTTCTGCCCCTCCGCCAAAAGCAAACCCAACCTGAGCTAGATCCAGCTTTGAATTTATACCTTATTTTTACATTTTTCAGTGCAAATCTGAATTTTTCATCCTGAAGCAACCTTGAAAATCTCTGTTAAAACAGTCGAACTGAAACTTCTATTGAAAGTAGCTGAAAAGGTTGGCGTGAAAAGACGTATTTCAAAATAAAACGTTTAGTGACCTTGTCTGGATTCCTTTTAGTGACTTTTTTTCCTATCTGACTTGGAGCAGGAAAATATTCTAAAATCTTCAGGTCTGGAGGTGGGAACGAGCTGTGGCTGAGCCAGCTTTACTGTGCACTCCCACATGGGATGCTTCTGCTGTGCTGAGCCCTTTTGGTAGTCATGGGGCAGTGACTGGTCCAGGGACAGTGGCATAAGCTGCCACAAATCTTGCACATCTGCAGCAGATGCAGTAGCCGGATGATGGTATTAAGCATTGCCATGGGCTCAGCTCAGCCCCGTCCAGACCCGCACAGCGATGGGGATGGGCTATGGCAGATGGGCAGCTGGGGAGTGGGAGGTGTGCGCAGCCAGACCCCTGTTGCTGTGATTTGGGCTGGCTGTGCCTTGCCCAATCCCCTCTGCAGAGCATTGCAGCGGGGCACCCATCCCTTGCAATGCCACTTGCTGTTCTGCAGCTCCTGCAAGGTCCCTGCACCCTGGCTGGTAATCTCTACTTTGATTAAAAATGAAAGAAGGAGTTTAAACCTTCTCGCTGTGTAGGGTGAGAATGGGACTTCTAAAGGCAAAAAGACCAGTATGTGCATAAAAGGGATCTGTATTTTATTACTCTCATTTTGTTTTTTTTCCTGTTACTAATCTCATTATGCTTAGGAGTATAAATTTAGGTTGGCACAAATCTGTATTGCTAAAATATTTTACCTTAAGTTCTTAGAAGCTCTCTCCATCTGTGAGGATAATACTAAGTATTAATTAACTAGCTAATCCTATGCAGCGCTTGGAAAACATAAAACACGACATAGAAGCAAGTCCACAGTGCGATTCCAGCCTAATAAAAGCAAACCTGTCCTTTTTCCAGAGGAGAAGGCTTTGGGACTTGTTTTTTCATTGAGAACAGCACTCAGCTTGCTTCAAATATCTGCTTGAAGCTGCAAATCACTTTTTAAATCAGAAAGAGTGAAGCAAAGTGAGACTGAAAAGTGGCCAGGAAAATACAAGCCTGCTGTTGGGTGCTTCTGCCCAAAGTGAGGCCAGCAGCTATTTCTCTGTCCTTGCCATGGCAGCATGTCTTGTAGGCGAAGGGCTGGAGATCTGAGCTATGTGTTGGTATGTCTGCCCTAGACCGGGCACTGATATTTTTGCTCACTAGGTCCACTTCCCTGACATGTGTGGCTGTTACTGGCTCCTTACCTTGGCACGTTGCAAACATAAAAAGCTCATAGTTAGCAACAAACCCGTGCTGCTGTCATCTGAGGGAGTTTGTAACGTAGCGAAGCCACTCTAAGGAGGGCTGCATCCCTGGCTGTGGCATTAGGATTCAGGCAGTGTCTGAGGACGCCCTGGAGTGAGCGCACATGAATAACGATCTGGGCTCTGTATTGATGGGTTGGCAGCCTCTCTGCTGCATGTCACTGCCTCGGCATCCTCCGCCACATCCTAAGGTTCACAGGCATATATTTCAATAATGTAGGGCAGGGTACATATTATAGAGAAAATGATAAGTTTGAGGGTAGCCTGGGTGGTGGTGAAGAAGGCTGAGGTCAGGGATGGAGCAGGGCTTTGCTCGGGTGGAAAGAACAGCCCTTGCTCAAGCAGGGGGCTGATGCAGTAAGCAGCAGGAGGCTGGATTTCCATTGCTTTGCATGCCAGGTGATTGCTCATGCATCTCTGGATCACGAGCTGGGGATCTGGAGAGCATTTAGGGGTATCTTGAAAAATCGTGAGGGGCTTGCCCCTACATCATGTGGGTGTTTTGGAAAGTCCTGCCTCTAGTGCTCATTTTCATAGACTTTGCAGAAGCCTGGCTCTGTTTGCCTCTGGACAATGCCAAGTGAAATGATTATCTTCTAATATCATCTTGAAGTGCCAAGCTCAGCATGAGCAGGTTCATTGCATTCACTTTGTATATTCACAGCTGCTAATCTGGTCCATCCTTTCCCCCTCTGTGTTCAAAAGAGCCGGGTAAGGTGGTGTGGGTATAAGCAGGGCCAGCACTGGTGCCCTGTATCTCCTTAACCTTAGCTCCATCTGTCAGTGCTGCAAAAGGTGTCTCAGCAAAATCTTACATTAACTGGAGTGGGGTAATTGAGCTCCTGATTGCTGACAAAATCTGTCTTTGTGCACCAGCGAGCGTAGCCCAAGTCTGGAGCTTGCCGAGGCAGTGGCTGCCAGGCTGAGGCAGGGTGGGATGTGCAGCCTTGTAGGGTGGTTGTTATGTTGGCACAGGTGTAGAATGTGAATCTGCCTCCTGTTCCTGCTTTGTATTGTATTTTCAAAAGCACTCATGCTGAGCTGTCCATTAGGAGATGACAAGATCTCTTGGCCTGACTCTGCAAGGGGATGAAGTGGGGGTGAAGGGTTGAACGTGGCACAGGAAGCTCTTCCACAAAGCAGTGGGGTCGGTGTCCTGCAGAGTGGACAGTGCTGGGGCAAGCACAAAACAAATCAGATTGTTCTGCACCCATCCAAATACTCCATCCTGCCCTTTCTAGGAGCCAAGTTATCTTTAACACCTTTCTCAGAGCAACGCAGTGATTCTCCCATTCTCTGCATCAGTGAAGGGCAATCGTGTACCTGGAGAAGGAGACTATGGATCAGCACTGGTGCAGCAGGCAGGAGAGGCAGGAGCCTGCTGGCTCAAGCACCCTTTCCCCCTGCAAGCAGAGGCCAGGTCTGTCTGTCCTTCCCACGCACATCCAGCCTCCCCGGGAGGGGCTGCGGAGTTTGCCTCCGGTGTGCATCGTGTTAGTATGGTGCAGCGGAAGATCAACGTCCACTTTTGTTGTGTTTAGCAGGGATTAAGGAAAGTCAATAGCTTTCTAATTAGCATTTTCTATTGGGGAAACAAACTCCAGAGCTGAGTGGTTAAAAAACCTTGCTGTCAGAGCCTGTGCCCGTCCGTGGTGTGGACACTTGCACCGTGCCCACTCGTGCAGGGGGAAGTCCTGGTGAAGCTATCCATGCCTCCAAAGCTAAATCCACAGCCATGGCTAACCCACTGCCACCCCTCTGAAGGTCACATGGACGTGGTGGCCAGGGTATTTGGTTGTCACAGCTAATACAGTGTGCTCCTTTGGTGCTTCCAGCCCGCTGGGGCTTTAGTCCATCAGATGCGGATCTGAGTGGTGTGTCTGCTGTCCCCATGTGTTGGATCTAAGTGTCATGGGTGGTTTGAAAGGTCCCGAGGGTTCCTGGGGACCTGAGCTGTGCTAGTCATCTTGGTGTTGCCCTGGATGGCCATGAGCAAGTCAGGCCCAGGGTGAACCTTCACAGCAAGTGAGGGGGGATCTCCAGGCTGTGCTGCAGAGGTGGGGAGAGGAGGGAGCCCATGATTCTGCACAGAAGCTGTAAGCACCTGCCAAAATGCCAGGCTGGAGCCTGGAGTTTGGCTTGTTCAGGAAGTGATTTGGAGCAGGGACGCTGGCTGAGAAACAGATGCTCTTTGCTCCATCCCACGCAGCGCAGGGGCTGTCGAACCAGCAGCGTGGTTTCTCCACCGCTGCTCTGAGGCTGCCTCGCAGCCAGCACCCGTCCCATGCAGGAGCGCTGCTGAGATGTAGGCTCTGCAGGTCAACGTATAGGTGAATGTCTCTTGGGCTGTGTGGGAAGCTTCTTAGAAACAGCTGGAGCCCACTGCAGAGAAGCCCACAGGGTGGTCGGTGCTATATAGCCTGGCTCAGCCTCGTATTCCAGTGACTTTTGCAAAGACAAGTGATTTATTTGTAGGATGTCACTCAGGCCAGCGGATTGATTTTAGCTCCTTGGTTTGCTGAGATGGTGTCAGCCACTGATGTGATGCTTGCTGGTGTGCAAAGATTGCGGTGGGTGAGGAAGCTGCCAGCACTTGTGCCCTGGGATGCTCCACACCCCTGGAAAATTTGCACCCTGCGTGTGTGCCACAGGAAGCCTCTGCAGCACAGCAAAGCCCAGTGGGCTCCGTGGGCTGGCTCACAAAACACAGAAGCCCTTTGGGCAGCACGTGCCTGGATCGGGGCTGGAGCAGTGCTGGCATTTGCTCTTCAGAGAGGCGATGTTGTTCCGCTGCAATTATAGTGGAGTCGTGAATGCTGACACCATTCCTGACTTCAAATCAAACTCCCACTCTCTCTCCTACTTTCAGTGCTTGCTGTTTTTCTTCACTGTTTTCAACCCTGTAAAACGCTGAATGCAAACTAGGATGTACAGGGCGATAAGCCAAGGTTGGGGATGGAGGTGTGATGCAAACCATGGTATCCTAGAATCATTTAGATTGGAAAAGACCTTCAAGATCGAGTCCAACCATCAACCATGCCTGCTAAACCATGTTCTGAAGTGCCTTGTCTGTGTGCTTTTTGAATACCTCCAGGGATGGTGAATCAACCACTTCCCTGGGCAGCCCATTCCAATGTTTGACAACCCTCTCAGTAAAAAAATTTTTCCTAATATCTAACCTAAATCTCCCTTGCCTCAACTTGAGGCCATTTCCTCTTGTCCTATCTCCAGACACCTGACAGAAGAGACCGACCCCCACCTCACTACAACCCCCTTTCAGGTAGTTGTAGAGAGCGATAAGGTCTCCCCTCAGCCTCCTTTTCTCCAGGCTAAACAGCCCCAGATCCCTCAGCCGCTCCCCATAAGACTTGTGCTCCAGGCCCCTCACCAACTTGGTTGCCCTTCTCTGGACACGCTCCAGCACCTCAATGTCTTTCCTGTATTGAGGGGCCCAAAACTGAACACAGGACTCGAGGTGCGGCCTCACCAGTGCCCAGTACAGGGGAACAACCACCTCCCTGCTCCTGCTGGCCACGCTGTTCCTGATACAGGCCAGGATGCCATTGGCCTTCTTGGCCACCTGGGCACACTGCTGGCTCATACTCAGCCGGCTGTCAGCCAGCACCCCCAGGTCTTTCTCTGCTGGGCAGCTTTCCAGCCACTCTTCCCCCAGCCTGTAGCGCTGCATGGGGTTGTTGTGACCCAAGTGCAGGACCCGGCACTTGGCCTTGTTGAACCTCATACAATTGGCCTCGGCCCGTCGATCCAGCCTGTCCAGATCCCTCTGTAGAGCCTCCCTACCCTCAAGCAGATCAACCCTCCCTCCCAACTTGGTGTCGTTGTATTGGTTTTGTGTGGCAAGGTTTTGGTAGCGGGTGGGGTTACAGGGGTGGCTTCTGTAAGAAGCTGCTGGAAGCTTCCCCTGTGTCCGACAGAGCCCACACCAGCCGGCTCTAAGACAGACCCGCCGCCGGCCAAGGCCGAGCCAATCAGCGATAGTGGTAACGTCTCTATGATAACATTTTTAAGAAGGAAAAAAGTTGGGATGGAGGTATTTCGGCAGCCGGAGAGAGGAGTGAGAACATATAAGAGAAACAACCCTGCGGACACCAAGGTCAGTGAAGAAGGAGGGGGAGGAGATGCTCCAGGCGCCGGAGCAGAGATTCCCCTGCAGCCCGTGGGGAAGACCATGGTGAGGCAGGCTGTCCCCCTGCAGTCCATGGAGGTCCACGGTGGAGCAGATATCCACCTGCAGCCCGGGGAGGACCCCACGCCGGAGCAGGTGGGTTCCCGAAGGAGGCTGTGACCCCGTGGGAAGCCCACGCTGGAGCAGGCTCCTGGCAGGACCTGCGGATCTGTGGAGAGAGGAGCCCACAGAGCAGATTTTCTGGCAGGACTTGTGACCCCGTGGGGGCCCACGCTGGAGCAGTCTGTGCCTGAAGGACTGCACACCGTGGAAAGGACCCACGCTGGAGCAGTTCGTGAAGAACTGCAGCCCGTGGGAAGGACCCATGTTGGAGAAGTTCGTGGAGGACTGTCTCCCGTGGGTGGGACCCCACGCTGGAGCAGGGGAAGAGTGTGATGAGTCCTCCCCCTGAGGAGGATGAAGCGGCAGAAAATAACGTGTGATGAACTGACCGTAAACCCCATCCCCGTCCCCCTGTGCCGCTGGGGGGGTGGTAGAGAATCCGGGAGTGAAGTTGTGCCCGGGAAGAAAGGAAGGGTGGAGGGAAGGTGTTCTGAGATTTGGTTTTATTTCTCATTACCCTACTCCGGTTGATTTGTAATAAAAGCTAAGTAAAGGGAGATGGAAGGGGGGCATTTTTTGTCTTCAGGAGCAACCACTATGCGTACTGAAGCCCTGCTTCCCAGGAAGTGGCTAGACATCGCCTGCTGATGGGAAGTAGAGAATAATATCATTTGTTTTTCTTTGCTTTCGCGCGCGACCTTGGCTTTCAGTTTATTAAACTGTCCTTATCTTGACCCACGAGCCTTTTGTTATATTTTCTTCCCCCTGTCCAGTTAAGAAGGGGGAGTGATAGAGTGGCTTTGGTGGGCACCTGGCATCCAGCCAGGGTCAATCCACTACAGTCGTCTGCAAACCTGCTGAGGGTGCAATCAATCCCCTCATCCAGATCATTGATAAAGATATTAAACAGAATTGGCCCCAATACTGAGCCCTGGGGAACACCACTTGTGACTGGCCACCAACTGGATTTAACTCCATTCAGCACAACCCTCTGGGCTTGTCCATCCAGCCAGTTTTTTACCCAGCGAAGAGTACACTTGTCTAAGCCACGAGCCGCCAGTTTCTCAAGGAGTATGCCATGGGAGGCAGTGTCAAAGGCCTTGCTGAAGTCCAGGTAGACAACATCCACAGCCTTCCCCTCATCCACTAGGCAGGTCACCTGGTCATAGAAGGAGATCAGGTTGGTCAAGCAGGACCTGCCTTTCGTAAACCCATGCTGACTGGGCCGGATCCTCTGGTTGTCCTGCACATGCCATGTGAGGGCTCTCAAGATGAACAGTTCCATAATCTTCCCCAGTACCAAGGTCAAGCTGACAGGCCTGTAGTTCCCCGGATCCTCCCTCCAACCCTTCTTGTAAATGGATGTCACATTGGCAAGCCTCCAGTCCGCTGGGACCTCCCCTGTTGACCAGGATCGCTGATAGATTACATAGACTGGCTTGGCAAGGACCTCTGTCAGTTCCCTCAGTACTCTTGGATGGATCCCATCAGGTCCCATAGATTTCTGAGTGTCCAGATGGCGTAGTAGGTCACTATTTCCTCCTGGATTATGGGGGGTATATTCTGCTCTTTGTCCTTGCCTTCCAGCTCAGGGGGCAGAGTACCCTGAGGATAACTGGTCTCTCTATTAAAGACTGAGGCAAAGAAGGTATTAAGTGCCTCAGCCTTTTCCTCATCTCTGGTGGCAATGTTCCCTTCTGTTTCCATTAAAGGGTAGATATTCTCCTTGGGTTTCTTTTTACTGTTAACATATTTGTAAAAACATTTTTTGTTGTACCTTACAATAGTGGCCAGATTGAGTTCTAGCTAGCTTTTGCCTTCCTAATTTCCTCTCTGCATGACCTAACAAGATCCCTGTACTCCTCCTGAGTTGCCTGCCCTTTCTTCCAGAGATGATAAACTCTCTTTTTTTTTCCTTGACTCCTAGCAAAAGCTCCCTGTTCAGCCAGGCTGGTCGTCTTCCTTGGTGGTTTGACTTGCGGCACATGGGAATAGCCTGGTCCTGAGCCATTAAGATTTCCTTCTTAAAGAATGTCCATCCCTCCTGTACCCCTTTGCCCTTCAGGACTGTCTCCCAAGGGACTCTCTCAACCAGTGCCTTGAAGAGGCCAAAGTTTGCCCTCCGGAAGTCCATAGCGGTGGTTTTGCTGACCACCTTCCTTGCCTCACCAAAAATTGAGAATTCTATCATTTCATGGTCACTAAGCCCGAGACAGCCTCCAACCATCACACCTCCCACCAGTCCTTCCCTGTCTGTAAACAGTAGGTCTAGCACGGCTCCTCCCCTGGGTGGCTCACCCACCAGCTGTGTCAGGAAGTTCTCTTCCACACACTCCAGGAACCTCCTAGATTGCTGTGTTGTACTTCCAGCAGACATCTGGAAAGTTGAAGTCCCCCTCGAGAACAAGGGCGCATGATTCTGAGACTACTGCCAGCTGCTTGTAGAACGATTCATCCATCTCTTCAACCTGGTCGGGCGGTCTATAACAGACTCCCAGCACAATATCTGCCTTATTGGCCTTCCCTCTCATCCTTACCCATAAGCACTCCATTTTGTCATCACAATCATGTAGCTCTGTACAGTCAAAACATTCCCTAACATAGAGAGCCACCCCACCACCTCTTCTACCTCGCCTATCCCTTCTGAAGAGCTTATAGCCATCCATTGCAGCACTCCAGTCATGGAAGTTGTCCCACTGTGTTTCTGTGATAGCGACTAAGTCATATCTATCCTGCTGCATGATGACTTCCAGCTCCTCCTGTTTATTGCCCATGCTGCGTGCATTGGCATAGATGCATTTGAGCTGGCCTATCGAATCCACCCCCAACACTGGCATGCTGCCCCCAGGCTTATCTCTGGTGTGCCTAGTTTTATCCCTTACCCCCTTCAAACCTAGTTTAAAGTATCTAGTGGTCAGGGCAACCTATGGCAAGCCAGAACACCTACCTTCAGCCCCAGGCTTTGCAGCCTCTGACCAGCTGGTTCATCTCCTGCACCCCTATGAAACCATCCATGAAACCAGCATGGAGGGATGGTGTGTTGTGCAATGAGTGGGAAGTGTTGAGATCCTGCACTGAGGGTGGACAACTGGAGGGCCAACAACTGGGTGCCCACTTACCCAGTGCCAGCAAAGCCCCGCTCTTTGTTACAGGAACCCACCTCTAGAACAACCCATCTACTTCAAATATTGCCCTGTTGGTCTTGAAT